>NC_133658.1:732727401-733327401 GCF_037893015.1 Macrotis lagotis
TCCCTTTCCCCCTCCCTTTAATTGTGTTATAGTAATACACATCAGTGATATTATTTAAAGAGTAATATAAGTAATAGGAAAGAACCCACCCCTGGTTTTGTCCACTTCAAAGGAGACTTTTTCCCCTGGAGCCACTGGTCACATTGCCCTGCTTTTAAAAAAATAATGTAAGATGATCAGTATGGAGAAAAGCAGTCACTCAGGACAGATGTGCTGCCCAGCCTTCAAGGCTCAGCTCAAGTTCTCCCTCTTCCATGATTCCCCTATAGATGCCCCTCAACCTCACTCAACTTTGGGGATGACTCTGTCCTTCAAACCTTCAGCTAGAGAGGGCCACTCCTTTGATATTAAGCAGATGCTACTTTGTACTGTTTATCTTTTTATGGACATTTCCAGTATCTCCAAATAAATTGTAAACCCCTTGAAAGTGGTGGTTGTGCCAATACTGTGTCTTTAGAATTATTATTGCTTTGCAGTTGGCTGAATGTTGGCTCCACTTTTACTCCATCATTGATCTACTACTTTAAGGGCTTTGCCAGAAGTGACTACATAGAAAATATGTGTTTATACATAGGCCATAATAATCAAAGCCTAGAGCAGCTAGGTAACACTGGATAGAGCCCCAGAAAGACTCATCTTCATGAGTTCAAGTCTGGTCTCAGACACTTGCTAGATGAGTGATCTTGGGCAAGTCTTTCAACTCTATTTGTCTCAGTTGCCACATCTGCAAAATGAGCTAGAGAAGGAAATGCAAATCACCCCAGTATCTCTGCCAAGAAAATCCCAAACAAGATCACAGAGTTGGACACTACTGAAAACAACTGAACAACAAAAATCAAAGCACATCAAAACCACCCTGAAAACTGGGAGTTGCTGTAAGTATTACTATCTCAGCCTAGGGTATATTAGGAGTTTAAAAGCTTTTTTCTTACTTGACAACAAACTTACAAATTCTTATATAGGGGCCTTTCCTTCCCTTCCCTGGGTGATTAATATACCTAGGTTTCAACAAGTAATTTACCCAGAAAAATCCCTCTACAAATATTTTTAAATAAAGCAACTTTGTGTTTTTCATATAATAGATTACAGTCTAAAAATAAATTAAATGATCCATATTTCTTTATTGCTTTAAGGCTTGCAAAAAACTGAGACTAAAAGAATTTCCTGGGTAACAATTGTGCAGAATAGGTGGTGTCAGTATCATTATCCCCATTTTCTGAAGTAAAATTTTAATCCAGCTCTTCCAACTCAAGCTGAGAGTTATTTCCACTACATTGTATCACTTCTCTCTTTATTAAAAATTTAAATTTGAATTGATTTTTTTTGTTTTTCGATCTCTTCTCTCTCTCTCTCTCTCTCTCTCTCTCTCTCTCTCTCTCTCTCTCTCTCTCTCTCTTAGTGAGCCTTTATTGGGACAAGGATTCGTCAAGACAGATGATCAATCTCATTGGTGTAAGGAATTTCTAGATGAGGAATTTTGCTTATTGATACAGGTCTGTAATTTCTAGTCTTAGAGAATAGTCAAGGCTCCAAGAAATACAATGATTTACCAAGGGTCACTGTGTATCAAGGGCTGGACTTGAATTCAGGTCTTCCTGGACTCTAATCTGACTTTCTCTCTCTTGTAATAAATCAAAAATAGAGAATAGAGAAAAAGTAGTTCAGCAAATCTCACCAGCACATGACTTCAGTGTTCCATATCCACAGTCCCCCACATCCAGAAGAAGGGAGGGAGTACCTTTTAGTTTTTATTGAATTGGCTTTATATATCTAGTTCTTACCAATTCAGAAGACAAAAAAACAAGGCCAGTGGGTCTTATTCTGGCAAAATCCCTCACCTTTCTAAGGAACGTATCTTCATAAATATTGTTTGAGGCTGATGATATCTCCAAATAAGTTTGTAAATTACCTATGTAGGTAGATTAGTCATGTTTACTCAAGACCTAAAGAATACCTGATTAATTCAGAATATGAATTATGAAGTATGCTCCAAGAATTAGCCAGCATCTAAATCTTAGACCAAGTAAGGCATGATTACTTCCATTTCACAGATGGGTAAAGTCAGAGCTTAAGTGATTTGCCTAAATCAGTAGTGGAGTCAGGGATTATAACCAGGATTTCCAGTGTTTTATTCTTTGAGTTCTCTTCTATTTGATACTATTTCCTAAAGAGTTTAGGGCAAGCCTTCAAGCAGTTCATAGAGGAATTTGTTAAAAAGCATCAAGTTTAAAAGGAATTAGTCTTCTGTCTTTATCTTCTGATGCCTTTTCTTCTTTGTTTTTTTTTTGGGAGGGGAATTCCAGGGTTTGATAAAGACAAGGATTTTTTTCTTTTGACAGATGCTTGTGTACCCATAACTTAAGAAGAAGGAAGCAGTATAAAAACATAACTTTAGGAAGGTAGTGATCAATGGGATTAAATGAAAATTGTGTAAGTCCAAGATATTAAAAAAAACTGTTTGCATGTTCAATTTATATTTAAATATACATGGGATTAGAGAAAGAGAAAATAAATACTTATTAATTAAAAACTAATGGAAAATATACTGAAAAATTGGTGCTGAGAGATATGGAGAAAGATGGAGAAGCCTGGAAGTGAGGGGGAGAGAGAGAGAGAGAGAGAAGAAGAAGAAGAAGAAGAAGAAGAAGAAGAAGAAGGAGGAGGGAGGAGGAGGAGGAGGAGGAGGAGGAGGAGGAAGAGGAGGAGGAGGAGGAGGAAGAGGGAGAATGAAGGATATAGGAAAAGAGGAAGAAAAGGAGAGAGGAGGAGAAAGAGAAATTATAAAATAAAATATATCTTTCTTATTCATTTCCATGTATTCACTGATCTCAGTACCTTTACATAATCTCTTTCCTTTAAAAAAATCCATATTTTACTAAATGTCACTTTTGTCAGTAGCAATTTCTATCACTACATTCCTAAGGTGCTCTGTTAACATTCCACTTAAAAACATCCTTTCTCCTTCATCTTTCTACAACACTGTTATTCATTTTGCTGCATGGAGTTCTGAGATAATTGATGAGTTGAAGTAGGTCTGTAGCTAAACTGGTCCTCTGTCTATGCATCCTAAGTGTCTTAGAAAGAAACCTCTGAGTGTCTATTGATAGCCCATTTGCTGGAATCAAACCAAGCAAGTGTCTTTATAAGCAGAGGGACTTTAAAGTGGAAACAGCAGACTTAAAAGCAATTTAAAAAAATCACCAAGTCTGAGGAGCATAACACTGGGGGCAGCAAAGACAGTCAAGATCCTGAGCATTTTCTTCTTAAACTTTATGGGCTTTATCAATAGGGTCTGAGGTTGCTAAAAATGGATTTGTTCCTTAGAAAATGAATTTGATTTTCCAAGTGAAAAAAAATTAAATGAAAAATATCAATTGATCTGTTTTCCATTACTTTTTTTGGTAGGTGTGAAATATAGGTTTTGGTCAGATCTATAGACTAGATGTTTTTAGGAAGATATTTGTTTTAAAAAAATTAAGAAGTATCACCTTTCCTGTTTAGTAAGCATATGCATGTATATCATTACACATATACAGAAGGAAAGAAATTGTATACCATGAAATTGGGCAGGGTTATTCATTGATCACATGTCCCATGATGAAAGATTTCAAGCTGGCAGGAGCGTCCGTTGAGATTCCTAAAACACTGGCAGTAACTACCTATATTTGACTTTGACACCTCTTTAGCAATGAAAAGAGGCATTTGTAAGGAACCATAAAAAGTCATTACATATGCAGAACAATTGAACCTCCTCAGCATCTGGGGGGAGGAAACACATCTGTCTTCTGTCTATTTTTTCCCTAAATGTCTCCCTGAATCAACTTTTATGGGGGGTGGGGGGTGGGGGTTGTAAATATTCCTTTCTATTCGAATCTAAGAGTTAACAATACCCCCTGTGACTATAAACACAAGATGTTTCATTCAGGAAAGAGGTGCACTCAAGTAAGCAGAGATCTTTGTGACAGTGTCTCCCCGTATGGCCCACATGCACAGCTAATCACATTAACATGAGAGTGGAGAGGTGGCCAGTAGACAGCAAAAGAAAGAAAAGGAGAAAAGCAAGACTAATCTTGTTAAAAGGAAAGCAAAGATAGACGCTACTTTTACATAGCAGCTTAAAACGTCCCAATTTTCCCAGGATTGGGATCACCTGTACATCCTAGGAGCATGTGGGCTGGTTTAGTGAGCATTGTTCTGGCCTCTAAGCATCGAGGCTCATAAGCACAAACCAAACTCCATCTTGGAGAATGTTCTCCTTGAAACCACAAACAAATAAACAAACAAAACCTTTCCAGATCATTGGATTTTTTTTTTTCAGTTCTACTATCAATTTTACCTAGGACTTGCATTGTAAAGTCTGTTTAAATCAAATAAGAGGAAACCTAAACAAAGGAATAAATGGTACTCAATTTGAAATTTGAGGATATCAGGCAAAAGAAAAATCTCAAATTAATCAACATAAATCCTCCCCTCAAAAAATTCCAGATTCAACTGTAGACACCACCTATAGCCCTGAATAACTGTTTGAATCTTTGACCTACAATTCAGGTGAAAATCGGGGATCTCCCTTAAACAATTATAGTCTCTTTTGCCTAAGACTTCCAATGCCAGTGTTGAGTCTAATAGAGGAAGCTAGAAGAAATCTCAAAAGTTATTTAGCCCAACTATCTCATTTTACAGATGAGGAAACTGAGATCCAGAGAATTTGAATGAATTGGCCTAAGTAGTAAGTTTCAGAGAGTAGAATTTGAACTCAAGTCCTCTATTTTTGGAATCAGTGATATTTCCATTTTACCATACTGTGGGATACTGGCAGGTCCATGAACCAATATGTTGGAGAAGGGGTACAGAGGAGATATGAATGAATCCTTTAATCTGAGTAGATGGTATATTCAGAAGCTCCATAGGCTTGCCTCTTGCCTCCTGCCTCCATCATTTGCACTTTTATACCTGTCATTGTACACTAGTAGGCCTTCTGGGGTAAGAGTGTGAGTGTAGATGCATTTAAAAAAAGATATGTACATTGTACTTAAACCAGCCCTATAAACCTAGGGAACCCCCTTATTTCTACAGTGTATTTCAGTTATCTATATTAAGTGTTAAATGTAGATTAAAATTAAGTGCTTAGATGCAGTCAGAAAAGTCCGAGTTCAACTCCTCCCTTAAACAGCACTGGCAAGAAAATCTTTCAGTCTGTTTCCCAGTATATAAAAATATCACCTAACTCACTGTTTTACCATGAGAATTAAATGAAGAAATAGGCGAGTGTGCTTCACAAGGAGTTTTATAAATGCTATTATTATGTATGCTAATGTGATTGCTTATACTACCTGATTCTGTGATAAGGACACTAATTGACATTATTTATGTGATTACTGCAGGACAATACTATAAAAATTTAAAATGGCAGCTTCAGGCGACATTAGTAGATTGTGAAATATATTTGGAAAATGAGAGGCATTATTTCAAGGACACTGGGGTCACAAAATTCAAAGAGGAATCTCTAGGATATAGAAACATTTTAAGATTAAAAACGGAGAGAGCCATTGTAAGAGGAGGACTTGAGTTAGAAAAACCAGTCTTTGGCTGTGATCATAAGTATCAGGCTATCTTTAAGTTCTGGCAGATGGAAAGGCCCTAGAGGAGGCATGGAAGCATGGGCTCAGTTTTTCTGGAGCATGCTTTAAAATTCATATAGAAACCGATGGCAAACACTGAACATTTGCTTCCAGGACTCATATACTAATAAAGAAAAGGAATAAGCATGTATTTAAGCACTTATTGTGGACAGGACACTATGATGAGCATTACAAATAGTATCTCATCTAATCCTCACAACAACCCTGTGACATAAATGTTATTATACCCATTTTACATTTGAGGAAACTTGGGCTCAGGGTCACACAACTAGGAAATATGTAAGACAGTATTTGAATTCAGGTCTTCCTGATTTCAGCCTAGTGTTCTATTCACTATTTCAACTCACTGTCATATAATTTTATTACAAATACATATATTATTATTATTATTATTATTATTATTATTATTATTATTATTACTACTACTACTACTATTTTACAGCTGTGGAAACCCAGGGTTCAGAGAGTTTATTGCCCCTGATGACTCAACTAGGAGGGTTAGAGGCAAAAGTCAATGCAAGAACTTAATTCCAAGTGTAATTTCCACTGTGACATCATGTGGCTTGTTTGCTTAGTAGAGTAACATTGAAGGTAGGGATTCTTAACCTGGGATCCATGAACTTCAAAAAAAAAAACCCTAGTGATATTAGCAAGTCAATCTTTCAGTCTTAGTTCCCCATATGTAAAATATCACTTATCTTATGTATTGTGAAAATCAGTGAAGCAATATGTGAATGTTTTGCAAAGTGTTTTACAAATGCTATCTATTATTACTTATGCTAATGTGATTGCCTATACCTGATGATGTGATAAGGATATTAATTGACATTATTGATATATTACAGTAGGGAATGCTGTAAAAATTCAAAATGGTAGTTTCTGTTTCAATAAAGTATTTTTCTGTTTCAAATCTATGTATTTTATGAATACTATTTTTTGAATCATGTGTTATGAATATATATTATCCTGAGAAGAGCTATATCATGTTCACTAGACTTTCAAATGGGTCCATAATACAAAAGGGTTAAGAACTCCTTGGTCTAGAGATCAGACTTGTGATTTTCTTGGTATTAAAAGCTCCAAAGCAGGTGTGCCCAACCTGTGACCAACTTGCCTCAGTGGTCCTAGGGACCCATTGATGCTGTTCTTGTATATATATGTATGTATGTATGTATGTATGTATATATGTATACATACATATATATGTATGTGTATATATGTATATATATACATATATATGTATATGTATGTATATGTACATATATATATATATATTGTTGTATTTATTGGTGGTGTCGGTTGCATTGCATTCATGAATGAGAATTGAATTCTATATTTGGCCCTTGATGGGTTTTGCTAGATGATGATACCCAAAAGAGCTAGAAGATTGGACACCCCTGCACCAAAGTAAGGAAACATTATCAATATAGGTACCTCTTAGGCAAGTCCTAGAGAGTTGCCTAGGATACTGAGAGATTAGGTAGCTCTCTCCTAGGATAACACAGATGCTGTGGGATGGGAATTGAATCCAGATTTTAATGGTTTCTCTGTCAGATCCAAAATAAAATGTAGTCCCCATCTGATTTTAATATGTTAATGTATTAACTAAAGAAAAAAGAAATATATGAACATGTGTGATTTTCTAAGGCAATATGCAACCTGCAGGGATTTTTATGTACAGTTTAGTGACCCCATTTTTAATTTGAATTTGACAAGACTGTAGTACCCTATACTGCCTCTTGTTATGCTGAAGAATTGTAACAAAAAACCTGCCCTTAGAGTGTCCCTAGGTTGCCTGGGAAGCTTTCTTTGTTATTAAAGAATGATCCTCCCCTGAAATCCTCCTGAAATGCCTCATTATGGTATGGTGATGGCCTGGGTTTTCAAAGGTTATTCTGGCAGAGTACACAGGCTCTTGCTACCAAGTGAGAAAGGACTTGAATGTTGGCTTAATGATGTTCATCTGTGGAAGGTCTGAAGACCAGTTTAGCCCATACAAGAAAGGCTCACTGCCACACACTTGGCTTCTTCCACTCCCTTTACTGATTTGTTTTGTTTTTATCCTGACCAACCCTTTCTTCCCAAAAGCTTGAAGGTGAATTATCCATTACATAATGATCACTTATTCTGAACAATTAGACCTATGAGCTTTTCTTAGGATCAGAGATTAAAAATTAGAAAGGATGTTGGAGGGCAGCTATATAGCACAGTGAATAGAGTCCCGGGCCTAGAGTTAAGAAGCCCTGAGCTTAAATATTCCCATAAATATTTATCCTATCTATCTTAGTTTCCTCAACTGTGCAATGGAGATAACAACAATACCTATTTTTCCAGGGTTGTGAGTCTCAAATGAGATAGTCTGTAAAGCATGTCCTAGAGTACACAGCAAGCATGCTTGCTTATTTCCTTCTTTGAGGCAAAGCCCTTCATTTTATGAATAAGGAAACAGGTCTAGAGAGATCAAATAATTTACCAAACTGCTCAGCTTTAGTAACACTGAGGAATGGTACTAAATAGAGTTATACCCTATGGATTTTTATATCATATATATAGCTCAGTAGCTCTTTGAGGTCAGGGACAATTTTGGTTTTTGTCTTTATATCCCTGGTGCTTTGTGTAATAGCAGACTAATTAATATATGCCTTTTTTATTTTAAATCAAATGCATCCCAACATGCTTTATTTAGTGGCTAGACTCAGAAATATAGTGATCTCACCAACACAAATTCCAAGGATGTTTTTAAACTGACATTTTCTTTTTAAAAAAGGTCCACAGGAAGTTGTTTTCCAAGAAGTTTAAAACATGACTGAGATTGCTAGCCCTCAATGGAAAATGAATAACACTTTGTTACAACAGCTTATAGATCAAAAAGGGACCCTCCTAATTCTGCTGCAGTTCAGGTGGTTTTTTCAGTCATGTCCAACTTTTATGATCCAATTTGGGATTTTCTTGGCAAAGATACTGGAGTGGTTTGCCATTTCTTTCTCCAATTCATTTTACAGATGAGAAACTGAGGCAAACAAGGTCCCTGTGTGGCCAGGGTCACACAGCTAGTAAATATCTGTACAAGCATGACTAACTCAGGTTCAGTACTCTTTTTTATCTTGCTGCCCCTTCTTATCAGTCCTAAACATAGGGTTAAGTCTCAATCATAGCTATGATATTACAAGATATATTGTGGACTTTGAAAATCTGACATCCTATTTTCAAATCTGAATAACAATAGCTGACTTCTTACATAACTCTTTAAAGTTAACAGGATGTTTTTAATCTACATGGCCTCATTTATTCTTCACAACAATGAGCAGCATCATGACCATGATGATGATGATGATGATGATAATCATACCCATTTTATAGGTGAGGAAATTCAGTTTTGAAGGTGTGAAGTGACTTGTGCATGATCACAGAGCTACTCCTGTGCTTGCATCTCCCAAGTCCAAGTCCAGGTCCAGTGCTCTTTGCTATTCTCTATACATTGTCCCACAGCCTCACAGTTCCCACCCCACAAACTAGTCCCTTTTGGATGGTGACCTTGCATTGCACAAGAATTT
The DNA here is from genome assembly GCF_037893015.1 of Macrotis lagotis. Lineage (NCBI taxonomy): Eukaryota > Metazoa > Chordata > Mammalia > Peramelemorphia > Peramelidae > Macrotis > Macrotis lagotis. The sequence goes on from NC_133658.1 coordinate 732,736,595, forward strand.
CTTGCTTTCCAAGAAGATTCAGAGTAGAAATAATTTAGATTGCAAGTTCCTTTACTGTATTTACAATGATTTACAAACATTCCATTGAGATAAAACTTTTCAGAAGCACATATATCATGTAAAACTGGGGGATCCTTATGACTGACTAAATAAAAAGTTCTGGAAAAGGGATTAGTTTAGTAACAGTTAAAATGTTTAGCATGGTCATCTTAGAAAATGATGAGTAAATGGCTTAGTCACTGAGGAAAATATTACTTTGTAATCAGGGCAACCGTTTTCTGTCCTATGTACTCTTTCCTAAAGGTAAGTGGACTTATGCTATAGATCCTCTCCTTTCTAAATCAGAGAAGAAAAGTCGTGTGTGGCATCAAGTGTCAAAGTCCTTAGAACTTTAGGCCATGGATTTTTCTTTGCAACTTTCTTAATCTGACTAGTTCTAAGTAAAATAGATCCATTTAAAGGAGGCATCTATAAAGCAGGGGAAGTATATTGAGTTACATATTAAAGCCACCTGGACAAAATATCTAGGATTTGCCATAAAGAGGGGAAACTGGGCATTCTAATAGTTAAAAACTTTTTCAGGGTATATTGGTAGAGGGGAGAAGGGAGGAAAAGGAATTGACAATTTTCCAAAGAGCAGAAAACAATTTGAGCTCATAACATCACTGAGCCTGTGATAGCTTCCCACTTCTCAAAAAATCTGCTTGAGAAAGAATAAGAGATGTTAAAGTCTCAGAACACCCAATTTGAATGATGCTCATCTGTCTAAAAATCACACACTGGCCTCCTTTTACCAGGTTTCTCTCCTACCCCATATCCTCTCTCCATACTCTCTCTCTCTCTCTCTCTCTCTCTCTCTCTCTCTCTCTCTCCTCCCATACCTCTCAACCATGGTCTCCTTTTTCTTCTTGTCCTCCTTTTCTTCTACCCAAGCCCTAAAGAGTATTTGTGTCTTTGCAGTGGTGTTGGGGGTTGGATTGAGTTGGGGAGGATTAGACTACTGACTGCCAGAACTGGGGCTTAGAGATATGGCTGGTGGGACTCCAGTTCCCTTTTTCCACCTCAACCTCTGCCACAGAAAGCACACATACACATTAAAATGCTTTCATGGAAATGTTGAAAGAGAACAAAATGAAATAAGGATCAGCCATTAACAGTGCATTTTCTAGCAGTTTCAGACAATCTAATTGCTGTGTAACTGGCTTCATAATTCTCCCATTCCTAAGGGAGCCAATAGGACATTTTTTCTTTTGATTTTTTTCTTCTTTAAGGAGTTTTCTTCCGTTTCCCAGATATTCTACTGAATCTCAAGGATGACCATAGCTAACTCAGGGTGACATATGAAGTTAAATCAATCTATCCCTATACTGTGTTTTGGAAACAGCTGGGTAACAGGGATCGGAGTTAGAAGAGATTGTCTCCACTGTTTACCCCCAGAGCACCTGTTGGAGCAGATGCACAGGTTTATAGCTGCTGAGCGACTCAGGAAATGAGCTTGGGTTCTTTGTGGCACTGATGATATCCAAACTGAAACACAACTGAGCTGTCCAGCTACCAGTCATCCTGCTCATAGTGGCAGAGCAGTGGTGCTACCCAGCTAATAGCTAAGAGTCCAAGTTCTTGACACTGAGCTGAAGTAAAAAATTGTATGAAATGTGTTAATTTTTTTTTTCGGTTTTTGCAGGACAATGGAGTTAAGTGGCTTGCCCAAGGCCACACAGTTAGGTAATTATTGAGTGTCTGAGGCTGGATTTTGAACTCAGGTACTCCTGACTTCAGGGCTGGTGCTCTATCCACTGCGCCACCTAGCTGCCCCTAATGTGTTAAAATTTAATCTATTTATATGCATTCTGATTTTACAGACAACTTAATGTGTAGCAATTAATTCAATTCCACAAAGGTCCACAGGCTCATAGATTTAATGCTAAAAGGGATCTTGTCAGGCATCTATTCCAAGTCCCTCATATTGTTTTTAGTCACTTTTCAGTCATGGGGTCTTTGTGTCCCCATTTGGGACTTTTTTTGGCAAGGATACTGGAGTGTTTTGCAGCAGGATTAATCTTACAAATATTTATCATTAAGAAGTTAGATTCAAGTCAAGAGATTATATTAAATGTGTTCCAATCGCTTATTTATTTTTCAAATTTTAATTTTTTATTTTATTATTACAATTCATCTGTTTGCAAGTTTATGAGTTCCATGTTTTTCTACCAGCTTCCCTTCTCTCCCCACTCCCCATGATGGTGAACAATCTGGTAAAAGTTGTACATGCACAATCATTAAACAAATATTTATTAAAATTAATCAACATTTCAAAAAAACCTGAAAAGACTTATATGAACTGATGCAAAGTGAAGTGACCAGAACCAGGAGAAATTATACACAGTAACAGCAGTATTGCATGATAGTCAACTGTCAATGTCTTAATTTTTCTCAGCAATACCATATTATAAGAAATTTCCAAAGGATTCATGATGAAATATTCTATCCATCTCCAGAGAAAGAAGTATTGGAGTCTGAATGTACATTGAAGCAAATTATTTTTCACTTTTTATATTTTTTATGTTTTGTTTTGTTTGTTTTTCTTCCTTTGAGTCTATATTTTTTTTCACAAGGAGATGCAGTGGGTAGAGCACCAGTCATGGAGTCTGGGGGACCTGAGTTCAAATTCAGCCTCAGACACTTGACACTAGCTGTGTGACCTTGGATAACTAACCCTAATTGTCTCACATTCAGGGCCATGTCTATATCTGACCACTGGACCTGATGACTCTGGAGGAGGAAGTGAGGTTGATGACTTAACACAACACCCCTCACTTAAATACAATTCATTTGTTTGTCATGGCATCACCTCTCTGATGTCATGGTCTTCTTTGAGAAGAAGGACAAACAGCAACAATAGGGTAATGTGTTTTATAGAACTGAATATGTATAACCTGTATCAAATTGTTTATTCTCTCAGGGAGAGGGAGAGAGAGAAAATTTGGAACTCAAAAATTTTTTCAAATGAATGCTAAAATTTGACTTTACATATAATTGAGAGAAAAGTAAAATGCTATTCTTTTAAAGACCAGAAAGCATTTATTAAGTCCCTATTATGTATAAGGGACTACTTTAAGTCCTAGGAAAACAAAGACAGAAATCTTCCCTGACATCTGATTCCAAGATGAGAAAAAAATTTATCTAAGAAAAGTTCCCGGAATTTATAGTCTAAGATAGGGGTTAAAGAGTTTGGCTTAAAGTCTGAAAAAAAGAATCATTAAAGGAACCACATATACTTCTAGCAAATTTCCACTAGATAGCATTCCCCTTCCATTTTTGCACACTGTGCTGTATCAATCTTCCTAAAACACTGCATTTATCATATGGCTCCTCTGCTCAGGAACCCACAATGGTTCCCATTGCCTTCTCTGCAGATCATCCATCCAAGGCCCTTCGTCTTCTGCCCTGCCCTGACTTAGACAACTTAGTTCCTGTATTCTTCAACGGGGAACATCTGGTCCATTCTGACCAGTCTCTTCATTGTCTTTCCTCCACCCCCATGCACCAGGCTAATAATACTCCTGTCCTTGCCTTTGCTCCCAATATATTGTTTCCCTCCTTTCTCTCAGCAAATAGAAATGATAAGTATCCTTCAATTGTGGTCCATTCTTTGTGACCCCATTTGTGGTTTTCTTTAATGGAATGTTTTGCCATTTCCTTCTTCATTTCATTTAATAGATGAGGAAATTGAGGCAAAGAGGGTTAAGTGATTTGCCTGGAGTCAAACAGCTAGGAAGTGTCAGTCTGGTCTTCCTCACCCCTACCTGCTTCTCTATTCACTATATCTTAGGGGAAGCTAAATGAAATACAATACTGTGCAAAGTATGGTGGGGTTCACATGAATGAGAGAATGAAACTTTTATCAAGTGCTTACTACATACAAAGCACTATGCAAAATAAACAATGGCAATACAAATAGAAATGGAAGGCAGACCCTTCTCTCCTGGAGCTCATGTTCTGATGGGAGAGACAACCCCTAGAGGTTTAAGCTCCAAGTCAGATGGAAAAGTCCTAGGATTCTTAGGGTGCAGTGGCAAAACAGATTGCTACTGACACTTCTTTAACATCATTCCCACTAACAAAATCCTATCAGTTGCTGAGGCTGAGCTATTTGACTGTGCCAAAGACTTTGGTGACAAAAATTTTGCTTTCTAGGTCTTCTAAGGATGGGCAGGCTAGGTGGTGTAGTGGATGAAGTGCTTTCAAAGAGTTTACATTTTACTGAAATGACCCAACATAAATCCAGACATGTACAAAGATAAAAAAAAAAAAGGTGACAGCAGTAAGAGTTTGGGAGACCAGGAAAGACTTTCCATAGGAGATGGAAAGTTATATTTGAATTGAGTTATATTTGGATTCTAAAGGGATTCTAAAAGGCAGAGAGGTAAGGAAGAAGAAGAATATTCCAGATCTGGTAAACAGTCTGTGCAAAGGCCTGGAGGTGGTAGATGAAGGGTTTTGTTTGGAAAAGTAGGTCAATGTGACTGGTTTCTAGCTATCAAGTCTCTTTCAAATTTAAGTTTCTATGATTCTATGAAAGTCATTCCTAAAAAAGCACATTCTATTGACATCATACTCTGTTAATTGTGTTAAAAAAGAAATGTTGCCAGAAGTCACACTAAGAAAACATGAATATTCTAAATAAGGGAAATGACTCATTCATCTTGGGCAAATGAAAGATTTGTTAACCCTTTTAAAATGGGATTGCTCATTTTTTAAAAACATTTTTTCCCATCATAGTCTCCAAATTCTAAATTTTCAGAAATATAAATACCTTTTTGAATATTGCTGATATCTAAGATCTTCCACCCCCACCATCAGCACTTGGATCAATATTACTAATTAAAGAGCCTCCTTGATTTTGGAATGCCTTAATACACTGGTCTACTTCCTAGGGAGTTAAGGAAGATCAGTGGGGAAAGAATTATGGATGTGAAGTCAGAGGCCCTGGTTTAACCACTTACAATGGTGTAACCCTTAGCTAATTGACATCTCAGGGTTTTGTTTTCTTCATCTGTAAAATGTGGATATTGGAGAAGATGGCTTTTAAGGTCTCTTCCAGTTGCAAAGTTATGAGTAACAATTAAGAAGGAAGTAATATTTCCAAGTAATATATTCAATCTTTTAAAATATCATTCTTTCCTTTTTTCTAAGCATTTCTAAATATGGATACCTATAGGACTTTTAAATACTTCACTTAATTTCCCTGGTTCTAAATTTCATCACCTGTAAAATAATATGGCTGATTTAATGATGTCTCAGGTCTCATCTATTTTGAAAATTCTTGGATTCTAATGAATAAAGGATGATGTTAGTACCAAGAGGAGAATACTTGTTGAATCTACAATTCTCAATGGCTGTGAGGTGGGGCCCATCTAGGCCCCTGATTATGGAGCAAATATGTCCATTCATACTGCTTTAATGATCAGGGTTACAATCCTTTGGGCAAGCTGGACGACCTCAATGCCTTACCATCTGTCCAGACACTATGCCCCAAGGACCACTTGGCCTTGTCATCTGCCCAGTTCTCCCCTCCAGATCCTTCAGCATTCCCCTCTCCTCAGTGACTGCCCCCCAAGGACCTTACTGCTGAATCTTCCTCATATGTTATCTCAACCAATCAGAATGTGAACTCCTTGAAAGCAGAGAGTGCCTCAATTTACCATTCATTGTTTAGTCTATCTGCATAAATTCCTAATAAATGCTTTTTTTCCTTCCTTCATTCCAGACACTGAGTCAAATCAAAGGATCTTGATATCATTCCATCTAACAATCTACTGTTTCACAGATGAAGAAACTAAGGATCAGAAGAAATAGTTTACTTAGGATTATATAACAAAACTGGTATCTGAACTCAAGTCCTCTGACTCCTTAATGAATGTTCTTTGTCCTGTGCTACACTGCTACTCTAAATAAAATCATGGACTTAAAAAAAAGTATTGCTGCTATAAATGTAACATGTATTCACAATGAATACTAACACCAAAACAAACATCAGAAGGGGTGAACAATACTGGACAAACTTCAACTCAAACCTCCCCGTTTTGATGCCTTTATAGACCTTTGTAGCAGGAAAAAACTTTGGATTTGGATCAGAGCTTCAGATTTCATATTGTCAGTCATTTTTCATTTGTGTGCAACTCTTTATAACACCATTTGGGGTTTTCTTGACAGAGATACTGAAGTGGTTTGCCATTTCCTTCTCCAACTCATTTGACAGATGAGGAAATTGAGGCAAACAAGATTAAATGATTTTCTAGGGTTACATAGTTAGGAAATGTCTGAGGTCAGATTTGAACTCAGGAAGAGTAGTCTTCCTGACTTCAGGCTCAGCACTGTAACTACTGTGTCACCTACCTGCCTTAGAATACTTCAGTGTATATTGCTCTAATTCTGAAGATCTGTCTTTGCATCACATTTCATATATTTTCCATATTTCAAGGTATTCTATAAAAATTTGATTTTTTGGCTCCATCTTATTCCAATACTCTAATTTATTCAACCATTGTTAAATTGTTTCCAATTTTTCTATTATGGACAAAATATCTATGAAAATTTTTAGATAGATAATTTTTCTTCTTTATTCATTTAGGATAGAGTTCTAGCAATAAACTCTTTACATCCAAGGTTATGATCCCTTTGTGCCTTCTATGGGATATCTACCTATTGTTGTTATTTAGTTATGTCAGTCTTATTCTTCATGATCCTGTTTGGGGTTTTCTTGGCAAAGATAACTTTTTTTGATTATTTCCTTCTCTAAATTATTTTATAAATGAGGAAACTGAAGCAAAGAGGATTAAATGATTTGCCCAGGGTAACATATTTGTCTTTACAATTATTGTACTAATCTTCAGTCTTACTATCATCACCATAATATTTCCCAGTGGCTCTGTCAAATATTTGACTTTAGATTTTTTTTGAGGGGGGCCTGTTTGCCACTTTTAGTGGGTGTTAGATGATAAAGTTGTATTGAATTGCATTTCCTTAATTATTAGAGAATTTAAACATCTTTTCATGTGATCAATAAACATGCATATTTCTACCTTCAAAAATTTTCCACTGGGAACTATGAATCACTTTTTTTTTGTGTTTGTTTTTTGCAAGACAATGGGTTTAAGTGACTTGCCCAAGGTCACACAGCTAGGTAATTATTAAGTGTCTGAGGCTGTTTTTAAACTCAGGTCCTCTTGACCTTCTGGCTGGTGGTCTATCCATTGTATCACCTATCTACCCTTATGAATTGCCTTTAAGGAGATATAACAGTTCCTTACAGATTCTGGATTCCAATTTTTTGAATTTATTGTAATTTTCCTCAAACCTGTTTCTTTCTTTTTTATTTTCTTTGCATTATAAAAATTCGCTAATCTTTATAAAGACATGTTTGTCAGCACAATGTTCCTGGAATTGGTATTAGACATAGGTCAAGGGACCAATTTTTTTTTCAGAATTTAGGTATAATTCATTTTCTCTAAAAGCCAAACTCCCTCTTGAGGAAATCCCTTTATTTAGGATGTGCTTTTCTCCATCATTGGTATTAGAGATTTTATAATATTCCTCTTCTTTCCCTGCCACCTTTCCCTCACCTCATTCTGACCTCCACCACCCCAAATTCACTCTGTTTTTGTATCTCTAAACTTCCACATAATGCCTTATATATAACAGATGCTTGATATTGCTTCTAAATGAATTGATCATCTAGTAATTGATCTAAATCACTGATTTAGAACCCGGGGAACTTGAGAGATCTATTCCAACGCCCTCGTTTGATAAGTGGGGATACTGAATCCCAGAAAAATTAAATGATTGTCCTGGTCTACACAGATAGTCAAGAGCTGGCATGGGACCACAGTTTGGTCTCCTTTTTAATACTAATTTTACCCTGCTCTCTTTCATCACTATTGAATGTTATTTTTTTCCCCTCCAAGATATCATGCTGCATGTGTCAGTAGAAAGAGAGCTGGAAGAATCTGTGTTCAAATCTTGACTCTGTCATCAGAGCCTGTGTGATCTTGGACAAGAACTCTCATTTGTAACATGAGGAATTTAGACTCATAGGTGTTCTCTAAGATTTCTAAGATGATTTCTTATAATTCTAAATCTCTGGTCCTATGGGTAATTTCGTCTGAAGACTTGAGAAATCTTTGCAGAAATGTGCATGTGTATATCCATGGGGAAAATAAGTGTTTGCCTTCACAAAACATTATTGAGCCCCCCCCCCTTTTTTTTTTACCCTGACCTATGATTTAATCAAGGTAGGGAGCTGGTGAGGAGGAACCTTCATAGCTTATAGCCTGGAGAGTCACATTGGAACAAGGACAAAGTAAGAGACTTGCCTAAGGTCACACAGCCAGAAAATTGTTAGCCACTAGCAAATTCTGAGTTTGGCTACTCTTAAACACAACCTGCAAAATAAAGTACAGTGGATGGAACAGTCAAGTATGCACAGGACCTCTTGGCCACCCCACTCAGGAACCTGCAGTATTTTAGTTACTGAATTCTTTTTTTCATTTCCTGTTTTTCCTATGCCATTTTCCATAGATTCTGCATGAGAGCTTCCCAGAGAATGTTTCTTGCCTCAGGAAAACATTCCCTCCTTATGCCTTTCCTTGCTGGCTCAGGAAAGGCATGCCTTTGAGAGACATCTGTCCTCAGATGGTGGGCCTCAACACCCCTCTTCAGACTCATTATAAAGGAATGTCCAGAAGGATAGAAAGACCATCCCAACCTCTACCTTCAAATCTCTTTACCTCAGGCAATGTCTCTTAAAAAGTTACAAACCTGTCATTAAAATGATCTCTTCTTCTTAAATCTAGATTGTGGGATTTATCCCCTATCTCTTCATGGCCCTGCCCAAAAAAGACTGAGGTTGGGCTTTGTTCTTATTGGAGTCTGGTTTCTGGAGCCAGTTACAGTACCGAGCGGAAGTATATCCTTGGGGCTCCAGGCTTGGATACCCAAACCACAATTCCTCCTTGCCTTGATGATGACCAAATGAAAGCGGCAGCACCTAGGGTCTTCCCCATTGTAAACACTTTTATTTTGGGTTCAGTTTATGGCCTCCCCTTCCAAAGGATTACAACTTGTTTAAACCAGCTCTAAATAAAAGAGGGTCCTGATTATAGGCCTGCTGCTGGGTTTATGGCGGTCTTCCTTTGTCTAATGTTCCCCGCTCTCTTCCTTCCTTCCCACCCTCCACCTCCCACCACCAGGTATCCTGAACCTTTTAACAGAGGCCTTTCCAGCTAAATGCCCAGCAAGAAGGGTGAGGCAGGAAGCTGAGCCTGGATGACATCTGGCTCCCTTCAGCAACATGTTGTTGGGCTCCTGGGACAGGGGATTTGAAAAGACTCAAGAGAGAGGTCAGGGAAAAATTGTTCAGGTAGGGCTGGGGTGAGGGATGGGGCCCCAGGCTTCTACTTGGGTCTGTGGGTGGGGGAGGAGGCTGTGGCAGCCCATCTTCTCATCCCTATCCTTATCTTCCCCTTCAGATATCCTCAGGGTGATCACCTGCTCACTTCCTGGTCAGGCCACATTGGAGGCACCTGCAACTATAAGCCACCTGTTCTTTGACTTCTCCAGCAAGCATCCTCTGAATAAACCATGATAGCTACAGCTTCCCTCTCCATCTCTTGCGGTCTTTGTTGAGGTTTCTACAAGGTCTATGGGAACGTTGCTCTTAGGTTTCATAATTCCCATTTAAGTTCTAAATTAGTATAAAAATCATAGAAATATGGGACCAAGGCATGGAGATAACCCCCATGAAACCAGGAATTTCTAATCATGTGTGTGTGTGTGTGTGTGTGTGAGCACAAGGCACTACAGTAATACATAAGAACTTTGTAAAAGCATAAAATAAAATAAAAGACATAAGTTTGACAAGAAAACTAAAATGTTTTTTAAAAAAGTTTAGGGTCCCCAAATTTAGAACCCTTGCATTAAACCTTTCCTCTTTATACTAGCCAGAAATGAGCTCTTCATTCTCTAAACTCTCATAGTACTTTATAAGTTTCTTTGGTACAATAGTTATGAGTGCATATATTTTATTTCTACTAGATTTTAATAGGTTCCATGAAAATAAGGAGCAGAAATTATTCAGTTATTTGTATATCCCTTACAACCATTCTAAGTCTTATATATAGAAGGCATTCCTTGGTTGTGCATTTTATACATTTTATAGCAAGTTTCATCCATCTGGTGAGGTAATGTGAGACAAAGAGAACCAAGACATCAGGATCCTAATTACAGTAAAGGCTTGTTGAAAACAAACATCACCCTGACATCTTTCTAGTCTTGGTCTGCTTTTCAAACAGTATCAGAGAGGCAGGTACTGCTCTGCTTCTGAATATCTGCCCTCTCATCAAGAGGAGGAAGGAGAGAGCGAGGAAATGATAGCAGATGGGGGAATGAGGGCTGAGTTGGTCAGCTGAGAAGCAGCCTGGAAAGCCCATATGGTTCACAAATCTCTAAGGGAGATAAGGTGCAATTCTTCCAGATACTCATAATGCTTCAAAAACTTTACTTATTTTCTCTTCTTAAAATAGCTGAGACAGGCATAGCTCTTGCTCAGACAGACTTCTCAGAGAAGACAGTCATGACCTGAGAATGTAAAAAGAAAGTGAGTAGTCCTTGCAAAGTCTATGAAACTGAGTTTAATTTCTCTTTACTTTGTTCTGTCTGATAGGTTCCATTTTGCTTCAGGTCTTTGTTCAAAAGATGAATGAATGATGTACTGTTGGGGTGGAGGAAAATGTGAGGGGTTGACATAGGTTCCTCTTTCTCAACTGGGCCTGGTCAGTCAGTTCATCCTCAATATATTCCATTTGTCCTTTCATTCACTGGTCATTTATTAAGCGTTTATTATGTGCAAATATTCTTCTGGTGATGCAATAGGGCTTTGAGTCATAGATGGAATATCATCATTTTTGAAGAATTAGAGTTGTGCATCCCCCAAAAGGTGATGGGTAGAACCATGGTGGTAGGAGTAAACTGGAGTGCATAATAGTGAAGAATTAGGCAAAAAGAATATGGAAATTATTTCATCAGTGAGATGTGTATGCAAGCACTGTGTTTTGTGAAATGTGTGCTGATTTCGGAATCAGGGAACTTCAGTACAAACCAGTTTTCTGCTTACTAATTGTGAGACCTTCAGTAAGTTATTTAACTTAGGTTTCAATTTCCTTATCTGTAAAAAGAAAGGGTTCAATTGGATGGTATATAAAGTACCATCTAGCTCTAAATGTATATTCTTATAATTCCCATGCCTGATCTGAAAAGAAAGTGGACCAGTCATATAATGAAGGGTGTACAACCCTTATGTATTCCATCAAGAGATTTAGAGCAAAACCCTGCCCTTCTCTCTCCATGCCAGATATACCCTCTGTGGAGCAGGTATGGGAAGCCATGGGCAATAATTATACAGGATGAGATGGCATGGATGGGTTAAAAGCACCATGACTAGAGGGAGTGTCCACATCAATGAGATGTTCTGTTGTTCAGTTGTTTCAGGGGTGTTCAATTCTTCACGACTCCCTTTGGGATTTTCTTGATAAAGACACTAGAGTGGTTTGTCATTTCCTTCTCCAGCTCATTTTACAGATAAGGAAACTTAGACAAATGGGATTGTGACTTGCCTAGGGTCATTTAGCCAAGTAAGTGTCTGAGGCTAGATTTAAATTTAGAAAGATTAATCTTCCTGACTCCAGACCTGGTACTCTATCCACTGTGCCATCTAGCTACCAATAAGAATGTAGATTCATGGAATTATCTCAGTTTGGGCAAAACATTATTCTGGATGCCAGGAAAGAAACATGCCACCAAAGGGCTCATATACCAATAAGAAGGAGCAGGATACAACTTGTACCTGAATAAATATGTAATACTGTACACAAAATATGCAATACTACATAATTGATAAGAAAGATACCAAGTGTGGATCAAGTTCTGAGGAAAGAAAGATAAAGGTCATCTTTATGAAGAAGCCTTCTTTCTATGGGACAAATTAAAAGGAATTATCAAGACTTCCTGACTCCACTTCACCAAAGTCTCACACCTTCCCATTGTACAGCCACCATCCTTCTTCAGGTCCTCATTATCTCTTACCAGGACTATTCAATAGCCCTCCTAAATGGCCTCCCTCTGACTAGAATCTCTCTTATTCCAACTATCCTTCACATAGCTGCTGAATTAAGTATTCATAAGTCACAAACTGGTCATGTCACTGTCCTGCTCGAGAAACTTCAATGTCTATCACCTTTCACTAAAATACAAGTCTCTTGCACAGTATTAAAAACCCTTCATAATCTAGAGACTCACTATCTTTCCACATTGTCTCCATGTACTCCAAAGCCTAATTAAACTGCCAAATTTGCCCTTCCAAGTACTAAATATTTTACTTCCTACAGATACACTTTTGCCCAGGTTGTACTCATGCCTGTCTTCCTTCTTCATTTCTTCCTCTTTCAATCTCCAGCTCCTTTCAAACTTGTACTCATCACCTCCTATAAGAAGATTTTTTCCTGTTTCCTATAATTTGTTCATGCTTCACTTTGAATTATTATGTATTTTCTTTTATATATATTTTTAATTTACTTCTTTGTATACATGTTGTTCCCAAGCTCCTGCACCTCTAGCAGAATATCAGTTCATTTATTTCATTTTTTTAATGTCTTTAATCCACAGTTTCATGCTTCAATTTTCCTTTCTTATAGTTGCTCTGAGTTTACTGTCTGCACCTAGGATTCCCATCTCTAAATTAATTAATTATCTGCACCTAGGGTTCCCATTTCTAAATTAATTAATTATCTGCACCAAGGGTTTCCATCTCTAAATTAATTAATTATGTCCCATCTCTAAATTAATTAATTAATTGATTGATTGAGTACTGGTCTGCTTCACTAATCTTATTAGTAAAGCAATGTGGAAGATGGCATTCTCCTAATAGCCTTTAAAGTTTGATTCAAATCAGTTTGATTTACTGAAAATTTAGATTGCAAGCAGATTATTTTTTGTTTATTTTTTGTATACCCAGAGTTTAGCATAATGCCTGGCTCACAGTGAGTACTTAGTGTTTATTGCTTGGTTGATTCATTTATTAAGTGACCACAATGTCTTTGAGGACAGCTAGGAAGCAAAGTAGATAGAGTGCTGGAACTGAAGTTGAGAGCTAGGAAGATGAGTTCAAATCTGATTTCAGAGGTTTATGAGCCATGTGACCCTGGAAAAGTCATTTAACATCTATTTGTCTCAGTTTTTTCATCTGTAAAAAAAGGAATAAAAATAACACCTACTTTGTAGGGTTGTTGTAAAGATAAAATGGGATAATGTCTGGCACATAGTCATCATTATTGAACTGTTTATCATTTTATTGCAATCTAGAAGACAATATATTAGGGCTTGGGTGTACAAAAAGATATGGTACAGACATTGCTCAGCAGAACTTTAAAATCTAAGGGGAGAAAAGACAAGTATGAAAATAACTCAGACAAAAGGAAATTGCAAAAAGTGGGAAGGAAACATTGAGGAAGTGTTATGAGAAGTTCCAGGACAAAGATTACATTCAATTTGGAAAGATCAGTGAAGGCTTGTTGGAGCTGGGGTGGGAATTAATGTGGGTAGGAAATGTGCAAGGTTCATTTCAGATGGGGGGCTGAATAAGTTAAGAAATGAGAGGGAACAGAAAAGCCATCCAACTGTCCACAGACCTCCTGACCTATCACAGTGAACAGGGGCTAGGAGCTTTTAAGAATAAGCAGACATCTAATAATAATAATAATAATAATAATAATAATAATAATAATAAAGAATAAGAGGACGTGGAGCACATGGAGTTGGTTCAGAAAGATATATTCTGATAGGCATTCAGAGGGGCATTGATAAATTAAATCTTGCCCCCTTTGGTTATCTTCCCAAAGAAGATATGCAGAGATGTTAAAATAATCCTTTTGTTTACAAAAAATCCACAAACACCAAATATTATTGAGAACTTCAAGTATTTAAATTTCTTTACACTCAGATATTCACATATATAGCTAGATAGATAGAATGGACATTTACATATGTAAGGGTGTAGATATATATATCACTATATCACCTCCTGCCACTGCACCCTGATCTATGAAAGACAATCTTTTCAGGGTGTCTCCTTTAAGAAGTCTTTTTACCCTTTCAGGTCCCATTCTTTGCAGCTGGTCAGGTTGTCTTTATTCTTAGCCTGGCATTGTGTTTTGATTTGAGAAAACCTGGCCCAACAAGTATGAAACAGGTGTGGGTCCTTATTCTCACCTGAACCAGAAGCCAGACAAAGGATCCCCTTCTCTAGGTATTAATGGGAGGCAGGTGGACCTAAAAGGAGTTCTTGTTTACAGGTTAGTTTTGAGAACACCCCACATTATCCTTCCGATTTGCTACAGTTCTAATGTTGCAAAGCACTTAACCCAGTACTTCAATCCATTCTCAGACTTCTATCACTTTGCCAAGTTTTTCCAAGGTTCCTATCACCCTTTGTTTAGTACAGTAGATTTTTTTTGTATATATGTCAATTTGATACAAGTATTTATTAAGTGGTACTATAGGCTACTATCCTAGGTGCTGAGGAAAAAAAAGTCAAATACACAATGCAGTCCCTATCCTTGCAGAATTCACCTTCTACTTGGGAAGAGGGATACAATATGTTCACAGTTAAGGAGGAAGAGGGCATTAAAAAGTAGAGGATCAGAAAGGGCTCTTCTAGGAGATTGTTGTTGAGTAGAACCTTGAGATGAGACAAAGGTGAGGAAGGAGTAAAACAAAGTCATAGGGAGCTGCAAAGAAACCTCCAGGAAATGTAATGACAAAGTGGTAGTAGGGGAAGCTAGAATGGAGTTGGAATGGAGAATGCCTGGAGGAGACTAATAAGAAATAAATTTGGACAAATAGATTGGAGACAGATTAAGAAGAATCTTAAATATCAGGCTGAAAAAAATTCTGATTTTTATATCAGGGGCAACAGAAATTTTTGAGCAAAGGGTGAGAGATGTGACAAAATCAGATCTGTGTCTTTGGATGATTATTTTTGTTAATGATGTGAGGGATGGATGGAGAAGGGAGATCCTGGATATATAGACACTCAAACTTTGCTTGGACAAGTAGTCTAGATTGAAAAGGAATATAAACATCAAACAGTGCTTCCCATTTACTGCTTAACTTCTAGAAAACTTATTTATACTCATTGCCTTTATTTTCTCATCATTCTCTCACTCTTCCATCCCTAGCAATCTGACTTTCATCCCTATCAATCATTAATGATTTGAAAGTTGAGACCTTTAAAAAGCCTCCAGGATCATTTTTTTAGTCTTCATTCTGCTTAATTTCTGTAAGATTTGTTCTGTTGTGGCTGAAGTATTCTTTTGTTGTTCACTCGTTCATTTGAGTCCAATTCTTTGTGACTCCATTTGGGGTTTTCTTGGCAGATACTGGAATAGTTTGCCATTTCCTTTTCTGGCTCATTTTACAAAGACCTGAGGTAAACAGGGTGTCCTATCCAGATTCACATAGGTTATACGTGTATGAGTCCAGACTTTTAACTCAGGTTTTCCTGACTTTGGGCTATCCATTGAGTTACCTAGTTACTCATTAGTACTCTTTTATATTTGATTGAACCAAAAATTGCCTTCCTATAACTTAAACTATTGATCTGAGACCTGGAAGAACAAATCTGATACATTTTCCCACAGGACAGCCTTTCTTTTCTCCAGGCTAAGCATTCTTACTTTCTGTAAGATTCATTTGGTATTTTCCCCATGTCCACTATTAGAAACCCCAAGAGAGAAATTCATCTTTAGAGCAGTGGGAAAGGCCTCTGAACAGGAGAAAATAAATTTGAATGTCTTGACTAGTGGAGATAGATGGACCTTGGACTGTCATCTTGTCATTCCCTCCAAAGAAATTATACTGAGTCATTTTTGTGATCCTGCAGTGTGTACTTTTAATTTACCTTTTTTATCCTTCTTCTTCTAAATTGCTTCATCTGGTTCCAAGGAGACTGTCTCACTTTTCCTTTACAGGCCCAAAGTGTTTGCCATAGAGTAAACATTTAATAAACCCTTATTTTGACTAAAACATGGGAAAAATCTTAAATGAGAGACCAAGTTACCAATCTCATAGATAAATCTCATGAGGAAAATAATTTGGACAATAATTCAGATGAAACTAGGCCTTCCAACTCCTAATCAACCAAACTTGGCCAAAGACCTGAACTTCAAGTACCCCAAACTTTTTCATTTCCCCCTTCCCCTATTAGGGAAAGAAAATTAAATCAACATTTTAGTTTAGGCTTGGAACAAATCTATTAATCCTTACTTGAAAGGGGATGATAATCTACTATCCCATGACTAGAAAACTCTCTATCTTTTCCCTTTTCTTGCAATTTAGGTATGGAAGTTGGCCAGGGTGGAAATTTCCTCTCCTTGTTATCATTCCTAGCTTGCTCACCAGCCCAACCTCTCCCATGTTTCTACTTCACTCTACTTTGGTTCTATTGTGACCTTTGAACCTCTACTCCATTCTTTTGTTAACAAAAAGCACCTTTTATTAGACCCCCCACCTTTTAGTCACTCAACCATCGTAAAATGAGATTCCTCAACTATAAAAATGAACTTGGGGTTTAGCATTGGATTAGATAGGAGGAATAAGAGAGGGAGTGAGAGACAGTTGGGCAAGATGACATCTGGTTCTGGTTCTAGATCTATGATTTCACTATCTTCCTCTGATACATTTTGCCAGGCCTGGTTCACATAGGGAGATGGTCAGAAAAGTCTACAAATACTGAGGACAGGGTATATCTAGGAAAGGAAAGAAAAAGGGAAAGGAACAAGCATTTATTGAAAACTGCTCATCGTTGCTCTGAAATAAATTTATGGAGCAGATTATCTTAAAGCATTAGACAGCTTTCCATTGAGAATCTTGAGTCTTCTCAGCAAGAATGAATCTTGATTCTTAGCATATGATACTTTGTTAAGGGGTTTAAGAAGAGTAAAGAAGTAAAAGCAATTTTGATTTTTTTTCCTGTTTCTACTGAAAACCTAAATTTGATGACTTCAATCATGCTAGCTTTCTCTGCCTCCATCCTCCCTGCTCTTGTCCCAGGGAAAGAGAATGAAATCAGCATTCTTTTTGTGATCTGAGACAGATTCCTTACTAGAAAAGGTAGGATAATCCTCTTCCTGTAAACTAGAAAATTCTGTTTTCTTCCTTTCCAAAGCCCTGGAAAGAGATAAAGCCTTCTATACTAGGAGAGAAATTACTTTTAACAAGCAAATAAATGGATATAGGAAAAGGAAAAAGGAACAAAGGAGCATTTGTCTTTGCAAATTAAAATAACAAAAACTTAGAAGTAGTTATGGCTAGTGGAATGGCTATGGAACTGAACCTGTAACTTTCCTGGTATAGGGGTTTTCTGGGTAAGAAAGTTGACAGGTACTCTTCCTGCAATTTATAGTCTTAGAGGGATGCCTAGAGCATTAAGAGATTAAGAACTCACAAAGACTGCATGTATGGGAAGAATCTTAACCTAGATCTTCCTGGCTTAGAGGCATGTTCTTTCTCTACTACCACTGAGAAAGATAATGATTGTGAGAGGAAGAAACTTGAAGGAGATTCTGCTTCTGTAAATTAATAACAAAAGCTTGGAGGAAGAATTTGTGAAGAATGAGTCCTGATCCCTTTTGTCTACATCAATGCCTATATTTGAAAATGTGTAGGAAATGGTCAGTTTTTGAAGAATCCCATCCTTACTGGGTATTTAAAAATTGTGGTCAAACTGTTGACCATCAAGTTTTATTATTACAGGTGTTTCTAAATAGCTGTGCCCATTCAGTTTTCAGAATGGACACACTTGAGCATCTCCAAAGCAACCTGGGAAGCATTGAAGCTTTACGCTAGTATGTTGTGGCCATATAACGACCTCTACTGATCAATGAAAGAATTACACACACATATACACACACACACACACACACACACACACACACACACACACACACACACACACACACAGAGAACCTTGGACAGGGATCAAGCTAAAATTTAAATTCCTACCCTGTTTTTATTGCACCATGAAAACATAGTGATGTCTCAATGTGTTGGCTAAGTTTAGAAAAACCTGTCAGATACGAACCAATGACTTAGGGCAACTTTTATTCCCTGACTGGGGGAAGGGGCAAAAAGTCACACTGAGTCATTGAAGATATTGCCTCTTCAAACTCTCTTTAGACCAAATCGTCCTGCTGAGTCAGGAACAACAGGTAGAAACTAACCTTCCTCTCACCTTTGCCAGGAAATAGCACTCATAGGCACCAATGTGTCTATGCTTAGGCAGCACTGGGAAGGGAGGGAGAAGTAGGGAAAGGAGGGAAAAGGTGACAAGTCCTATTTATTATTGGCAGATTACTTCATCTAACATCCCTTTTCAGAACAGAATCATTATTTGAAAATTTTTCAATGTCTCCTGATTGGCTCCCCCTACCAGCTCAGGAGCACTAACAACTGCTCAGGGCTTTCCTCTTGAGGGTGGAGACCCAATATGGCTCTTAGCAGCAAGGGAAGAAATGATGCTGCTTATTGGGTGAGCCCCTCAACTAATGAGGAAGCTAGACGAGAAAGACCCTCTTGGTTTTTCTTAACAATGTGTGTATGCATGTATGTGCATGTGTGTGTTCCCCAACTATAATCTGAAATTCTCCAGTAAAAAACTAATAACCCTTCTTGGTTTTAGATTGTTTTATTTTACAGATGATTAAAGCAGTCCCCCTTGTGTTGACTGCCCTGCTTCAAGCCAAGATCATCAGAGCTTGAATGAGTAAAGAAATGAATGTATTTAGTATTTAATTTTTAGTACTTAAAACCAGACAGATATTTTCTTCCAAGAATTGATGAAATAAATAAATAGTATCTTCACTTTGCCTGGGAGGGCCCTAAGGCAAAGAAAAAGAAGCTAATCCCTCTTCAACCATGTATACATGCAAAGCAAACAGTGAGTCCTGAGTTCATATTAATCAATTCAGAGGAGAATAAAGTCCCAATTGCAAATTTCCAGTTTCTAGGTCTGTTTATATCATAGAGGATACTACCACCCAAAATCCTTGTAGTATCTGGTTTTGCCCCTAAAACAGCTGCTTATTTGCATTTCAATTTCAGTTCTTTATGGACCCTGAGCCTAGAAAAATAAATGTGCATCCTCATATTTTCAAAAACTAGAAAAATTCCAGTTCTAAGGAAGTAGGGTCAGGTAGAGTGAGAATCAGTGAGAAACTATTAGAAGAAACACATATATACATACACACACATGCACATACATGCACACACATTGTTAAGGAAAAACCAGGAGCGTCTTGCAGGGTGCCTGCTGCTCCTGGTATCAGGCTGGGAAGAACCCCTGAGTGGCTTGTTCAAGGCGGTCTGTTTGTTGATGACAGTCAGTGCAAACATGGACACTGGTGAGGACATGAGGTGAGCAGCTGCTCAATGTCTAGGAAAGCTTGAGTTTGTTTTGCAAAGCAAACGGACTCTAATTTGGGCAAATACTGTTATGAGCCACTGGGTCTGGGAAAGATAAGACACTGATTGGGGTGTTGACTTGAATGTTTCCATGATCGGGAAATAAGGAAATGGGGGATTGGGAGCTGTTAGAATCCAGTCTAGGAATGTGAGTGGTCATTCATTATGAAGAGTTATTCCCTATGTGACTGCCACCTCAAAGCCAGTCTTTTCATCCATCATTCTTAAGGTGTCTATCACAACAAAGATAGGAGAGCCTGTTGCCTCATTTCCTTTAGATTCTAGGCAGAAAGGAAAACTGAAGAGCATAAGAACGTTGGTATGAAGGCTAAAGGCCTTGCAATGGACAATCTAATCATTCTCAGACAGAGTGGAATTTCAAAATGCTTAACTACTGCACAGTTTTAAAGCTAGCAGCTAGTTGGCTCAGTGGCTAGAGCACTGAACCTGGAGTCAGCAAGACCTGAGTTCAAAATTGATCTCATACATTTACTAGTTTTGTGACCTTGGGTCTTGACCTCCCTCTACCTCCATTTTCTCATCTATGAAATGGGGGTGATAATAGTGCCTATCTCTTTGAATTGTGAAGGACTTGAGATATCATGCATACATTTTGCAACCTTCAAATATTCATTATTGTTATTATTAAGTGACCATAGGTCCAGAGCCTGAATGAAAAAGAAACTGAGCCTAAAATAAATCACAGTGGATACAGGAAAGAATTGCAAAATCTGAAAGTGGGAGATCTTTCCTCCTCCAGACTCCTATTGATCACTGCCATTAGTTGTTATCATCAAAGACCAGCCTCTGAAACCATCATCCTCCAGAAGTAACCTCTTGTGGTGATGTGCCTGGCAACTACTTCTCAGGGGGCTATAGCCCCCTATTTACTTAGTAGTCAAAGTCATTGAAGATCCAGAAAAGAAAGTTTTTCCTACTAAAGTCTTTGTCACTGTGCAATAGTTCAGCATTAGAAACTAACAGAATTTTGTCAATGGAAATGACACTAAAAAAGACACTAAAAAAGTTTTGCCACTATACCCAAAGGATCATGAGACCTTTCCACCTGAATTTTCTCTGTTGTCATTTTCATTAGAATATGAGGGAAATTATTTCGGCTTTTGTCTATGTCTCCAGTTTTTATCACAGAGCTTTACATATAGTATATGTGTATAAAGTTCTTCATAAATGTTTTTTTTCCTTCTTTCCTTCCTTCCTTCAAGGAATAAAATATGTTTCCTTTCTCTTTCCATTTTTTTTATAGTACATAGGATGTACTTGATTACACTAAAGACATTCCCAACTGCCATTTGTAGGTCCATTCCTTCCCTGGAGAGAGAGTAGTATAGGGATTTCATGGCACCAGAACTTTGCCAAGGAAGGCACTGGCAGTCATTTCACTAGTAGGTGAGTTGCCAGGATATCACTGCTTTCTGCCACCCAGGCTGCCCCCTCTGCTGTGCATTTAGAGTCCAGGTGCTACAGCCCCTCCCTGAGCTTTACTCCTCCCATCCTTGTGGCCTTGTACTGTGTAAACCTGTAGTCCAAGTTACAACAGCCTACTCCTCCCTCTTCCCACCCAGAATGAGGAGAATCAGGCTATTGTTTGAAGTCAAAGCCATTCTTCCTGTTAGAACACAGCCCAGGGTGTGCATAGAGTGGCAATGATGCAGGGCGTGAGGTATGAAACCAAGGAATCCTGTGAAAGGATTAAAAAACCCCCAAGTTTGTATCTTGATGACAAGATAATCCTGACTCTGGGTCTGCAGGTAGTGCTGCTGGTAACCACTAAGCAACATGGGTACATCATGCTTCTAGAACCTAAGCATTGTTTATCTCATCTCCTCAAGAAACCCTTCTGGTTTGGCCCCCCTTTTTGCTGGCTTAACTCTGCACAGTTAGTTCTTGACTGTATTTATGACACATTTCTATGAATGTTTTTGTGGTGGTTTTGCATTCACTTTTTGGTAGTAACCTCCTGGAGAGTAAGGACTCCCCATGTATTTCCTTGTTAATGCTCCCTGGGCCAAATAGAACTTCAGCACAGAGGGATACACATTTTAGGTTCTTGATGTGTCCGTGAGACCTGTGTATTACAAAAGATAGTTCACTGATGAGACTGCACACAGGAAACCTCTTTGAATATTAATGTTTATTCTTCCATGGGGAGGTACTAGTACTCTACTACATTGTGATCATGCAAGTTCAGGATATATCCTTACAGCAAATTCATTCTGTGGTTGTACCATGTGATTGCCTTAATAGCATTTGGCAAAGTGTTATAAGAGAACTTCTAAAACAAAGATGAAACTCAAAGGTGGGAGAAGACCCATGTGATTTCCCTTTTAGAAGCAAAGTGTTTTTAGGCACAGATTTTACTATGCAGACAACTAAGGTTTTGCAATTAAAAATTTTGATTCTAAACTTAAATTTCATGTGGCTTTGAAAGGTGTCATTTTGTTAGCTGGTTTTTACCTACATTTCCCATTCGACAATGTGGGAATGACATTGGCATAGTGGTTGGAGTGAGAGATTCGAAAGCAGGAATATCTGCTTTCATTTTCTAGCTATGTGACCTTGAGCAAATCACAACCTTTGCTTCAGGTTCCTCATATGTAAAATGGGGACAAGAAGCTTATCTTTGAACTGGGCTTACCCAGCTAGTCATTTGCAGAGCTAGAACTAAAACTCTGGTTCAGCTAAGTCAGCTAATATGCATTTTATTAAGCACCTACTATGTCAGATATCAAACTAAACTCCAGATTAGACCTCACTGTTGCCTGGCTCTCCACTGATGAATGGAAGTTTCTCTGTATATCAATTTAGTCTAATAAGCTGACATGAAGAGGTCTCTGCTAAAAAGCAGCACGAATCTTTCCCCTTATGTTTGGCCATGAGCCACACATGGGATCGATTGCCACTTTTTTTTTTTGGTAAGGCACTGTGGATGTGACTTTTTAAAGTTAATCATAAAAGTCACATAGGCCCCAGGGACAATCATTAAAGTAGATGGTTTTCACTACTCTCTGGGAATGTACTTTGTCAAGGGGTGGTTTGGGTGTGTGTCAGGAACCTTCTTGGACCTCAGTTACCTCATTTGTTAAAAAAAAATGGAATAAGACTAGATGTTTGCTGTCTCCTGATTTTAAATCTATGATCGAATGGACCTGAGTCTGTTGTGCCAAAACAAGATCTAAAAGAAAATTTGAAAAAAATAGTAATTAAAAATAGTTATTTACATCCCTTTCATGGCCATCTTTGAGTCAGTGAAGGGAAGACACCTGGGACATCCAGAAGAAAGGGACAAAGCACAATTGGGTTGTAATGAATGACCCACCAGAGCAAAAGTTGGAACATATGTAATTACCAAGTAAGTTGAGTCTGATGCTGGTGATTCAGATACAGTTTAAGAAGCAGAAATGAATGCTGGTCCTTTTTTCACAGCATAGTATTGTTTCTTTCACCAATGAATGGTCTTCTGGTCTTTTCAGTCAATTGAGCTCCCTAACCAGGTGTACAGGCTGATGGAGACAGCTGTGTTGGCGAGGGGGAGGAGGCAATGGAGAGATTGTTGGAAGTCTGCCTCAGCCACTTCACTAGCTGTGTGACCTTCTAAGCAAGTCACAATCTCTTTGAGCTTCAATTGTTTTCCCATTTGTCAAATGAGGCTCTTATTCTTATACTTCCTATGTCATGCAGAAGAGGATCAATGTAAGTAAAGTACTTTGGAAATCTTGATACACATATAGCTTTTAATCTATTAAAACTTTTAGGTCTGGGAACTTCCTAGATATATGTATTTATCTATATACACACATACATATCAGCTATCATTTTTATTATGGAAATGATATTCCTCTGGTCCCCCATTATTCTGGTTTCTTCTACCAAAAACGGTAGAAGTGTGTGTGTGGGAGGTGGGGGAGGGTATTGGTGGTATGGAGGTGTTTGTTAAGGGTGCCTTAATGAAGAATTTGAAAACTCTCCAACTAGGGGCTATCTCTGTGTCTGATCACCCCCTTCCTGTCTGTAAGAATGTGGTTCTGTTTACATGGTTTTAGGATGGATGCTGCTGCTTTTGAGGTTTATGGTGGCACCTTCTCATCTTGCTGAGAAGTGATCAATCATGAAGGGTTACCTGGTAGTATCTGGGGCCCAACCAGATGTTCATTCTCATTGCTGCCATACCCTGAGATCCAGCTGCTTATGTTTCTGGCCTCAGGAAATCTCAAGGGAAGATATTTCACTAGAAAGAAACAACATTTTACTAGAGCAAGGCAAGTCCTGTGCAGTAAGAGCTCAGAGATGATAAATTGAATGGTTGTAATTGCTTAAATTTTTTTTTTTAAAAAGGAGGTGAAGGAGAAGAAGGTGGTAAGATCAATACATGGAACTTGTTATCCTGATTGGATGGTATATGTGCCCTCATTTTCCCCCCTAGTTGTTGCTGAAACTGTTTATTGAAAGGTTGAGCAAATATGATTAGCCAGCCCCCAAACCATTAATAATCCAGTTGGACAGTCCTGACTCAGTTTCAATTGATTTTTGAATGAAAAAAAGTCAAATTTCATGTAAGAGAGATGAAAGTCTGGGGAGGGCTTGACACTATTGTGTGAAGCCTTTGGCTCCACTGAAGCAAATCCACTAGATTTGAAAGAGATCAAACATTGACCCACAACCATTTGCTTGCCCACCTGAAAAAGTCTTTAATGTAATTCTTAGTGGAGAGGTATGTCTCAGGAACAAATGTTTCCATTAACTGGTCTCCTTGTTCCAGGAGAGTTTCAATTGAATTTCATTCCTCCTCCTCTTTTAGTGAGTATCTGTTGAAGGTCTTGGGGTATAGTGAAAAGAAAGGCTTGATTCAAATCTTGTCTCTCACTTTTTATTTTTTACTTATTTTCCTCATCTGTAAAATGAGGCTGTTGAATGAGAAGTCATGGATCTGGAAGGGATTCCAAGGACCATGGAATCTACCTTCACTTTGAAGATAAGGACCTTGAGGGACAGGGAGGTTAAATGACTTGTCCTGAAGTGAGATTTGAATGCAGATTCTCCTTACTCTAAGCCCAAGTGCCCTACTATATCTACTATATATTCTCTACTACTACTGTAGGAGCTAGAGAGAAGACAAATCAAATAGTCCCTCCTTTCAAAGAGCTTATCTTCTACTAGAAAAATACAACTATTCAGATAAGTAAATATAAAGTGAATTTCAAAAGATAGAATAATAACTAGGAGAATCAGAGTAGTCTAGAAATCAGTCAAGGAAGGCCTTACCATTGTTTATATGGCAAGGGAATACAGAAGCAAAAGGGTCTATGGGCAATGGTTAGTTATTTTTATTATTGTAAAGAATTGAATTTCTTTCCCTACTGCATGGTCTAAGAGTACATTTCTTAGCTTGTGCTTTCATCAAGATGTGCTTTTCTGAGAGATCCTACCTCATTCCTACCTCAGGGATTGGTGAACCTGGAGTCAGGAAGACCTAGGTTCCCTTCCTGACTTCCACAAGCTTCTAGCTATGTGACCTTCAAATCATTTACTCTCTCTGGGCATCAGTTTTTTCAACTGTAAAATGAAGGGATTGATGATCTTAAGGACCCTTCAGATCTAAGTCTTTGAGTCTAAGAGTTATCTCAAGCATATTTCTTGACTGGATCAATATTGTCTGAGATCTGAGCTCAAATTTGACCTCAGACACTTCCTAGTCAAGACATTTAACCTCTGTCTGCCTCAGTTTCCTAATCCATAAAATAGCAATTATCTACCAGTCAGGGTTGCTGAGAGGCTTAAATGAAATAATACTTGCTAGCATTGTTAAATATTTACAAACCTTAAAGTGAGATATATCCCAATTAAATACTGCCACTACTACTACTATCATTACCACTGCTGCCTCCACTTATAGAAGCAATTTTTGCTTCTAAAACAATAGCTATTACTACTACTTGGTTAATTGGTTCTTGTCCTTTGTTATCAAAGAAGATCAAAATGACATACTATGTTTGAGACAATTTACAATGTATTCTATTGTGGCTGATCAGACCAATATGAGCTCGGAATGCTCTACCACAGGATAGGCACAAATAGTCAATGTGAACACCTAGGGTGGGTGCTCTAAATTTACAGATGATGCGCTTCCATTCTGCCTTCCTCATAGAGTGAAGCCCCCTCACTGATAAGGGCATACCATGCTGGGTGGTCCTGCGCCATACAATCAGTTCTAAAGTTCTTCAATGAGACCTTCAGAGCATCTCAGTGTAGCTTCTTCTGACTCCCTTGTGAGTACTTGCCCTGTGTGAGTTCTCCATAAAATGGTTTTTGTTTTTGTTTTTGTTTTTTTTTTGGCAAGCATCTATCTGGCATTCTAACAGTGTATCCAGTCCATTGAAGTTGCACTCTCTGTAGTAATGTTGAAATGCTAGGCAGTTTAGCTCCGGAATGGATCTCAGTAATTGGTATCCTTTCCTGTAAGGAAGATCTTCAGAATACTTCTAAGATAATTCAAATGTAAGTGATTCAGTTTCCTGACATGGCACTGGTAGATTGTCCAGGTTTCATAGGCAAATTGCAATGAGGTCAGCACAACAGCTCTGTAGACCTTCAGTCTAGTGGTCAGTCTAATACCTCTTCTCTCTCACACTTTCAGAACCTCCCAAATACTAAGCCAGCTCTGGCAATTCGAGGGTCAGCCCCATTGTCAATGTGTACCTCCCTGAAAAAGATACTGCCAAGTTAAGTGAACTTGTCCACAGTTCTCAGAACTTTTTCCATTTGCTATAACCAATGGTTCCACATATAGATGGTGTGATGCTGGCTGATGGAGCATCTGTGGTTTCTTGATGCTAATTGTTAGGTCAAAATGAGCACAAGCAGCAGAGAATGGATCCATACTTTGTTGCTTCTCAGCTTCAGAGACTGCATTGAGGTCACAATCATCTGGAAACAGATCATGCACCAACACTCCCTTCACTTTTGTCTTGGCTTGCAGCCTTTTCAAGATGAAGAATTTGCCATCAGTATTGTACCATCAGTATTGTAGCTGACTTTGCTGTAATGTTCATCCTCAGTGAAGACATTTTATAACATGGCTGAAAACATCATGCTAAAATGTATGGGAACAAGGGCACATCCTTGTTTTACTCCATTGGTGACCAGGAAATCTTGAGAGCATTATTACTACCAGTGTTACCACTACTACTACTATTAGTAACAGTGGTGGCAGTGTCAGTAGTAGTGGTCCTAGTGGTAATAATGGTAGTGGTGGTAGTAGTGGTTGTAGCAGTAGTGGTGGTAGTAATAGTAGTAGTTGTTAATATAAAGGTAGAAGTAGCAGTAGCAGTAGTTTACTAATAAGTAGTAAAATCTCATTATGATAAATTACATTATTGATTTGGCCACTACAAAGTTTCTGCATCAGAGTAAATGCTCTCTAACATCATCATTTACATATTTCTCCTGATAACTTCATAATTTATGTAGTACATGAATTATTATCCTTGTTTAACAGATAAGGAAACTGAGGCTCAAAGACTAGGTGGTTTGGTAAAGGTTCTGAAGCTAGTAAGTGACAGATGCAGGTCCTCTGTCTCTGCCGTCCCTGCTCAAACTCAGCTTTCTGTCTAATTAAGTCATGTCCTCTGAAGGATAGGAGAGCTAACCTGATGTATGGGGCACTCCAAAATGCTTTCATCTTGCTATCATATAATAGTTGTCTCTATAATACTTTCACTTCAAACAAAAATATCTACCACCAAGGGAATAAATAATATATTATTTAAGATCTCCATCTGCTCACCAGAAACAATACACAAAAAGATATAGGATCCAGGATTATGTTTCTCAACCCATGTTTACTGTCCAGATCCTGGATTACTATCCTGATTGTCATCAGTAAACTTGGGGAGTACTACTTCCTTCAGGTGTACCACAACAAAATTAGAACTTGACAAGTATAAAGCAAAGTTTTAAAAAGTTTTAAAATAGTTGGCTATATATAACAGCAATAGCAATTAAAAAGCACTTTAACATTTGCATAATGCTTTACACATACTATCCCATTTGATTCAAAAGAAATGGATGAGACTGGTATGTGTATTCCATTTTCCTCTTTTTGCTACTAAGACCTGAGTTCAGCAGCTGGGAGGTGCAGTAGATAGAGCACCAGCCTGGGAGTCAGGAGGACCTGAGTGAAAATCTGGCCTCAAATGCTTGACACGCATTAGCTGTGTGACCCTGGGCAAGTCACTTAACTGATTGCCTCTCATCAAGGACCATCTCCAGTTGTTCTGATCCATATCTGGCCACTGGTCGCCTATGGCTCCAGAGAAGAAAGTGAAACTAGTAACTTAGCACAGCACTCCTCGCTCAAATCCAATTCACTTACTTGTCATGGCATCACCTCCCTGAAATCATAGTCTTCTTCTAGAATGAAGGACAAACTTCACTGAGTTCAAAGAACTCCTTTTCATTTATTCTTTTACTACATAGAAGTTAATCATCACTCTTACTGTGTTGACCAGGTCTGATTTCTGGTAACATCTTTTTTTCAGTTCCATCAGTTAAATTGAGCCTCTTTGTTGCAAGTACTGTCCCCATTTTATAGGTGATGTAATTGTTTAAGGTTAAATGACTTGCCAAAGAGCATATTATCTTGTCAAAACTTCATCTTCAAAAAAAAAATTAAGAAAATTTTACCAACTGAACTTTTTACTGCAGAATTCCCAATTCACTGAGCTTCTATTATAGACTCAATATAAACAAAATCCAACCACTTTCAGCTAAAGTATCTTCCATAACAATTGCCTTGTGCCAGGAACCTAATTTAAACGTCTTTGAGGTAACATATGTCATAGACCTGTGATTTGTTGGTACATGAATTTCCACCTAGGAAGAGATAATTTACACTTATAGAAAGTATTTTAAGGTTCAGAGGAGTTAAGTACCTTGCCTGTAATGACTCAGCTAGTAAGTAAATGTTCAAGGTGAGATTTGAGTCTTTCTGTCTAGCTCTCTATCAACATGCTATTTCTCTTTGAGTTAATTTGTCAAAATAAAAATAAAAAAGAATAAATTGAAACCTTTTATATGATCTTTAAAATGAAACTTTCATTCATTTCATTTGTTAAATTCATTTTTTATTTAGCAGAAATTATTGTAAAAAATTAACTTTTAATGTTTTCAAAGCCCTAGCAGAACCATTTTTCTGTATCTAGCAGTTTCTATCTGCCAATATCTATTAACAAATTTCTGATTTTTCACATGGATTTAACATATTAATTATAGCAGATTCTACTGCCAATGAAACAATTCCATAGTACCTGTGGAGTTTTTAAAATTATATCTATCTATCTATCATCTATCTATCTTGTCTGTCTGATTTTTTGTGATTCCATGGACAATAATAGCACTCCATGTCCTTCTGTCCTATTTATTTTATAGATGAACAAATAAAGGACTTACATAAAATCATTTAGGTAATAAATAGCTGATCTGAGATTCAAAACCAATTTTGTAACTGTAAATCTAATACTTTTTCCATTATAATGAATGACAAAGAGTAGCACAAACATGTAGGATACAGAGTAGAGCTCAAGGAGAAACCTATACTTAGAAGTTAGGTTTTAACTTTTTCCAAAATCCTGAGGCAGGATTCTCATACATACTGATTGAATTAAATTCATCAAACATTATTAGATATTAAGGACCACCTTTATGCAAGTCACTATGCTTAGTCTCATGAAAAATGTCACCATTTCTGTCCTCAATGAGATTAATTTAATGAAGGAATGAAACACAAATGAATATGATAAAAATAGGCAAAGGCAAAGTTCTGTAAGAGATTTGGATGGAGATATTGTTTTCAGCTCAGGAAGATCAAGGAAGGCTTCTTGGAGAAAATGGCACCTGAGCTAGGCTTTGAGAAAAGGCAAGAATTTCCAGAAGTGGAGGAAGGTCACTCTGGGAACTAGGAATTATCCCCACAACTCTGCCCAGGGTCACAGAACATATTCTATGACTGGATTTGAGCCCAGATCCTCTTTACTCCAGGACCATCACTCTATACCACCTAGCTGATCTTGCATGTGTAGACACACACACACATGTGTGTGTGCGTGTATATATATATATATATATATATGCCAGTATATGCAGATAAGCATATGTGGGTACATATATGTGCAGATATGAACTGAGAATGGTTTTTTACATTTAAAAAATTGTAAAAGTCATTCTTACCTCAATGAGCTATTCAGAAAAGGACAGTGGGTTAGAATTGGGGAAGGCAAGAAGAATTTATGTAGAACCTACTAAGTGACCAGCCTTTTGCTAAAGTGCTTTTTACAAATATTATCTCATTTAATCCTCACAATAATTTTGGGAGATAGATGCCATATTATCCCTTTTTACAGCTGAGGAAACTGAGATAGGCAGAGATTAAGTGACTTTATCAGGATCATACACATAATAAATCTCTTAGACTATATTTGAATTCATGTTTTCCTGACTCTTACTCAACTTTGTGGCCTTAAGGATTTGGCCTCAGGTTGTAGCTTGACAACCCCTGTAGTAATTATGAGATAATGAACACTTGGTCTAGACTAGTGGTGGTATTAGTTATGGAGATCATAGGATCATGAATTTAGAACTGGAGGGGATATCAGGGTCATGTATTCTAAGAACTCCCTCATTTTATAGATAAAGAAGTTCATTCACCCTCCTTCCCCTTCCAGATTTAGTGACTTGCCCAAGGTCACAAAAACATGAACATATGGAAATCTCCGTAAGAGCACACCAAGGATTATTTTTTTGTCAGTTCTGTGCTCTTTAGCATTTTCATCAATATTAAATATAGGCATAGATGACATCCTTATGAAATTTGCCGCTGACACAAAGCTGAGAGGAATAGTTAACAAACTTAATGACAGAATCCAGATCAAAAAAAAAAAAAAACCTTGGTAGGCTAGAATAGGGAGCTGAATTTTATTAAGGTGAAATTCGATATGGAAAAAAATGTAAAATCTCAGTTGGTTTTTTTTAATTGACTGTACAAGTATAAGATGGATGAGGCAAAATTAGGCAGTTGTATGTTTGCAAAAAGATCTCAGGGTTTTACTGATTTTTTAAATTCAATACAAGTTAGTAGTGTGATGTGATTTGGATTTAAAGAGGAGCAGAGCTTCCGGGAAAAAAGAAGCAATGGTCCCAAACTGTACATTTTGATGCAGAACACATCTAAAGTACTGTCTTCAGTTCTTGGTACTATACTTTTAAAAAATTAGGTAGGGAGAGGAGGAGGGAACCAATTCAAAATTTAAAACATAAGGGGTGGCTAGGTGGCGCAGTGGATAAAGCACCAGCCTTGGAGTCAGGAGTACCTGGGTTCAAATCCGGTCTCAGACACTTAATAATTACCTAGCTGTGTGGCCTTGGGCAAGCCACTTAACCCCATTTGCCTTGTAAAAATATAAAAAAAAATTTAAAACATACTAAGAAATTT
Organism: Macrotis lagotis; assembly: GCF_037893015.1. Taxonomy (NCBI): domain Eukaryota; kingdom Metazoa; phylum Chordata; class Mammalia; order Peramelemorphia; family Peramelidae; genus Macrotis; species Macrotis lagotis. Next base: position 732,767,670 of record NC_133658.1, read on the forward strand.
AATTTAATTTTAAAAAGATACACCAAAGTCAGGGAACATCTGAAAGGACAGCAGAAGAATAAAAGTCTCTACAAGGAGACCTCAGATATGTGTCATGTGAATATTGACTGAAGGAACTATGGATGTTTACCTTGTAGAAGAGAAAATTGGGGAAAGATCGTAGGATTGGTTGACTGTTCTCAAATATTTGAAGGGCTGTCATGTAGAAGAAGCAATAGACTTATCCTGCTTGGTCTCAGAGGGCATACATTTACACAAAAAGACAATTTTAGGCTTCACTTCTGGGTTATCCAAAATAGGTTGCTCTAGGAAGTAGTTGATTCCCCTTCACTGGAGATGAATGACAAAGTGCATATTTTGAGATGGGGATTGGAGGTGGGGTACCAGTTACAAAGTATCAGTTACCCTCTGAGCACCCCTTTCACTTCTCAGATTCTGTAATTTAGGAGTTATTTGCATAGTGGTAATTGTGGAAGCCATGAGATTACCAAGGTAGAGGGGTGTAAAGAGAAAAGAGATAAGAACACGATAGAGAGTAGAGCTCGAGGGAAAACCTATACTTAGAAGATAGGAGGAAGTTGGACCAATAAAGAAAATGGAGAAAAGAGGGCCCAGACAGATAGATAGGAAGGAAGGAAAGAAGGAAGGAAGGAAAGAAGGAAGGAGGGAAGGAAAATAGGAAGGAAGAAAAAAGATAAAAGGAAGAAAGGAAGGAAGAAGAAAGAATAGCTGGAAGGAAGGAAAGAAAGAAGGAAGGGAAAAGGATAAAACAAAGAAAGGAACAAAGGAACAAAGGATAAAAGGTTAGAAAGAAGGAAGAAAGGAAAAAATAAAATGAAGGAAAAAAGGATAAAAAGATGGAAGGAAGAAAGGAAGGAAGGAAAATATCTTTGAACCTTTTTATTCCCTCACTCTTACTTCTCCCTACCCCCAAGGTAGAAGGTATACTTGTAGGCAGGGATTTTATTTTATGTTCTTAGCTGCAATTCCTAGCATAGCTGCCATTATATAGTAGGTACTTATGAAATGTTTTAGATTGTGATGAAGACTACCATCTGTATCCAGAGAAGGGACTTTGGAGTTTAAATGAAGACCAAAGCTTATTATCTTCAATTTTTAAGAGCTGTTTTTTATGTATTATGTAATTTTGCTATCTCTAATGTTTTCTTTCTAAAGGATTTGATTATTCTCTTTTGATCTATACTTATCATGGATGCAAATATAAAGCTTTAAAAAAAAGAAGAAAATTTACCTTTCTAAAGTCAGCCCTACTTAAAAACTGGCTCCTAAGGACCACGACTCCAGGAGGGGCTACTTGCTCTGGAGACTGAGGAAGTTCTGCCACTGACCTGAAGTGTCTCTCTCTCTCTTTTTGGGGAGGGGTATGCAGGAGCTATCTCTAACTAGGTCTGGATTGTTATATGGGGCGGGGGGGGGGGGGAGAGATTGGCAAACCCTACAACTCAGGGCTGGAGTGATTGCTGATTGTCTAGATTTAATATGATGAAGAAAATACACATTAAAAATAGACATGTGTCATTAGTTTAGGGTTTTTTTCCCCTCAGAAAGCAAATTATTAAACATTTACCAACCCATGCTGGCCAGAGGTCATAGCAGTATTATTTTAATACCCACCTGCCTTCTGGAAGGGAAGCAAGAATCATAAAACATTAAAGTTAGGAAGGTCTTTAGAATTCATATGAGTTCTGTTGGAATATTTCCAACATGAAATATGTCCAGGAATATTAGACAGTATCAAAAACTACATTTTTGACAAATCTGTCTTATTGAGCCTGGTTCCAGTAAAGAGAGTAGATTTCAAAATGATTGCTCTGTAGTAAATGAAGGAAAGCCAGTCCCTGTCAGGAGAAAATAATCCTTCAAAATCTAGGAAAGTTTTGATTTAACCTAAAAAATATCTTCTTACTCTGGATAAATGTTGGCAACAAATCTACAGCTATCAGGGTGATTTAAGGTGAACTACTCACTATGTGCTGCTTTTATTACACTTTGTGATCTTAGGCCAGCCCAATAAACTCTCTGGGTCTCAGTTACCTCACCGGTTAAGTGTAGGGGTTGGACCAGATGACTTCTAAGTTTATCTACGAACAGCCTTTTCAATTCTATTAAACTATTATCCACTTTGAAGCCAAAACAAAAAAGGTAATGCCATAGGCAGTCCACTACCTCCTCCAAATTGTAAAGAGCATCCCAAGCCTTCCCTGGCATATTCAAACCACAAACTCTATCACCTAAGGTTCACTTCTGTAGTATGGAGGAAAGAGGAAAGATTTGGAGTCTGAAAACTGGCTTGGAATCTCAGGTCTTCTGTCAACTACTTCAAACTGAAATACAAAACCTCTCAGGGATTCCTTCTCTGTAAAATGGATTCAAATTTGCACCAACTTAAATCACTCTGATCTCAATTTCTTCACCTATAAAACAAATAACCCCACCCCTCTTAATTCAGTGTCTTCCATTTGTTTCCTGTTTATTTAGCTATTTATCCTATATTTAGCTTGCTTTGTGTGTATTTGTTTGCACATTCTCTTCCAAGCTCCTTGAGGAGGAATTGTCTTTTATCTCATTTTTTAAAATCTCTATTGCTTAGCTCAATGTCTGGTAAGTAGAAAATGGTTAATAGATGCTTAATGATAGTTTAGTTGATTGATTAGACTCAAGATCTCATCCAGTTATAAATGATCCTATGATGCCATGATAGGTCCAACTTGGGATCCAAGATCCTTGCCTATATATAGCAAGCATGGTAAAAAGTGGCATGCCTTCTTGAGAAAGAATAGGAAGTGATCCACAACTCTACCCAAGAATGAGTTAGAGCTATGAGATCTGGAGGTTTTTCAACATTTTGTGTGGAACTACCGCATTGACTCACACCTAGCCTGGAACCTAGGAGAAAAAAAAAAAAAATGAGCTGTGCTTCATTGTCTTGTGATATGGTGACATCTGCCGGTTGTTTCTAGTCACACTTTCACACGCAGGAGTTCTTGGGGTCCTATCTGATAAAGGTAGACAGGGAAGCTCTTCTATTTCCTGCATTTTATGACTTTGAAGTTGCAAACTGTTACATATGACATCCAAATAGGAGGAGGCTACCTTTCCTGCCCCTGCCCCACACATATGCACACTCAAAAAAAAAAAAGATTGAAAAGTCTGAAGTTAGATGAAAGAATTTTGTGGAAAATTGATCAGTGTTACAGATAGATTATTGAACTGTGAATTTCATTTTAGAAATATTAAAAATGGTATGAAGTCCCATGGTGATTTATTTAAAGCCCAACCAAGGCAGAGGCAAAATCTCTCAATGACTCTTCCAGCTTGCCCAGGATATTGAAAAAAAAAAGTCTTTCAATTAGCTTTTTTTTTTCAGGAGCTGTTTTAAGGAGGAAATAAGAGTTTTTGTTATTTCTTTCCCTTCCCTAGTCCTTCAGGTCAACAAAATTCTGGAGGTGGACATGGAGGGGGCTGTTCCTCTCAACTATCATTTATGGCTCGGTTAAACTAATACAAATGTCCTCATGTAAGCAGCAGACTTTCCTACAGTCCTTATCTCTGCTACTCTGGAAGCCCTATAAGCCCTAGCCTATAAACAACAGATTGTCTTCCTTACCCGGAAGTTCACAGCTGGGCCAAAGCAATTAAACAGATAACATTAAATTTGAATTCACCTGCAGATCTACTTTAAATGTCTCTCTCTAGGTAACTAAATCCTAAGGAAAGTATATGTTTGCCTTTACCTGTGTGTATGCTGCAATAATCTTCCTACTATGAGATGTTTTCATAAGATAGAAAGAGAAACATGAATATAATATGCCTGAACTCCAGGACAATTTTCACATCAGTATTGTTGACTTAGAATTCCCAAATAGTCATCCTTACCTCTTTGAGGCACTGCCCTATAATTGTTTTAGGAAGATATTATTCATTATTTATCATCATCATCATCACAATATTTTATTATAAAGAAAGGCAGCTAAAATTAGATTTTACAGGGCAAAAATCTTCTCAGGAGAAGAAAAATTAATTTTCTGGCAGCATGATGTAGAAGCATGGACTCTGATCTGGAAATTAGTTTCCTTCAAGGTTTAAATGGCAACCCAATTCCTAGGGAAGGGATTTTCTTCATCTCCCAAATCGTGCTTTCATGCTCCTCAAATAATCTTGTATTTACTTTTCTGTGTACATAAATCACTCAATAGAATCATTATTTGGTCCTTCATTCTGGAAGAAGACCTTGACATCAGGGAGGTGATGTCTTGACATGCACATGATTTGGATTTGAGTGAGGGGTGCTGAGCTAATCACCAGTTTCACTTTCTCCTCCAGAGCCATCTGGGACCAGGGACAAAGGCATGTGAAATATGTGTGAGGAACAACAAAAAAGGTCATTTTTGGTAGAAGTGTTTGTGCAGGGGAGTAATATTTAATAATGCTGTAGTCTGTTGGGTGAAGGAACATGAGTTGCTGAGGATGATTCTAAGGTTACGAGTCTGGATGACTAGAAAATTCAGTGCCATTGACTGAAATAAACGTGTCTATGAAGAAAGGTAGATTTGGTTGAAAGATAATGAGTTTTGTTTAGGACTAAGTTTGAGTAACTACAGAACATTCAATTCAAAATATTCAACTAGAGATAGATATAGATCTGCAAATAATCGGCATGGAGAATGATGGTTTAAAACCTTGGAAGTTGGTGAGGTTACCTAGTGAGTGTAGAGAGAGGAGAGAAGAGGGTCTAGGTCAGAGCCTTGGTGCATACCCATAGTTAGAAGGCAGAGACTGAGGAGCAGTCAGGCAGGAGAGAGTATTCAGGAAGAGATACTGGCCAATAGTGTCATACATTGTAGAAGTGACAAAGAGGGTCAAAACTGAGAAAAAGATCATCAGATTTATCAAGTAAGTGATCACTGATAACCTGGAGAAATCAGTTCCAGTGGTCAGAAAGCAAACTGCAAAAGACAGAGAAGTAAGAGAGAGGAAAGGAAGTAGAATGAACAAGAATGGACAAGTTTTTTTAAGAAGTTTGTCTGAGAAAAAAGTAAAGACATGAGGATAATATATAAACTCCTTGAGGGGTAGGGGTTATTTTTTAATTTTGTCTTTGTATCCCTAGTCACTGGCAGCATAAAGGACTTTGCACATAGGGATGATTTTTTGTCCTTCATTCTCGAAGAAGACCATGACATCAAGAAAGTGAAGCCATGATATCAATGTGAAATGTTACCAGTCTCACTTTCTCCTCAGGAGCCATCTGAATCCAATAATCAGACATGAATCAGGACAACTGGAGATGACCCTGGATGCAAAGCAATCAGGGTTGAGTGATTTGCCCAGAATTACACAGCAAGTAAGTGTCTGAAGTCAGATTTGAGCTCAGCTCTACCCATTGCATCACTTAGCTGCCCTAGAAGGTATCTATTGAATGATTATTGGATTGGAATGGATTGATGGAGACACAAAGCCTTCAGTCACTCTGTCACGAATCCACCAAGTTACTTTGGTCAAGTTAATCAGTTATTATTTTCTCATCTTTAAAATGAAGACATAGGACCACCTAGATGGTCTCCCATGTCTCCTGTCCCCAGTTCTATTTGGACCAGCTCCATATTCTCCCAGGTCTTCCCTCCCAGTTCTACTTGCTATGATTTTTAACAGCTAGAGTACCTTCACACACTCGTACCAAATATAACTCAGCCACCAGGTGGTGCAACAGTCCCAAAAAAGGGAAGACCTTCCACCATTGGCATTTGAGCTATGGAAGACAATGGGCATTTTGAAGCATCCTATACAGAGCATTTTGAATCAGTAACTGGAGCAGAATAGTTAATATTTCACTGAGAAGTAGTTCTTCAAGGCTGATACCAACAATGCGGCCTAACTTTTCTTGAAAACACAGGACTGAAGTCATTTAGAGATCATTTGATCTAGTTCACTGTTTGTCATGAATTATAAGGGGCCTCAAAGTGCCTGATTGAAGCATAAGGAGGCAGGCATGCCCAGGTAGAGGAAACCTTCTATCTTCATAGGCAGCCAGCTCATTTCATTGACAGACAGCTCTAATTGCAGGGAAGTCTTTCTTTACATTAAATGGAAAACTATTTCTTTGCAACTTCTACACCTAGAAACTACTTAATTTCCTCTGAGCTGATTTTTCTCTTCCTTGAAACCCTGAGCAAATTATTCCTCTTCCCTGACTTTGCAAAATATTCATTCAAAATTAAAATTTGGATTAAATTCATCTTAGGGTTTTCTGATTTATCTTTAATTTTTCAGCTGTGTTAAGCAGTAGCTATATTCTGTGACACACAAATAACTTTAATAAAAGGCAAAATGTGAGAAGTGCAATAGGGGAGGCTAAAAATGCAATGAGTAAAGAAGAGAAATCACATTTATTATGTGATTCACACATTTATTGGTAGATATGGGTAGGAAAACTTTTTTGAAGGTGCCATTTGGGTTGGTCCCTGAAAGATATGAAGAAATTTGGTATGGGGAAGGTATTCCAGGTGTAGGAAATAGGATTCATGAAAAAAGAAGCAGGCAAAGAAAATGTATTTAGGAAGTATAGTATAATAGTTTGTTTTCTGGGATATGATCTTTGGGTCACTTTTGTAGTTATAACAGTCTAAATTGGCTCATATACTACTATGAGATGATAACATATCACCATAATTATTCAGCAAGGGAATTTCATATCTGATGTGTCCACCAAGTAGAGATCTTTTTGACCCATTAGCCCAGTAGTTATCCGTTTCTCTCAGACGCATGCTCACATGCTGGGATACACCCCAAATTCTGCAGTGTCCCCTCTGGCCACCAGAAGGCCCCCTGACTGCAAACACTTAGAAGGCTCATTTACTACACAACTTCAAGCAATCATGGTGAAGAATTTCACCTGATATTTGGGCTCAAAATTAAGCTAGTGGATGATAGGGACTCAAAATATTAAAGCATACAACCTACAACTCTAGAATCTCTAACCCCTAAATGGATGTTGTTCATAATCCTGGACAGCCATGTTCACAACCCCACACTTTCATAGGACACACATGCTCAATATCCTATGACAGCAAAGTTTCTTTAACATGTTAAAATGAAAGGAAAAATGTTAAGCACACCTGTAAGTAAAGGAATCGAGGGGATTAGGACCTAAAATGGTCAGTTGTGGAATTGAGTGGTCCTGATTCTATCTTGTGAGCTAGCTTAGTTTCTATTCAATTATGGTATAGTCCAATTTCCATTTTGTGAGAAAATTTTAGTCAATTATGGGAACTGGGAGAAAACCTTATTGCATTGAACTTTGAACTTTGTGGACTAGGAAACTGGACCACCCTCACCTGTGGCTTCCACAGTCTTAACCAAGGACCAAGGTTATGCTGACCAGAAACTCAGTCAGATCCACAGATTGATTCAAGGAGTTTACTCACAATTATAAATTTCAAGCAATTCCTATGTCTTATCTGAAAACTGGCCTCATAATGATCAGTCTATTATAGTTTCCATGTTCCTTTGATTGTTTACCAATATTTAAGGAGTGGGACGCTTCCTTTTCTGAATTCAGGGAATTGAATTTGTTTATTCTCCCTGTCCTAACTTGGAAAGTTCCTAGACCTTCCTCTAATTAGAAATCAGATTACTCAATGTTGTTTTATTTCCTTTTAATTAATTGACCTTATTTGATTTATTGTTTTTAAAATATAAAAATCTATCTCCTCCTGATTTCAGGGTCCAGCCCTAAGTTGAGGAAGGGGCCTAGTCCTGCTTTGTTAGGCAATTGGCATGCATTGCCTAATAAAGCAATATGATGGGAAGAGCAAATCTTTTCTTTTCTCAGTCATTTCATCTTTCACCTGACACACATGAAGGCATCTACCTCTGATTATTCTGAATTCCTCAGTCCAAGGTACTCTCCCAGTTCTTCAGGTACATCTAGGAAGTTTTCAAAGTGTGTCTAGGATCCAAGTATTTAAAAAGTGACTATATTAAAGGAAAACAAGATAAAAATGATTAGAGAAAATAGTCTTTGTCACTTCAATTCCTAACCAAAGTTAAGCACATTGCAGAAAGAATTCTTGCTTTATGTGAGGAATTTAATAAGATGACCTCTAAGATACCTTCAAATTCTTTTTTTAGATTTTTAAACATTTTTATTCAAACTTTTGAGTACTAAATTCTATTCTTCCTTTCCTCTCCTCCTGCCTCCCAGAGATGACAAATAATCAGATATAGATAATATGTAATTATGTAAAACATTTCCATTTTAGTAATTTTGTGTAAAATTCTCAAATAAAAGAAAAATGAAAGAAAGAAAATGAAAAATAACATATTTCAGTGTGTATTCAATCAACATCAGTTCTTTTTCTGGAGGCAAATAGTATATTTCATCATTAGTCCTTTGGGATTATCTTGGATCATTATATTGATGCAAATAGCTAAGCTAATTCTTCATCAAATAATATTGCTATTACCACATACATCATTCTCCTGTTTCTGATTACTTCACTATGTATCAGCTCATGTTAGCCCTTTCCAGATTTTTCTGAAATCATCCTGCACAATAATATCCCATTATAATCATATGCCACAGTTTGTTTAGTCATTCCCCAATTGATGAGCATCCCCTTGATATCTAATTCTTAGTCAACACAAAAAAGAGCTGCGATAAATATTTCTGAACAAGTTTTTGTATAAATACTCCCTTTTTATAGATGCCTTTGAGTTATAGATCTAGTGGTAGTATTCCTGGATCTTAGAGTGTGCAGTTTTATAGCCCTTTGGATATAGTTCCAAATTGCTTTCTAAAATGGTTGGATCAGTTCACAACTCTACTGACAATGCATTTGTGTCCTGGTTTTCCCACATCCCTTTCAAAATGCAATATTTGTCATTTTTGTCATACTAGCCACTTTGATTGGTGAGTTGTTTTAATTTGCAATCCTCTGATCAGTAGTCATTTAGAGTATTTTTTCATAAGACTAGAAATAACTTTTATTCTTTGTCTGAAAAATTTACTGTTCATATCCTTTGACCACTTCTCAATTGAGGAATAACTTGTATCTTTATAAAATTGACTTAGTTTTCTAATTATTTGAGAAATGAGACCTTTATCAGAGACCTTTTTTTGCAAGATATTTTCTCCCAGTTTTATGTTTTTCTTATTGTTTTGGTAGCACTGGTTTTTGTTTGTGCAAAACCATTTTGATTTATATGATCAAAACTATATATTTTACATTTCGCAATGTTCCCCATATCTTCTTTGGTCTTAAATTCTTCCTTTATGAATAAATCTGATGATAAACAAATCTCTTAATTTGCTTATTTAATTTGTAAGTTTTAAATTTTGCTTATTTACGCTTTATGTGTTAATCATGTACCCATTTTGATCTTATCCTGCTATATGGCACAAGATGTTGGTCTTTATATAGTTTCTGCCATACTGTTTCTCAATTTTCCCAGTAGCTTTTGTAAAAGAGTGAGTTCTTATCTGAGAAATTGGAGTCGTTGGGTTTATCAAACAGTGGATTGCTATAGTCATTCACTACTGTTACTTTTGTACCTAATCTATTCCATTGATCCACCAATCTATTTCTTAGCCAGTACCAGATTGTTTTGATAATTCTTCTTTATAATACAATTTGAAATCTAGTGTTAGACTACTTTTTTCACTAATTCCTTTGATATCTTTGAGCTTTGGTTCTTCCAGATGAATTTTGTTATTATTTTTTTCTAGTTGATAGTTTGATTGGTATGGCACTAAATACATAGATTAATTTAGGTAGAACTGTCATTTTTATTATATTGACTTAGTCTTCCCCTGAGCAATAAACATTTCTCCAGTTATTTAGAACTGACTTTGTTTATATGAAAAGTGTTTGATAATCATATTCATATGGTTCCTGGGTTTGTCTTGGCAGGTAGACTCCCAAATATTTTATATTCTTTACAATTATTTTAAATGAGAATTCTCTTTCTATTTCTTGCTGCTAGACTTTGTTAGTAATATAGAGAAATATAAAAGGTTATGTGGATTTATTTTATATCTGCTAAAGTCATTAGTAATTTCAAATATTTTTTATTTTATTCTCTAGAATTTTCCAAGTATATTATCACAAATGCAAAGAGTGATAATTTTGTTTTCTCATTGCCTTTTTAATTTTTAAATTTCTTTCTTCTCATTGCTATAGCTAACATTTCTAGTACAATATTAAATAATAGAGGTGATAATGAGCGCCTTTGCTTCACCCCTAATTTTATTAGGAAGGCTTCTAATTTGTCCCCTTGCTGATGGTTTCAGATAAATATTACTTATCATATCTTTTATTTTAACTTTTTTTTAGGTTTTTGCAAGGCAAATGGGGTTAAGTGGCTTGCCCATGGCCACAAAGATAAGTAATTATTAAATGTCTGAGGCCTGATTTGAACTCAGGTACTCCTGACTCCAGGACTAGTGCTCTATCCACTGCGCACCTAGCCACCCCATTACTTATCATTTTAAGGTAAACTCCATTTATTCCTAAACTCGCTAGGGTATCTATTAAGAAAACAATATGATTTTTATTGGTTTCCTTTTGATATGGTCAATTATGCTAATAGTTTTCATAATACTCAACTAGTCTTGCATTCCTGGTGTAAATGCTACCTGGTCAGAGTTTATGATCCTTGTGATATATTACTGTATTTTCTTTGCTAGTATTTTCTTTATCATTTTTGCATCAATATTCATTAAAGAAATTGGTCTATAATTTTCTTTTTTTCTGTTTTGCCTTTTCCTAATTTTGATATCAGCATTAGAGTTATGTCACAAAAGGAATTTGGTAGGACTGCTTCTTTGCCTGTTTTCCCAAATAGTTTCTATAGTATTGGGTTGCCATGAAAATGGAAATAGATTCTCTCTACTAGTAGACCCCAGGACCTTGATATTGGCCAGCCTTGGGGTGGGGCTTCACTATTGATCAGGAAAGGGGTCAAGGCCTTCTTGGTGGCTTTGTTGGGGATGGAGTCAGTGGGTCTGGATTCTTACTGCACAGGAAGGCAGACCTAGTTGGTGGATTGCCCTAGTCTTAGTGCCTTCATGTAGGCCCTCTGCTTGGAGTCTGGCTACTGCTGCTACTTTTGGGCCTCACTCCATTTCCACCTTAGTGAGATAGATCTTTCCTACCATGCTGATAAACTGTTTTCTTGCTCCCAGATCAATTCTGAGGCAATTTTATAATTGTTTGGAAGGGAGTATAAGAGGACTTCAGGGGATTCTTTCCTCACTTCACCATCTTGCATCCTTCTAATTCTAAATGTAGTTCATATATCAGGGACTCTCACATGAATGTGAAGGATTTGAATGCACTTGGCAGAGGCATTGTTTTCCATCAAAAAAACTAGGAAACTCAATATCAATATCAATATTGGTTGGTGATGATTGGATTTCAAAGGATGAAGGGGAGAGAAGAGAGAGTTTTGGGGGGGGGGGTTGAGCATTGTATTACCAAGAACATAAACCATATATTTATGTTTGGAAAGAAACAGTCTAATCCAACACCCTTGTTTTTTTTCAGATGAGGAAACCATGGTTCAGTGAAATTAAATGCATTGTCCAAGATAATAAATATTGTAAGTGGCAGAACAGGGATTTGTACCCAGGCTGTCTTCAGATCCACCACATTTTCCACTATACTATGCTTCTTCTAATGAAGATGCCATTGGGGAAAGAGGGAGGTTGGGAGGCAGAGGAGTTTATGAGGGGAAAGTAAAGAGTTTGATTTTGGATTCTATGAGTGAGGTAACATTCCATGAAGCAAGAAATGAAAATGTCCTTGTTTTGTTTTAGAAAAAAACAGTTGAGTGTTTTGTTTTTAATTCAATCAGAACTTACCTAATGCTTAAAGAAAGATACTTATTAGATACTGGAAATGCAAAGAAAAAGAAAAAGAAAAGAGTTTCTGTCTTCAATAAACATATTTACCTGGGAGATATAAACAAGTAAATCTTAAGTAAATATAAGATAAATTGAAGAGGAGGGAAAGAGAGCTAACAAATAGGGACATAAAGAAAGGTTTATTATAGGAGATGGTACCTGAACTGAGCTTTGAAAAAAATAGGAGTTGTAAGAGTTGGATGTGAGGGAAGAATGTATTCTAGGCATCTGGAACAGCCTGGGCAAAGATGTAGAAGCAGGAGATAGAATGTCAAGTTTACATTTTCTTCTATTTTTTCAATTTTTTGGTTTTGTTTAACAGACTCTTAATGTCTCATGAAGTCATTTCCATAGACTCCATTCTTTTTCTTTTTTGCAAGGCATGGGGTTAAGTGGCTTGCCCAAGGCCACACAGCTAAGTAATTATTAAGTGTCTGAGGCTGGATTTGAACTCAGGTACTCCTGACTCCAAGGCCAGTGCTCTATCCACTGTGCCACCTAGCTGCCCCCATTCTTTCTTTTTTAGAGAAGAATTTTCTTCATTTACCTCTTGCAACTCCTTTTCCAATTGGTCGATTCTATGTTTGAAAGAGTTTTCCATTTGACCAATTGAGGTTTTGAGAGAATTATTTTCTTTTTGCATTTGTCCAATTGTATTTTCCAGTGATTTGCTTTCTTGTTGCAAGGTGTTAATTGTCTTTCCCAAATTTTCCAATTGATTTTAAAACTCCTTCCTGATTTCTTCAAGGAAGTCTTTCTGTGCTGGAGAACAGATCACATTCTCCTCAGAGGTTCTAGGTCTCTCTGAGGGTCTTTTCCTTCTAGCAATTTTTCTATGGACCCTCCTTTTCACTGACCTTTCTTCATTTTCCTAAGACCTTATGTTGGGGGAGGGACTGGTTCACAGAGGTTTGGTGTGGTATCCCTAGAGGCTTTACTCACTGGGTTTAGTAACTCCATGTTGGCTGGCAAGTAGCTGTGTTGCCTTCTCTGGAGTGTCTGTGACCTTAATTTGAGGCCCTCTCCTTTAGCCTGGAGGGGGTGGATGAAGCTGTTGAGCACTTTTATCTTTGACCAATGGTGGGCTTTGCCCTAGGGCAAGGTAATTGCTCTCCCTATTCATAGCTGGGGGGGGGGGGGTCTGCTGCTCACAGCTGAGCCTGGGGCGGAGGTTTGTTCTAGGAAGAGGCTTCAGCTGAAATGAAAGTATGGCTGCAGCCCTCCCACCCTGGAACTCACCCAAGCTCCAGACCATCAGTGCTTCAACCAATGCCTCTGCTCCCTAGTTGGCCACACCTCCGTGACTGAATTAGTCTTGCCTAGCTTTTAGGCTTTCAGGCTCTAGACCTCCCTACTGATCAGGCTAGTTGAATTCTAAGACTCTGACTCTGTCCTGTGCTACTGGCAGAGTTCACCCTCTGCACCTGGCTCACCCACCATCCCTGAAGACAAACCTTGAGGTAGATCTTCTTCTAGATTCTCTTTCTGAGTTTTGTAGATTGGATTTCTGTTAAGAGGTTTGTTTCATATTATATATGAGGGAAGATCAGGAGACTTTAGCACTGTGCCTGTCTTCTCTCTGCCATATTAGCCAGAAGTCTAGAATGTCAAGTTTAGGGAATAGCAAGGAAGCCAATTAGGCTAGAAAATAAAGCATGTTAAGGGGAATCATAGGAAATGACTAAAAAGTTAGGCTTGTTTAAAAAGAGGGTTTTCAATGTCAGGCAGAAGTGTTTGTATTAGAGTCACAAAATATGCTTGTATGACAAAATGATATGACTGGACACATCTCCTAGGTCTGAGGATTACCCTGATGATCAGGTTTGGCAGCCCCTAAAGGCTTCCTGGAGAGATCCCTTCTCTCCAGATGGCCTCCCAACTCTAAGGCTCCCATCTGCGTGGACTATCTATGTGCAGATGGGAGTCTTGATTCTTGGTTGCAAACTAAGATCTTTTGCCTTCCGGAATATCATATTACAATCCCTAGGAGCCCTTAATGTAGATTCTGCCAGATCCTGTGTAATCCTGACTATGGAGCCTTGGTAGTTGAATTGTTTCTTTCTGGCAGCTTTTAGAATTTTCTCTTTGATTTGGGAGTTTTGGAATTTGGCTATAATATTCCTGGAAGTTTTTCTTTTGGGATCTCTTTCAGGAGGTGACTGGTGAATTCTCTCAATTTCCATTTTACCCTCTGCTTCTAGGATCTCAGAACAATTTTGCCGTATCATTTCTTGAAAAACGAAGTCTAGGTTCTTTTGTTGATCATGGCTTTCAGATAGCCCAATAATTTTTAAATTGTTTCTTCTGGATCTGTTTTCAAGGTCAGTTGTTTTTCCAATGAGATATCTCACATTTTCTTCTAATTTGGTTTTTTTGGAAGTTTTATTTCTTTCTGATTTCTTGCAAAGTCATCAGCTTCCTTTAGTTCCATTCTGCATTTGAAAGAGTTATTTTCTTCAGAGAGCTTTTTTATCTCCTTTTCCAGATGGCCAATTCTGCTTTTTAAGGCATTCTTCTCCTCATTTGCCATTTGTTTTGCTTTTTCCATTAGGCCTAAACTGGTTTTTAACATATTACTTTCTTCAGGTTGTTTTTTTTGTATTTCTTTCACCAAGCTGTTGATTTGGTTTTCATGATTTTTCTGCATCGCTCTCATTTCTCCTTCCAATTTTTCCTTCACCTCCCTTAATTGCTTTTCAAAGTCTTTTTGGAGTTCATCCATAGTCTGAGCCCATTTTCTATTTCTCTTAGAGGTTTTGGATATAGAAGCTTCGATTTTGTCATCATCTGAGTATGTGTTTTGATCTTCCATGTGACTAAAGTAATTCTCTATGATCAAATTCTTCTTTTTTCTGTTGTTTACTCATTTTCTCAGCCCAAGACTAATTTACAGCACTTCCAAGGCTTTGGGTTTTTTTTTGGGGGGGGACACCCCATTGGGAGCTTTATTCCTCCAAGGTTTTATGCTCTCTTGCCTGTGCTTTGATATGCAGATGACCACAGCATTTCCCTCTGCTCTGGAGCTGTCCTGGTTGGCTATCTTAGTATGGAAGCCCAAGCTACAACCTGTATCTTAGTGTGAGCAAACAGCAGAGTCCTACCCTGAGGGATAGCAGAGAAATTTCTGCAATCTTCCCTGAGCCCCTTACCATCTGTAGGCTATACTCTGGAGGTACAGGCTGGTTTCCTTGATTCTTGTTGCAGGTTTTGTGCCTGATGATCCCTCGCTCCACATTCATTCTGGTATAGTAGAATTCTCTCACTGCCCCTTCAAGCTGTTCCAGCTCTGCTGTGACTGGGGCTTTTTCCAACTCTCAGTCCTGGTGAAATACACCTTTCCTGTGGAACTTCTAGGTTATCTTGGACTGGGAAAATGTATCACTCAGTCTTTCTGTGGGTTCTTTCCCTCTAAATTTTGGCTAGAGTCATAATTTGTTGGCTTTTGGAGTTCCCTGGGGAAGGAGTTCCCAGGAAATCTTTTTTCAACTTTCAACAAAACTTTTCTTCTTAAATTTTATGAACTCCAGATGTACTTGCAAAAGAAGTTACTATCAGTCAACTCATGCAAATTTACTAGGTGAGAACTATAAGCCAAGGCAAAATCTCCCAAAGTAAACCCAAGTCCTTGATCTTTTAAGAGTTCTTGATAAAGGGTTACTCTATCAACATCATTTATGTACTTATTTCAGTGTTCCAAGGATGCACAATTTCATCATTGTGGTTTTGCTTTTTAATGATGCCTATTACAATTCATCATGATTTTCTATGACTGCAAATATTCATCCCTGAGTGGCTTACCTGCCAATGATGAGCCAGACACTCTGAACTTTGGCTAGACTTGTACTAAAAAAACAGTCACATCCTAGCTGCCAGGCCAGACTTTTTTGGTTTATATTCATTGGTATAGCATTTGAGAAACTTGGATCACTTCTGTGACATGATAAAACATAAGACTTTCATGGAAATGGAGCAAAATATGTCATCCAGGAAAAAGAGCTAAAAAAGATGAACTTGTCCCTTAATAAGAGTGAAAGATGGTAGATAGGAAGTTCTTTTGCTCTACTGGCATACTCTTGATACAAGAGGAAAGTAAGGAAGGCCCATGTAGGGTGAACCTCTTTATAATAAGCTCAATAGAGTACATGGACAATAGTCCCATAGGACGAGCAGACATGGTTTGGTTACAATCTCTATCACTGAGGGTATTCCAAATGAATGATCCCTCTATTTGGGTATTTGAGATCCTTTAGAATATTTGAGATTTGTATGTAGTAGTATGTGAAATCTGCAGTATAGTAGAAGAAAGTACATTGGATTTGGAGTCAGATGGACCTGGATTAGAATTGTAGCTCTGTAAAAGTGAGCAATTAACCTCTTTTAATTTCAGTTTTCTCATCTGTGAAGTGAGAGGTTTAAACTAAGTGACCTTTGAGCACCTTCTAGGTAGTGTATGTGTATTTTTACCTTATTTAACTTGTATGCACATGCTTTAGTCTTTTAGAATCCTGGAAGTGTTATATTAAAGTTCTAGGAGCCATACATTCCAGTATCCTTTTCTTCAGAGGCAGAAGGATAGGGAAACAAGACAGAATAACCTTAGAGTTTCAAGAAAAAAAAATCCTGGAGTCTGATTAGTGTCTGCTTGACTAAAATTCTGTGCTTGTCTTTTTCCCAGCAATGCTTTCCTAGCTATTCAGTTAGATCCCCAGTCTTTTCTTTCTGGAGGAGATTTCACTTCTGCCCCCTCATTTACCTTCTTTGTACTTGATTCTTCATCAGGGAAAGCTCTCATTCATAGAAGAAAGCACCTTGTCTTGAGTATAGGCTACCTATAGAAAAGAGCTTGAAGAAACAAAATCTCAGCCGTATCAGAACAGAAATGCAGAGCTGAATAAGATATAAAGTGGTTTCCCCATAATAATAACAACAGTAATAACTGATATTAATGTAACACTTGAAGATTTTCAAAGAACTTTTATAATAATCTCACTTAAGCCTCACAATGATCCCATTTACCAATAAATAAGGTATTATACCTTATACATTTCAATGCTCTGAAAGCAAACTCTTTTCATTTCTTTATAGGTGCAATATAGTAGAAAGAAAGTACATTGAATTTGGAGTCAGATAGACTTGGATTAGAATCCCAGCTCTGTAAAAGTGAGCACTTAGTGGGGCAGTAGATAGAGTACCAACCCTGGAGTCAGGAGAATCTGAGTTCAAATCTAGTCTCAGACACATATTAATTACTAAGCTGTGTGATTTTGACAAGTCACTTAATCCCACTGCCTGCAAAAAAAAACTCCCCAAACTAAAATGTGAGCAATTAATTTAACCTCTTTGTCTCAGTTTTCTTAACTGTGAAGGGAGAGGATTAAACTAAATGACCCTTGAGGTCCCTTCTAGATAGATATAAATCTGTGATGCTCATTTTGCTGCTAAGATTCAGAGAGATTAAATGATTTATTCTAAATCACATATTATGATTTCACTTGCACTGAATGTAAACAAAACAAAACACATTACCATGACAAAGTCAGCTGACCTGTAGCCTTTCCAGGCTGGAGCACAGGATACGTTTTTGGGGCTGTTCTCCATGCTGTGGTAGGCATAAGGTTAGAGGCGTACTCTAAAAATTCTGTATCCCCTTAGCAAAGCTCTAATCCATGAATTTCTGCAAATCCTACTTGCAATAATTTAAATTGTCATCTTTTAAGTCTGAAACAGCAATTTATTGGTCTGAGTGTTATGTTGGGAGCTGGGGAACCCAGTCTTGCCTCAGGCTTATGAACCAAATCACATCCCTGGACTATAATAACTAGAAAAATTTCTCAGTCTTAATTGCTTATCCCCCACAAAGTTGCATTTTTAAAAAAAGATATGTTATGGTTTTCTTTAAAGCAGTTGATATTTAGCAATCCAATTATTCTCAAATGGTTCCATTTGGTATAATCTCTTAAATTAGATGTTTCCTTCTCTCTTCCCTACTGCCTTCCTAAGCATCTTTTTGATGGCTTCTATGTGCACACCTGTAGCCTTTGACTTATTACTTACATAATTCATTCCATTCTAGTCTCCAATTAATGCACAAAAGGCTACAGCTAATACACCTACCTAGTTCAATAGGGAGATAAACCACCTGGTCTCATTATGAATCACTTTATCCCAGAATTCTCTCCTCAGTCCTAGAATCCACCCAGTGAGAAGATGCCAAGGCCACAGGAGCATCAGGTACTTTGCCAACCCAGATCTCACTATCAAGGGAACACCCCCATTCCCTTTTTATACAGACTTCCCTGGCAGGAATTGGTTGGCAGTCTTACAGTTTCTCCAACTTTCCCCATCTGAGCTATCAAATCATAACTAGCCATTTTTACAAATCAACCATTTTATGTAAATTCAGTTGGGGTTGTTGGGAGAGACTTCAGGATATAGTAAGGCAGCAGCAGTGGGAAAGGAGGAATAAGAAAGTATCTGATTAAAGAAGAGCTTGCCTAGAGAACTGGGACAGTTGTCCAGGGATGAAGTACTATCTGTTTTTTTTCCATTTTTTAAAAAAAGTATACATATGTGTATATGTACAGACATACATATATAATTGATATTTTTATTTTTACAATTCTTAGTTTCTCTGCTATCTATTCCCACATTCTTCTCTGACAACCATTCTACATAATAATTTGAAAAAATAAAAAGGGAAAGGAGAAGAGCCAAGATGTCAGAATAAAGACAGGAATTCCCAGAAACTCTCCCCCAGACCACTCCAAATGTCTTTAAATTATGACTCTAATCAAATTCTAGATTGGCAGAACCCAGAGAAAGACTAAGTGAAACAATTTTCTGGTCCAAGACAACTTGGAAGATTCATGAGAATTGTTCCAATAGGGTTAGAAAGGGCCATAGTGCAACTCTGACCACCCTGGCCACTGGAGCAAACCTACTCCAACCATCCAGGAACAGCCTGCTAGGTGCCTGGGTCTGTGGCATCAGGGCAATTTACAGACCCTCAGCCCAGGGATCACCAAGTACAACTTGGAAGGTCAGTAGGAAAACTCTGCTGTACAGAGTGAGCAGGGAACTACATAATCCTCAGTGCAGTCCTGGCTGATACTAGAAGCAGGTCTGCAGAATCACTCAACAGCTGCTTCCAGAGCGCTCAGCCCACTGACAGTATTGGGGTTACAGTAGACTGAAAAGGTCTCTCTGCTATCCCTGGAGTAGGACTTTGTTGTTTTGCCTATACTGAGATCCAGGTCACAGTCTGGGCTTCCCACTGCCATAGAGCAGGGACCCTCCTCACAGTTCAAGAGTAGAGGGGAGTACTTGTGGTCATCCACAGACCAGAGCATGGGTCATGAGAGCAGTCTACAAAAACCCCCAAAAGCTTGGGAAAGTGCACCATCTACCCTGGAAGCAGAATCCTACCTTGACAAAGAGTTAAAATTAAGCCATGGGGTAGAGAAGTGAGCAAACAACAGAGAAAAAGGAATCTCACCATAGACAATTACTTTAGTTCCATGGAGGATCAAAAACATACTCAGAAGATGACAAAGTCAAAGCTTCTATATCCAAAGCCTCTAAGAAAAATATGAATTGGTTTCAGGCTATAGAAGAGCTCAAAAAAAAGATTTTGAAAAGCAAGTAAGGGAGGAAAAATTGGGAAGAGAAGCCAGAGAGATGTAGGAAAAAATCATAAAAACCAAGACAGGTTAAGGAGATACAAAAAAAAATACTGAAGAAGATAATAGTTAAAAAACAGTTTGGGTCAAATGGAAAAAAAACCAGTCTAAATGGTCAATGAGGAGAAGATGGTCTTAAAAAGCAGAATTGGCCAGATGGAAAAGGAAATTTAAAAAAAAGTCTCTGAAGAAAATAATTCCTTCAACTGTACAATGTACAATGGAGCTAAGGGAAGCTAATAACTTGTGAGAAATCAAGAAACCATAAAACAAAACCAAAAGAATGAAAAACTAGAAGAAAAGGTGAAATATCTCATTGTAAAAACAAATGACCTAGAAAACAAATCCAGAAGAGATAATTAAAAAAATTATTTTTGCTTTTTTTTTTGGAAGGCAATGGGATTAAAATGACTTGTCCAAGGTCACACAGCTAGGCAATTCTTTAGTGCCTGAGATCAGATTTAAACTCAGATCCTCCTGACTCCAGGGCTGAGGCTCTATCCCCCACCCTACCTAGCTGCCCTTAACATTTCTTTTTTTTTTCAAGGCAAACGGGGTTAAGTGGCTTGCCCAAGGCCACACAGCTAGGTAATTAGTAAGTGTCTGAGACCATATTTGAACCCAAGTACTCCTGACTCCAGGGATGGTGCTTTATCCACTGTGCCACCTAGCCAACCCAATAATTTAAAAATTAATGAGCTACCTGAAAGTCACAACCAGGAAAAGAGCCCAGACTTCATTTTTCAAGACATTCTTCAGAAAAATTGCACTGATATCCTAGAAGCAGAGGATAAAAATAGAAATTGTGGGAATTTACCAATCACCTCCTGAGATCTCAAAATAAAAACTCCCAGGAATATTATAGCCAAATTCCAGAACTCCCAAGTCAAGGAGAAAATATTGCAAATAGCCAAAAAGAAACAATTCAAATATTGTGAAGCTACAGTCAGGATTTAGCAGCATCTATATTAAAGGCTCATAGGATTTGGAATATGATATTCCAGATAATAAAAGAGCTTGGTTTACAACCAAGAATCAACTACCCAGTAAAACTGAACATCCTGAAATGATGGATTCAATGAAATAGGGGACTTTCAAACTTTCCTGTTGAAATGACTAGAGCTGAACAGAAAGTTTGATTTTCAAGTACAGGACTCAAATGAAGCATAAGAGAGGGTAGGTAGGAAGGGCAAATTATGAGGGATTTAATGTTGTTGAATTGCTTGTAATCCTGCATGGAAAGAGGATACTGATAACTCATAGTCATTTGTTAGAGCAGTTAGAAGGAGCATGTATAAACAAGGCACAGAAGGGAGCTGAATATGAAGGTATAATATATTATAAAGATGCAGTTAATGGGCAAGAAAGGAATGTACTAGGAGGAAGGGAAAGGAGAGGTAGAATGGGCTAAGATATTTCATGTAAAAGAGGCAAGAAAAACTTTTGCAATGGAGTGGGGGAAGTGGAGTGAGAGGAAATGAATGAGCCTTCATTTTCATTAAAAGTAGCTCAGAGGGGCAGCTAGGTGGCACAGTGGATAAAGCACCGGCCTTGGAGTCAGGAGTACCTGGGTTGAAATCTGGTCTCAGACACTTAATAATTACCTAGCTGTGTGGTCTTGAGCAAGCCACTTAACTCCATTTGCCTTGAAAAAACCTAAAAAAAAAGTAGCTCAGAGAGGAAGTAACACACAGTAGAGCATAGAAATCTATCTTACCCTAGAGGGAAAAAAAAATAGAGAGGAAAGGGGATGGGAGAAAGGGGACAGTTGTAGGTGATAGAACAGAGGGAAGATTGTGGGAGAGGGTAGTCAGATAAAATATATTTTTGAGGAGGGACAGGGTAAAAGGAGAGAGAATAGAATAAATGCGGGTGGGGAGGAATAAATGGAAGGAAATACAGTTAACAATAGCAACTGTGGGAAAAAATATTGAAGCAACTTCTCTGATGAACTTATTTTTTTTAGATTTTTCAAGGCAATGGGGTTAAGTGGCTTGCCCAAGGTCATATAGCTAGGTAATTATTAAGTGTCTGAGGTCAGATTTGAACCCAGGTACTCCTGACTCCAAGGCCGGTGCTCTATCCACTGTGCCACCTAGCCATCCTCTAATGAACTTATAATAAAGAATATGATCCATCTCAAATCTAGAACTGATGGTATCTGAATACAGACTGAAGTACATTGCTTTTTTTCCCCTCTCATTTTATTTATCTTTGTCGGGGGAGAGGGAGGATTACGTTTACTTTTACAATAAGAATATTGAAGTAATGAGAAAAATAAAGTTTTAAAAACATAAAAAAATAAATAAGGGAAAAACAAAATCGGCAAAACTGTTCATCACAATGAAAAAACATGCAGGGGTTAAAGCATTCTTTCATAGGGTTGTTAATAATTTCATGGGGTTGTGGAAAGAGCTCTTCAGATGATCCAAGTTTAAGTACCAGTTCTGCCTTAGACAAATCATTTCAACTCTATAGAAGACTATTTCTTAATAAATTATTCTTTTGAGCTGCATGCTAAGCTCAGTGATTTCTTCTGTGGAAGAACAGGAGATAATATTAGTACCTTATACATTTCACTGCTGTGAGACAAAACTTATTCTGCCCTAGCTACTTCAGCTTGTTTCTCTCTTCTTTCTGGGACCAACTTGGCTTTGGATGTTCTATCATCATGGTGTAGCAAGCAAACTTGGGAGTTTTTGACTGACAGAGCTGAAAGACTGAAGCCCCACTCGCATCCTCAACAGCTAGGAGCCTGTTCTTGCCACTGCTTTGTGGGTCTCTGAGGAAACATTTGGAGTTTCTCGAGAATTTTTGTAGAAATAGAAAAGAAACTCTGAAAAACAGTAGTAGCTTGGAGAGCTTGGATGTCAGAGGAGTCTACATAGCAGAGTGAATAGAGTTCTGGGCCTGGAGTCAGGAAAATATGAGTTCAGATCTGGCCTCAAACATTGCATAGTTGTCACTCAGGGTAAATCATT
Source organism: Macrotis lagotis (assembly GCF_037893015.1). Taxonomy (NCBI): domain Eukaryota; kingdom Metazoa; phylum Chordata; class Mammalia; order Peramelemorphia; family Peramelidae; genus Macrotis; species Macrotis lagotis. The sequence continues at coordinate 732,790,256 of NC_133658.1, forward strand.
AAACCTCTCCTAGCATCAGTTCCTCATCTGTACAATGAACTGAAGAAGAAAATGAAAAATCACTCCAGTATATTTCCCATGAAAGCCTCAAAAGAGGTCATATAGAATCATCCATGACTGAAATGAAAAACAAGAGGAATGATTTACTAGGATCAGCTAGTTTTCATTCTCAAAGAGGGCCAAAACAACATCTGTGTTAGAGTCTTGCAGTGTATCTGACTGTGACTGATCTAACTACAAGTTCAGAATGCTCTACCACAGGATGGACACAAATAGTCCATTTGAACACCTAGGATAGGTTCTCTAAACTTGCATGTCTCACATTTCCTTTGAGTTACTTCAATTTTTCCTTGTTCATAGATCGCAGCACCCTCTCTGATGAGGATGTGTCATGCTGGGAGGTCAGGGTCTCCCATGTTGCATAATCAGTTTCAAAATTCTTAAGAAAGACCCTGATCTATGAGCCCTTGCCCTATGTGAGTTCTCCATAAACCAGTCTTTTTGGCATTCAAGTAATGTGGTTAACCCAACAAAGTTACGCTTTTTGTAGCAGAGTTTGAATGCTTGGTAATTTAGCTGGAGAAAGGACTTCAGTGTCTGGTATCTTCTCCTGCCAGGTGAGCTTCAGAATCCTCCTAAGACAACTTAAATGGAAGTGATTCAGTTTTCTGACAAGCCACTGGTAGACTGTCCTGGTTTCACAGGCATATAGCAATGAGGTCAACACAACAGCTCTGTAGACCTTCAGTTTGGTAGTCTAATACCTCTTCTCTACCAGACTTTCCTTTGTAGCCTTCCAAATACTGAGCCAGCTCTGGCAATGTGAATGTCAACCTCACTTTCAATGTGTACTTCCTTGGAAAGGACACTATGAAGGTAAGTGAACTTGTCCACAATACTCAAAACTTCTCCATTTGCTGTAATCAATGGTTCCACATATGGATTGTGTGGTGCTGGCTGATGGAGCACCTGTGTTTTCTTGGTGTTAATTATTAAACAAAAATTAGCACAAGCAATAGAGAATCAATCCATACTTTGTTGCATCTCAGCTTCAGAGAGTGCACAATCATCTGTAAATAGAAGATCATGTACTAACACTCCCTCCACTTGTGATCCACTTGGATCAGCTAGGCAAAGGGGGATCTGCTTTATTAGTATCTTTCCCCACCCTCAACTTTGTCATCTCTGTTTCCCACTAAAACTGCTTAATTTTTGTTTTACATTTGATTTTATTGTACTTCCTGAATTTGAGGAATGAGGAATTCATTATCTTTTCAAAAATGCAAATTCCTTTGGGAGGGTTAAAGGGCTAGTCACAAAATAGTAGGGATTAGTTTAATCGTATTGTTTGTTTGAATTAATTTAGTCATATCATTCAATTAGCTGAGATTATATTCAGTAAGGAAATCAGGCTTTGGATTGCAAGAAGGGGAATTTAGAAATTTTAGTTCAGATAAGTAAGTTTGGGGAAGAGGAGAACAGATCTGGGTTGGATTACATCATAATGGATTTAAGGGTGGGTACTTGTGAGTCAAAGGACAGAAACCTCAGAAAGGTCAGATTGCTATTTAGTCATTGAACAGTGTCCAATTGTTTGGGACCCCATAGATGAGGAAACTGAGGCAAACAGGGTTACACAGCTAGGAAGTGTCTGAGTCAGATTTGAATTTAGGAAGATAAGTCTTCATGACTCTAGACCCAGCATTCTATCCACTGCACCACCTAACTGCCTAAGAATGCTTCCAATTGGTACAGAAACTTGTTGTCCAGTAATTCCTTATCATTCTCTACAAGTCTGGATTCAACATAGCTGTAGGATTCTATTTCTCTCCAGGAAGATGGGCCCTGAAATTCTTCCCTTCCCACTGATGTTTCTGGCTGGTGCTAACACCTTGGGTCACATGATTTTCTTTTCTACTGGGGTTCCATGGTACCTGGAGGGTACCTCTTCTCTCAAGGGGACCAGAAGTTGTATGCATTGGACTGGCTTCTCTCTATCCATCTGAGTTCTTATTCTCATCACTGTCTTCAGATCTTTGTCTGTAAGCTTTCTTCCCTGCTGGAAGTTATAGATTCTCTTTATTAAAAATAAAACACTTCCAATTGTTTGTCAAGTGGTAAAATTGTAAATGCATACAAAAGTCATACATATACATATCCATTTTTTTGGGGGGGGAGCATAAACCAAGGGAAACATTTAATGAAAAACCAACATGGTATGGGGAGGGGGAGGGGGAAGGCATGCTTTCCAGAGAGAAAAAGGAATAGGTATTATGGCACAAAGAGGGAAAAGTTGTCCCCAGCCTTCCCCCTCAGAGGTCTGGGGTTCAAGGCTCACATAGCAAGCTTTCAATGCTACATCTCTTTGTAACTCTGGCTGGCTATTCTTGCTATTTGAAATCAGTGGAAAATTATAATAAAGTGAAATGTTCATTGGTATGTACATAAAATTCACAACAATACATTTTAAAAAGGAGTCTGAAATAAAACTAAAAGCAGAGAGAGAAGTCTGGGAATGGAAGTTTGAGAATGTTGGAGGTTTTTTGTTTTTTATTTTTTCTCAATTCAATTAGCATTTTAAATGCCTGCTCTGTACAAGGTTATGTACTGGGTCTTCTGTACAAGGCTATGTCGCAAAGATAAACACTGATATAATGGGGGCAGCTGGGTGGTGCAGTGGATAGAGACCCAGCCCTGGAGTCAGGAGGACCTGAGCTCAAGTCCAGCCTTAGACACTTAATAATTGGCTAGCTGTGTGACCTTTTGGCAAGTCACTTAACTCCATTGCCTTAAATTAAAAAAAAAAAGAGAGATACTATGATAAACCCTGGTATTGTATCAGTCTCAAGGTACTTAAATTCTAATGGGAGAAGGGGAGAAGGTTTTATGCATACAAATTAAGTATAATAAAAGTGTGATCAGGGTAAGAGAAAAATTGGATTCCATGTGCATTTTTCAGTTAGTCATACCCTAAAGCCATAACTCAATCAATCACCTTCATTTTGTGTCAATGAATCAATTGAGAGTCAATGAGTCCATCAAAGTAGACATTGTTTCTACATAGTAGAATGAAATATCTTTAATAAAGATTTCATCTGTCAGTCTTGTCCACCTTGACCAACTTTTCTCCTGGCCAAATCTCCTATATAACTAGGCAAAGTATGGATGATCACTTAGATGAAGTAAAAAAGTTTAATCCAAAGAGAGAAGCATGACCTAGCAGTCTAGAATATGGCTATAGAAGGGCCTACCTTATTCGAAAGGAACAAATTAGAGAAAAAAAGGTGAAATGGAATAATATTGATATATTCTTGTGAGGAAATTCATGAATAGAAAAGAAGATGGATGAAATATGGTACAGAATGTTTGGGTGAGGGTCAGTGGAAGGAAACAAGCAATATTATGCTATAAAACAGACTAACCATCTAAAAGGAATAAATCAATGATATCAGGAAATAGATTATAATATTATGTAGTGATATAATAGAATAATGATTAAAAACTTTAACTATCCCTCAGATATATGGAGCTCTCTGGGCTAAAAACAGAATATTCTTCAAAAGATGGAGAAAAAAGCAATGGTGTAAGGACTAACTCAGTGGTCTCCTTGATAAACAAAAAAGTCCTGGGAAAGAAAGCCATACCAATTAACTTTAGGTCAAACAAACCATATTAGCTACTAAAAATTACAGTTTAAGCATATTTCACTCCTTTCTATTAAAAAATGGCCATTATTGTTATAATATCTAAATAATCAAGGGAAAGTTGAAAAAAAAAAGAAATAGATAACAAATTCTCTTTCATATCTAGATAAACTTAACTAAAAAACAAACAAGAAACCCATGACCAGTTGGTGGAGAGGTCAGAATGTGTGTGTATATATGAGTATAGTTAGTGATACCCAAAGTAATTACATTAAAGATCACTGATTACCAACTATAATGAATTTAGTTCTCAGCAATACAGTGATCAAAGACAATTCTAAAAGACATTTGATGAAAAATGCCATTGACATGCAAAGAAAGAACTATGGAATCTGAATGAAGATCAGAGCATACTATTTTCACCTTTTCAATTTTGCTTTATTTTTTCCTTTCTCATTTTTTTCTTTTTTGTTCTGATTCTTATTTCACAGCATGATTAATATGGAAATATATGTAACACAGAATGTACATGTATAACCTATATTGGATTATTTGTCATCCTAGGTATGTGGCAAGAGGAAGAAAATATTACAAAAACAAATATTGAAAATTACCTCTATATATAGTTGGAAACATAAAAAAGTGATCACTGATCACAGATCATCACAACTGATAAAATAATAATGAAAATGTTTGAATATTTTTGCAAGGATTTCCAAAATGTGACATAGAGACCCAATGTGAGCAACATGCTTTTGTAAAAATTGTGCTGCAGAGCTGCCACGGAACTTCTTCTTTTTAAAAAAATGCAATATCTGTAACATGAAATAAAGTGAAGAGCAATAAAATTGCATATTAGAGCATAAAATGTCACAAATGCACAAAAGTAGGAATATTAATATAGTTTATATGGATTTCAATGCAATAAAAGTTATTTTTAATGAAAGTTAAAATTTAACTAAAGGATTACTAAATAAATAGCTAAGATTAATGAAAGATAGACTTTATCCTAAAGATGGGTAGGTCAAGGGTCAAATAATGGAAATAATAATTTCATTAAAGATGATGACAATAGACTTCCAGCCAAGATGGTGGAGAGAAGCCAGGCACTGTGCTAAGGTCTCCTGGCTTTCCCTCAGAACAAATATGAATCAAGCCTCTTAATAGAATTTTGATCAACCCAGAAAAAAAAGCTAGGAGAAGAACATCTCCCAACAAGGTCTGTCTCAATGGAGCCAGGGGCAAAGAGCAGAGAGCCAGCCCAGGAGCAGCAGGGTGAGACTTGAGGACCAAACTAAGAACAGCCACTGAGGCTTTGGCTGTGTGAGTGGTGGACAGGGAACTTCAGTGGGGCTTGAGGGGGAGTTCCAGTACAGTGGGCAGGAGTGTTGCAGAGTGCAACTGGACATTGATCTGCTCGATCCACTTAGCTCAGCTGGTCTGGAGGACCAGGGCCTTGGGCCCCATATTTTCAGTGAGTCCCTGTGTTTCCAGTTGATTCCCCTCTGCCCCCCATCTCTTTGGGATAAAATGCTTCTTCCCAGAATGAACATAATAATAACAGACCCCCCCACCCCCAGGCATGGGCATCATATCTCTCTCTCAGTAAAATAAGGAGATTAACTATCTAGCCTGAGGACCCAGCCCAGATTGTTCAAGGATAACCAGTATTCAGCTGTGCCCCACTCACCCAAGGTCTAGGGAGTGGGTCACAAATCAAGGTCAAAGATGCTCCAGAGAAAATATCTAGCACCCCATACTGACCAGACCACTTGGAGCTACTAAACCCAGGAAGTAAAGCCTCTAGGGATCTCAACACCAAGGTCTGTGAACCAGCCCCTCCCCCAACACAAAATCCTAGGAAAATGAAAAAAAGCGAGCAGAAAGGAAGTCCATAGAAAGCTACCTTGAAAGCAAGATCCTAACTCAGAGAGATCTAAAACTTCTGAGGAGAATATAAATTGCTCTCCAGCCCAGAAAGACTTCTTAGAAGAAATCAGGAAGGAGTGTAAAATTCAATGGGAAAAAATGGGAAAAGAAATTCAAGAGAAATTTAACAGCTTGCAACAAGAAAAAAAAATCCTGGACAAATGCAAAAAGAAAATGATTCTCTCAAAACCACAATTGGGCTAATGAAAAACTCCTCCAAAAATGGAATTGACCAATTGGAAAAGGAGTTGTAAGAGGAATAAATGGATTGTTCCTTTGCATGATAAGCAGTATCTATCTGAAACCATCAACAAACATTATATGCAATGGAAATAAGCTAGAGGCATTCCCAGTAAGATCAGGGTGAAACAAGAATGCCCCTTTCCACCACCACTATTCAATATTGTATTAGAAATGTTAGCTTCAGCAATAAGAGAAGGAAAAAAATTGAAGAAATTATAATTGGGAAGGAAGAAATAAAACTCTCACTCTTTACAGATGACATGATAATATGCCCAGAGAATCCTAAAAAAATCTAAAAAACTACTAGAAACAATTAGCAACTTTCACAAAGTCGCAGGATATAAAATAAACCCTCATAAATCCTCACCATTTCTATATATTACTAGCAAGATTCAGTAACAAGAACTACAAAGAGAAATCCCATTTAAAGTAACTTCAAGCAGTATAAAAAACTTGGTAGTCTACCTCCTAAGGTAGACTCAGAAACTCTATGAAAACAACTACAAAACACTTCTCACACAAATAAAACCAGATTTAACTAACTGAGCAAATATCAACTGTTCATGGGTAGGTCGAGCTAATATAATAAAAATGGCAGTTCTCCCTAAACTACTCATTTAGTGCCTTACCAATAAAACTTCCAAAAAATTACTTTAATGAGCTAGAAAAAATTGTAAGTAAATTCATAGGCAGAAACAAAAAGTCAAGAATATTAAGGTATTTAATGAAAAAAGTGAAAAAGAAGGTGGCTTAGCCTTATCAGATCTAAAATAATATTATAAAACATCAGTCATCCAAATTGTCTGGTACTGGTTAAGAAATAGAGTGGTGGATCAGTGGAATAGACTAGGTGCAAAAGAGACAGCAGGAAATGATTATAGTAATCTGCTGTTTGATAAATCCAAAGAACAGCTTCTGGGATAAAAACTCTCTCTCTTTGATAAAAAATGTTGGGAAAATTGAAAGTTAGTATGGCAGAAACTTAGATTAGGCCAACATCTCACACCCTATATCAAGATAAGATCAAAATGGGTAAATGATTTAGACATAAAAGACAATATTATAAGGAAACTAAGAGATCAAGGAATAGTTTACCTGTCAGATCTATGGAAAGGGAAGCAGTTTATGAGGAGATGGAGAACATCATTAAAAACAAACTAAATAATTTTGATTACATTAAATTAAAAAGCTTTTACACAAACAAAACCACTGTAACCAAGATCAAAAGAAGTATATTAAATTGGGAAACAATTTTTACAACTAGTATTTCTGACAAAGTACTCATTTCTACAATATATAGAGAACTGAGTCAGATTTATGAAAAAAAAAGTCATGCCTCAATTGAGAAATGGTCAAAGGGTATGCAGAGGCAATTTAAAGATGAGGAAAACAATGTGATCCATAGTCATATGGAAAAATTACTCTGAATCATTACTGATTAGAGAAATGCAAATTAAAGCAGTTCTGAGGTACCACCTCACACCTCTTAGATCGACCAATATGACCAGAAAGGACAATGATCAATGCTGGAAGGGATGTGGGAAAACTGGGACACTAAAGCATTGTTGGTGGAGCTGTGAATTCATCCACCCTTTCTGGAGAGCAATATGGAATTACTCCCCAAAAGGCAATAAAAATGTGCATATACTTTGATCCAGCAATACCACTTCTGGGTCTATTTCCTGAAGAGATCATGAAAAAAGGTAAAAACATCATTTGTACAAAAATATTCATAGCAGCTCTGTGGTGGCAAAGAATTGGAAATTAAGTGAATGTCCATCAGTTGGGGAATGGCTGAACAGACCTTGGTATATGTGCATTATGGAACACTATTGTTCTATTAGAAATCAGGGGGGATGGGAATTCAGGGAAGCCTGGAAGCCTGGGAGAATATCATCTGAATACAAATAAAGAATTGTGGAGTTTAAAACAAAGACCTTCAATTAAAAAAGTTATCTTATATATTACATAATTTTGCTATCTCATATTTTATTTTTTCCTTAAGGATATAATTTTTCTCTCAACACATTTAATTTTGATCAATGTATAGCATGGAAACAATGTAAAGACTATCAGACTGCCTTCTGTGGGGGGGGAGGGAAGGGAATGAGATTGGGGAAAAATTTTAAAATTCAAAAAAAATTTTTTAAAAAGATGATGACAATAAGACAATGTGTAAAAATGTTAAAAATTTAGTCAAAGTAGTTAGTGAAGAATTTATATACTTAAACATTTTAATCTGTAAAAAAGAAAAAGAATAGTCAATGAATTGGGCATATAAATTAAAAATAATTCTCCAAGAAATTAGTCAATAAAAATAATTAAACCCAAAGTATAAATCTTGAAAATCAAAGAGGAGATGTTCAAAATTGCAAGCAAAAATACTCTCCATTAGACTGAAAAATAAAACTTGGGAGAAAAAGATTTTAAAATAATTTTTAAAATGTGATTTTCAAAAATAAATAGGAAACTATATTACAAAACAAAAAATAAAAATATATTTGCATCAAATGGAGAAGAAATAAAGAAAATTATTTGAAAATATTTTGCCCAATTATAGTCTAATGAAACTGAAAATCTAAGTGAAGTAGATGAGTAATTACAAAAATATAAAATACCGAGATTACTATAACAAGAAAAGGATTTAACCTAGTTTCAGAGAAATAAATTGTGCAAATAATAAATGAGCTCTTAAGAAAAAAAAATTGTGACCAAATGTATTTACAATCAAATTTGATCAAAATTTAAAGAAAAAGTACTTCCTTTATTATAAAAGCTGTTTGAAAAAATAGGAAAAGAAAGAGATCGTGCTAAATTCCTTCTATAATTCAAATATGGTCTTGATACCTAAGTCAAAATAGACAATGAAAGCTGTAGATCATTATACTTAAGAAATATTGATACAAAAATTTAAATAAAGTATTAGCAGAGAGATGACTGTAACATATCACAAAGATTATATACTATGACGTGACTGGATTTATATCAAGAATGCAAGAATAAATTAAATAATAATTTAAGGATAAATTTAAAAATAATTCACCATTTTAATGATAAGAACAACCTCATATGATTTTAGCAATAGATGAGAGAAAAAAGCTTCTTAGAAAGCAAAACAAGGGCAGCTCAGTGGTTGTGCAGTGGATAGAGCACTGGCCCTGGAGTCAGGAGGACCTGAGTTCAAATCTAACTCAGACACTTAATAATTACTTAGTTGTGTGACCCTGGGCAAGTCACTTACCCCATTGCCTTAAGTAAATAAAATTTTTTAAAAAAGAAGACAAAACACCATCACTTTTTAACTACTTAATGCCAACTAGTTTTTTAAAATGTTTTTATTGATGTCTTTTGTTTTTTATATTATCATAATTATCCCAAGAATTCCTCTTGCTCCTTCTGAGAGTCATTCTAAATATCAAATAGTATTTTTAGACAAGAAAAATATCAGTACAAATGATGAATACATTTTAAAGTTCAAAAATATTTCCAATGTAAAGTACTTGTAGACTTCCCCCTTCCAGAGTGTGCTGGGAGTATCTTTTCTTTCTTCTTTAAGTTTGAATCGTTATAGTTTTGTTAATTCCATTTATATTGTTGTTGTATATTTTTTTAGTTCTGCTTACTTCACTCTGCATCAGTTCAGAGAGACCTTTCTGTGCTTCTCTGTACTCATCACATGTAATTTCTTACAGCATAGTAATATTCTATTTCTTCATGTACCACCATTTGGTCAATTACTTAATTGATGGGTCTATTGTTTGTTTCCAAATCTTTGCTATCACAAAAAATGTCATTATAAATGGAAACTTTTTCTTATAGATGGCTTTCTTAGATATATAGAAATAGAATCTCTGGTTCAAAGGATATGGACATTCTAGTCACTTAATTTTAATAATTTCAAATTGCTTTCCAAAATAATTGTACCATTTCCAACAATGTACACCATTGTTGGAGCTCCACCAACAATGTATTATTGTACCTATCATACCATAACATTTACTATTGTCATATTTTTGTTGCCATTTTTGCCAATTTGCAGGATGTGAAGTGAAACCCCACTGATGATTTCTATTGTTCTTATTACTAGTGTTTTGTAGCATTCTTCCATGTGGTTACAAATACTTTGCTGTTTTTTTTTTAAAAACTGTTTTTAAATATATTTTTATTACTTATCTGTTGAGGAATCACTATTAGTCTTATAAATATCTGTTAATTATTTCTGCATCTTGGATACCAAACCCTTAGCAGAGAAATAGGATTCAAAACTTTTTTATTTGATCACTTTCCTTCTAGATACATTAATTTTAGTTATGCAAAAGATTTCCAGTTTCATAGAATCATTATCTATTTCATCTTTATAATTGTTTCTCTTTTGTTGAGTACATCTCCTACTCATGTCTACAAGTGGTATATAATCTGTTTCTCTTCTACCTTTTTGTATAGTGCAATCTTTAATCTTAAAGTCATGAATCCATTTAGAAAGTATTGTGGGATGGTTTAAACTGTTGGCCTAAGCTTAATTTCTGCCAGACTACTTTCCACTTTCCCCTGCAGTTTTTAGATAATTAGGAATTTTTTCCTAGGTAATTTATGTTTCCCCTTGATCAAACACTGGGTTTTAAATTCTATTGGTTCTGATTCTTCCTTGCCTTGTCTATTCCATTGTTCTCTTTATTTTTTAACCAATTCTTGATTTTGATAATTACTGCTTTATAACAGTTTGAGGCCTGTAAGCACTATTCCCCCATATTACTAGTTCTTTTCATAATTTCCCTTAATGTTCTAGATCTTTTGTTTTTTTGAATTGAATTTTGAATGAATTTCATTATGATCTTACCAAATTCTTTATAGAATTTATAGAATTTATAGAATATAGTTCCTCCTTAGTAATTTGATTGGTATAGCATTAAGAGTATAAATTAAGTTTTATCACTTTTGACATTTTTGTTATTTTGGCATGAAATGCTTCCTGATGCCAGGGCTTAGCGATTTTCACTGTTGAGACACTGGAAGAGAGGAGGAGAGACCTGGATATGGGGCTAGATTTTGTTGCAAGTCCCTGCTGGCAACCTCATAGCTGGCAATATGCAATATTGATGGGAGAAGATTCTGAGCTAGTTCAAAGCAAAAGTCAGTTCATGTGTTGTTGAGGTTTTTTTACCCTTTTAGATCCCAAGTTTCCTAAATCATGGAGATAGCTAAAATTTCTTCATACTTGGAGAGGATTGTGAGAGGTTGAGGGGATCAGAAAAAATTTCTAGTCCTCTGTCTTGTTCATCATGTGAGTAGGAAGTCCTCAGTGTCATTTTTACAAAGGGATATTTATTTCAAAGATGTAGCAAGAACAAACATCCCTCCTTACTTCCCCCAACCACAACAATTCACTCTCGTTGCACCACTAGTCTCTTCTGAGACAAGTAGATTTTATTTTAGCATAGTTTCTACATAATTGTGGTTCCATCAAATTTGCATACAGATGGATGTCACTACTGGGTGAATCTCATCTTAGCAACTGTGGACTGAATCCTGAGGACTATTCTCAAAGGGTACCAATGGTTCTGACTGCCAAACCTTGATGGTACAAAGACCAGATACTTGATTTCCTTCTCAGAGGCTCCAATCCCTGAGCCTAGAAAGAACCAATAAAGAGACCAAGGAAAGAAGCCTATTCATCCAGGGCTCACAACTAAGGGAAGTAACAGGGTTGCATCCATCTCAAGAAGTATCTTGAAAACTTAGAGAAGAAAAAGTGTATAGAAGGAAAAGGCATTCAACAGTGCCAAATACTGGAGAGGTCAGCAGTACTGAGAAAAGGCCAACACGTTTGGCAATTAAGAAATCATTGGAGGGGCTAGATTGCACAGTGGATAGAGCATTGGCCCTAGAGTCAGAAGGATGTGAATCTGGCCTTAGATAATTGACACTAGCTATGTTATTCTATGTTTGCCTCCTCCCTTCCCCTGAAAAATTTTTGGTGGCTTTGGAGAAAGAAGTTTTATAGTCTGGATTGTGAGAGGTTGAGAAATGAAATAGAAGTGTAGGAGGCAGTTGGTAGGAATAATACAGGTTTAGAACTTGACAGCAGGAATAGTGATTAAGCAAGAAGCAAAAAAGGGTTCAAGAGTGAAAAATTGTGTAGAACTGAAATCACAAACTAAAGGGTTGAGATTGAGAAAGAATGAAAGTGTAGATAGAATAAAGGTGAAACAAGGTTAATTTACTGAGGGAAGAAGGATTTGAAGACTTAGTGATGAAGACCAACAGTAAATACCCTTCCATAGAAAAAGATTTACATATAGATAGACATACATCCACATAGATCATCTTACCTTCAGGCTCACAACAGTTGTCCTCTTAATTCTTTGCCTATCTGCAAGGTAATCTTGGAATCTCATTTCTATTCACCAATCTTTTGTATTCCAACTCATTTTTCTTCTTCAATGTCACAACTGTTACCACTCACATTACTCTTGACCTAGACTCTTCTTCTTCATGAGTCATCTTTAAAAGCAGAAAGGACCATTCACTGTACTTTTAGGATGGTATTTAAAGTCCTTTTTAAATTGATTCCAGTCTCTATTTCCAAACTGATGTCACATTATGTTGGTATAAAAGATGAAATAATGGTCCTGGAATCAGTACTCAAATCAGAATTCAATCCAGTCTTAGACTCTTGACTCTTACTAGTTATATGACTCTGGGCAAGTCATTTACCTATTTTTGCCTCACCAAACCAACCAAACAAAAAACTGTCCTTAGACAATTACTAGTTCTTTGTCCCAGTTGGATATCTTTATCATTGTATTCAGTCCTATGTACTACATTTTATGAAAAACATTGATAGAGTGTCAACAAATATTTATTAATGCAAATGGATGAATATTGAAAACTATCTTTGCATGTAATAGGAAAAAATACAATTAAAAAGATAAAAGAATATAAATAAATATTTATTAAGCGCCTACTATGTCCCAGGCAGGGTTCCTGGGGATATAAATACAACTTGAAAAAGAAATCCCTCAAGGGACTTAAGTCCTCAAGAATCTTATAATCTAAAGAATTTATAAACTAATGAAAAACCAGAGCACATCAAGAACAGGGTGGCCCACCTGGTGACAACTGAAGAATATACCAACTAAGGATAAACTGAAGGAATTTTGGATGACTTAGCCTATAAAAGACAGCACTTTCTAGGAAGATATAACAACTATCTTCAGATATTGAAAGGATTATTACATGTAAGAATTAGATTTTGTCAGTTAACCTTCTACTACAGAAATGTGAGAAATTTGTAAAAGTTTGTTGTTGTCCAGTAGTTTAGTCATATCCAACCCTTTGTGACCCCAAGAATTCAAGGATGCCTCCATTGTCCATCTCTATAAAGGTAAAGGTAAAGGGAATAGATTGTCCTGTGACAATCATAGGAATTTTTCTCTTTTAATAATTGCTGCTAAGATTCTTCCCAGAGTCCTTCTCAATAGGCTGATTCTTCACCTGGAAGATAGTAACCTCCCTGAGAGCCAGTGGGGCTTCAGGAAGGGTAGAAGAACAGTCAATATAGCGTGTGCTGCTCGACAACTCCAGGAAAAATGCCAGGAACAGAATATAGATTTGTATATAGCATTTGTAGATCTGACCAAGAACTTTGATATTGTCAATTGATACTGAGGGTTTTGGGAAAATTATGTCAAAAGTTGGTTGCCTGTGCTTGTACGGGTTCTGGATAGTGGACAATGCTTTTGAGATTTCTGTCACCAATGGAGTAAAACAAGGATGTGTCCTTGCTCCCATGCTTTTTTTTAGCATAATGTTTTCAACCATGTTATTAAACACCTTCACTGAGGATGAACATGGCCTCAAGGTCAGCTACCTCACTGATGATAAATTCTTCAACTTGAAAAGGCTACAAGCCAAGACCAAAGTGGAAGGAATGTTGGTGTATAATCTTCTGTTTGCAGGTGATTGTGCACTCAATGCAGCCTCTGAAGCTGAGATGCAACAAAATATGGATTGATTCTTTACTGCTTGTGCTAATTTTGGTCTAACAATTAATACCAAAAAAACACAGGTGCTCCATCAGCCAGCATGACACCATCCATATATGGAACTATCGATTACAGCAAATGGAGAAGTGATGATCAAATAAATGATATTTGTAAAAGGCTAGGTATTATTAATTCAGTGGTTCTTAATCTGGAATCCACAGACCACCATCCCTCAAAGTGTATAATGATAAACTTCAGAGGTTCTGTGAAATTGAATGGGAAAAATATATATCCTTGCTAATCTTTGACTTTCTTTGTAATCCTTTTATAATTCACTTAAAAGTATTATCTTGAGAAGAGGTCCATCAATTTCACCAGACTGTCAGAGGAATCCATAGCTCACACAAAAAGATTGAGAATCCCTGCTCTAGTTCAACCTCATTTTATTGTGGAAACTGAAACCCAGACTGGCCACTTGATTTTCCAAAAAGTTATTCAACAAATTGGTGCAGAACCCAGAAATAACCCCCCAAATTATATCATGATGATAGTTACCATGGGCAATGAGTCTTTTCTTTTTCATTTTCTGTTTCAGAATAATTAGAAATGATGAGGAGTCATAAATGTGACAGTATGTTCAACACTCTGAGAAAGATCAGGCTGAGAAAGATCAAAGGAAGCTTCAATAGTAACCTGCTTCAAAATAGGAGAGTACCCAAGGGCATGCAATTGATCTCCAGGTACTTTGTCTTTCTTGTCAATTGATATCAGAAAGCAGAGGAGGGCTCCCTTGAGAGTAGAAAAGGTACAATGTAGACTCACAGACTCAATGGAGATTTGGGGATCAAGGCTTATTTGCTTTCCTGGAAGTGTTATAGCTTTGCAGGGGAAATTCTCAGGTTGCCAGATATTTTCATTTTGTCTTTTGGGATAAGAATATCAGGATGAGGGGGCAGCTAGGTGGTGCAGTAGATAGAGCACCAGCCCTGGAGTCAGGAGGACCTGAGTTCAAATCCAGTCTCAGTCACTTAATAATTGCCTAGCTGTGTGACTTTGGGCAAGTCACTTAACCCTATTGCTTTAAATTAAAAAATTAAAATAAAAAAGGGGAAAAAAGAATATCAGGATGATCCACCCTGAAATCTTTCCCCATTGAGAATCAAAGAGTCTTAAGTTGCTAATGGACAGTTAGTCCTAAATCCACAATGCCATACTCTATGAGGATGTATCTAGTTAGTGCCATTGAATTCCCTGAAATGCCACTAGGGTTTTATACCCTACCCTGGAATGGGACCAAATGGGACAGCTAAGTGGCACAGTGGATAGAATGTTGGACCCAGAGTTAGGAAATATCATTTTCCTAAGTTCAAATCTGGTCTCATTTATTAGTTGTGTGATCCTAGAAGTTCCTTACCTCTGTTTATCTCAGTTTCTTCATCAGTAAAATGAGCAGAAGAAAATAACAAACTATTCCAGTAACTTTGTCAAGAACACCTCAAATGGGGACATGAGGAGTCAGACACTGCTTAACAGCAATAACAGAACTAGTTAGGAAAGATGACATCAAAGAATTTTGAACTATATTTTGAAGAAGCCACAGAGTTTAGAGAATTGCTAATAAGCAACAAAACCAACCATTTTGAGTTTTTTCTTCAATCAAAACATCTATCCTAGGAAATATAGAAGGAGAAATTGAAAAGTGGTCCAGAACAGTCAACAAGAGGTAGAAGCAAGAACACCAGTCATACACTAGATTACCTATATACTGGGTTTTGGTCAAAATGGCCTTTATCTCAAAATCCATTGACTTCCTTGTGCAATGTAGCACCTGCACTACTGAACAGTGTTTTGAGAATGCCACAGAATCATCCTTGCCAACTGGGAAGAATCTAATCCTAGCCTTTGATCCCTAGCCAGATGGCTTTCAACCCACTTCGATTTTTTATTTTGTTACTGTTAAACCATCGCCCACTATTCCATTGAGTCACTGCTATTCTCTCAGAGGGATGCCTGTATCCACTGACCCTGGTAATTGCTTTTTCTATTAGCTTTATTCTTCAAAAATAATGAGCTTCTACAGAATTGCAATATCAAAGGCTCCACTGGTGACATCCACAGTAAATCTCCTCCTCTAACTCTGGATGATACAAAACAAGGATGAGCTCACTTCAGGCTACTCTGACACTGGCATTTCTGTAACAAAGGATGAGATGACTGTACTTTGCTAGGGAGGGGAGGAAGATGGAGGAGAGTGACTATCCTAAGACCTGGTAGAGACTGAAGGAGGGTTATAAATCAGAGTCCCACTCCCCAACTTCCAGGCTAGAAAATCAAGTTCTTCAACTAGAATCACTGTGATGAAACTAGCCTCTCTGACCTCAGCATCTCTAGCAAATATCAAAGAGGTTCCCACCAGTTAGTCTAGCTATATTGGGATCAAAGATCAGGGCCAGCAGAGACTGAACATCTGGGTATTAACATCTTTAAGGAAAATAAACAAATTTAACAAATTGTGTTTTAGACATTGCAGGAACTTTCCCTATATTCTCACCATACTGCCTTCTCTGCTGCCATCAAGCTCACAACCATTTCTGTGGCAAACTTGCATTCTATCTCTGATTTCCTAGGCTTTAAGAAGTAAACTTTTAACTTATCCTGCCAAGACTGAAGCTTCCACATCACTTTCTGCTGTTCCTCACCATACTGCCTGCTCTTCAGTCAATATCCTCAACCCCTCCACCACAACCTTGGACTCTACCCCAAAGGTGAGTTTTCATCTTATCTTATAAAACATCAGACCTCAGGATATGTCTTGGACATCACTACACCATGCTTCCTTCTTCTCCTCCTCCCCTTACCAGCTTCCTTTAATACATTGTCTTCCATTAGCTCCTTGCCTATTTTTGTATCTTCATAACTTCACATCTTTATAACTTAGCATGATCCCTATCACAGACAAGATACTTGATAAATGTTTATTGATTGATTGCTTCTCCTATTAGAATACAACTTTCTTGTGGTCAGCATAAGTCTTGCCTGTCTTTGTATCTGAATTCTTGGCATAAATGTCTGGCAATTATTAAGTGTTAAAGAAATACTCATCTTTAACTAGTTAAGTTGCAGATCATTTGCATTGTATAATAAAATGTATATAATCAATATATATATATATATATATATATATATATATACTAAACATATATATCTGTATATTAATTTCTACTCCTCCATCAAGAAATATGTAATTCTTGGAAACACACTTTTTATAATTATGATCCTGATCTCTTTTTTTTTTGTTTTTGCAAAGCAATGGGATTAAGTGACTTGCCCAAGGTCACACAACTAAGTAAGAATTAAGTGTCAGAGACCACATTTGAACTCAGGTCCTCCTGACTCCAGGACTGGTGCTCTATCTACTGTACCACCTAGCTGTTCCAAAATATGTAATTCTTAAGGGAGTACCCATCAATTGGGGAATGATTAAACAAACTGTGGTATATGAATATGATGGAACACAATTGTTCTATAAGAAATCATGAGGGATGAGATTTCAGAAAAGCATGGGAAGATTTACATGAACTGATGCTGAGTGAAGGGAGCAGAACTAGGAGAACTAATAGCAACACTGGGTGATGATCAACCAAGATGGACTTATTTATTTCAGCGGTACAATAAACAAAGACAATTCTAAAAGACTTGTGACTGGAAAATGCCATCCATATCCAGAGAGGGAAGTGTGGAGTTTAAATGCAGACCAATGCTTACTATTTTCAATTTTTAAAAGTTGTCTTATATATTATGTCTTTTTTTTCTCTCTAGTATTTTTTAGATTTGATTTGAATTTTATTCTTCTTTCACAAGATAATTAATATGGATCTATGTTTAGCATAATTACACATTGAGCGTATATTAGATTGCTTCCTGTCAGGGGTGGGACTAAAGGGAAGGGAAAGGAGAGAGGGAAAAAATGTAAAACTCAAAACTGCAAAAGATTGGTGAAAACTAAAAAAAGAAATATGTGATTTCTTAGAATTTCATGTCTGAATAAAATATAAAAAATAAATTATTCAAGAAATAATGTTCCATAAATTTATAAAAAATTCCATTAATGAACAAGCATTTATTGAGTCCATATTATGGGCCAGGTGCTATGCTAAGAACTAGGAATAGAAAGACAGAATTGAAAGTTCATGGCCATGGGGAGAACCAGTCTATTGTGAGGAGACAATTTGTATTGATATAAGTATATGTGGAATAAATATCATAAAATTTAGTATGAAATTCTAAAAAAACTTAAAGAAAATTCTTACATATAAGAAATAGCAATTGTACTAAATGTTACATTTGGACTTATAATTTGCCCCTGCATGCTTGAAGGTAAATTTCTTTTTTTTCCAGAGTGATTATAATGGTTTTTATTAAGTTATCTTAACAAAATGGCACACCTCTCTCATGGTGGGAGAGAGGGGCAGGGGAAATCCCAACATACAAGCTCCTTTATGTACTTTGAAAGGCTTTGTTCCTGCCCCTCATCCCAACCATAGGCTGGGATTACAAATCTAAGTGATACATTGATTCCTATACATTTCCCCACCCTGCTCATTATCCTAATGAGCAAGAACAGCTAGATCTACGTGAACATGTGCAAAGTAGAAGGTGAGGGTAAATTTCTTAACTATGAGACTTAGATTGAGCTTATGAAAGACTTTGTTCAAATGTCTATTTCAAACTGGTATGTTCTACCCTAGTGAGGGAATTTCTGAACCCAAATTCTGAGACAGTTGTTAATGAAGATGCACTATTTTTTGGACCCTGTGACTAATTGTCATTGGATATGTGTGATGGGCATTATCAGGAGACCTCTTCTTTCTCAATCACTCTGACCTGAGTATACCCCACAGGTCATGCCTAAAGCTAAGACCCTTCCAGGTCCACATATCTTATCTTTGGAGCTGAGCCTCTTTTGGCAATTCATTTGCCCTGACCCTTTCTGGTGGGCACTCTGAGGTAAGACATTGACAGCCTGAGGTCCCTGGTTGGTTGGTAGGGGTAGTCTGAATCAAAGCTCTATAACAGAAGCCTGGCCATGTAACCAGGATGCATAATTTTCCTCATTAATCTTTAAAAGAGTGAATTCACTCCTCTCTCTCTCTCTCTCTCTCTCTCATTTCCTATAATGAAGAAAAAATATCCTTCTTCCTCCCTAAATGGAGATTTACACACATGGTACCTCAGTTTTTGAAGGGCTGGTTCCTGCCTTTGCTCTGAATAGATTCTTGGCTGGCTTGCCTCAGGGCCACCCTTTCCCTCCCTCCACACCCTTTCCTTCCCTCCACACCCTTTCCTTCCCATCAAATTTCAAGAGAATTTGATGATTGTCTTCAGATGTTGAAGTAGTAGTAGTAGTAGTAGTAATAGTAGTAGTAGTGGTAATAATAGTAGTAATAAATACCTAGCATTTTATTATCACAACAACCCTAAGAGTTGGTATTATTAAAACCCTCATTTTACAGATAAAGAAACTGAGACAGATCAAGTGATTTTCCCAAGGTTACAAAGCTAGTAAATGCCTAGGGTCAAATTGGAACTCAAGTCTTTCTGACTATAGGTCCAGTGCTCTATCTACTGCTCCACCTAGATTAGATTTACCATGTATATCTCTAAAGGAAAGTCAAAGAACCAGAGGCTAAAAGTAAAACATTCTGGTACATTATAAGTGTAATGGAAATGTCTGGCCTTAAGCTTATGCCATTTTAATTTATATTAGGTGTTGGGGAAAAAAGGAGCCACCTGTAGCTCATTCCTCAGGGCTGTACTTATCCCTGGAATAGAAAGAATATTCAAAAAGAGATACTCCAGTATTTAGCTTGGATAGATTTGGATAGACTCATTTCCATATGGAAACTTGGTTGGTCTGCAGTTGGTCAGTGTATATTAACCCAAGGACCCATCAATATCCACCAAGCCTGGACTCTATATAGCTGGCCTTACTATGCCTTTAACTGACCAAGTAACTAAGGCCAGGGCTGCTGAGAAGTTTCTTCCCCGAGGTTTGGGGGAAGGCTTCTCAGCTGGTTTTCTGCCTCGAGAAGGCTTCTTGACAGAGATGTCTGAGTCTGAATCTGAATCTGAGTCTGAGTCTGATTTTGTTGTAACCACCGATTTGTTATGAGCTTCCTCTGAATCAGCCTTGGAGTCTGAATCAGAAGCAGAATCCACCTTCTTTTTCTTCCTTCCTCCAACTGGGCCTCTCCATGGGGCCTGGCAACAGTTTTCTTCTCTGGAGTAAAATCCTGATCACTGTTTTTTTTTTTTTTTATTCTGATGAGCTTTCTGAGTTTTCATCTTCTGATGGGGATGCACTGGCCATGTCTAGGTCACTTGGAGGCTTTTCGTGCCCGTTTACTCACTGGCATTTTCAATGGGGGCACTTTCCGCTTAATCCCACTGTGTTCACTGCCCTTGTCAGACTCTTCATCACTTTCCATCTTCTCACTGGCACTCGCTGCTGTCACTGATGCAACAGCCATGAGTCCTGCCCCATCTTCTGCATCACTTCCAGCCAGGACTTCACTGTCAGAAGAACTCACGGGCTGTGGAGCACTGTAACTGGCATGGGGGTTATTCTGGATCTCCCACAGGCCTTCATTGAAGCCTTTTCTCTTCTTGGGTTTCCCATACTTATCCTTGTATTTTTCATAGGGGAACAAGTCCTTGGGTCCCAAGAAGGCTGTTTCATAAGTACCAAAGAAGAAGATGGGATACTTGTTAGGGGGTGGTTTTACAGCCCCATCTGCAATGTCATCAATCTGGGCCTGCCAGTGCAGGTAGCCCTTTATCTTGGCGAACACCAGGTCCCCGGGCTTGAAGGTGTGCGGCATGGCGGGCAGCGGGCCGGGCCCGGCCCGGCCCAGATCCTAAGATTCAACCATTTGAATTCATGAAGTCAGGAGCTCAGTTGGTATTGGTTTATCTATAATCTATAATCATTGACAAGAGCTTCTACCAAGGGCATGATCTTTGAGACAGTTGGTCAAACAATTAGACAAAGCAAAGTGAAATGCCTGTTCAAAAGTCCCACTAAGTGCTTCATGTTTTAGGGTTGTAAGAATTAAACTTCTTAGAGACTTGTAATTTTAGGTTACTACTTCATGATTTAAGTCTTGTCAAGGCTTACTTGGAAATCTTTCATTCGAGCATTTCTTTTGTAGTTAGGAAATAATTAGCTAGATGGATAGAACACTGGATCTAGAATTAGGGAGAACAAAATTCAAATCTAGCCTCAGATATCTAGTAGTTGTGTGATCCTTTTGCCTTTTTTGCCTCAATTTCTTCATCTGTAAAATGAAAATGATAGCACCTATCTCCCAGGGTTGTTGTAAGGATCAAATGAGATAATAATTGTAAAGTACTTAGGACATAATAAGCACTAAATAAAAAATTTAAAAATCTACATTAATCTTTGAACCCCCTTTAACTCCCATTTGAAGTTATCACAGTTGTTATCCCAGTTATCAGGATTCCAGAAGGGGTGTCCAAAGAATAGATAAAAAGAATCCAACCCTTTACTTTAGGGGTCAGGCTCCCTCATAACTGGCCTCATATGGGTCCAGAGCCAGGGCATCCTTGGGAAGGAGAGGGCCAGTGCCCCATGGTTTTATGTTATTATATTCATAAGAGTAAGAAAATTGCCAGCTGAAGGTCAATACTTTTAAGTTCTGGACCATAAGAATGAAGAATTTAGAGCCAGAAGAGTTTTTAGAGGTCATCAAATCCAGGGGTTCTTAATCTTCTTTGTGTAATGGATTCTTCAGTAGTCTGCTGACATCTGTGAACTTGTTCTCAGTATCATGTTTTTAATCAATGGAAGTAAATGCTAGATTTCAGTTAGGGGTCAGTGAAAAGAAAAAGATAATTTTGTTCCCAAATTTATGAACCTTCTGAAATCCATACAAGCACCCCTTGTTAAGGATTCTGATCTAACCCAAGCCCTTTTATTTATAGATGAAACATTTCCAGAGGTCAAGAGACTTGGGTCTCTGCCTGCCTCCCAATGCTGCTTTGAAGGGAGGCTGTCAGAGGAAGTGGTTTTTTAATCTTTGCAGCAATCCTAATACCTAGCACGACACTTCACAAAGCAGACACTCAATATATATTTGTTTAATGTAATTGATTTTTATAGGATTTTAACATTCCTATTTAGTAAGGAAAACATTGTGACTGTTAGAACCCTTCACCCTTTAGTGGGTACTTCTGGTACTTCTCAAGCTATTTTTACAATGACAAATGCTTATGTCTAAATTTTTCACCATAGTTTGAGAAAGAGGGGAGTATGTGCACTGTTTAATAATAAAAATTGTTGTCGTTAGCTTGAGGACCAAGTGTTCATCCAGTATTGCTACTTCTTGGGGGTCCTCACATACATCATCTCCTTTTGTACAATCTGCCCCCCACCTTGAATGCCTTCTTTGTTGACTATGTCTTAGGAACCCCAAGTCTCCTTCAAAACGCAGATCAAGAATCACTCTCTATAGAAAACCATTCCTGATTCCCACAGCTGCTAGCTCTGCCTACCCTCATTACTACCTTGTGTGTATGTGTGTAGACACACACATGCACACACATATACTGCAAATCTTGTTTTGGGTTATTTAGTCATTTTCAGTCATGTAAGACTCTTCATAACCTATTTGAAATTTTCTTGGCAAATACTAGAGTGGTTTGCCATTTCTTTCTCCAACTCATTTTATAGATGAGGAAACCGAAGCATACAGGGTAAGAGACTTGCCCAAAGGTGACATATCTAGCAAGGATCTGAGACTGGATTTGAACTCAGGAAGATAAATCTTCCTGACTCCAGGTCTAGTGCTTTATCCACTGTGTCACTTAGTTATCCTATTTCTTATCTATCCAGATAAATAAGTGCATGTATGTATACATATATACATTTAAGTGACAAATTCATAAATTAGTGTGTACATACAAATGTATATGTAGACACACATAAAAACACACATACATACACACATATTGTATACATATTATCTCCCTAAGTAGAATCTAAGTTTCTTGGGGGCAGAGATGATTGCATTTTTGATATTTTATTCTCCCAGGTTTAGCCCAGTGCCTTATACATAGTAGGAATTTAGTAAATGTGTGTTGATTGATTGGTAGAGAACTGGGGATGATGAGGAATAATTCAATCTTTACTTTTGAAAAGGAAGAAGAATGTTAACTGTACTTATGAGACTGAGGTCAGGGAAGAGGAGTCTTAGATTCATACTGACCAATACTCTCACTGGAGAGCAGGTCTCTAGTGGATTTCCAAGTCAAGAAAAATGATAGTATAGACATACCTTGGCAAAGGGAACATGGGAGAGAAAAAGAATAAATGTAAATGAAGTTTACCCCTATCCCCATGAATACATCCAAGAAGCAGTCAACAAAAATTTATTAAGCACATATTTTGTGCCAGACATTATGCTATGCTTTGGAAACACAAAGAAAGACAAGTTAACCCCTATCCCTGCCCTCAAGAAGCTTTCATCCAATGAGAGAAACAACATACATGATGAAATGACAGGTCATCTCAGAGGGGAAGCACTAACAGAGACTGGGAAAGCCCTCAAATTTTTTAAAGTTATTTTATTTTGTTTTTTTCCAATTACATGCAAGATAGTTTTCAACATTCATCTTTTTTGTAAACATTTGAGTTCCACATTTTTCTATCTCCCATCCTCCCTCCCATCCTTTCACCCTCCCATCCTTCCTATGACAGTGAGCAAATACATTGTGCACATACAATCATATTTAACATATTGGGAAAGGCCTCTTGCAGAAGATGCAATCAGAGTTGAGTCCTGAAGGAAATCAGAGAAGCCAGAAGGCAGAGATGGAGAGAGAGAGAGAGAGAGAGAGAGAGAGAGAGAGAGAGAGAGAGAGAGAGAGAGAGAGAGAGAGCATCCTGGGGAAGAAGGATAGTCAGTGAAATGGCACAGGAATCACAAGATAGATTGTCTTATGCAAGGATTATCTCTTCACATTTTAGGAAGCAAAGACCTCAGTCCTAATTGGATGCCAGTGTGGTATTGTGAAGAATTTCCTGGAGCAGGAATCTGCAGTTCTAGGGTCTGGTGATGGCCCCAGTCTCTGTAAATCTCTCTGTGTGACTTAGAAAAGTCACAGCAACTCTGGGTCTCAGTTTTTTTTCTGTAAACATGAAAGAGATGGCCTTAATGATGTCTATTCTCTAAACAACTGCTGATTGCTTTCCCCTAAAAGCATCCTGATTTCATTGCTGAAACTCAGATATTGAAAAGAGGAAAGGAACTGTAATCTACCTGAATTAGCCACTAAGGACCTTAAACAAGGAGTGTTGTTAAATTTTGTTCCACATTTCCAGGCTTTTGTTTGCTTGTAGCTTTAGTGGGAGTTATTGCACTTCGATTTTATGGTGGAAGAATTGGATTTCTAATATTTTTTAATGGGAAATGAGCTCCTTAGGTGTCATGCTCAGTGGCTTTACACAATAAGCAAGGGAAACAACTACTGGAAAATCATTAAATCTGGTACTTCATTACAGGAGGATAAGCCTGGAGGGAAGGGCTGCCCAGTGACTAAGCAAGAGAAATAACTAGCTCATTTGGGAGTTCCAGGCCCTTTTTGCCTTGCTGATAGAGGAAGTAATAACTTGGGGCATCCTCAGGCATTTAAAAATCATTTTAAGATAGTTGGTTTAGTAGTTTATCATAGCAATGAGGACTTTGGAAATTCATTTCTGCTCCTTGTTGAATTGCAGAATTATGTTCTGGGGTCACTTTGGAAACAGAAAATGGAACAGGGTAGGCAGATCCCTCTGAAGAACAGCAAGCCTCCTAGGTACTATCTGCCAGATTATAGACTTGAGAGAAAATTAAGTCTCTGTAAGGGAGAGAAGGCATTGAATCATCAATATAGAACTTAAAAAGGAGCTCAAATATCAGAGCTAAGCCAGTCATCTGGTTTAATGCCCTCATTTTACAAATGAAGAAACTGAAGTCCAGAGAGGTAAAATTCTTTGCCCAGAGTCAGACAGTTAATCAGTAGCAAACTAGGAATTGGACACCAGGTTTTCTGATTCCAAATCCAGTTTTCTTTCCATTGCATCACACTGAATTATTTCCTCTAGGGAATTCTATAGTGTAGATCAGAGGTGTCACAGTTACATTGACCACAAAAAGCAATAAAACTTCCAAAACTACCTGAACCAGATTAAAATATACTTGGAAAAAACACTTAACAAAAAATAAAATGTAGGTAATGTTAATTTGTGGTTTCCTGAGTCATATAATGACCTATGGGGATGTATTTCTATTTGAGTTTTCAGCTATAAGCAAAAATTGTGGAATAACTAAAACTCTCAATCTCTTTTATTTCATTCTTGGTTCCTTTCCTTGCTCCTTCTGGAACCAAAATCTTTTCCTCAGTAGATATCTACTCTTAGAAAAGGATCTTACATTAGTCATTTATACCTTTTTTCCCTTCTTGAGCTTACATAAAAGATCTACTTCATAGCATGTTGGCAACCTTGGGTTCTGTCAGGGAACTGCAGACTCTGGGAGAAGCTGCCCAGCTGGAAAGGTTTCACATTCATTCCTAGGAACAAACTATGTTATCAAAGGAGTCCAGAGAAGCTCATTACCAGAATTTAGTGCTATCCACTAACTTGTGATTTCTTTGACTATGGTGATTTATGATATAGTGCCCTCTGCTTCCATGATGACAGTGGCAGAGTGTTAGAAACAGTGATTTTGTATCATCTATAACATGTATACCATTGATGTAGCTATTGGTATTGTAAATTTGAAATCTTTGTTTAACAATCAACAAGCAGTTATACTCTTCAAACAACCCAATCACATTCATGTAGACATTATAGATGGAAATTAACCCAGAAGGCATAGAGAAGTTGCAGCCAAATGGAAGGATGATTCATAGATTTTCTTTGGAGAAGAAACTAAAAGAGTTGGCAGCAATGGTTTCATTGTCTACCCAAAGACAACAGAAATGTTTTTCATGGAATACTGGGTCAACTTGCTTTGCAGTGATTATGATGTGTATAAGCAGACTCCCTGGAAATAAATCCAGCCTATGTGGCAATCCATTAGCCACCACCATTAATCTAGCACCTGCTATGTCAGGCTTTTACTCATTTATTCCAGAGGTTGAAGAGACTCATGATGGAAAATGCTATCTACATCCAGAAAAGATCTACATAAAGACTGAATACAGATAGAAGCATACTATTTTCCTTTCATGATTTTTTGTTTTTCAAGGTTTTTTTTCCTTTTGTTCCTTTTCTTATTTAGTTACATGACTAAGGTGGAAATATTTCAAAGATTGTGTATGTATAACCTATATCAGATTGATTGATATCTTGGGAAGGTGAAGGGGGGGAAAAGGCAAGGGAGAAAAATTTGGAACTCAAAATTTTATAAAAATATTTGAAACTAAAAAAAAGAAAAATGTATGGCTTAGATTAAGAAACTAAAAAAATCAAGTAGACCTAAAATGTCAGAGTACAGGCAACAACTCAGCAACTCTTATCTCTTTTCAAACAATTTTAAAATGACACTTCAAATCAAAACATGGAATGACAGAAACAACATAAAGGTTGAAGTGAGAAATTTTTCCAGATCAAGAAAATTTAGGAGTTTGGTAGGAGAGATCTGTGACATTGGGGTGGAAAGATTGGTCAGAGCACAGAAAATTTCTTAACAGCACCAGAAGTAGATCTTGGAGACAGCTGCAACAATGGCAGTAGTAACTTTTGGCATTTCTCAGTACAGAATTGAAATGATCACAAAGTGATTATTCTGCTGACACTGAATGCAGGACCCTGTTTCATTGCTTATACAAAGTTCCGGGTCCCAGTTTCAGGGCAAAGAACAACACTAATATTTGAGGCTGCAGAAGAGCAGGTTACTTGGTTAAAGTTCCAGGGCCAAGAGCAGTGCTAACATTAGTAGTTGGAAGGGAGCAAGGTCCTATTCTGGATAAAAATCAGAGCATAGACCAGGAAAACTATGACCACAACTTCTCTTTGGACAATACTACTTGGAAACAAAACTTATAAATTCCCAGTACTAGCACTGAAAGCAGCAGCAGCAGCAGCAACAACAACAACATCAAAACATTAAAGCTTGGGGTAGTGACCCCTCCACTCTGTGAAGAAATACCAGATTTAGCATAAACTTAAAAGTCAAGAAATAGCCTATAAAAATAAGAAAAAAGAGCATTACCATAAAAAGATATTGACAGGCAAGATCAAAACACAAACTCAGAAGATATTGAGATCAAAACAGCTATTGGCAAAGCCTCAAAGATAAGAGTGAATTGGATACAAGCCAAAATGGAAGAAAAATTGGAGAAAGAAATGAATGTTGCAAGACGATTATGAAAAGATGTCAACAGCTTGGAAAAACAGGAATGAAAAAAATCACAGAAGAAAAGAACTCCTTAAAAAGTTACATTAACGAAATGGAAAAAAGATACAAATACTTACCAAAAAAAAAAAAAGAATCCCCTAAAATTTTGAATTGGCTAAATAGAAAAGAGGTTAATTAAAAAAAAACTCACTGAAGAAAAGACTTACAAATTAGAATTGATCAAGTGGAAGCTAATGACTCCATGAAATGTCAAAAACAATAAAACAAAATCAAAAGGTTGGAAAAAATAGAAAAAATGTGAAATTTAAGAAATATTGTACTACCTGAAAATCACGATTTTTAAAAAAGAGCCTAGAGATCACATTCAAATAAATTATTAAGTTTTGATATTCTAGAATCAAAGGATAAAAATAGAAACTGAAAAAATTCCTCAATCATCCCCTGAAAGAGATTCCAAAAGGAAAATTCCCAGAACTGTTATAGACAAATTCTGGAACTCGTAGGTCATAGAGAAAATATTATAAATAACCACAAAGAAACCATTCAAATAGAGTGGAACTGCAATCAGGGTCACACAAGATTTAATACTTCTACATTCAAGTATTGAAAGTCTTGGAATATGATATTCAATTAGGCAAAAAAAAAAAAGCTAGGAGTACAACCAAAAATCACCTACCCAACAAAACTAAGTATAATCTTTCAGGGGAAAAATGAATATTTAATGAAATAAAGGACTTTTAAGAATTCCTGATAAAAAGACTAGAGCTGAATAGAAAATTTGACTTTTAAATTCAAGACTCAATAGAAGCATAAAAAGTTATATACAAAAGAAAAAGCATAAGAGATTCAATAAGGTTAAATTGTGTGCATTCCTACATGGGAAGATTGTACATGTAACTCCTTACAACTTTTATCATTATCTAGGCAGTTAGAAAGAGTGTACATAAACAAAGGGCACAATGCTTGTTAACTATAATGGGGTGATATCTACAAAAAATAAATTAAGGAGATGCACCAGAAAAAGGGGTAAGCAGGGTGGCTAGGTGGTGTAGTGGATAGAGCACTAGCCCTGGAGTCAGGAGTACCTGGGTTCAAATCTGACCTCAGACACTTAATAAACTACCTACCTGTGTGGCCTTGAGCAAGTCACTTAAACTTATTTGCCTCCCAAAAACCAAAAAAGGGGGGGGGTAGGGATGAAGTAGAAGGGGTTAAATTATCTCACATTAAAAAAAGCATGAAAGAGCTTTTACAGTGGAAAGGAAGATGGAATGGGGTAGGGATAGGCAACACTTAAACCTTACTCTAAATTGGCTCAAAGAGGGGATAACAGACACTCTCAGGTGGACATAGAAATCTATTTTATGCTACAGGGGAAAATGGGAGGGGAGGAGGATAAAAGAAGGAGGAACTCAGAGAAGGGAAGGCAGCTTAGTGGAAGTAATGATCAGAAATAAAATAATTGTGAGGAGGGAAAGGATTAAAGGACATAAAGAGAAGGATAAACAAGAGAAAAAAGCAGGGTGGAGGGAAATACACAGGAATCATAACTGTGAATGTGAAAGGAAAGAACTCACACATAAAACAGAAGCATATAGCAAAGTGGATTAAAAAAAACCCAAAATCCTATAATATGTTGTTTACAAGAAACACACTTGAAGCAGAGAGCTACAAAGAATAAAGGGAAGGGGCTGGAACAGAATCTTAAATGCTTAAGTTGAAGTAAAACAAGCAGAGGTAGCAATCATCTGCAAAGCAATAATTAAGAGAGATAAGCAGGGAAACTATATTTTGCTAAACAATGCTATAAACACTGAAGTAATATACTAAGCATATATTCATCAAATGATCTAGCATTCAAATTCTTAAAGGCAAAATTAAATGAGTTATAGTAGGAAATAGAAAATAAAACTATACTAGTGGGGAATCTCAGTTTTCCATTCTCAGAACTAGATAAATATAACTAAACAAATATGAAATAAAGAAGTGAAGGAGAGAAATAGAATTTTAGAAAAGTTAGATATACTGACCTCTGGAATAAATTGAATGGGAACAGAAAGGAATTTATCTTTACTCAGTAGTATATTACAATCTACACAAAAGTTGACCATGTATTAGGGCATAAAAAGCTCGCAATTACAGAAAAGCAGAAATATTAAATGTGTCCTTTTCAGATTATAATGCAATAAAATTACATTCAACAAAGGGTAATGGAAATATAGGTTTAAAACTAATAGAAAACTAAATAATCTAATCTTGAATGAATGAGTCAAAGAACCAATCTCAGAAACAACAATTTCATTAAAGACAATGGCAATAATTAGACAACATATTAAAAGCTGTGGAATACAGTCAAAGTAATATTTAGGAAGAAATTTATACATCTAAATGCTTACTTCATTAAAATAAAGAGCAGATTAATTGGGTATACAACTAAGAAAAAATAAGGAAAAAACAAAATTCTTAATTAAATATCAAAGTAGAAATCTTGAAAAACAAAGACAAGATTTATAAAATTAAAAGCAAAAAAAACTCCATTGAGTTAATAAAACTAGAAGCTGGTTTTATGAAAAACTAATAAAAACAGATAAACCATTGACTAATTTGATTTAAAAAAGAAATAAGAAAACTAAATTATCAGTATCAAAAATGAAAAGGCTAAATGCACCAGCAATGAAGATGTATTTAAAGCAATTATTAGGAGGTGTTTTTGCTCAATTACCTATCAATAATCTGAAAACCTAAATGAAATGGTTGAATATTCATAAGAATGTAAATTTCCCAGATTAACAGAAGAGGAAATAGAATATTTAAAGAACCCTATCTTAGAAAAAGAAATTAAAGAAGTCATCAATGAGTTCCCTAATAAAAATGCCCAGGATCAATGGAATCACAAGTAAATTCTAGCAAACATTTAAAGAATTCCAATACTACATAAACTATTCAGAAAAAGTAGGTGAAGAAGGAGTCCTACCAAATTCCTTTTATGACACAATTTTGGTGCTGATGTCTAAATCAGGAAGAGACAAAACTGAGAAAGAAAAACAATACACCAATTCCCTAGTGGAAATCGATGCAAAAGTTTTAAATTAAATACTAGCAAGGGGATTAAAGCAATATATAATAAAAGTATAGGTTCCACTATGTTGAGATGGAATTTATACCAGGAATGAAAGATTGATTCCCTGCTGGGAAAACTATCAGCATAATTGACCATATCAATAACAAAAACAATAAAAATCATATGATTATCTCAATAAGTGCAGGAAAAAGCTTTTGACAAAATACAACACATTCCTCTTTATAAGAACACTAGAAATCATAGGAATCAATGAATCTTTCCTTAAAATGATAAGTACCTAAAACCATTAGCAAGCATTTTTTTCTAATGGGGATAAACTAGAAGCCTTCCCAATAATATCAGGGATGAAGCAAGGATGTCCATTATCACCACTAATATTCAATATTATACTAGAAATATTAACTATAGGAATAAGAAAAGAAGAATAAATTGAATGAATTGGAAAGGGCAATGAGGAAATAAAACTTTTACTCTTTGTAGTCAATATGTTGGTATACTTAAAGAATCTACTAAAATATTAACAATTTTAATGAAGTTGCAGGAAATAAAATAAACCCACATAAATCATCAGCAATTTTACATATTACCAACAAATTCTAGTGGCAAGAAAGAGAAAGAGAAATTTCAATTAAAATAACTGAAGACATTATAATATGCTTGACCATCTACTTGCCAAGAAACTATATGAACACAATTACAAGACACTTTTCATACCAAAAAAGGCAGAGCTAAACAAGTGGAGGAATATTCATGGGTCATGAGGAGGTCAAACCAACCTAATAAAAATGAAGATTCAAACTAGTTAATTTATTCAGTGCCAGACCAATCAAGCTAACAAAAGAAAAATTTATAGAGCTAGAAAAAATGGTACAATTCATCTCAAAGAACAAAAAAATTAAGAATATCAAGGGAATCAGTGAAAAAAGTGTGAAGAAAGGTAGTTTAGGAGTGCCATATCTTAAACTGTATTACAAAGTGGTAATCATCAAAATGGTACTGGCTAAGAATTAAAAGGTAGCCAGTGGAATAGATTAGATTAATGATACATAATAATAAAATATCATAGAAATCTAGTGTTTAATAAATCCAAAGATCCAAGCTTTTAGGACAAGAACTCAGTATTTGAAAAAAAAACTGCTGGAAAAACTGGAAAGTGGTTTATCAAAAACTAGAGATAGATCTACATATCAACATATATCAAGATAACTTCAAAATGAGTACATTTAGAAATATGGGATGCAAAATAAGGGATCATGGAAAATTTTAACTGTCAGAATTGTGGATAAGAGAAGAATTTATGACCAAAACAAAAGATAGAGAGCATTATGAAATGTGAGAAGAGAAGCAGGAAAAACAGATAATCTTGATTACCTTAATTTAAAAAGATTTTGCACAACTAAAAATCAATGTAACCAATATGAGAAGAGAAGCAGGAAAATGGAATAGAGAACTGATGGAGTATGAGTGTGAATTTAAGCACAATTTTTTAACTTTTTTATGATTCTTGCTTTTTTTTGCAATATAGCTAACATAGAAACATGTTCTGCATGATTTCACATGTGTAATTGTGTGACGAGTGAAAGGAGGAAATGAATTCAAAACTGAAAATTGAAAAATAGATTAAAATATTTAAAACTTAAAAACCAAAGGCATTGAGAATTTTTAGAATCTCCATTCATATCTATATCTGAGCATTTTCTTCAAGAGGAAAGTTGAAATCAGGTACTAGATTTGATCAGAGCTAAATTGGCTAAGAATTAAAAGGTAGCCAGTGGAATAGATTAGATTAATGATACATAATAATAAAATATCATAGAAATCTAGTGTTTAATAAATCCAAAGATCCAAGCTTTTAGGACAAGAACTCAGTATTTGAAAAAAAAACTGCTGGAAAAACTGGAAAGTGGTTTATCAAAAACTAGAGATAGATCTACATATCAACATATATCAAGATAACTTCAAAATGAGTACATTTAGAAATATGGGATGATATCAAAAGCAAAATAAGGGATCATGGAAAATTTTAACTGTCAGAATTGTGGATAAGAGAAGAATTTATGACCAAAACAAAAGATAGAGAGCATTATGAAATGTAAAACAGATAATCTTGATTACATTAATTTAAAAAGATTTTGCACAACTAAAAATCAATGTAACCAATATGAGAAGAGAAGCAGGAAAATGGGGGGGGGATTTCTCAGATAAGGATCTCATTTTAAAAAATATATAGATAACTGCATTATATTTATATAAGAATGCAAAACATTAACCAACCAATAAATGGTTAAAAGATATAAACAGGCAGTTTTACAGACAAAGAAATCAAAGCTATCTATTTATCTATATATAGACATATAAAAATGCTCTAAATCACCATTGATTAGAGAAATGCAAATTAAAACAGCTTGAAATGATACCTCACACCTACCAGACTAATATGACAGAAAAGGAAAACTTTAAAAAATTGGAGAGAATGTGGAAATGTTGGGACCCAAATACATTCTAGAGAGAGCAATTTGAAACTATATTCAAAGTCTATAAAATCATGTATATTTTGACCCAGCAATGTCACTATTAGTTCTTTATCCCAAAAAGATTATGTAAAAAGGGAAAGGACCTATATGCATAAAAATATTTATAGCAGCTCTTTTATGGTGACAAAAAATTGGAAATTGAGGAGATGCCCATCAGTTAAGGAATGATTGAACAAGTTGTGGCATATGCTAGTGATGGAATATTATTGTGCTATGACAAATGATGAGAAGGATGGTTTTAGAAAATCCTGGAGGATTTGTGTGTACTGATTCAAAGTTAAGTGAGCAGAATCAGGAAAACAGTGTACACAGTTAACAGCAGTTATGATGATCATATGATGATCAACTTTGAATCAGAACCATTCTCAGCAGTATAATGATCAAAGACAATTCCAAAAGACTTAAGATAGAAAAAAATGCTATTCACCCCTGAAGAGAGAACTGATGGAGTATGAGTGTGAATTTAAGCACAATTTTTTAACTTTTTTACGATTCTTGCTTTTTTTTGCAATATAGCTAACATAGAAACATGTTCTGCATGATTTCACATGTGTAATTGTGTGACGAGTGAAAGGAGGAAATGAATTCAAAACTGAAAATTGAAAAATAGATTAAAATATTTAAAACTTAAAAACCAAAGGCATTGAGAATTTTTAGAATCTCCATTCATATCTATATCTGAGCATTTTCTTCAAGAGGAAAGTTGAAATCAGGTACTAGATTTGATCAGAGCTAAATAAAATTTCAAAAAATAAAATGATTAGTTACTAACATGGTAGTTATTTTAAAATCA
Source organism: Macrotis lagotis (assembly GCF_037893015.1). NCBI lineage: Eukaryota > Metazoa > Chordata > Mammalia > Peramelemorphia > Peramelidae > Macrotis > Macrotis lagotis. The sequence continues at coordinate 732,823,893 of NC_133658.1, forward strand.
ACTAGTTTTTTGTGGTTGGCTTATCCTCTAGTTAGGGAAAAAGTCAAAACCTATATCTAACAAGACAAAAAGATAATGATGAGCAGGCATTGCTCAAATGATGTTCACTCTGGCTTGACTTATTTAAACTCTAAAAATTGAGGGAAAGACATAAATAAACACTGTAATTATTAATATTTCTTAGAGAATTTCTACAATAAAAAGATCAGAAAAACTCAGTAGCTTTAGTCAGAGTTACAAGTTTTTATACTCAATCCCCTTACCAATCAGTAATCATGATACTTAAAGGCAGAACTAGTTTAGAGTGCGAGTCAATTTGCAAAATATTAAAGAAGAGGATGACAGAAAATTATTTCATGAACTACCAAAAAACACAGGTGGAAAAATCTGAAAAAAAGCTTGATATTAGATCCAGCTAAGTCAAATCAGTTCAAGAAATTTATGCATGGAAACTAGGATGAGAATAGCAAATATATGTGAAATGAACTAGTTTTAACCAATATTTCTAAATTGATGTATTCTTATCCTCGATGATAGCAAAACCACCATATATGAACTCTAACATATCAGTACCTACACTAGGGACAGTATAGTGCCTATACTCAATTATGGTACTCTAGGAATTGAAGACAGGAAATAAACATGTATGACACCTGACCTAAGAATTCCCTCCCATAAGGGACTCTGACTCTGGGTACAAATGAGTGTAGCTTGATCCTAAGGAAGATAAGGATCAGATTGCCTCTTTTACTCTCTGACTTGTTGCTCCATCCCCAAAACTGAGCTCTAGGGTGATCTCTGAAATAAAGATTAAACAAAGATTAGTCATGGCTGATGCCTAGCATTGCCCAAAAATGAATAAACAGGATTCCTTCTAGAAAAAGAATAATGTATAATATAGGTATCAGGTATAGGAAAACTAATTATTCCTACCACCACAGTAAATACTTAAAACACTAATAGTTCACAGGCAAGCAAAAACAGTTACAAAAATATAAAAGGTGAACTTCATTTAGCTTATACTTTCTCTAAATGTAAAGACAATTTTGTGGGACTGTTGAATAGATATTTCATGTTAGATTCAGATTCATTCCAAGCAACTCAAAACAGATCTCCTAGACAAACCAGGTAATGGCTTGTGATTTCTTTGGTCCCTCTTTTGCAGAATCTTCAAGAAGTTAGTACCCAACTCCTGAAGCCTCAAGTCCTTGAACTTATAAGATTTCCTCCAGGGTTGGAAACTTTCATTTCTCTATATTTCTGGTCATAACAGTATGCTCAGGGGAGAAAAAAGAAGGTGCCCAATGATTCTGAATAATAATCTACAAGAGGAAATAGAGAAGAGAACCCCTTCTCATCTTGATGTAAATCCAAGGAAATGAAAGTACTGGATACATCCCCAAAGAGCCAATTGTTTCTATGTCTCTTATAAACCTGTTGCATTATAAAGACTTTTTCTGACTCAGTCAGCAATCAACTTTGACACAGTCCCTAGTCATGGTGACAAATGGGTACAATCAAGTCGTTACATCATAACAAAGCATCATAACCCTTCAGCATTGATTCTTGCCCATCTATGTGCATGCCCAACACATGAAAAATACCTCATTCAAGGCCTTGAAATTTTCATCAGTCTGAGGCACTCATTTGACCAGGGGTTCCCTAATGAATCTTCTCTGCCCCACCCTAATGAGAAGATCAAATGGACCAGACCAAATGCATATAGTAGAAATCTGAGCTAAAGAGCCACAATCTTAAAGGCAACCAAGATTTGATTTTCAAGACCTCAAAGAGGATAGGATTCTCAAAGAATAAAAAAAGATTATGGATAGATAACATCAATACTCACCACTACCATCCTCACTGTGGGAAACAAGAATGGAAATAGAACAACTAGTTATCCATATGCATATTGTCTCAACTCTACAAAAATTTTATGAGAATTATCTATGCATATGCATATAAAAATATGTGTATTCTTTTTAGGTTTTTGCAAGGCAAATGGGGTTAAGTGGCTTGTCCAAGGCCACACAGCTAGGTAATTATTAAGTGTCTGAGACCGGATTTGAACCCAGGTACTCCTGACTCCAGGGCCAGTGCTTTATCTACTGCGCCATCTAGCCACCCCAAAATATGTGTGTTCTTAATGAAAATAAGAAAAGGGAAAATAGTTGGGAGTACACCCCCAAAACATACACAGGAATCATAACATAGTAATAAAACACTCTTCATACAAATGCAGATCTAAATAATTAGAGAAGTATTCATTATTTATGGGAAGAACAAGCCAATATAATAAAAATGATAATACCTAAATTAATTTACTTACTCATTGTCATACAAATTAATCAAAGAATTACTTCATAGAAATAGAAAAAAATAGAAAACATATTCTTCTGGAAGAGCAAAAGGACAAGAATAGCAAGGAAATCAATGGAACAAAAAGGGTAAGAAAGGGGCCTAAAAGTATCATATCTCAAATTATACTACAAAGCTATGATCATTAAACAATTTGGTACTGAATAAGAAACACAGTGGCTGATCAATGGAGCAGATTAGCTATACAAAATAAAGAAGCAAATAAGCATAGTAACTTAGTGTTTGATAAAACCAAAGATCCCAACTATTGTGGCAATAACTTAATATTTGACAAAAGCTTCTGGAAAACTGGAAAGTAGTTTGGAAAGCACAACTCTCGATAATTGGAAAACATAGATCAATATGTCATACTGAATGGGGAGACTTATGTGAGGTAAAAAAGCTAATTTGGGGTATATAAAATTAAAAATTCTGGGTGCCTAGGTTGCCCAGTGGATAGAGCACTGGCCCTGGAGTCAGGAGTACCTGGGTTCAAATCCAGCCTTAGACACTTAATAATTACCTAGCCACTTAACCCCATTGCCTTGCAAAAAAAATACTAAAAAAAAATTACAAAATTTTCTACAAACAAAACCATTGAGGAAATTGGGGGAAAAAATCTCTGTAGCAAGTTTTTCTGATAAAGGTATCATTTCTTAAATAAATAGGGAACTGAGTCAAATGTATATGAATAAGAGTCATTTTTCCAGGTGACAAGGGGTCAAGACATATGAATAAGCAGTTTTCAGAGTAAGGAATCAAAGATAGCAATAGTTACATGAAAAAATGTTCTAAATAACTAATAATTAGATAAATGAACATTAAAACAATGCTGAGGTGCCATTTTGCATCATCAGACTCACTAAGATGACAGAAAATCAAAATCAGAAATGCTAGAGGGGAAAATGGTGGAGGTGGAAAAATTGGGACATTGATGCATTATTGGCAGAGCTGTGAACTTGTTCAACTATTCTGGAAAGCAATTTGGAACTATGATCAAAAAGCTATTAAACTGTGCAAACATAATCTTTGACTCAGCACCATTCTAGGTCTTTGCTTAGGAGATCAATGGAAAATGACCCATATGTACAAAATATTTAAAGCAGTTCTTTTAGTGGTGGCAAAGAATTGGAAACTCAGGAAATGTTATTAATTGGAGTTTGGTTGAACAAATTGGAGTATGTGATTGCGATAAAATATTCAGAAAAATCCTAGAAAACTTTATGTGAACTGATGCAAAGTGAAGTGATCAGAACCAGGGGAATGATTTACATAGTAACAGCAATATTGTAAAACTAATCAACTGTGAAATATGATGGGCTGGTCAACATGATGAATCACTATAATTTCAAAGGACACAGAATGAAAAATACTATCTATCTCCAGATGAAGAACTGATGGAGGGGCAGAGCCAAGATGGTGGCATGGAGACAGGAATTCCCTGAAACTCTCCTCCAGAACACTCCAAATGCCTTAAAATCATGACTCTAACCAAATTCTAGAGTGGCAGAACCTACAGAAAGACTGAGTGAAATAATTTTCCAATCAAAGACAACTTGGAAGATCTGCAGGAGGGGTCTATTCCACTGAGGTTGGAAAGGGCCACAGCACAGCCCGGGCCAGGCCCCAGTGAACTAGCTCCAGCCTTCCAGGAACAGACCACAGAGAACCAAGAACCTGGGGGTGCCTGGGTCTGTGTCTGGGGGAACAGTTTCCAGACCTCTCAATCCAGGAGTCACCAAAGACAATTTGGAAGTCAGTGGGAAAACTCTGCTGCACCATAGTGAGAGCAGAGCCCAGTGCAGCTTAGACCTCAGAGCAGACTCGCTCGGGGAACCAGAAACAGGCCTGCAGAGTCACTCAGCAACAGTTTCCAGATTCCTTATCTCATAAATGGTAAGGGAGTTAGGGGAGACTGAAGAGGTCTTTCCAAAGCCCTGGGACAGGATTCTGTTGCTCTTCTCATACTCAGATCCAGGTTGTAGTCTGGTACTGCCATAGTGGAACAGGGACCCTCCTCACAGTTCCAAGGCAGAGGTGAGTGCTTGTGATCATCCACAGACCAGAGCACAGGCCAGGAGAGCAGTCAGAGCCTCTCAAAAGACCTTGAAAGAATTAAGGTCTCTGGGGAGGTATCCCTAAAACACTCAAAAACTTGGGAAGATATATTAAAAATAAGGTCATAGTCTGGGAAATGAATAAACAACAAAAGAAAAAGAATTTGACCATAGACAATTACTATAGTACCATGGAGTATCAAAGCACACACTCAGAAGATGACAGAGTCAAAGCTTTTGTATCCAAAGCCTCCAAGAAAAATAAGAATTAGTCTCAGGCTATGGAAATCAAGAAACAATAAAACAAAATCAAAAGAATGAAAAACTAGAAGAAAATGTGAAATATCGCATTGGAAAAATAACTGACCTGGAAGCCAGATCCAGAAGAGATCATTTAAAAAAAATTATTGGGCTGCCTGAAGAGTCATGACCAGGAAAAAGAGCCTTGACTTCATTTTTTTAAAGAAATACTGTAGGAAACTTGCCCTGATATCCTAGAAACAAAGAGTAAAATAGAAATTGAGGAAATCCATTGATCACCTCCTAAAAGAGATCTCCCCCCCCCAAATAAAACCTTCCAGGAATATTATAACCAAATTCCAGAGATCCCAAGTCAAAGAGAAAATATTACTAGCAACCAGAAAGAAATGATTCAAATATCATGGCACTACAGTCAAGATTACACAGGATTTAGCAGCATCTACATTAAGGACTTGTGGGGGATGGCTAGGTGGTACAGTGGATAGAGCACTGACCCTGTAATCAGGAAGACCGGAGTTCAAATCTAGGTTCAGACATAATTACCTAGCTATGTGACCTTGGGCAAGTCACTTAATCCTTTGCCTTACAAAAAAAAAATAGAATATACATTAAGGGATTGTAGGGCTTGTAGGCTCATAGGGCTCCTTCTGAAGATATTCTAGAAGGCAAAAGAACTTGGATTGCAACTAAGAATTAACAACCTAACCAAACTGAACATCTTTCAGGGAAAAAGGTGGACATTCAGTAAAATAGGGGACTTTCAAACTTTCCTGTTGAAATGACCAGAGCTAAACAGAAAGTTTGATCTTCCAGTACAGGATTCAGATGAAGCATAGAGAGAGTGGACAGGAAGGACAAATTATGAGGGATTTAATGATGTTGAACTGTGTGTATTCCTACATGGGAAGATGGTACTGATGACTCATATGAACCTTCTCAGGTATAAGAGTAGTTAGAATGAGCATATAAGGGGCAGCTAGGTGGCATAGTGGATAAAGTACCAGCCTTGGAGTCAGGAGTACCTGTGGTTCAAATCCGGTCTCAGACACTTAATAATTACCTAGCTGTGTGGCCTTGGGCAAGCCACTTAACCCCATTTGCCTTGCAAATACCTAAAACAAACAAACAAACAAGAATGAGCATATATAGACAAGGCACAGGAGGGAGCTGAATATGAACGTATAATATATTATAAAGATGGCATCTATGAATGAAAAAGGAGTGTACTGGGAGAAAGGGAAAGAAGTAGATATTTCATGTAAAAAAGTCAAGAAAAAACTTTTGCAATGGAGTGGAAATGGGGGAAGGTGAGAGAGAATGGGTGAGTCTTCATTCTTATTGGAAGTGGTTCAGAAACAAAATAACATACACACCCAATAGGGTATAGAAATCTATCTTAACTTTGAGGAAAAAGGAGAGAAAAGGAAGGGCAAAAGGGGATGGGGGAGGGAAGGTGGACTGTAGATGATAGAAGAGAGGGAAGACTGTGGGAGAAGGTAATCAGAAGCAAGATACTTTTGAGGAGGGACAAGGTAAAAGGAGAGAGAGAGAGAGAGAGAGAGAGAGAGAGAAGAATAAAGGGGGAGAAATAGAATGGAGGGAAATGTAGTTAGCAAGAGCAACTATGGGAAAAAATATTGATGTAACTTCTCTGATGGACTTATGATAAAGAATGTGATTGATCCTAGAAACAGAGGTGATGGTACCTGAACATAGACTGAAGTATATTTTTTCTTTTTCTCTCATTTTAATTTTCCTTGAAGTTTCTCTTTCTTTGTGGAGGGAGGGAAGATTATGTTTACTTTTAGAACAAGACTGTTTTAATGTGAAAATAAATGAATTAAATGTAAAAAAATTAATTTAATTTAATAAAAGAATTGATGGACTCAGAATACATATCTTTTTTTAAAATCCTGACTTTATTAAATGATCCTGAACATCATTAACAAGGAAGGCATGAAAGAGAGACATATACACACACAAGTCAAAATTGATCAAAAGGTGTCATAAAGAATATCTTCAACAAGTATCAAAAGAGAAAGGAATTCTTCCACAGTAGAGGTACAGCATGTATAAGGGAAAGAATATTTATTTGAAGTCAAGAAGATTTTCAGTTTAAATTCTAGTTTTTACAATTATTAAATCCAGTGCCATCATAGCAAGTCCTGAAGAGGGGATGTGGAATAAAATAGGCTATCAGGGAAGAAAAATAGGCTACCAAGTCTGGAGCATAGAAATAGCTTGTTCTATTTTCTCTTGTCTCTCATTGTAATTAATATAGATTGCAAAAATAAACTTCCATTTTCTATGAGAGAATTTGATTTCTGATTTCTTTTTCATAGAGGAAAAGACACATTTTAAACTGTTGTGATATAATGGCACCTAGAAAATTATTTAAGTAAATAAGATCTTATTAGTCACCATTAAAAACCCATTATTATTCTGTGTCCTGGATTTGTGATCGATCTGAGAGTTCCCTTCAACAAGGCAGATCTCAATCCTACCATGCCTTTGAGATTTGTTCTACCTAAAACTGGCCCCCAATGAATCTCCCAATGAGATGGAGGTCTTCTCTGTTTTTTCCTGATGTTGTAAAGGTACCTGTGAAGCACTCTAGTTGTCCAAAATCAAGACTTAGGTCAGAAACAGCAGGTAAAAGCTTCCACAATGGACTCGACTAGGTCTTTTCTCAAACCAAATCCAAACATTAACAAACAAAAGACAAATAAAAAAAACGGTTAATCACTTATTTATTCTTAGCATTGTGAGTTGGAGAAACTCTGGATTGAAAGGGACCTAAGATGCCATCTGATTCAACCTTGACCTGAATACAAATCTCTTCTGCATCATTCCCATAAGTGCAAGTGGTCATCCAGCTATAAAACCCACAAAGACAATTGACAATTTGCTAGAATTCCTAGTTTTAAGTACTTTGCAATCTGAGATAATCATGAAACTGACATAAGACATATCACGACATATCAGGACATAAGCAACAAAGTATAATTCACAAAATTAGAAGAGGCCATCTCTAACTCATTAATAAGACTTTAAAAGATGTGTTCATCTTCATCTGTCTTCATTTAAGCCAACCAAACCCATTTAAGTTTACAGCACAATAGTCAAGAACCTACAGGTTTGGCTTGAACCAGACTTTTATTTTGCATTCAAAGCCCCTCACAACCTAGTTCCAAACTAACTTTATAGAATGCATTCTTTTTACTTTACAACAAGTCTTCTGTGTTCCAGTCAAATTAACTCATTAGCTCTTCTCTGGATTTCTACCTCTTGTTTTAATACCTTTGAATAGGTGATAGCTTCCCATGCCTTGAACGTTCCTCTTCCTCATCTTTGCTTCTTGGAATCTCTAGCTCATCTGAAATGCTGCCTCTTAAATAAGTCCTATCTTGAAATTCTCCATTTGTCAGTGCTTCCTTCCTTCTTCCAAATTACTTTATATTTATTTATGTAACATGGTATATAAATGCTTACTCTATTAGGACCAGGTTTTATTTCATCTCTCTCCTAATCCCACCCCCCAGAGTGGGATCGAGGGAGTCTCTGACTCCTGCCATTAGTCTGAACCTTTACCTATTGTCTTCCCTGCTTTTAAGGACCAGTGACTAGTACCCCAATTCCACTTAACTATTTAAATTCCGGTTAGTTTTTACAAATAATTAGTAGGATGCTAACTGTTGTAAAGAACTAAAGATGTGTATCACCAAGATGAATGAAGAGATTCATGGTTGGCATGAACAGGCTATAACATATAACAAACAAAGTTACATGGAATAAGGAAGAACAGATATAAAGGAAGTCATCAAAGAATTGTGTGATAGGAAGAGGAGATGGGTTGACCATGTGACAAAAGCAAAGGTGGACAACTAGAATGCTTCACAGGTACCTTTACAACATCAGGAAAAAACAGAGGAGACCTCCATCTCATTGGGAGATTCATTGGGGGCCGGTTTCAGGGAGAACAAATCTCAAAGGCATGCTAGGGTTTGAGATCTGCCTTATTGAAGGGAACTCTCAGATCGATCACAAATCCAGGACACAACCTGACAGAATAATAATGTGTTTTTAATGGTGACTAATAAGATCTTATTTACTTGAATAGTTTTCAACTTTATATTTTTTTTTAGGTTTTTTGCAAGGCAAATGGGGTTAAGTGGCTTGCCCAAGGCCACACAGCTAGGTCATTATTAAGTGTCTGAGACTGGATTTGAACCCAGGTACTCCTGACTCCAGGGCTGGTGCTTTATCCACTGCACCACCTAGCCGCCCCTACTTGAATAATTTTCAAGGTGCCATTATATCACAATAGTTTAAAATGTGTCTTTTCCTCTATGAAAAAGAAATCAGAAATCAAATTCTCTCATATCTTTGCAACCCATATTAATTACAATGAGAGACAAGAGAAAATAGAACAAGCTATTTCTATGCTCCAGTTTTTACTTCTTCATCCCAGGTGTTCCAACTTTTTAGTGCAGTCATCCTTTGATTAGTTAGAGTTCTAAGACTCCACAGTTCCAAAACTTTAACTAAGCTATAATCATAGAATTTTGCAAAAATGTGCTCCGGGACCTAGTTCCTGAGAACCTGCCCAAAATCAAATATCAGCTTCTCCCAGTGTAAGAGAAACATCTTTACCGCTTTCTCTTTCTGGTCTGTCTGTGTTTATGCTATTTATGGCTCCAGTATCAAGGCATCCAGGCACTTCATGGTGTGGCACAAACACAAGGATGGAGAGATTTTGAAAATAGTCCTTTGTGAAAACACCCACACCTTTGGGGTGTTTTTAAAAGCATTCACAAAATGGAACAAAAAAGAGACAGAAACCTGGCAGCAAGTAGGGAAGCGATGGAAAACAGATCCCCTCTGGGGATCCCTGGCACATGTCTGCATCCATTTCTCAGCTATTCCCTCAGGAAATCACCTGTCCCAGCTCTTTTCCTTTTTTTCTTCTTTTCTTTGCTTCTCATCTCTGTTATGCTTTTTTTGTGTGTCAGTAAATATGGTTTAAGACAGACAACTTTGAGGAACACAAAGAAATATGGAAAGACCTCTATGAAAGAATACAAACCCTCCTCCCCCCAAAACAGGAAAAAATAGAACCGGGAGAATGGGAACATACAAACAAGGAACATGTAAGAGGAAAAATGAATGATAATGTACAAAGGAACTCTAATGGAACTCTAGAAGGAAGAACTAAAACGTATTATGATATCTACTTTAAGCTCTGAAGTTAATTAGCAGAAGTTAATAAGCACTGAAATTAACTAATGTTGTTTTTCCTATATCATGTTATTTAAATTATTACTCATTTTTCAGTCTCTTTGAGGGTGCACCATCCCAAGCTTAAGGCAATGGGGGCCAAGGGCCTGGTCATTTGTTTGGTGGGCCAGGGCTTCTTGGAGCTGACTGCTCACCAGCTGTTGGGGAGTCACTTGGCCTAGATGTATCTGTTGCACCAGGGCTTCTGGACTGGTGGCTCACTGTCTGTTTGAGCTGGGGGCCTTAAGTTGGACCACTGTGCCATTGGCCTGCTGACCTGGGCTGGGATGGATGGGGACTTACCCAGACATAGCCTGCACTGAACTACACTCCCCTTTTCCCAAATGAGACAGACCTTACTCACAGTCCTTCTAAGATATCTTGGGCTGAAAATTGTTTCACCCCTTCCTTTTGTGGAATCTGTCACTCCAGGATTCATTTTGAGGCTTGATTTAAAGTTATTTTGAGAGAAACTTGGGATATCTCCATCATCTTGGTTCAGCCTCTCTATTTAAATAATAAAAAAAAGAAATCTGTTGTCCCTTTCTATTTTTCCTTTCCTACTTTTTGGTTTGGTCCATGTTAAGAAGTAACTCAGTTGTTCCTTCTAAATACCTCTGAACCACTGATCCCTCCCTCTTCTGCCCAGAAACATACTCCTTCATTCAGCCTTTTATATTCTTTTTTTTAAAGATTTTATTTTGAGTTTTAAAATTTTTCCTCTAATCTTGCTTCCCTCCCCCCACCCCCCACAGAAAGCAGTCTGTTAGTCTTTACATTGTTTCCATGGTATACATTGATCTAAGTTGGAGGTGATGAGAGAGAAATCATATCCTTAAGGAAGAAAAATAAAGTAAAAAAGATAGCAAAATTACATAATAAAATAACGTGGTTTTTTCCCCCTAAATTAAAGGTTATAGTCTTTGGTCTTCGTTTAAACTCCACAATTTTCTCTCTGGATACAGATGGTATTCTCCATCACAGATAGCCCCAAATTTGTCCTTGATTGTTGTACTGATAGAATGAGCAAGTCCATCAAGGTTGATCATCACTCCCATGTTGCTGTTAGGGTGTACAATGCTCTTCTGGTTCTGCTCATCTCGCTCAGCATCAGTTCATGCAAATCAGCCCTTTATATTCTTAAAGCAGTCTTTACTAATGCTAAGATATAACTCTCTCTGGCTCTACAGAAATAAAGTAAAGCCTGTGTCCCAGAAATGAATTCTTGTTCCAGACAGACTTACCTTTTATAAAGTCATAGTTTTCCAACAGAACAACTTACATTTTGGACAGTTGACATTGTGTTTTGTTCTCAAAGCTTGTAAGACCATGGCCTAGTCACTTATATGTAATAGCTCACAATCATATATATATGAAAATCACAAATTTGGGTTTTTAAAAAATAACAATGAACATCAGTACTTATAGCTTTCACTTGTAATAAATAAATTTTTCATCTTTTGAACATTTTTAGGTCTTTCCAAGTGGGATCTCTCCACTAAGATTACAAATTCAAAGAGGACAAGATCTATAGCTTGTGATAGAAGCTCCCTTCTTCAAGTTTCCTAGTCTTAAAACTTTGAAATCAGGGCAGCTAGATGGCTCAGTGGATAGAGCACTGACCTTGGAGTCAGGAGTACCTGGGTTCAAATTCGGCCTCAGGCACTTAATAATAATTACCTAGCTGTGTGGCCATGGGCAAGCCACTTAACCTCATTTGCGTTGCAAAAACCTAAAAAAAAAAAAAAAACTTTGAAATCATCGGATACATTTTCCTTCTCCCCCTTACATTCAATCCATTACCAAATCTTGATGATGTGTTTACTTAGATATATCCTTTGTATCCATTCCTTACTTTCCATTCCCACTACTACTACTACTAGATCTAATGAGGTTAGATCTTCATCATCTCTTGCTTAGACTATTGAAATAACTACTCAGCTGACTTCTCTGCATCCTGTCTCTCCAGTATCTATCCTTCACCCATCAAGGAAAAATCTTCCTTAGATGCTGCTTTCATCATATGTTTCTAAAACCTTCAATGATTTTCCATTACTTAAGGAATAAAGTTCAATCTTTATTGAGGACAAATGGTCCTCAATAAGTGGAATGAGGACAAAATGGTATTGAAGACTAATTCCAAACTTATTTGCTGACATTGTTTTCCTCTACTATCTTACCCTGATTTTATGTTCTGACAGAATTAGTTTCTTTACCATTCTCTGATTACACCTGTGCTCTCCCAACTCTACCTCTTAATTCAAACTAACACTGAAATAAATGATTATTTCTCTCTTTTATGATTAACAAAATTATTGACTTAGGACCAAGGGTTTTCTCCCTCTGAGATTTCATTTTTGGGTGACACTTAACTTGACTGAGCAGTTGTGAAATGAGGAAGTTTGAATTAGAGGGTACTGGGGTGAGCATCCTGTGAGTTCAACTTAGAGATTGAGATGAAATAATTAATAAATTAATAAAAGGAGGTTTACTTTTCCCTAATAAAATAAAGAAAAGAAGTAAAGATACAATGAAAATAAGCTTCTCTGGGAGTGTGTCAGAGTTGGGTCCTCCTCATATCCATGTCTGGTCAACAGGGAAGAATATAGTGGCTCTAGTGGTCTTCAGAAATGTGCCAAGTCAGAGAGACCCTGGGAACATATCAAGAAGCAAGAGACTATTAAGTCATCAGGACAGCTTTGTTGCCTTTTAGGAAAAACTACTGCATATTTTAAGGAAATAGGAAAACTCTGGTCCCATCAGAGAGAGACAGCTGGGGGACTAACTAACTTGCTCTGGGGCAGAAGGTATGAACAATGATGAAAGAAAACTTAGTGATTATGGAAAGTAGATTGGAAAGTAGAACCACAAAGATTTTGAGTTAATTGAAGGAGTAATGTGGACTGAAGATATGAACATTGTTCTAGGCTGGAGACCTGAGTTCTAGAGACTCGGAGTATAAAAGAGCTTCAAGGAAAACAATTTCATTTATCCCCAGGATTTGATTTGGAAAAATATTCTAAGACCTTGCTTTTATTTAAAACAAATAACAAAAAACAACATAACAATGAATTGACCTTCTAATTCAATGTCATTATTGTCCAGATCTTGAAATTTCGTTATGCCTAAGATCCATAGGCAGTATTCAAGACAACCTAATGTAGAAGATATATGAAGCTTATATAATGCAGGGAATCTAAAAGCATACATAAAAAGAAAGCCTCAAGGAAATACTAACCCCTCCTACCCCTTCTTCCTTTCTCTATTACTTCAGATCATACTTCATTTGCTCTTCCACCTCAAAGCTATCATTTACTCTGAATCCAGGGCCTATGGGCCAATATTAAAATGACAGAAGTTTGGAATTTTCTTTGCAGTTTATATATTACTGGTTGTTGATGGTGTTGTTGAGTTGTGGTTGTGTGGTTGCTTTAATGCTGCCTGCTCTCTAATTTTCACAGCCAACAAGAACTTGAACTCTCACCCCTGTGACCCAAGATTTGGGCTCAGATCTGTCTGCCACATCATGGCATCAAGCCATCATCATGCTATGCTGCTGCATTTATGCCATGCTTCATCCTTCCATTCTAATTCCAATTCTGAAAACAGAAATTAAATTAACATTCTTGAACAGAAAACATTGGTCAAATTTTTGTTTGTTTGTTTTATGGTTCTATTCATCATTCCCTCTGATTTCCTTGTTCAAAACACACTGTTCCCTGTCCCCATTCCCTGATATGTGTTGTCTTCCCCCATTAGAATAAAAGTTCCATGAGGGCAAGGACTAGCTTGCTTATACTTAAATATTTCCAATTCTTAAAAAGCATATAACTTTATCATTCATTAAAATTTTTTATTTTTACTTATATCTTTTAAAATCATAATTTCCCAATTTATTTTACCACTTCTCCCTTACCTAGCAAGCTGTCTCTTATAACAAGGATAAAAAATAGGAAGGGCAAAAAGAATCAGTTCAGTAAAACCAATCAACACAGCAATCATGTCTGTCAATGTATGTAATGTTCTACCCCCCATGTCCCCTCACCTCTGCAAAGAGGAGACACATTTTTCTCAACTTTTTTCTCTGCTCAATCTTTCTTTGACTTCCTATAGGTGGACTCAGACATATTAAAAGGCTGATACCTATATTGGTGGTATTGACAATCATAACTGTCTTCTTGTTTTCATAGCTCAATTTTCCTTTTACCCTGTTGATGGTAACAGAAAGAATATGGAACTGAGAATGAAAATCTGAGTCATTACCACTTTACCACAAACTAATCATAAAACCCTTAAAACCCTTAGACTATTCACTTAATTTCTATGGATTTCTTCTCCCTACTGCCTATATGAAGAGTTTCATCAGATGGTATCTAGTCTAAGTCAATAGCAATATGTAATAAAATCAAATTTTTAGCTTATATGAAATCTGGATTTACTACTTTATAAGAAGTTTCTATCTCCTTTAGAGAATTAGACTGACTGGTGAGATCTCACTATATCTAGATGGCTCCAGACCCAGCCATGCTCATTAACATCACCATTAGAATGGAAGTTTCTTGAAGGCAAGGATTGTCTCATTTCTATATTGGTATTCCTAATGTTTAGCATGGTACTTGGGCATATATGTTTAATAAATGCTTATTCATTCATTCATCCATTCACATTTAATACAGCTTCAATGCTTTCCATTTGTCTAAGTAGTCAAAGTACAGAACCAGTCATTTGAATTGGATAGACTTGTTTTCATTGGCAATAATGACAAAGTCATGGAATTTTTAATTGTAGGGCTTTAAATTTCTTCCTGCACTGTGTCCTTACAATTTCATCTAAATCCTCAAATTATTCTATTGTCACTATTTTCTATTCTATTTAATTTCATCCCACTTGTATATTCTCTCTCCCTCCATCATCCTCCCTAAGGGCTATTTTCACTATATACATACATATATATATATATATATATATATATATATATATATATATATATACATATATATATTCATTTGTTAGCACTTGTTCACCTTTTTCATGACTAGTCCAATCTTGTTCCTATCTCACACTCCCCATATCATTCTGGCAAAATTCCAGATTTTATTATTAAAGCACAGGTTTGAGAAGGAAATGCATTCAGATCTCAGGAAACAATTCAACTTGCCTTTTACTGATGATGCAAACATTTTCCTTTGGGAGTCATTCCTTCTTTATGCATTTTAAAAATTAAATTACCCAATTAAGTTTTAGTCCATGCCCATAGCAAAGGATCTGGAGGACCACCCATTCTAGAAAAATAAAAGCTACTCTAGTAATGATGTGTAGTTCAATAGCATTCATTTAGCAATCATCCTGAGTGTCTTCTGCTCCTCAGAAGGTAACGATTTCCAGTATAATACACCTGGGTGACTCACTGAAAGCAGAAAACGCCACTTAGTCTTGCTAACATGGGAAATGATTCTTTAAAATTCCCTCTTTTATTTGTCATGTGTTTCTACATTAATACCAAAGCAGGTAGCATAGGTTTTCATCTATAAATACTTCTAGCCTCTTTGTTTTTCTTAAGTTCATCTCAGTACAGGGTAAAATGCAACTTAATTACAAGACCTATCCTGAGTCATTGAGCTTCTTTCTTCTACTAAACAAAGTCTGACTCTCTCTCGACCATGGAAGGTCAAAGTTGGGCAAGTACAAAACATAGAAGGGTTTCAGGGCCAACAGGGATTGCAATAAAGTTGATAAACAAGGACAAAGGCATTGACTTTGTTTGCATGATATTCCTATTTTTTTGAGGAGGCACTTACCACAGAGATGATAGTTGTCCTTCATTCTTGAAGAAGTCCATAACACCAGGGAGGTGATTTCATGACAAGCACATGAATTGGATTTGGGGGGGGGGGGTCTGTTCTAAGTCACCAGCTTCACTTTCTCCTCCAGAACTATCTGGGACCAGTGCCCAGATAGAAATCAGGATGCCTGGAGATGGCCCTGAATGCAAGGCAATAGAGTTAAGTGACTTGCCCAAGGTCACACAACTGGTTCCAGTCAAGTGTCTTAGTCTGGATTTGAACCCACATCCTCTTGACTCCAAGGCTAGTCTAACCACTATGCTACCTCTGAAGATATAATGTTTCTCAATTTGAAGAGTAAGGAAAAGAATTAACTCTGATTTTAATTTGATTAAGTCATGTCTATTGGATTCTCAATAAAAATAATAACGTGTATTTATAGAGTGTTTTGCAGTGTACAAAATAATTTTCAGTAATTATAAATTTGTAATTTATAATTATAAAGTGAATGACTAGCTTTAATTCTTCCAATGGCTTTGCTATAGTGCAACTATTATGACTATTTCCACTTTATAGTTAAAAAGAATTTGAGGCACAACCAAGGGACTTATCCAAGACCAGAAAGCTAGAGAAGGATAAAAGATATCTTGAACCTGAATCTTCTGTCTCTAACCCTAGTAATCTTCCTATCATTACTTCCCTCAATTCAATTCTCCAAGAAGTAGAGAAAGAGACAAAGAAAGCTGTTTCTCTTGATCTGATTCTAATTAATATATTGTAATTTATAGTAACATATAGCTTCTTCAATAATAAAAAAATGATGGGAACTTCAAAGGAAATGATAAAACTTGTGATAGACTATGCATCCTTTTTCTCTTCTAAAATACATACCCTGGATTTGGGAGAAACGAATTTCAAAGTGTTTAAGAAAGGATTGATATATTCCAATGACCCATAATGCTATAGGTAAAGTCATGAGTCACACTACATTCCTGCTCAATAAACTCCACTGGTTCATTATTACTTTTAGGATCAAATAGAAAGTCCTTTTCTTGGCAACGAAGTGATAGATGGTTTGGAGTGGAGAGAGATTTGGGGCAAGGAGCAATTAAAAGTTAATGCCACAGTACAGGAGAAATGTGGGGCAAAATTAGGGTAGTGACCATGTGAATGGAGAGAAGGGGAACTTTTTGAGAGATGTTGTACAGGTAGAAATGATCAGATTTAGCAAGTTCTCCAGAATGATTCCAATAGGAAAAGAAAGAGGAGCTAGCAAGAGACCTGTACATGTACATAGGGAAGTCATAGAATAATCCTTGGTAGTTGTGTTTTTTTTAGTGATGGAAACATGATCAGATAATAAAGGATACATTCTAAAGAATGTCACGTATTTGTTAAGACTAAGTTGAATGGTGATGCATCATAAAGATAATTTATAAAGGTGTGGTTTTTTTCAGCTTTTGTTCTATTTTTTCTTCTGCTGTGGTGAATTAATTTATTTTTACAAGGAAGGGACAATGTAGTTAGCAGTGCTTGAAATCTAAGATAAATGAAGAGTCTGGAAATATCTAGTAACCATCAATGAAATCAAATAATTTGACTTAAACTAAATACCAGAACATCAACCAGAAAATGTGATTGTTTTAACTGATCTTTGAGAACATAGTACAGAAAGCAAATGCAAAGGGAAGGAAACAGAATCAACCAACCATAAATAAGCAGGAAGAACAGAAAATAGAAATTGAACATTAATTGTAATAATAATTATAATTTTAAAGGTTTCAGAAGAGAGATGAAAAAATGTACCTTCTCTGTAGAGTTGAGAGAAAGTAGATATGGAATATTGTAAGTACTGGTAGCCTCCTTTGGGGTGCTGGTTGGTTTGCTAAAATATTTTTCCCCTTTCTTTTTTATTCCTTGCTAAAAATGGTGACTCATTGGATACAGGAGGGGGAGGAATATATCTGAAAATAAAAGTACTATAAAAAAAAAAGAAATTTAAGCTTTTAAAAAGAAGAATAAAGACCTTGGAGACTCGGAGAATAATTACAGGAGGATCTGACACATTCACTAACTTTGCAGATAATACAAAGCACATCAACCAAGGTGAGATTCCTGAAGCATTAATTCTGATCATAACACTCAGTTTCCTTTTGCCGCTGGGTGGCACAATGACTGAGCACTGGCCTTGGAGTCAGAAGGATGGGAGTTTAAATCCAGCCTTTCAGATACTTACCACTTACTAGCTGTGTGACTTCAGGCAAGTCACTTAACTCTGATTGCCTCGCATCCAGGGCCATATCCAGTCTTCCTGATTCACATCTGGTCACTGGGCCCAGATAACTCTGGAGGAGGAAGTGAGGCTGGGGACTGAGCACAGCCCTCCCTCACTCAAATCTAATTCATGTGTTTGTCATGGCATCACCTCCCTGATGACATGATCTTCTTTGAAAATGAAAGGCAACCTTTATTTTGTCATAGCCTTTCACAAGCTGATTATGATTACTTTTCATAAATTTATTATATATTTTCTCCCATTTTTCAATGAGACCAAAATGATTTTCTTATTATTCCTCACATACTATATTTCTTTTTCAATTCAATACCTTCATAGAGTTCCCCATTCTTAGAATTTACTTCCTCCTCATCTCTCCCCTGTTAAAATCTCTCTTCTCTTTCAAACTCAGTTCAAAGAGGCTTAGTAATGCTTAGTTAATGATGGTTGATTGATTGAGCTGCTTCTCCTCAGGATCAAGGGGCAGAAGTTTCAGAGAGGTAGATTTAGGCTTGGTGTCAGGAAAAAACAAAATAAAACAACTTTCTAACAGAATCATCCAGAAGGGTGCCTCAAGAGGTAGTAGGCATCCCTTCCACAAAAGTTTTCAAGGATTATTAGGGAAATTATGTGATCTCTGATGTTTCCTTCCAATTCTAAGAGTCTTTGATTCTTTAAATCGCCCTTTTTTTTGTTAGTACTTCTCAATCCTCATAATCATAAAACTGGAGTTCAGTTTTCACCTGGCTTAACCAGGGGCAGAGAAAAGCAATTCTTCCCCAAAAGTCATCCAGAAAGGTCATCTGAGTCATCCTGTAGTCTTACTCTAGTCTTAGGAGTATAAATTCCATCCTGGCTATAAAATCACTAAACTTGAATTTGAGATAAACAAATGTGTCAGAATAAGGGAATCCTAACAAATGTACCACACAGAAACCTCATTTTGGCAGCAAGCTGACCTTCAGTGGAATGGGACCAGCTCTTTCCTGGACTATTGCCATAGCCTCTTCACTGATCTTCTTATCCCCCCCCCCACTCCCCTCTCTTCCCTTTCCAAATCTACCCTTAATATATATATATGTATATATATATATATATATATATATATATATATATATATATATACCTGTGAAATTAAGAATATTAAAGCACAAGTATAAATATGTCACTTCCAGTTTAACAAGTTTTGGTGATGCTGTATTGCCTCTATAATACAGTACAATCTCCCCTTTGGGGCATTGAAAACACCCTTCACAATCTGTCACCAGACTCTTGCAAAACTGATGCCCTATGCCCTTTATATTACAACCAAATTGACTTTTTTACTACCCCATAAATAACATTCAATTTCCCATCTCTATCTCTTTGTATAAGCTGTTCACCCATGCCTAACCCTTCTTACCTCTGTCTCTTAGAATCCATGGCTGGGGTAGCTAGGTGGCACAGTGGCACCACCCCTGGCATCAAGAGGACTTGAGTTCAAATCCATTCTCAGATACTTGACATTTCCTAGCCTTGGACAAGTCATTTAACTCTGATTGCCTCACATCTAAGGCCATCTCTAGTCATCCTGATTCATATATAGCCTTGAGACCCAGATGGTTCTGGAGAGGAAAATGAGGCTGGTGACTAAGCCTAGCACCCCCTCACTCAAATCCAATTCATGTGCTTATCATGGTATCATCTCCCTGATGTCATGGTCTTCTTTCAGAATGAAGGACAAACAACAAAGCCAAGAAGAAAAATCATAGTTTCTTAAAAGGTTCAACTCGTGTCACTTCCTACCTAAAGTTTTATCTGATCCCTCTATCCCCAATAACTGTTGTTGTTGTTCAGTCATTTTTTCAGCTATATCCAACTCCTAGTGACCCCATTTGGGGTTTTCTTTATAGAGATACTGGAGTGGTTAGTCAATTGCTTCTCCAACTCATTTTACAGATGAGGAAACTGAGGCAGACAGGGTCAAATGACTTGCTCAGAGTCACACAGCTAGTAAGTGTCTGAGGACATATTTGAACTCATGCAGTTGAGTCTTTCTGACTCTACATCTACTGAATTCTATCCACGGTGCCACTTAGCTGTCCTTCAATAGTCAGTATCCCTTTAAAGTTACTTTGCATTTTAAATTTACTTATCTGTAATCTGTTCCTCTCTCTAGTAGAATTCAAATTTCTTGAAGGCAGACTGTTTAATTTTTTCTTTGTATTTTTTGAAACTAACAGTGTCTTGCACATAGTGAATATTTAATAAATGTTTGTTGAATGAATGAAACGATGGGAACAAGAAAGTCAGAGATGCATAGAAGGAAAGTGTGTAATTCTGATTCTACACTTAGTTAATGTAAAAGAAAAAGAAAGGCTATGGCTATTGGGGACAAGAGTTCAAAGGATGGAGTGATTTGTAGGATGCCTCTGAGAACAGCAAAAGTAATTCATTCAATATTCTTGAAAACTGATAAACTTTTCTAGAAAGGAGATGGCAATAAACCAAGATATGCCATACCTGGAATAAGGAAACTTTATCTCCCTGATTAAATCTGACCTCAGACACTTTGTAGCTGTGTAACATTGAAAAAAGTCATTTCACCTTGTTTGCATCAGTTTCCTCATCTGTAAAATGAGCTGAAAAAGGAAATGGCAAGCCACTTTAGTACCTCTAGAAAGAAAACCCCCAAATGGGGTTACAAAGAGTCGATCACTACTGAAAAATGACAAAAAAGATCTAGTACTCCATTCCTTCCACCTTATTTTTGGACTCACCCAGAAGACCCTAGCTTTGGCTTCTCATGCATCAATGTGGACCCAGGACTCCACAACAAACCCTCCCTCAACACAGATATTTCTCATGGACTCAGGCCCAGATGCTTTTTGGATGTGAATCGGGAATGCAAACAATATCAAAATCTATCTCCAAAGGTTTGTTAACCACTGTCACCCTCAGAGATCTGAGCTATAAACACCATCTATATTCAATCAGGAAAATATGATAGCTGGAATCTCCTTTTCCATTTTCCCAACAATAACAGACTGAAAGCTTCCTAATAGCTTTGAATTTACTCATGATGAAGCAGAAAGAACTCTGGATTTGGAATTAGAAGACATTAGACACACTAGCTATCTATCTGTAAGAAAATCATTTATCTTCTCTGAATCTGTTTCCTCATCAACAAAATGGTCTATTTTATGATGGTCTGTGGTAGATCTAACCCCATTGGGGGGTTTCAAATGAAAAGTTGAGTGTAAAATGTTTTAAATCTGTAAAATGTTATGTAGATTCTCATCTACATAACATTTACATCTACATATTATTTGAATTTTTAAGTTTTTAAAATAATGACCTTTATTAGGCAGCTAGGAGAAAGCTGCACCTAGAATCAGGAAGAACTGAATTGAAATCTAGCTTCAGATACTTAGCCAGTTGGTGTGACTCTGGACAAGTCAATTATCATCTGTCTGCCTCAGTTCTTACACTGAAATGAGATAATTTTAGCACTTACTTCCCAAAGTAGTTGTGAAGATAAGATGAGATATCTGTCAATTGTTTCGTAAATTTTAGACAAGTATTGTCTAAATTTTAGACAAGTATTATAAACATTATACAAGTATTAATTAGATATCATAATAATAATGTCATTTTATAGAATGATGGGTGGCATTGAGCCCAGGGAGGTTGGTTCTAGCTTAGATTTGTTTTTGCCTCAGAAACAATATTTCTTGCAAGTCCAAATAATAGCAATATTTTATTTGCAATAGACAGGAAGATGAGGGGAATGAGGGGAAAGAGAGAGAGAGAGAGAGAGAGAGAGAGAGAGAGAGAGAGAGAGAGAGAGAGAGAGAATCTGAGATAAACTGAAAGAAAAGCCTTTTTCTGGGAAAGGGATTATGAGGGGATAAGTCACAGACCTTGTTCTGTCAACCTACGCCATTGCTAATAAAATGGAACTTACAATAACATAATTCTATGTTTAAACAAGCCCAGCAATTTAGTGGTTTCAAAAAAAATATTTTTTAACACAAGCTAAAGAAAGATCCTCTTTATTGGAACTTGTGAAGGCCATTTTTAGCTAGGTTTAGCCAGAGCCAGGATTCATAGAATATTAAACTTAGAAAGGTCCAACCAGCACAGCACACTTGCCCTTCCTCCCCAAGACACTCCACTTCCCAATGACATGCCTTTGTGTTAACTCTCCCCCATGACTGAGATACTCTCCTTTCTCACTCACTTCAACCTCAAAATCCCTTGCTTCCATTAAGACTCAACTAAATATATGATCCTTGAGGGGAAGAGCTATTTTTGTTTCTTGTTTCCTCCAGTACTTAGGACAGTCCCTAGCACATAGCTGTTGTTCATCCATCATTTTTGAAGAACACTGATGGCGTCATGACATTGTAAGTGATATCTTGACTCACTTGTGAATTGGATTTAAATGAGAACACAAAGTTGTCAACCTCATTTTCTTTCAGTCATCAAGGTTCAGCAGCAAGACAAAAATCAAAAGAACTGATGATGGCTTGGATGAATAGATAACTTTGTTGTCTTCGATGTCTACCAAGGTCTAAGTGCTCCATGGTACCTACTTCAGTTGCTTTCATGGTTTTGGGGGCAAATTGCTTTCATCTACCCCCTGGAAGGGACAATTTCATGTTCTTGAGGTAGAAATCTCCCTAACTCAAGAGACTTGAGGCCTGTAGTTTCACCTTAGTTTAACCCTCTTGCTGAGACAGTTTTCCTAGGGTAGGGTCACTGTGCATGTAGCCTGTAATGTGGTTTCTTGGAGTCACAGGTGAGAGTTGGGTAAGAGGTGGACACCAAAAATGAGTGAGCATCCCTTAAAAAAAAGAGAGCTCATCAAGCCCTCTTACCAAAGAAAACTGGAACCTCATAAATTCCCTAGTATACAATAACTTGCAATTAATTAATTGATGGACTTTAAAGATTATCTAGACCAATCCCCTCCTTTTACAGATGAATAAATCAAGGCCTAGAGAAATTATTTTCTAACAATAATACTTCCCTCTCCTTAGCTTTCCTATCTGACAAGTCTTCAAGATCAGTCATGATTTCCATTGGTCTGTTTCTATATGTGGTTGTGTAGCACTAGACATCACACATATATAAGAACATGTTAATACAGTGAATGGAGTAAGAGACAATGGAGGAAAAATTGGGACACTAAGGGAACAAAGAAGCCTTTGAACTGTGGACAGTTACCCTGAGACAACACAGGACTGGAGGACTCGGCCCACATTTAAGGTACTAGAAGAAGTGTGCTTTTGACCCTTGGGAGAGTATATGTGTATGGTAGTTAGGACTATGGAAACTTCAGTACAAAAGAAAACATCTTAAAAGAGATCTGGAACTCACAGTTCCTCTGTGACTCAGGAAGTCTGACATATGGTTCCCAGGGAAAATGCATGACAATGATCTGACATAGGGTAAAAGAAAGTACAGGTGCCTTATTTCTTAACAAGAGAAAAATAAGGTTCAGTATTACAAAATTCACTTTACACATAACTTTCCAAAACATAATTAATTCTATAAACTATGGTTCATCCTTCTCTAGACCTTTTGAGGCATAGGCAAATAAGTATTATTTGGGGAGGCATATAACAAAAGTACATAAAGGATGATAGAATTAATATTATTTCAAAAACAAGTATCATAGGCTACGCAAATAAGACTATATCCTTCATCTGTGGTGGCAGCTTCGACAGTCGTCTCTATTATCTTCTAGACTCAGTGCAATGGCAATGGCAATGGCATAAAAACCTGATAGAAAAGTCCAAAACAATACCAGATGAGTTACAAAATCATTTTAAAGCTAAAACAGACCTTAACAGGCACCTAGTCCAAACCAGATTGAATGCAGGAATCCCTTTGACATACAATTATTATCCAACCTCAACTTAAGGAGATCCTCACTGATAGGGAGCTCATTACTTAACTGAGGCACCCACTTCCACTTTTTTTTTTAACATCTAATTGGAAGTTTTTTCTGACACCAAATTTGTTTCTTTGCAACTTTCAACCTATTAATCTTTTTCTTTTCTTTGAGATCAAACAGGATATATCCAATCCTACTTCAGAGTCCTTCAAATATTTAAAGCTAGCTCTCATGTTGCCCTTAACCTCTGATTTTTTCCAGGCTAACCATCCTCAGTTCATTCAATAGATCTCTATATGGAAAGCAGACCAATCTTGTTCCCTCTAGAACTTACCTAGAGCAATTCCAAAGTAAATGAATCAGGTCCAAAGATCAGGGCGTTGGTCTGATGTTTGAAAAGAATTTGGAAATGGGTGACTTGGCTGTTCTAGAAGCATGGGGTTATACCGGTGTAAATTTGTATAGGAAGCTGATTTCATGTCAACATAACTATAATGATTCAGATCTTTAAACAAGATTCAACTGACGGATCAAATCAATCATGAACTGTGAGAAGGCTTCTGGGATAGTTCCCTGATAGCTCTGAGAAAGTTGTAGTTAAAAAAAAAAAGTTGTTGTTGTTTTGCTCCTCATGCTGGAAGATCATGGCATTGGGGAAGTGAGGGGCAAGGCCTTACTTTCTTCTCCTGAGCCTTCTGGGTTGGATATGAATCAAGACGACTTGGAGATGGTGCTGGATGTAGTGGGAGACCTTGATCTTTTTAAGCTAAGGTTTTTATTCCAGA
Source organism: Macrotis lagotis (assembly GCF_037893015.1). Lineage (NCBI taxonomy): Eukaryota > Metazoa > Chordata > Mammalia > Peramelemorphia > Peramelidae > Macrotis > Macrotis lagotis. The sequence goes on from NC_133658.1 coordinate 732,848,573, forward strand.
TAGCTCAGGAGAAGAAAATGAGATTGTCGACTCTGCACAGCCCTCCTTCTCTCAAATCCAATTCACTTGCATGTCATGGCATCACCTCCCTGATATCATTGTCTTTGGGAATAGGAACTACAATTGTCCAGTTTGGTAGCACAGCTCTTTTTCTTTTCTTCCTTTCTTTCTTTCTTCCTTTCTTTCCTCCTTTCTTCTTCTTCTCTCTTTCTCTCTTTCTTTCTCTCTCTCTCTCTCTCTTTCCTCTTTCTTCCTCTCTTTCTCTCACTTTCTTTCTCTCTTGCTCTCTTTCTCTTTCTTTACTTCTCTGTCTTTCTCTTTCTTCCTCTCTCTCTTTCTCTCTTTCTTCTTCTCTTTCTCTTTTTTATTCCTTTCTCTTTCTTTCTCTCTTGCTTTCTTACTTTCCTTCTCTCTTTCTTCTTCTCTCTTCCCCTCCTTTCTCTCTCTTGCCTTTTCTTTCTCTTTCTTTCTCTTTCTTTCTTTCTTTCTCTCTCTTCCTTCCTTCCTTCCTTCCTTCCTTCCTTCCTTCCTTCCTTCCTTCCTTCCTTCCTTCCTTCCTTCCTTCCTTTCTTTCTTTCTTTCTTTCTTTCTTTCTTTCTTTCTTTCTTTCTTTCTTTCTTTCTTTCTTTCTTTCTTTCTTTCTTTCTTTTCATCTTTTCTTCCCTTCCTTCTGTTTACTGAAACCTGGTAAGATATCTTGGGATTTACCAGCCCAAATCACTCTGTCTTTCATTGATTGGTTAACAGTAAGTCCCAGGTCAACCCATTTGATCATTGTTCGGGCCCTGAGTAACTTCATTTTTTTCATACCTGACTTTATCAAAGAATGGGTGAAATCTGATAAAGACCTTAGCTTTAAAGGGCCAACTTGTCCCACAGCTATGAGAAAGAGACTCCTGAAGAAAGAGGAAGCTGTGACTCAGTGGGGAAAATTGAATTGCCCCCATCATGGTACCATGTACAGTCTGATGGATTCAAGCTCTTAGCACTGGAATTGTGTTTCTCTATTTCCATTTCAAAGACTTTTAGTGACTATCATTAGCTAATGGAAGCTTCTCTGGTTTACAATACAGCTGCAGGGGGTAAGAACGTGAGCACTGAGTTAAGCAGACCAGTTTGAGTAAGATGACCCCCTTCTTCCCTTACATTTTTTCTTCTGATGACCCTAGCTGGAGAAAAAGACAACTGATATCAACTATAACCGTCCTTAAAGTTTTTGTCTCTCTTTTTTTTCCTATGAGCAGAAAGAGTTAGCACAAGAATGCTCCAGTTCTCTTGGCAGCTGCAAAAATTTCTCCTGCCCTGCAATTTTTTCCCATGTCTTTGCCTCTACTAATTCTAGCTTTATGTAAAATCTATTAGTAGTTATTAACCTTTGTTACATAGGTTATAGAAAATGAGAAACAATACAACCAGCGATTCTGGCTGTAAATTCATCCAGTGCCCACTTTGAATGCGGGTACTGGATGGGAGAAGCAGCAGCTGAGCAATGGGTTCTATCCTAGGAAATCAGATGTTACTACCTGTGACTGCTTTTTTTTTTCAGTTTTTGCAAGGCAAATGGGGTTAAGTGATTTGCCCAAGGTCGCACAGCTAGGTAATTATTAAGTGTCTGAGGCCAGATTTGAACTCAGGGACTACTGACTCCAGGACTGGTGATCTATCTACTGCACACCTAGCCGCCCCCTGTGACTGCTTTCTAAACCATCCCAAAGTGATAAGCAAAATAAAAGCAAAGAGAGAGATTTATAAGCTGAAGTAAGTCATATTCCTCTAGACTAGAGATAATGGCAAATAAGGCCAAAAGCCTGGATTCTCATTCTCTCTCTCTCTCTCTCTCTCTCTCTCTCTCTCTCTCTCTCTCTCTCTCTCTCTCTCCTCTCTCTCCCTCCCTCTCTCCCCCTCCCTCTCTCTCTCTCTCTCTTCCCCTCCCTTTCTCTGTTCCATATATATATGTGTGTATATATATATATATATATATATATATATATATATACATAAACAGCATATATTTCCTTTAAATAGGTCATTCCTAGGTTCCTTTCTTTTCTATCCTTTCCCCTATCCATTGTGATAGGGTTTCCACATCACACATATGCTATTACACATATGCTACATGGTAGAAATGCCTATTACACATGAAGGAGGCCCTGACTGACTTCAGAACAGATCCTGAGTCACTTGGACTGCTCTGGCTTGGCTACCATTCCAAGGGACCTTGTGGGGAAATCCAGTCCCAATCAGGACTTCCCATCATGCCTTTGAGGGATCTTAAACATTTAGTTCAGTTTTTAATCTCTCAAGATATAACCCTAAATAGACCAACCCACTCTTGGACCAACTTTGGACCAATCTGGTTGACTCCAGGATGATAACTCATTATAATATTTTGGTCTAGGACCATAACCCTGACACTGTTACATTGGAGAGTATTCAGAGAAGTCCACATCAAAGCATTTAAAGAAAATGGGGGTGTTTAGCCTGGAGAAGAAAAGACTCAGGAGGAAACATGCTAACTGTCTTTAAATATATGAAAGGTTGTCCGTTAGACTTGTTCTTATTGATCCCAGAGGGAAGAACTAAATGGTTAGAAGTTACAAAGTGGTAAACTTAGGTTTGAGGTCAAGGAAAAATTGCTAACAATTAGAACTGTCCAAAAGTAGAATGGACTGAACACCCCAGGAGGTCATGGATTCTGTCTCCCTGGAGGTCTGTAAGAGGAGACCAGATAACTATTTGTATTGGGGTTTCTCTTTGAGGTATAATTTGAATGAGTGGCAATGAAGGGTCCTCCCAACAGTAAGAATTTGTGAATATGATTCTGAGTAGGTCAGGGGTCCCAGGGGGTATCTCAGAGTTTCTAGAGTATGGGTTGAGACTTTGGGGTATTCTCAGGCGTTAGGTGGCACAATGGATAAGTAAGTACTCAGTAAGACTCGACTTCTTGAGTTCAAATCCAGTCTCAGACACTTCCAAGCTGTGTGACTCTAGGCAAGTCAATTAATTTTGCCTCACTTCCCTCATCTATAGTATGAACTAGAAAAGGAAATGGTAAAACACTTCAATATGTCTGCCAAAAAAATCTCAAATGGGGTCATGAAGAATCAGACACAATTGCAACAACTGAACATCACTGGGCACTTTTATGAGTGTCTTTCTGCCCTTCAACTTGAGTAAGCATATCCTCAAAATTGCCATAGTGTTCTTTCTACCCCCAAAAAACTGATATTTGAATACTATCAAATTTGCTTAATTTTGTGGAATTTCTCCCCTTCTCCCCTCCCCCTACCTCATACCATTCTTTGTTATGAAACATGACAGGTAAGGGGGAGCAAAAAGTCTATATGGAAAAAAGATAATGTAAAAACAGAAGCTATCAATAATATTTTTAAAAATAGAATATGGCTACAATAATGTAAATAGAAACAAAAATAACAGAAACTGAATGTTATATAATTAAAATGATCAAGCTGAGCCTTTTGTAAAGATGGGGGACCTTGATGGTAGAGTCCTACATACAATGTCAAGCTTTTTAAGTTTTGGGGTTTTGTTTTGTTTTTTTTTTTTTTGCTTTTTAAGTTTTGATTATGTTTGTTGAAATTTTTCTCTTTCTATTTTTTTTGTGTGTGTTTTTACAAGGCAATGGGGTTAACTGATTTGCCCATGGTCACACAGCTAGATAATAAGTGTCTGAGGCTGGATTTGAACTCAAGTCCTTCTGACTCCAGGGTTGGTGCTCTAGCTACTGCACCACCAAGCTGCCCCATCTTTTTCTTTTCTTTATGATAAATGACAGTTCCTTCATATGGCACGGGAACAGGAAGTAATGGGAAATTTAGGAGCTATAAAAATAAAATGTATCAATAAAATGTATCTATGTAAAAATTAGAAATATAATGCAGTGCAATCTTCCTTTGAGGAGAAATGGGGATGTGAGGTTGGGGAGTAGAGCACTCTACTCTGATGTGAGCCCCAGAGATCCAACACCATAAGGGAAGAAAAAAAAAGTAGGTCATGGTCAACTGGAACATAGTCAGATTCATGGGGGGGGGGGGGGGGGGGAAATACTGGCCTGAGTGCAGAAGAATGATCTGTCATCATCTCCTGGAGGCTAATTATAAGCTGAAATAAGAGCACTGCCAGTTTTAGAAAGCCCTTAGAGGAGAAAGGGGAAAAAGGCTGACAAAGAATAACTTTCTGTTTAACTTTGGACAAATATTATCACCTTCCCCATGCCCTAGTTTCCTTAGCTTAGACTCAGAAAGTAGGATAATTTGGTTAAAATAGGACCATGGTATTATTGTAAGAAGTTATCCCTTCCACAACACTAGAGTGAAGGACCCGGGTATAGCCTACCTCCCCCTCCCCCTCCCCCTCCCCCATCTGTAAAATCTGAATTTTTGACTCTTCCTTTTTCCCAGAGAAGAAATCTGAAGAACTGTGGTATTAAAAGATAAAATATGTTGACATTATACAATACTATATATATGTATATATATATATATACATACATATATATATATATATATATATATATATATATATATATATAATGCATTTCTGAGTTTCTAAACTCTTTTCTGTCATCTGCTGACCTTCACATGTCATCTGTGGCTTCTGCAAAACACCCCCAAAATTCCCATTCAATTTCTTATGCTGACCCTCAATATATTGAAATCAATGAAGGTAAGTCAAGATGCAGAAGCAATAACTATATTGTGCAGATAGGAAGGATTGAGAAGTAAGAAAGGAGTTCATAATCAGAATCACAGGACTGGAAGAAATGTCTTTACGATATCATCTGTCCATCATTCTTCATCACCATTAGGTGTATGCAATCCTATCAGAAACAAATGAGAAACCATTCCAAATAATATGGGCCTCCAGAGAAGACAATTTCTCACTTCCCTGGGGATGTCATTCCAATGTGCATAGCCCTCACTGTCAGGAAATCCTTGCCTATTTTTAATGTAACTTTGGCATTTCGGAATGTTCTTATTCAAATGATTCCCTTTTCATGCTAATGACCCCAGGGGAGCAACTGTATGGTGTAGGAGAAGACCAGAAGGGGAGATAGGAGACTTGTATTTTAATCTTCATACTACCCCTAATTAGCAGCAAGACCTTTGACAAGTCATCTAATCTCTGAGGATCCTGATTGCCTTATCAGTAAGATCAGAGTTGAAGTTGATGACCTCAAAGTTACCTTCCCAGTTCTCATGTAGAATCATGTTGTATTTTCCATAATATCAGAGCAGAATTTAAGATAAGGGTAGACTTAAGCTACTCTCTTAAGCTGTATTCAAAACTGGAGAGCTAATAGTTAGAAACAGGATCAAACTACTCAAGCATACATTTAGTAATTTGCTAGGTAACTTGGTACAGCAAAAATTTCCTAGGTTAAACATGTTTCAACTTTAGTGGTCACAAGAATCAGTTGTTGCCATCTTTTATGTAATAACCTAATATATTATAATAACAATAATAAATAGCATTTATCTAGTACTTTAAGACTGAGAAAGCATTTTACAAATATCTCATTTGATCCTCAAAACAAACCTGGAATTAGGTGTTTATTGTGCCCTTTCTACAAATGAGTAAACTGCAGCAGGCAGAGGTTAAGTGACAGGCCCAGAATCACACAGTAAATTTCTTAGGTATTTTAAAAAAAAGTTTATTTATTTAAGGCAATGGGGTCAAGTGACTTGCCCAAGGTCACACAGTTAATACGTGTCTCAGGCCAGAAACTAGTAAATTTCTAAGTCCAGATTTGATCTCAGGTCTTCCTGATTCCAAGTACAGCACTCTATTGATGGTATTCAGATGGTACCATCTAGGTGCTTCATATAATTGAATATGGTTACAAAGAGTCAGTCATTTTGGCATTCTATATAAAAAAACTAATGATAAAGCTCACCTTTTTTTGAGACTCTTCTTCTCCCCTGGATTACTAGAAGGAAGAAGGAAGATTCCTCCCAATCCCCTGTGTCAAAGGCCCTAAGCACAGCTTACCTAGTTGATCCAGAGTCCTTGGTCACTTACTTTTATTTTTAATTTTCTATTTTCTTTACAGAGCAAAGATCAAGGACCAAGGATGTTTAGAAATGGATATTTCCAGCTTTGTCTTTAACCTTAAGACTGAGAGTTGCTCTCTTCAATAAAAACTGCTGGGAAAATTGGAAGTTTGTATGGCAGAAACTTGGATTAAACCAATACCTCATACCCTATATACCAAGATAAGATCAAAATGGATACAGGATTTAGACATAAAAGACAATATTATAAGCAAACTAGGAGATCAAGGAATAGTTTACCTGTCAGATCTATGGAAATGGAAGTAGTTTATGAACAAGGAAGAGATGGAGAACACCATTAAAAACAAACTAGATAATTTTGATTACATTAAATTAAAAAAGCTTTTGCACAGATAAAACCACTGTAACCAAGATCAAAAGAAATATAGTAAACTGGGAAACAATTTTCACAACTAGTATTTCTAACAAAGGACTCATTTCTAAAATATATAGAGAACTGAGTCAAATTTATAAAAAAGCAAGCCATTCCCCAATTGACAAATGGTCAAAGAACATGCAAAGGCAATTTATAGATGAGGAAATCAAAGTGATCCATAGTCATAAGAAAAATTGCTCAAAGCCATTACTTATCAGAGAAATGCAAATTAAAGCATCTCTGAGGTACTATCTCTCACCTCTCAGACTGGCCATATGATCAAAAAGAACAATGATCAGGGTTGGAGCCAAGATGGTGACAGGAGAAGAGCCTCTTTTAGGTGTTCTCTCTATAATATTCAAAATATTTCTTACTAAGTTTTTGAGAGACAGAACCCTCAGAAAGATCCAATGAGGCAGTTCTCCATACCAAGGTAACCTGGAAAATAGTGGAAAGACTCTGCTCCATGGGGTTAGAGGGGTGGCCAGCCAGAGCCACCCAGAGGCAGCCCCAGCCTGGGAGCTGCAGCTCACAGCAGCAAGGGGCAGTTTCCTGACTTATACCCCAGGGAGCACCAGGCACAAATTGGAAGATCAGTGGGGGTCCTCTGCCAGAGCAAATGTGTGAAGCCCAGCCCTCAGGGCACTCAGTGAGCAGCAGTGGCCTTGGCAGCCCAGATCCAGGAAATGGAAGCAGGCAGAGCCAGGAAGCAGAAGTCCCCAGGCAACTGAGCCTTGAGTACTCAGCCTACCAAAAGCAGGGGAATGGAAAGAGACTCCAGAGGCCTGTCCTCTGTCCCTGGAACAGGACTCTGGGGCTCCAACCACATTCAGATCCTGATCACAGTCTAGGCCCCCCATTGAACAGCAGGGCCCCCCCTCACCTCAGCACCATGGCAGAGGGGTGCACTTGTGGTCATTCATACACCAGGAGGGAAGACAGAGCTTCACACACTGAGATCCTTGTGGGGGAGGTGTATCCCAATAATACTCAAAAGCCCAAGAAGCACCCCAAGACCAGGCACAGGCTGGGGAAATGAGTAAACAGACAAAAAAGAAGAACACCATTGAGAAATACATTGTCTATGATCCCAAGAAGGATCAAAATACTCAACCTGAAGATGAGGAAGTACAAGTTCCTACATCTAAAGACTCCAAGGAAAACAGAAATTGGGCTCAGGCTATGACAGCACTCAAAAAAGATTTTGAAAATCATGTAAGGGAGATAGAGGAAAAATTGGGAAAAGAAACGAGAGAGATGCAGGAAAAGCATGAAAAGGAAGTCAGCACCTTAGTCATGGAGATCCAAAAAAATGCTGAAGAAAAGAACATGTTAAAAACCAGCATAGGTCAAATGGATAAAACAGTTCAAAAAGTTATTGAGGAGAAGAATGCTTTAAAAAACAGAATTGTCCAGATGGAAAAAGAGATAAGAAAGCTCTCTGAGGAAAACAAATCCTTCAGATGTAGAATGGAGCTAAAGGAAGCTGATGACTTTATGAGAAGTCAAGACACAATACTCCAACACCAAAAAAATGAAGAATTAGAAGAAAATGTGAAACAACTCATTGAAAAACAACTGATCTGGAAAACAGATTCAGGAAAGATAATTTAAAAATTATTTGGATACTTGAAAGTCATGATCAGGAAAAGAGCCTTGATCTCATTTTTAAAGAATTCCTACAGGAAAATTGCCCAGATATCCTAGAAGCAGAGGGTAAAATAGAAATTGAAAGAATTCACTGATCTCTCCTGGAAAAAGATCCAAAAAAACAACCCCCAGGAATATTATAGCCAAGGTCCAGGACTCCCAAGTCAAAGAGAAAATATTACAAGCAGCCAGAAGGACACAATTCAAATATTGTGGAGCTGCAGTCAGGATCACACAGGACTTACCAGCAACTACATTAAGGGTTTGTAGGGCTTGGAATATAATATTCCAGAAGATAAAAGAGCTCAGAATGCAACCAATAATCAACTACCCAGAAAAACTGAACATCCTCTTTCAGGGGAAAAGATGGACTTTCAATGAACCAGGGGAATTTCAATCGTTCCTGTTGAAACAACCAGAGCTGAACAGAAAGTTTGATCTTCACATACAGGACTCATGTGAAGCTTAGAGAGTGGAGGAGAAGGGTAAAATATGAGGGACTTGATGATGAACTGCATGTATTCCTGCATTAAAAAATGATACTGATAATACTCATATGAAACTTCTCATTTAATGGAGCAAGTAGAAGGAGCTTTTATAGATGAAGCACAGGAGAGAGCTGAATTTGAAGATATAATATGTTGTAAAAATGGAGTCAACGGCTAAAAGGGAAATGTAATGGGAGTAAGAGAAAGGAGAGGTGGAATAGGCTAAGATATTTCATATAATAAGATTTTTTAATTGTAATGAACTATTGCAATGATATAGAAAGGGGGAAGGCGAGGGGGATGAGGGAACCTTCACTCTCATCAGAGGTGGCTCAGAGAGGAAACAGCATATATACTCAATGGGGGATAGACATCTAGAGTAAGAAGAAGAGAAGGGGGATGGGGTAAAGGGGCGGGGGATGTGAGTGATAGAGGAGAGGATTGGACCGTGGGGGAGAGTGGTCTTTTATACTTCTTGCAAGGGACTGGGATTGGATGGTGTGTCCGGGACTATAAGGCCAGGTGGTTGCTGGGCCTTAGGGGTTGTATGTGGGCTCAGGGCCTCTTGGCTCCAGGGCCAGTGATCAATCTGCTGCACCACTCAGCTACCCTATAGTGCATTTAAGAAGAGGGACAGAGTGAAAGGAGAGAGAAAATACAGTATATAGTAGTGGGGAAGTATAAATTGAGGGAGTTGCTGTCAGCAATGGCAATGGTGGAAAAATACGGAAGTAGTTTTTGTGATGGATTTATCATAAAAAATGTGATCCACCCATGACAGAGCTGGTGGTGTTGGAATATACACTGAAGCACATTTTTTAAATTATTTTTTTATTTTTATTTTTTTCTCTTTATTGCTCATGAGGGTCTATGTTTTTGGGGGGAGGGGGTATTATGTTTGCTCTTAAACAAGAATATTTTAGTAATGTATAAAAAACATCATTTGTACAAAAATAAAAATAAAAAATATTTTTAAAAAGTAAGTAAAAAAAGAACAATGATTAGTGTTAGAAGGGATGTATATGGGAAATCTGGGACACTAAGGCATTGTTGGTGGAGCTGTGAACTCATCCAACCTTTCTGGAGAGCAATTTGGAATTATGCCCAAAGGATAATAAAAATGTGCATACCCTTTGATCCAGCAATACCACTACTGGGTCTATACCCTGAAGAGATTATGAAATGGGGTAAAAAGATCACTTGTACAAAAATACTCATAGCACCCTGTTTGTGGTGGCAAAGAATTAGAAACTGAGTGAATGTCCATCAATTGGGGAATGGCTCAATAAACTATGGTATATGTATGTGATGGAACACTATTATTTTATTAGAAACCAAGAGGGATGGAAATTCAGGGAAGCCTGGAATGATTTGCATGAACTGATGCTGAGTGAGATGAGCATAACCAGAAGAACATTATATATCATAACAGCAACATGGGATTGATGATCAGTCTTAATGAACTTGCTGATTCCATCAGTGCAACAATCAGGAACAATTTTGGGATATCTGCAATGGAGAATACCATCTGTATCCAGAGAAAGAATTGTGGAGTTTAAACAAAGACCAAAAACTATTACCTTCAATTAAAAAAAATTATCTTATTATGTAATTTTGCTATCTCTTATACTGTATTTTTCTTCTTTAAGGATATGATTTCTCTCTCATCACATTCAACTTAGATCAGTGTATACCATGGATTCAATGTAAAGACTAACAGATTGCCTTCTGTGGGGGGTGGGGGGAGGGAAGCAAGATTAGGGGGGGGAAAAATTGTAAAATTAAAAAATAAATTAAAAAAATTTTAAATTTAAATAATAAACAAAATAAATATAAAATAAAAATAAATAAAATTTAAAGAATTTAAATAATAAATTGGTGGGGAGGGAAGCAAGATTAGGGTAAAAAATTGTAAAATTCAAAAATAAATAAAAATTTAAAAATTTAAATAAAAAATAAATAAAATTTAAATAAAAAATAAAATTTAAAAAAAACCCTCTAAATTAAAAAAAAAGCCAAGAGTTGAACCATCAACTTATCCCTGAATGACTAAGGCATAATCTAGATAATTCATAACCTGACTTTTCTATTACAGGTAATTGTGAGTTTGTCTTCAACACAACTACACTTGGGGAACAGTGGTCAGTGAATAAGAATGAATTACACATTTATTTTCATTAGGATTACATAGAGTGAATAAGCATGGCTTTGTTGTGATCTATATCACAGATTTTGTTACTTTATCTTTTCTGCCAAACTCACTCTTCTTCCCTACTTTTATCAAGAGCTTCCTCAACTTCATTCTCTCATAATCCATATATTCAATCAACTTCCAAAATTCAGTCATTCCTACCTCCATAACATCCCTCTCATGTGCCCCCTCCTTACTACTCACACAACCACAAACCTAGTTAAGTCCTGTGCACTTCTCACTTTGATTGCTGCAAAAGCCTCCTAAAAATAGCTTCTCTACTTCAAGTCTCTCCCCATGTCAATTCTCCTTCACCATTTGTCAAAGGGATGTTCCTCAAGTGAAGGTCTTACTATGTCACCACTCCTACTCAATAAGCTCCAGTGGTCCCCTATTGACTCTAGGATCAAATGGTATTTCTTCTTTATCTCAAATTTTTCCATTTCAATTTTTGTTTATACTTTATAATTTTCATAATAGTACTGAAAACTAATAATACTTGAAAGAGATAGAAAAATTTTAGATACCCCTGCCCTGGAGCATTTGCCAGGAAATTAGTCAAATGTATATCCAAATCTGTCCAACATTCTTTCACCCCCACCCCACCCCTCTAATTCTTGGCATCTACATAATTTTGAGTTACTCATTGATTAGCCAATTAGACATTGTTTTGGAGAATAAAGACCAAAAATCACATAAGGACCATGGGGCCCTTTTCTTTGTTGAGTGGAAGGAGTCAAGTCTGGAATTGACTTTCTAGCCCCAAGAGCAGACTCCTTTGAAGAATTTTCATTTCTCTCCCCCTCCACTTCTTTCTCTCTCTCTCCTCTCCTCTCTCCCCATTGTCTATTTCTTTTTCTCTCTCTCCTTTCCCTCGATCCTCCCTTCCTGCTTTACTGTCTCTTTCTCTCTCCCTTTCCTCTCCCCTTTTCCTGTCTTCCTCTTTCCTTTCCCTTTCTTCTTCTTCTTCTCACTCTTTCTCTCTCCCTCCTCCATTTCTCTCTTCCCTTATCTCCCTGTCTTTCTCCTTCTTTCTTTCCCCCCCTCTCCCTCTCCTCTTCTCTTTCTCTCCTTCTCTCCTCTTTCCTTTTCTCTCTTTTTCTCTCTCCCTCCCTTGTCTCCCTTCTCCTCCTCTTTTTCTTCCTTCTCTTTCTCCCTCCCCTTTTCTCCTCTCTCTCTCTACCTCTCTTTCCTCTCTCTGTCCCTCTTTCCCTTTCTCTCCCTCTTTTTTGCTCCCTCTGAAGGTGATAAAGGTGACCACCTTCCAATGCTGTGCAATCTTAGTTTGAAGAGGGAGGTGTAGCATTTTTTAAAAACTGGGAATGTGTTTACCTTCTCAACTAGAGTTTCTTCCAATCAGCTGCCAATACCAGAAAGCATCCTCACTTAATACTGTGTACTTGACATGCTATCAGGGATAGCTCTTTATTCTAGCTATTCCAGGGTGTTCCTTCTGTGTGGGCTTCTCTGTACTTGCCCTGCCTTCCTCACTACATTGTCTTCTCCCTCAGCACAGGAACCATGTCTATCTGTTCCTTTCTATTTCTTCCTTCTGTTCCGATTCCCAGTTTCTCTATCTACTACAGAGATCTGCACAGACAGCAGCTACCCCAATCTTGGTCAATGACTCATTCATTGACTAACTTCAGACCAAATCACCAGCATCCCACAATCCATTTAGAACTAGGAGAGTGGGGAGGGACAGGTTATTCAGATTCCTCTTCTGTTGAAATTGCCATCTGAGCAATCCTTTGAGTGCCAGAACACCCCCACAATTTACCCTCCTTGATGTTGATTCCCCTGAAAAACACATCTGGTTTCACTACTTTAGATCAAAGTTGCATGCTTTCATCACTTCCTTCCCAAATCTTATCCCTATCCTCATCCTTACTAGCCATATTCCAACCTGGCTCAATCAATCGTGTCTCAGTTCACACTTTTTTTGAATATGAGATTGCTTTTTAACATCAAAATGTTTGCAGATGACAATAATATAAATGTGATTAGATTATTGATGATGTTCTGTCCTATGTTTTTGAAGAAGACCTGGAGATCAGGGAGGTGATGCCATGAAAAGCACAAGAATTGGATTTAAGTGAGAGGGTGATGTGCTAAATTAAATTATTAGTATTGTTAGAATGAGAAAATACCTGTCACAGTAGACCAGAGCTCCTTTTTCCTATCCTCAATTACCCTTGTATAAAACAAGAGTTTCTCTTTTTTTTAATTCTACCCCCATCCTGGTGTAAGATTACAAAGAAATACACAAAATGAAATTTAAGTTTGGTTCATATCTAGGGTCCACCCAAATATAAGTAGCAGTCTCCAACAATTTATTTAGTATTTAGTGAAAGATATGGGTATCCGATAAGGTACAGTCTTTTAATTTCTTCTACCATAGAAAATGTATGTCACATGATTTTTGGAATCACAGATACATATGAGAAATATAGAAAACATAAAGAATTATAATAGCCTATTATACTCATTAGACTCCCTCTCAAAGAAAAAGACCCTTGTGGGGACTGCCCGATAAATATTTACGATTTATTGGGTCCTACACTATCAGAGCACTCATGGCAATATCATAGAGGGTTGGTGCTATCCAGATTTCTTGGCCTCTCATTGCATAAATTTCTTCATGGCTCTCTGCTTTCAGGAAGCCATCAAGTGTAACTCCAAATCCATCTTCCTCATTCAAAGCTTCTGCTGCCTTCCTGACTCTCCCTCCTGCATTCTGAAGATACACAGGTTTGGATTGTGTTTGGACCCCTCGTTACATGGATTTAGATCTCTAGATACAGGAAAATCCTCTTCATTCTTTAAACTGCACCATCTTGAGAAAATCTCTTTCTGGGAAGTTGGTAAGTAACTCAGGAGCTCTAAAATTTGACATTACCTATGGTGAAATTTTTCAAGGTAGGAAGTGTTCATGCTCAGGATCACTAGCCTCTGACATGTGGTCAAAAAAAGGAAACCAAGGTAGAACTGGAGGTCCAGTGTAGGACTTCTCCTTCAAAGTCACTCCTACTGACATTATCATTTCACTTATTATTTAAAAAAATATGATTCTGAGAAGTAGCTCATTGACTTTATCAGACCACCAGGAAGGTCCAGGATACCCAGTAGGATGGGTATGCTTTATGTTAACCTTGGATCCCCATCTCCTGTGTCCTCCAGAATTTTTCTTTTTCTTACTAATGATCATTCTCTCTCTCTCATATGTCATCCATCTCTCCAACTCCACTCCTCTGCCTGTATGCAAGCTCAAATCTGCTCTTGTCTCCACTAACAATCCTTTGGAAGCATGCTATATCAGCCACTCAAATGCAATAATCAGGGTATAAATTGACTCTGATCTCAAGCATGATGAAGAAAGGTTTTATAGGAAAGGGGCATTTTAGCTCCTCCTGCAATTCTGTGGGTAATCCTGGCAAGAGCTCTGGTGAGAGAGTTCTTGCCAGTTCTACAGTGACTTCAAAATGACATTTCTTTCTTGCCACATTTGAAATAGTAGGATGGATTAGCCACCCACTCGGATATGACACATGCTGTATGAGCTCTTACAGGACAGCCCCCAGATCAGTCCGACTAGCATATGAACTTGTGGAAAAGGCAAACCTGCTAGGCTGCTTTTAAACCAAGCAGACTCCCACTCACATGCCTCAGTACAGTGTCTCCCTAAACAATGAGTCTTGGTTAATGTCCCAGTTTTAATGCAATGACAAATCTAGAGGAGACTTATTCAGGCATCGATTAGCTAATATGCTGACCTTGGAGTTAGGAAGATCTGGGTTCAAATGTCACCTCTGACACTTGCTGGGTATTGTTGTTCAGTCTTTTGCAGTTGTGTCCAACTCTCTTGTGACATCTTTTGGGATTTTCTTGGCAAAGATACTAGAATGGTTTGCCATTTTCTTCTCCAGTGAATCTTACAGATAAGGGAACTGAGGCAAACAAGGTGAAGTGATTTGCCCAAGGTCACTGGGCAGTGTCTGAAGTCAGATTTAAACTCTGGAAGATGAGTCTTCCTCACTCCAGACTCAGCACTCTACCCAATTTGCCTTCTCACTGCTCTTAATGGCTCCAAATCCCTTAGCCTCTCTGAGCCTCAGTTTCCCCATCTATTAAATGGGACTGATAATACCCACAGTCCCCACAATATCACAAAGGCTCTGAGGTCCAAGGCCATCTTCTACACCTACGAGAGAATGTTTGGCATAATGACTGGCTATGGAATCAGGAAGATTTAGGGTTGGATTTCATCTTCGACACTGGTTGTGTGACCATGGCCAAATCTCTTTGCCTACCAGGGTTCCAGACAACTCGAAAATCAACAAGTATAGTTTTCTATCTGTGTCAATGAAAAGAGCTGGTTTAGCGGGAATTATATGTATTAATTAAATCAGAGGTCTTAACAAGAGAAAACAAAGCCGTCCACCTACAGGAAATGCAATCAATCAAAAGTAAAGCACTTCAGTAGGGTGATGTAAATGTTCAACATCATTATTATTATTATTGTTATTATAAAGCAACCTCACAGTATGCTATCTGATCTGTCATAAGATGGAAGAAATCATAGCTATTGACCTGGAAAGGGACTTTAAAAGCCTTCTAATCCCCCCCCCCCACCCCCTGCTCATTTTACAAATGAATAAACTGAGACCCGAAGAGCCTTAAATAATTTTTTGAGTCCCATATATACATCCATATCAATATTTTTAGGCTTACAAAATATTTTACAAATATCACTACATTTGATTCTCACAATAATCCTGAGAGGTAGATTCTGTTATTATTCACATTTTACAGATGAGGAAACTGAGGCAGACTGATGTATAGTGTCTTGCCCAGGGGTCAAAGAGCCAGTGAGTGACTGAGGTTGGATTTGAACCCAGACCTTCTATCTCAAGTCTAGCATTCTATTTACTGTCTCTAAGTGAAATCATGACTTCCTACTTCAAGTCCAATTCTCCAGTCACTTCATCACATTGCTCATTTGATACTTCCCCAGACTCAGGAGTGTAATAACTGACGATGATGTTAGTAGTGGCTGACATATATTTATAACCTTAAGGTTGGAAAAACATTACATCTTTTATTTCATCTTATTCTCCCAACACTTCTCACTATCTGGATTAAATTAAATTTTTTTAATTAAGAAAAATGTTTTTTCTTCCTCTACCACCCACCCCATACACTTAAAAAAAAAAGAAAAGAAAGGAAAACAAAACTCTTTTAACAAATACATATGGTCAAACAAAACAAATTTCTACATTGGTCATATGTGAATAGATAGCTCTCATTCTGCACCTCTCAGTTAAATGAATGGTAGCATATTTCTTTTTTGTTGTTTTTTTTTTTACGTTTTTGCAAGGCAAATGGGGTTAAGTGACTTGCCCAAGGCCACACAGCTAGGTAATTATTAAGTGTCTGAAGCTGGATTTAAACTCAGGTACTCCTGACTCTGGGGCCAGTGCTCTATCCATTGCACCACCTCACCGCCCCAAGCATATTTCTTAAGTGAGGAAACCAAGAGCAAAATGGTTAAAATTTAAATATGTAGGAAAGAATAATTAATACACTCAGTGGACAGGGGAATAAACATTTACAGAGCACTTATCGAGGTACCAGGATTTCATTTGCTCCTCAAAACAAGCCTGTGAAGTACATATATCATTATTATTCCACACAGAAGTTAAATGAATTGGCCAGGGTCACACAGTTGGGTAAATGTCAGATGTTAGATTTGAAGCTAGGCTTCCTTGACTTCAGTCACTCTATTTCTTTATCTAGCTGCTTCATAAAGAAAACTTTAAGATTTGCAAATTACTTTTCTTTTTAGGAAAACAGAAAACTGTTGTCCAGTTTGGGGACTACCTAGACCCTTTTACCCCAACTTCTCTCATCACTACTCTACTGGTCAAAACCTTTACCAGATGATAGACAGAGAGTGAGGCTCCCCCTGTTCACTTTGTGCTGGTTGTGGGCATGTCCATTATGTTTTTAACTAAAGGATTGTAACTTAAAATAAGGAGTTTAGATGATCTGTAGATATAATTTCTGCTTTCCATATCTCTTATTTTTGGATAATCAAGAATTTCCTTTTTCTTGAATGTTTCAGGGCAACTTCTTGGGTAGACAAAGGGTAGATAGGAACACTGCCCAATCAGAAAGCATCCTTGCTTAATTAGCATAATGCTTAGGATTTTTTAGAAATATGTGATTGGAAAATAGGTAATGATTGATATTCTTACATATAAACAATTAATAGGAGGGGAAAAAAATACTTGGAAAATCCTGAAAGGCCAAGTTTAGTTCCTGGTTATTTTGCTTTCTTCTTTTGCCCTAGGGGAAAGAAGTAATCTCAAAGATAACAAAAATCTCTTGCGGAGGTCAGCTATTTGGTGCAGTGGATTGAGAGTACTGGCCCCAGAGTCAGGAGGATCTGAGTTCAAATCCAAACTCAGATCCTTGATACTAACTAGCTGTGTTACCCTGGGCAAGTCACTTAACCCAATTATCTTGCCCAGAAATAAATAAATAAAATCTGTTGATGAGCTTAGTATGGGGAAATTCCTGTAAGACAACTCCCTCTACTGACACAACTTGCAATTGGGGCAGCTAGGTAGCACAATGGATAGAGCACTGGCCCAGGAATCAGGAGGACCTGAATTCAAATGTGATCTCAGACACTTAATAATACCTAGCTGTGTGACCTTGGGCAAATCACTTAATAACCCCATTGCCTTACAAAAATAAAACAAAACTTTTTTAAAAAAATACAACTTGCTCTCTATAGCTTACTTAAAAAAAAAAAGTCAGGGACTTACCTGAAGCACAGGATTATAGGATCATAAAACTAGAAGGGTATCAGAAACTATTCAGTTCCATCCCCTCACTTAGTAATCAAGGACATTGAAGATCAGTGAAATTAAATCATTTGACCAAAATCACACAGCAAATAAGCATCAGAAGAGAGATTTGAATTCCAGTCCTCTGATTAGAGGTATCTGCCCAATGGAACATCCTAAGTGGCTTGCCAGTGTTTATCCAATTAGTATGAAACAGGATTTGAACTCAGATCTTCCTGACTACAAGCCCATCATTGTTCCCTCTATACCAAATCTATTACAATAAGCATGATATGTACAGAAAATGAAAAATTAGAAACTGGGAGAATTTATGACTTCTTTAAAAAAAAGTCAAAATCTGCTGCTTGTCTATGTCAAATCTTGGGCACCTTAGTATTTTCATCTTGGACCAAAACCCTCCAAACCATCTATGCTGGAGATGATCTATCTTTACAGACTATTACAGTTCTCTGCTCTGTTTCAGAGGGGAAAATTCTCAGTCTAAGCTTAGAGTTTAATTGCCACCTAGAAAATGTATTTTTCTAGGCAAGCGAGTTGATTTGTCAGTCCAGAGCCACACCTGAGGCTCTTTATAGAGAAGGTAATCTCACCAAAGTATGTCTCATTTGATTTGGTTCCTCCTTCCAAGCATCTTACCACGAGTATCAGCACAAAAAAAAAAAATTGCTGCCTTCCTTTCCTCCTCCAGCTTAGTCACCTGAAAGAATTTATACAAATGTATACATAACTACCCTTCCCCAAAATAAGTCAATAAAATGGAGAATCAGAAATTTATTGTTTTGCTGTCTCCTGATTACTCCTAACACTTTCAGGGTTCCTTTCTTTTAGAGCTGAGTAAATTAGTTTGCCTCCCACTCACAGATTTTCTCATGCATATTCCTTTTTAGAGTTTACGGAAACAGGCAAGTTTATTTCCAGTAAAATCTCTTCCCAAATCTTCTCCCAAGCCAAGAATTAATTGTATGACAGAAAATGTGGTGCAGACTTTTTTTTAAAAAAAGGCAGCTTTTAGCTTCCATGGTTAAAAGAAGGATTAGATATCAGTGTCAATTCTTTTACTTAATAATAGCAAAAGCTAGCATTTATATAGTGCTTTAAGGTTTAGAAAGCACTTTGCAAATATCTCATTTTTTTCCTCACAACAATCCAGAAAGTTAGATTCTTCAATTATTCCCACTTTACAGATGAGGAACTAAATCAAGTCTGAATTCAAATTTGGTCTCAGACACTTGCTAGCTGTGTCACCCTGGATAAGTCAATTAACCTTAGCCTGCCTCAGTTTCTTCAACTATTAAAAAGCACAGTGTCTGACAAGTAGCAGGAACTTAATAAACACTTGTTTCTTTTCTTCAACAAAGTAGACTGAAGCTTGAATTTATCCCCTGGGACACCTTGATGCAATGATCAGACTTTTATAAAATGAACTAATTCTATGTAATAGAAAGATTCTAAAGTTATATGCCATAGAAAGACCCAGTCTTTCTCTAGAGATTCCACTGCTGGTGGAACAGTACATAGAGCATTGGTCCTGGAATTACAAAGACTTGAATTCAAATGTCCCTCACACATTGTATGATCCTGGACATGTCACATAACCTCTGATTGCCTCAGTATATTCATCTGTAAAATGGAGACTATAACAACACTTAGTTCATAGGATTATTGTAAGGATCAAATAAGATACTTCTTAAAAGATTTGTTATAGTGCCTGGCAGTTAGGAGATACTATATAAACCCTTAATTCCCTTCTCTATGAAGTCTTTCTTCCTCCAAAGGAAAGAAAAAATATGAAAGTTGTTCACCAATTTTTTTTGCATGTTGTACCTTGTTATTTTATTAAATCTGTATATCTCTCTCTAAAAACAACTTTGTGATACCTTACTGGAAGTATGCCAATGGAATACAAGCTCTATAATATATTGCATAAATATACAATACGAGCAATACAATATATTGCAATATAATGCATTTGGAAATATATTGAGTACCAGTGGGTGACTTACCAAATCCGTTAAAAGCATACTTTCAATGATGATTTGAAATGGTAGGACTCAGCCCAAAGATAAAACTCACATTTATATAATGCTCTAATGGACCATCGGAGTGCTATAGAGTGCTATTTAACCAATTATTACAACCTTGGTTTCTTCTTTATGCCTTTTGGGACAAGACAGGTTGGAAAAGATGTTGCCTTGTAAATCATAGTCCTTATTTGCTAAGTAATATTGGGCATTTTAAGACTTTGGGTTATTTGAAAATTCATCTAAACTATAAACTGCTTTCTATGATGGACAACATTCTGAGTATATGTATGAGTGGAGACCTGAATGGAGTGTTCCAAACAAATTCCATTTACCTTGAGGCCCAGTCCAGGTTCCAGCTCTTTCTTGGAGCCTTCCCAGACCACTCTAATCCCTGGTGCTGACTCTTTCCACTAAAATTTTACAGTATTTTATGCTTATGTCACTTATTCTGCTTATATACGTCATTTATTGGTTATTTACTCATTTATTGACTTATATGACTGAACATTTTACTTTTCCTGGTTAAAACTGGAACTTCTCATGATCAGATACTATTTTATGCTTCCTCTGTAACCCACTCCCCCTCTTCTACCTTTGCCAAGTAGGGCATGTCACATAGTGAGCAAACAATAAATATTTATTGACTTGAATTGAGGTATTGAAGCAGTGAGGATCAGAAGACTTGGCCATGATGTTTCCATACTGACTCGTTTTGTGTCCTGAAATGAAGTCCTTTCATTTCTTTACTTTAGTCACTATATGCACAAATTAATTCAGTGAAGAATGAGCTGCTCTAGGAGCCCAGAAGATGATCAGGATTCAAATCCGGTTCAGACACTTACTATGTCACCAAGGGCAAGTCATTTAACCTCCCTTGAACTCAGTTCCCTCATTTGTAAGTTAAGACTTTGGACTCCACAGTCTCCTCCATTTCCAAAGTTTATGTTCATATTGACTAATTTGACTGAATTGAACAGCAAAGTAAATTTTAAAAAATTGTTATTGCTTTGCCATTATTCTTTTTTAACTAATTTTATGTTCATATGTGTATAATACCTATCATTTCATTTATGTAATGCTGTCCCCTGTCAACTCAGTAAGCCTAACACATTAGGACCAGGGCAGCAGACTGTTCGCATTTTGCTATGAATCCAGGTCATTGTTTAAGGGAAACAAGCTATTAGTCTCAAAATTGGTACATTTGTAATTTACCTGAAGTATCCTGATTATTGTAGTGCATCTTTTCAAATGTGAGCTGGTTTCCATGGAGATGCAAGTTGACTGCATCTGCTGTCTTTCAGCCTCCTCCTTGGGAGTGGCTGCCTTAAGAAGGCTCCCTTCTTAAGACGGCAGTATTAAGAAGGCCCCTTGGGACTGGGGCAACACAAACAGGTGCTGCTTTGGATCAGTTGTGTACCACCGAGCTCACCTGCATACATAAAACTTTACAAATGATTTCTCAAGGATCTAACTGGGCCAATGCATGGGATGTCTTGCTTCATGCTTTCTGGAATGTTTAAAACATGAGACCACAAAGAATGCCTGGAATTTACACAGCCCCTTTCTCCCTGGAGACCAAAACATTAACTCTGTATATTTCATTAATCCTTATGAGTTTTCATTAGAAGAATTATCTTGAGTCATCAGTCAATACACAAAAGAAATTTCACATATTTAAAATGTGCTAACTTCCTTTGTTCATCAGTGTGGTCTATTTATTTTTCTCATTTTCACCCTTATACCTACCATATGTCCCTGCACCCTTTCTCTCACATTTTCCTTCTCTATCTTCACACTTAACTCCCATTCACATATTCATGGCCTTCTTCCTAACATACATAGGACTCCACTCTCACTCCAGGAGGGTCCTTCAGTTCACTGGGTGAATGAACTCCATTCATTGTCACACCCAGTTCTCACATACCCTTTCTATTTTTCTTCTGTTTTAATCTCACTCATTAGCAAACTTTGTTTTTTCTATCATCCTGGGAAATAATTCTATCTCTTTAAGCACATTCACTCTCCAGTTTTATATCCTTAAGCTCATTCATTCCTAGTACATCACACACATACATCCTACACACACACACACACACACACACACACACACACACCCTCCATACATGCAATTTTATTCTAACCCACTTCCAAGCCTGGCTTATCTTCCTCAACTCTTTCATTTCTGTGGTTAGAATGATATCTTTTTCTTCTCAATTATCCTGGGTTCAATTTTCAAGATATCAAAGACAGTGGGAAAACATTACAGATGGTATTACTACCAAAAAAAAAGTGACCAGGAAAACATCAATCCATATGCCTTTTTGTTCATCTCTATAAAAAAAAATCTTTATAAGTGACATAATCAGAACCAGGAGAACAGTATCTATAATGCAAAGTAAACTTAAAAAAACAACTAAAACAAAGAATAATCAATGTAAAACATTGCACAATTATAAAGAACAAGCTTGACCCCCAAAAGAGGATATGAAAAATATACCTCCCCCTGTTTCTTTGTGTGATTAGGGTTCTTATGTTTTAAACATATGCATAGAATGACAGATTTTTGTTGGTTTTTGTCAATGATCAGTTTTACAGCATTTTTCCTCTTAATCTTCTTTTCTCTTTCAATTCTTTTTTATAAGATGGCTCTGTTGGAAGGGGATGAAAAGGGAGGAAGAGATGAAAGGGGAATTGCAGGCAACATAAAAACAAAGTATATCAATTGAAATATATTTTAAAAAGTACTATATACATATATATATATATATATATATATAAAGATCACAATAGCATAAATCAAAATACTAACAGACATTGAAATATAGATTAAAGACAAGGATCACTGACACTTGACACCAGAGACCAAGTGAGCAAAAACACTTCCTACCTCTTGATAGGATCATGGTGAAATACAGCTACAGAATGTTTGCTCTACTATCAGATTCAATTCGGTTAATGTTTATTTGCTTAACCATTTTTCTTAGTCACAAAAGAAAATGCTGTGAGAATTGAAGGGTTCCTTTGGGAGTGATAGTAGCATAACAAAGCACAAATAAAATGTCTTTTCATATTAAAAATCCTTTCTAATGATGATCAGTGAACATATTTAAGGTCTTTTTTGTTGTTTTCATTAAAGGGTATTTGAGAAAGTGTGGTAGGAACAATTGTAACAAAGCATGGATAATATTTTTAAGTTCTTTCTGCCAGTATTATCTGTGCTGGAGGACTCCTTCTCCATCCTCCATTTAAGGAGGGCAACTGAAAGCAACCATCTCCTTATTTCCTCACCCAGAACTCTCCAAGTCTTCATCATAAGTCTTGAAAAAAATAAACATCCTGCAAAGTCACATGAATTCTGAAACTCCTATTTCCTCATTTTCCACTGCCCCTGGGGCCCCTTCTCTCCTCCTTTCCTCTGACTGAAGAGTGTTGCGGGTACACATTGGAGAACTCCTCCCAGACCATCCATTTACGGAAGGTTACCAAGAGAGTAATCTCATTATTTTTCACTAGGCTCCCACCCAACCTACACTAGGTACCCTCCCCTCCCTCAGCTTTTTAGCTTCTTTTTTTTAAGCATTGTTTCCACTCTCCTTCCCCCCCCCCCACATTCCCCCCACCAATCCCCATTAGATTGTGAGCTTCTTGATAATAGGACCTGCCTTTCTCTATGGTGCCAAGAATATGTAAGTGTATAAAAAATGCTTATTTCCTGACTGCCTATGCAAATCACCCGCAGTTCCAGGAGGAGAAAAAACCCCTACTGTTTCAGGGAATCTGGGCAGTGATGGTCCCAGGTTTCTTTGTTTCAACAAAGGCCCCTTTTGGGGGCTTATATTAATATCCTTCCAGTGGTCATATATGGATATGTTATAGAATATAGTCTCTAAAGAATAAAATAGGTGGGTGACCCACATAGCAACAGAGAAGCACAGAGTTAACTTGAATCGGCTGTGACATGTTACTAGTGGAAGGGTTTGTCAGACAGTGAAGTTGACAAGTTTCCAATTTTAAAATTGAGAGGTAATTGGTGTGGGGGCTGTGTACCCCACACAGGGTTGGGAGAGTTCAAGGAGGGTCCTTCAGTTCATTGGATGAACTCCATCTGGAAGATTTATGGGAGGACAAGAATAATGGACAGCAACATGAGATGAGGATGGATGAACTGTTAGAGAAAGCAGTCGCATCATTGTAATCTCACATCCATTGAAATATGGAATACATGTCACTGCTAAAATTCTCTAAAAACTTCTATTATTATTAGCACATTACCTAAATATTCTTTCAGTGATGATGCTAAAAATAATGGCCATATTTTGTCATCAGATAAATGCTACTCAAACTCAGACTGCTACTTTTTTGTTGTATTATTTTTCAGTGCATCTCAGAATTTCTAAAACAACATTTCACATTATAGTAAACTTAAGTTGCAGCAAATTTGTTATCAGATAACCCTGAAGTCAAGTATTATGGAAAAATGTTCCAGACTCTTATAGAGGTTCTTAGATCAAATCATATTTCCCTGAAAAGTGATGTCAAATGCTAAACTAATGAAGGATAAAATATGAAGGAAGCAATTAATCTTTATCTTAGTTTGAAAGAATTTGGCCTGTATCACACTTGAAATGTTGGAAAGTTACTATTTAGACTTTTTAGTGGAGTTTGCAATATGTTTCTGGACTGTGGAAGCCTAAAGGGACATGGGAGATCTCTCAGTTCTCAGACATTGAAAATATCTGGAGTGAGGAGTCCTGAAATAGGGTGAGAATTTTCATGGGGGTACACAGCTTGATTTTTTCCACTTTTACTTTTTTTGTAAGTTGAGAGACAATATATTGATCCACTTTTCCATTCTTTTCAGGAATCTAGGTGTAATGATTAATCAATCAATAAACATTTATTAAGTGCTGACTGTGCCACAGATAGAAATAGGAAAAGGAAAGAGTGAACAGGAAATTGAGAACTGTTAGTGGAGTAGGCTATTGTGGATTACTTGCTTGTGAATTCTGCCAATACCTTAAGATACTACATGGTGAAGACAAAGATGGATAGAGCTAAGGCCTAGAACCCGAGGTGGACACAGGACTGAGACATTTCCCAGACAAGCAGAAATGGGGGCTAGAATCATATTGAAATTTCCATAACTTGTTTAAATATTTCAGACAATACTCTATTTCCTTTGTTTATACTCTTAGATTGATGCCCACATACTCACTGTGTCAGAAATCACATAAGATTGAGGCAGTAGGATAGGGAGCAGTTTAAGAGCTTGTACCTAAATCCCCTCTAGCACACACTTCTCATTAGGGATATTGAACCTTCTGATGAAACCACTTGGCTGGTGGCTTGAGTAAAGCACTAGTTGATGAATTATATACCACACTTCTTGTTGGCTGGTTAACTGATTGATCAAGCAACAGTGTGCTTTTTGGAGGCCTGAGAAGAGAGTAGGGACCAGGTGGAGGCTTCTGTTACATCAGGGATAACGTCTGGGATACCCCTCAAGAGCCCAGGTAACTTGTCACGCTTTCAAATATGCTTTATGTTTTTAAAAGTACACATAAAAGGATACATATTTGAATTAAACACTGGCATTAGTAGTGAAGAGAATAGCATAGTTTTTCCATTAAAGAAATAATGACTTTTTTGACTACCCTAAAAAGATTGCTTGAGAAGTTTAGTTTTTTATTATTTTTATATTTATATTTTATTGTTGTTATTTATGTTTTATATTTACATTTAATATACAATATATTCTATACTATATGTAATATAGTATACTTACATAATACATTAAACATTTTAAATAAATGACATTTTAATTGAACAAGTTCTAACACAGAGGATTTTGATTTAGATATTACATAGAGGCTCAGGAAATGATATGTCTAAAATGACACTTAATCCAATAAATCCTAAATTAACCAGAACTCAACCAGTAACTGCAATTTTTTTCTTATTTACCTAATAAAAACAGTTAAGTAATTCAATGGATAGAATTCTTAAGCCCAAAGTCAGAGAAATTCCAGATTCAACTCTAACCTCAGATACTTAACTAGCTGTTTAACTCTGAGCACGACACTTAACCTCTGCCTGCCTCAGTTTCCTCAACTGTAAAATGATAATAATAATGACACCTACCTCCCAGGGCTATTGTGAAGATCAAATGAGACAATAATTGTAATGTGCTTAGCTAGGCACTAGTCTAGCACTAAATAAATCTTGTTTTCTTCCTCTAGAAGAAAGAGCTAAAGTTATTTTTAAAGCTAAAAAATAAGAAATTTCTTAAAATAAAACAATTTCCTGGCTATTTCCGGGGACCAATACATATAATTCCAATTTCTTAGTCTTTCTACATTTTCATCTAAGCTACTTTACTTTGGGAACTGATATTTATAAGATGATCCTAATGTGATGCAGCATCTGTAATAATCAAAGAGAGACCTTTGCCCTAGAAAATTGTTTTCCTCTAAATATATTAAAGAAGTTCTCTGTGTATACAAGCCTGGTTTTTATTATGTTGTATGGCAACATTTTTCTACAGAAAAGCATCTCGCATATGTATTAATGCAAATCAGTGAGAAAATGATTGAGTGGAAAGAAATTTCCTTAAAAGTGAGAAATGTATCTACTGGCTAAAATAAGACAAATTTGTACATTTGAATGATTGGTTATAAGGGCTTTTTAAGAAATGTCACATATGCTGATTACTGAAATATCAAGACACAAAAAAATACTCTTTTCTCTTTATGAATGAACTCCTTAGGATCCAGTTAACTCAGCAGGTCCTGAACCTGGCTTCATTTCAATATCGATATTTTCATAGGTCTGAAGCTTATGGACATATTTGGGATATGTGATCTCTGGTCTAAGAGCTAGACCTGACCTACTAGTACTTAACTTATAATCCAACTCTTCACAAGTGTGCCACAAATATATATCAATGGAGCTAATATTTTAATATATGGAAGCAGTAAACCTTCTGGATTTCTATAATTTCTATTTCAAGTTGAATTTTACAAATTAGTGACATAGCAATAAAAATGTATTTGCTGTTATTTCATTTAAAGAAAATAACCAAAGAAAAGTTGAATTATATTCTGTGTATTCTCCTGAACATTCAGGGGTCATGGTTTCTAAGGAGGAAGGAGAGGGCTCTGGGGTAGAGTGCTCACCTGAACAGGCTGGTGGTATTCCTAAGGGATCACAGGGTTCAGCTAGTGATGTTGACACTGATGAGTCTGGAGCTTTAGGGAGGAAAGTCACTAATGAATTGGAAGTATCTTTTTTTAATTTTAATAACCAATGATTGGTAAGTGTTTATGCTTAGCTAAACAAAATCTAGGTACAACATCATCTAGGTATATGAATGTGTGTATATACACATGTATATCTATGCACATAGGCATATATAGCTATATTTACATATGTGTGTAGGGTATTTATATATATACCACATGTGTGTATTCCATGCATGCATATATATGTATATAGCTGGTAGGTTTAAGATGTAATATATCTATGTATTGTGTGCACATATATACTTCTATACAGTAGGTATCATGTACATCCACATACATGTCTATCTATGACATATATGCACATATATCTATATACACTTGGGTATATAGGTGCATATGTATATATACTTACTTTATGTACATTTACATACAGCTATAGCTACATGTGTTTACTCCTATACTTGTATGCATCTATATGTGTATGTTCCTGTGTACAGATGTGTAATTGTACATTTATGGATATGAACATTTATTATATGTTCATAGACCTCCAGAAAGCAGCTAGGTGGCCCCATATTGGACAGAGTTCTGGGCCTGGAGGACGGAAGCTACATTTTCCTAAGTTTAACCTGGGTCCCAGACATTCACTGGATGGGT
Source organism: Macrotis lagotis (assembly GCF_037893015.1). Lineage (NCBI taxonomy): Eukaryota > Metazoa > Chordata > Mammalia > Peramelemorphia > Peramelidae > Macrotis > Macrotis lagotis. The sequence continues at coordinate 732,876,149 of NC_133658.1, forward strand.
GACCCTGGAATAGTTTGCCTCAGTTTATTCATCTGTAAAATGATCTGGAGAAAGAAATGGAAAACTACTCTAGTATCTTTGCCAAGAAAACCCCAAATTAACAACTATATATATACATATATGTATATATATATTCATACACACAAACATAACACATGAATCTGTACATAGGTATTAAAGTGTATGAGTTTCTGGCTGGAAGGTCAGCTGGGAGTATGTGAAAGACTAAAGGTTTCCCAAAACATATAATAAATTCACACAGTTTTCTGACCCAGGAGTTTAAGAATTTACAGTTTATATTTCACATGTTTCTGCAAATATTAAAGATAACAGGTTTCAAAGTACAGAGATTTGGAGAGCAAAATGGGTTAGATTCACCATAGAAATTCAGTTAGTAAAGTTAAAAAAATGAGGGGAAGACAGCTGCCAAGAGGTTAGAGCTTTTAAAGACTGTCTGTGTTGGGAGGGATTAGGGGGAGGAGCAAGGAGGTGCTAGGGTGATGCTAAGGTGTGGCTATCACCTGAATGGGACTGGTGTCAGATATAAACCTGGGTGAGGGTGATCCATACCTGGAAAAAGGTAAGGGAGGAGTTGGGGGAGGGGCTGAGCCCATCCCCATTATTTCAGTGGATTTACCTCTCAGAAGGGTTGAGGTGCTAGATAACAATAGGGAAGTGGTCAGACACTCACAGGTGAACACAGATCATATTACTATTTCCTCTTCATCTATTCTTACTTATATGTCTATGTTTATTTAATTAGGCACAATTATTCACTATATAGGTATATATGCATGTGTGAATATGTGGGTGCAGAAATCTTTATCCTACAAACACACACACTTAGGTTGAAAAATATCCTGATCTCTCTCAGAAACCACAGCAGTGGGAAGCCAGTCCTCTGATTCACCTGATGGCAACCTCCCAAATTGCAGACAGTAATAATTAGGAAAGAAACAAAGAAGAATTAACCTTGCAAAGCCCAGGCTGTGGAGTGACAATACATATGAGTTCCTATCTATATATATTTTTCCAGACCTGAAACACATGCTATGTCCCTTGGATTTACTGAACTCTGAATTAGTAGGGTCTTGTCTGAGGAGGCCTAGATAAGAAAATAAAGTCAGGCAAACTGACCATGAGTCAGCATATCAGAGGTACAAGTGGCAATTCACTAAATTCATTCATGGAACATACTGTAGACATCAGTACATTTTTGAGCATCCTGTAGAGAAAGAGAATAAAAAGCAAAGTGGAAGAAAAACCTTTTACTGAATGGAAACCACAATTACAAGAAGATAGAGCAATATTCAGTTGCTGAATCTGGTTTCTAAGAATAGGCTTTCCTTGACAAAGCTACTTAACCTTTCATCTTTTCACAGGCCTGCATATATTTAATTTTTCTATTATATCACTCATGTAAAACTGCAGCACTGACTTTCCCAGTGTCGAACCAATATGCTTTCATATACCACATCAATTCCAGTGTTTTGTAGAGTAGAAGGCATTGAGAGCAGGACCCACCGCATTTAATACACTTGGTTTCTTTACTTCCCAACATTTTACATGGTCAGTCACCTTTTTTTAATTATATAGAATACAGGGGCACCTCCTACCCCCAAAATGTGTCCCCAGGAGAAAGCTACCCTAGGGATTCTATGAATACACATGGTCTAGAACCATAGCTCAAAGACCCTCAGCCATGTATTTATCTTTTTTTTAAGTTTCCAATTTTAATTTTCCTTGACAACTTGCAAAATCACCTAATGAATTGTTCATATTTCCCTTCCTTTTCTTCTTTTTTTTTTTGTATCTTCCCTTTAATAGTCAGAAGACACAATTAGTTCTAAGTAAACAGATTTACTAAAACAGCATAGAAAGAAAATAGTAATCACTTAAATGCCCCCAGCATCTCTGAGATAAGTGGACACAGATAAGGAGTATTTGTGACCCTAGTGGAGGATGAGTTCATTCCTCTGATTTGTGATCTGCTGTTCAAAACACTTAAGTACTTCCCTAATTGCTTTCAGGAGAAAATACAAACCCCATCACCCTGAATTTTTTTGGTCTTCAATAATTTGGCTTCAACCTGACTTTCCAAACTTATTTCATATTAGCCCTTCTTTTCTTGAATTCTCTCTTCCAGTCATGCTGGACATTAAGCTGTTCCATGAATTCATTTTTCTTCCTCTCACTTGAATTTTCATAGGTTGCACCCCATGCCTGGAATATGCTATCTCCTCACCTCAATCTCTCCAAATCTTTGTTTTCCTTCGAAGGTTAGTTCAAATGCCATTTCCTCTATGGAAACCTTCTCTGATCTATCCCCCTTCTCTTCAAATTACCTTATATTTACTGAACAATAAGTTTTATATCTTCAGGTAGGATTTAAACTCCTTTAGGGAGCTATATTATTTCTAATGCTTAATAATTATTTATTGAATTAAATTGAACTCAAACCCTTTTGACCTTTCTCCTGGACTTTTATAAGAGCCTGCCTCTTCAACCACTTCTCTCCCAACTCTAATCAAATCCAAGGCTATCAGAAGTACAACCTTGATCCTGTCACTTGACTACTCAAACATCTTTGCTTACTCCCCAATGCTTATTGAATGTGCCCAAATTCTTTAGTCTGGCATTCAAAATCTTTCACAATTTTGTTCCAACCTATCTTGCAACCTTATAATAGTCAAACTGGACCCCTATTCCCCAAATAAGTCCCAGACTTCTCTTAACTTTACTCACTGGTTTTTAGACTCAAAAAATTCATGTACCTGTTGAATTCCTACCTTATTCTTTATGACCCAATTCAAATGATCCTTCTTTTATGAGGACTTCCCTAATACTATCCCACCCCCTAAAGCTGACTGTATCTTTCCTCCAACTGAATTCATAGTACTTTGTAATTTTCATAAGTGCTTAGTATATTCTAATTTGTATTATTTATCTCTCTACTTTTGTTGTTGTCATTCAATCATTTCATTCTCTTTGTGACCCCATTTGGGGTTTTCTTGACAAAGATATCTGAGTAGTTTGCCATTTGCTTCTCCAGCTCATTTTACAAATGAGGAAACTGAGGCAAACAGGTTGAAATGACCCATCCAGGGTTACACAGATAATGAAGAGTCTGAAATCATTGGAACTCACAGATTTTCCTGACTTCAGATCTAGCTCTCTAATCTTGGTACCACCAATTACACAAAGTAGTAGATTTTTAATAATAGACGAATGGGTTCAGATAATTCATGAAATCTAGCACATAGTAATATGTAGTATGTAATATGTAATGGTAGTATATGATTTGTAATAAATGCTTTTTAACTAGTCTATGGCACTGAAATATGCCACATTTAATTTAGAGAAGTTTTGGGAGTAACCAGATCAAAGGTCCTGATTGAAAAGACCAAGAATGCAATTTTAACAGACAATCATCCTCCAAGCAAAGGATGGGTATAATTCTACCTCCTAATTCTGGGCATTGGGTCTCTTCTAAAGGGACTATACTCCTTTTCATGAAACTTAACGATTCCCATACATTTAAACCTTCCATCAGAATATAACAATCTTAAAATGGATAAATTAAATGGTTTGATTGCACAAATAGAGGTTTTCAATACCTATCTTTGCATCACCTTGTTTCAAATTGCTGAGGAAGCCTTCATCTCCCACCCCTCAAAAAAATGCTTCTCTATTTTCAGGAAAGACTGTTTCTTTAGAGAATATCAAACAAGCCTTGCTGACATGCTCCCGGGGCCATGTGCTTTGTTTCTCAGATGTTTCTGCCAAATCTAATAATGTCATCAGTGAACAGTTAACTGAAAGGTCATGGCCCAGTTAATAGCACTTTCTTGATGTGAGCAACTATAAGTGTGAAAACTGAAGGAAAGAGATGTAATGCTCATGTCACTGGACCTGGGTCAGGATTTGGATTTTTTGATTAATTCAATGTGACCCTTTCTTCTCTATGTGTCAGTTTCTCTTACCCTTTAACTGAAAGTAGAAGCTTCTCAGTAATTACTTTTGTATCTGATATATCCTGAAGATTACTACATGTATTGGCATGCAGAAAACTCATTAGCTTTGCCAACCAGTTCAGTCTGTGCCAGAATCACTTATGATTCATCTCCTTTACGTTAAAGGTACCCCATCTAAGCATAACAAATTGATAATCCTTGAGAGATGTTTAGCCACAAAGGATGTTTTAATATTTTTGTTCCTTAAGTATTCTTCTGGTGATGTTATGTTGATTCAAATCATGGAAAAATAATTACTTTAATTTAATTTAATTCGAAGAATTAAAATGGTAAGCAACCCAAAAAGATAACGGAGAGATGATAGCACATTGCCAGTGATGATTGTGTAGCATACATGACCCTCCTACATTATGTAGCCCCTCCCTTTAATGCTATCCCAAACATATTGTCAGTTGGATCGATATTCACATACCACCATAGTTCTAAAGTTTTCATCAGTGTTTTTCTTTTTTCTTTCTTTAGGTTTTTTGCAAGGCAATGGGGTTAAGTGACTTGACCCAAGGTCACACAGCTAGGTAATTATCAATGTATTTCTTTTACCAGACAACTAGAAGACACATCAATTTGAAGCAAGAGATTTTTAATTGGGAAGGCTAGGTGTCACAGTAGATAAAGCACAGACACTGTAGTCAGGAGGATCTGAGTTCAAATCCCATCTCAGACACTTGATATTTACAAGCTGTGTGACCTTGGGCAAGTCACTTAATTCCAATGCCTTGCAAAAATCAAAAAGAGATATGTTTAATTAAACAACATAGCAAAATAAATAGCAAGAGGGGCGGCTAGGTGGTGCAGTGGATAGAGCACCGGCCTTGGAGTCAGGAGCACCTGGGTTCAAATCCGACCTCAGACACTTAATAATTACCTAGCTGTGTGGCCTTGGGCAAGCCACTTAACCCCATTTGCCTTGCAAAATTTAAAAAATAAATAAATAAATAAAATAAATAGCAAGAAAGCTCCCTTCCCCTTCCCTCTAGCACAGGAAATAAAGTCCCCCACAAATCAATACCACCAGTGGGAGAGGGGACACAAGGGAGAAAAATGCATTGTCAAAGAACATGACTGACTGGAGAACATTTATGGAGGGGCTCATTCACAAGGAGCATACATAAATGGCCTGGACAGTTCTCACTTCTGATACTTCTGCTTGCCATCCTGTAGAGTCACTGCTATCCTCTAGTGATGCCATCAGTTCAGAGACTTTCTTCCCTGAGATCGGGGTCCTCTTATGTTCTACTCTCTCTGCTGATATTTCCACTGAGTGGCTCTTTGCTACTTTCTGTCCCTCCTCTTATGACTTCTAAACCAGTAGCTATTTAACATTTTTTTATGATTGATTTCCATGCCCAATCAGCTGGTAATAGAGGCCCTTGGAAATCTTTCTTTTTAATTATTTTATCTGCTGCCACTCACTCATGATACTGCAGTCTGAATTTTGTTCTCAAGTTTTGTGGTTTAGTTTTTTTTTTTTTAATTTCCTATTGTACCCCTAAAATTGATAGTCTGGTTCAATTCAAATAGTCCTGGGAACTCTATCTAGTAAAAAGTCAAAAGACTTTAGTGAAATTGGAGAGATTCTTTTTCAGCCCCCATAATGTCCTGGCTGTCATGCAAATCAGCTTCAGTGAAGAGAGGGAAATTAATATCCTTTGTCTTTTTTATTGAGAAAACCTGATACCTGAATGCAAAAAAAAATGGAATAAACATTATAATCCAAGGAATGTCTAATTGGATAAAGATGTGAGTAAGCCAAACACTGAGAGTGATGGTCCTCCTTATTAGAATACGTACTTAGCTGTTTGACCCTCACTTAACCCTGTCTGTCTCAGTTTCCTTATCTAGAAAATAAGCTAGAAAAGGAAATGGCAAATCACTCCAGTATGCTTGCCAAGAAAACTCTAAATAGGATCGCAAAGAGTCAGACACAATTGAAACAACTAAATAATAATAATAACTAGCATTTATTTAGCACCAAGGTTTGCAAAGAGTTTTATAAATATCTCATTTTATTCTCCAGACAACCCTACAAGGTTGGTGCTATTGATTTCTTCTTACTGATGAGAAAACTTAGGCAAATGGAGATTTAATGATTTATTCAGAGTCACATAGGTAGTAGTTTCTGAGGTGGATTTGAACTCAGATCTTCCTGATTCCAAGCCTGGCACTCTCTCTACTGCCTTTACAATGAGTATCTTTTCAACTAAAGAAACACATGCACTTATTCAAGAGCCACCAATTCTTGAGCCTCTCCCCCTTAGGCCACGTATGTAGCCCCTCTTTAAAGTATTTGAGTAGGTCTATCTAAATCCCCAAAGGTTGGTACTCATTACAATGAAAAAAATTGCTGGTTCTCACAGTTTTGGAACATATGTACCTTCATTCTTTCATTAATTCTTCCAGTGTGAGAAGGGCAAAGGAGAAATATCTCAATGCCCATTCATCTATTCATTCAATAAATATTTTTAAAACTCCTAATATGTAGTAGGAACTGGAGAAGATTAAAAAATAAATTAAATAAGACATAGTCCCTGTTCTCAAGGAATGCATAGTTTAATAATGGGAAAACTAGGCATATAGATAAATATAAATTTGAATATAAATGTGGGCAGTTGGATAGCACAGTGGGTAGAGTGCCAGATATGTAGTCAGGAATATCTGAGTTCAAGTCCAGCCTCAGGAGGAAATGGCCAGCTCCATTATCGTTGCCAAGAAAATCCTGCATGGGGTCAAATGACTGTACAACAAGAACATTGGTGTATAAGATGATCACAAAGCCTGTATGTTAAATCATGAGCAAAATATCTATAATCAGAGATGGACATAATAGACAAAAAAGAACAATCCCTTAACCTTTGGTCCAGCTCTCCTAGACCTAACTCCTTTTCTATATATAACTGCTTCTTATGATGCTTATAGTGGAGGTGCTGACAGCTTGACCCAGTATTTATGTTTTGTTTTGCTTTTAAAAGCAAAAGAAAAGTAGAGGGTCATATCTAGTCAAGTAACAGCAATGATTGATCATTAATAACAAATTACTAAATAAATAATGAATATCCTTATAGAAAATATATAAATAAACAATAATTAATCATAAAGAACAGTGAGAGATTATTGGAAGGTATTTATCAGTATTTATCAATGCATGTTTCACTATGAGAAAATTCTTTTAACATAATAATCAAATGAAATTCAGTCAAGTTTTAGAGAAACACTAGTTCAAAGTACTTTCTGCCACCTCCAGTCAGGATCCCTGAAAAAAACATGCTTGACCTACCGAAAGAGCTAATATAAAATGTATGAAAATCTGATTGTAGGAATTGGGTTTTTGTTGTGTTTCCCTTCCTTCACATGATGGGCCATTATATGGACACAATCTTTCTCTAGAGACAATGTGCTATCAGTGAAATGCTCAAAGATTATTTTCCCAAAAGTTACTGATAACTAAAGGCAATTTAACTTTTGAAAAAAAATTAAGTTAGCTGGAATAAATCTCCTGAGCATCAACAATTCATTAGATAAGAGGGTCTGGTATAAAGTATGCTTTAAATTCAATTTCTCCCTCTGAAGAATTAGAAGAGGTGATGGTGGAAGGAAATGATAATCTCTTCTACCATCAGCAGACTTGGATAAAAGTTTTGGTTAGGTCTGACTGGTCTCTTGTAACAGGATCTTAAAGTTAACATACTGCTCATTCCTACTTTTTTGTTTTCTTATTATAGGATTTTGATATAGAAGAGACCTTAGAAGGATCATCCCATATTGGCATATTGACAAAAGTAACCAATCCATCCCTTTTTTTATTTTACAAATAAGGAAAATGAGATATAGGAAGTGAAGTCTCTATGGTCATATAACAGATCCAGTTCCCAAATCCAGGCTTCAGTCCACAGCATCCCATACTTTCCCTTTGGGTGGTCTAATTCTCTTTGACTTTCCTAAAGATTAAAGATGACAGCCATAAATAGGACAGGGTCATGAGGGTGCTTCAGAGTGCTGAATTTGGAGGACTCTGAGGCTTCTTGCAGTCCTTCTTTAGTAATTTAGCTAGCAAGAGTAATTAATTAGTTTAGGAGTAAGCTAGAGCTGGTGGGCTGAGTTGAGCTCCTCCTAATCTCCTCACACAGAGCAGCCTCCTATTAAAGCAGCTGGTATTTCAGAGTTCTTGTCTACCACCATTCCCAAATGATCAGTGGGTTTTGTTCTATTTATCCCAGGTGCAGCTTGTTGTACCTGCCCCAGGTACAAATATTTCTACTTATATCTCTGTGGGTGATATTCTATTCCTGTCCTCCTGTCTTTTGTGCAAAAAGTTGAATCCTTTTCCTAGAAATGCATTTGTCAGGGGTCTCCATACCCTGCTGGCAATTACAAACTAACAGAGAGGCAAACATTCTGAAAGTCTGATTTGTTCATAATTGTAGGTTGAGAGCCTACAAGTCCTTTGCTCTTTAGGAGAAGTATATAAGGGTTTTGCATCAGCAGAAGTGCAAAAGACAAAGACAATTCCAAAATTCCTCCCCCTCCCCTCCACCATTCTTGATCTGTCCAGCCTATGTTTGGAGATATTAGCATCCCATGGATAAGAGACTGGGTCTTTGCCACAATGACTCACTGACTGAGACAGCAACACAGACACAGTGGAGTCCTATAAATATCTGGAAGGAGGGAAGGCAACAAAGTAAGAGTTTATCAAACAGGAATTTTAGCCAGAGTTTAGCTTTTTTTGGGTTCTTGGTTCTGAGACCTATTTATGATCCTTTAAAATAACATGACCAATCTTCTGTAGTTTGAAATATCCATGCCTGCTCAGTGGAATCCTGTGGATCCTAGAAACTGTACTAAGTTGCAAAGAAGTATTCTTAAGCCTATATTAATTTAAAGAATAATTATAATGGATGGATGGATGGATGATTGGATGGATGGATGGATGGATGGATGGATGGATGGATGGATGGATGATGGATGGTAAGATAGATGAAAAGTATTTATAAAACACTTCAAAGATGCCAAACGCTGTGCTGAATACTGAGGTGCAAATTTTAAAATGAGATAATATTGCCTCCCCTCAAAGAGCTTACTTTTTTTTCCTCTCTCTTTTTTGGGGGGGGGGGTTGCAAGGCAATGGGGTTAAGTGGCTTGCCCAAGGTCACACAGCTAGGTAATTATTAATTGTCTGAATCTGAATTTGAACTCAGGTCCTCCTGACTTCAGGGCTGGTGCTCTATACACTGCACCACCTACCCCTCCCAAGCTTACATTTGAATAGAAGAGTGACATTTTAGGGGAGAGAGAGAGAGAGAGAGAGAGAGAGAGAGAGAGAGAGAGAGAGAGACAGAGAGACAGAGAGAGAGACAGAGAGAGAGACAGAGAGAGAGACAGAGAGACAGAGTCATAGTTGGGAAGTCATAAAGATGATGACTGGAACATTAGAGCAGTCCATTAGTACACTTTTAGTGATTTAATTAGTTTTTTAGAGAGAAAGAGTTGGAGAAGAATTGGGGGGATAGGACAGGCATTGAGCTGGTAAATGTTTCACAACTGGTTCTCCAAATATAGATGTATATACATATAAACACATGCATACATATGTATATAAATGACATTTTAAAGTTTAAGCTGTATTTTTAATATTTTTCTCCATCGCTTTCTTAAATTTGCATAAGCAACAAAATAATAATCAAATCCTGATTTGCAGATGTCCAAGATATAAATACTCACAACAAATGGCTCCCCTGGGGAGTGGTTTCCTGAGGGAAGGGCTGAAAATGGGCAGGATGAAGATGAAGACACTTTGTCCCAGAGAATGCTGAACCTAATGGCTTAGCTACTCTCAGGCAAGATCTCTGGCAGTCAGGTCTGAAAAGCAGAAACATAGCAACAATAAGAGCAGAAAAAGAGATCAATCTTCTTTTTCAGTTCTGGGAAGCAATTTTTCCTTCCCTTTTCCTGCTGACCATTTCTTGGGTTATTATAACCTCCATGAAAATTCTTCCTTTTATAAGAATAGTCGAATCAAAGAGAACTTTACATTCCCTACATTAAGTTACACAAAGTTTTGTCTTTGGAGGAAAGAAGGCAAGCCCAAGAAAAATCACAATTTGGATACCAAAAAGCAAAATTTCTCCTGTGTCCTTTTCTGAGAGATTAATAACTTTAGAAGTCTGATGAATATACATGAGGAAACTTGAAGAATATATAGTATGGAGGGGAAATAGGGAGCTCAAGGATGAGTGGAAGGACCCTGACTGATCTAGCACATGATCACCCACATTCTAGTTTCTATTCCACCAATGTCTCTCAGACTTGACCTCTCCTCTGAGCTTCTGTTTTTCTCTTTGTAAAATTTGTTGTTGTCAGCCATGTCTATTTGGGATTTTTCTTGGCAAAGATACTGGGGTGGTTGCCATTATTATTACAGATGAGGAAACTGAGACAAACACAGTTAAATGACTTATCCAAGGTCACATAGTAAGTATCTGAGACCAGATTTAAATGCAGGTCTTCCTGACTCCAGACCTGGAATCTTTTCACTGAACCATTTAGCAACCTGTTTGAAAAAATAAGAGTAATCATTTCCCATAGTTTATCTAGGACACATGGTTGATATATGACTCTAGACATATGTGGAACTTCTCTCTGGAAAGCAGCTTTCACAAGGTATAGCCTGGTCAGGGATCCACTCATCAAATCTTGTTTGTGTTTTCCAAAACAACTACAGGGGAGCCCAAGCTCCTGCAAGATCTGCTGTACTGAAATGCTTCCACTAAGGATCTACTAATTGGAAAGGGCAATGAGTTATTGGTCTGTTATCTAAAGACCATCCCAACAATGCAATGTATTGGTATCTTTATTGTCCAATTGTCTAGTTCCAAATCCAAAGAAATCTCCTTTGGAGGCAGAGTCACATAAGCAAGTCCAGCTGACCCCATTTCAGATAAGCTATTCTAAAAATCAGTTTTTTTTTAAACTTTCATCATTGCTACTGGAGAGTTGTCCTAGTCTTTAAAAGTCTCCCTCTTCCATTTAAACTAGATGCATGTATGGTGTATATATTATCCATGTGCATATGTTTATATATGAATATATTTGTATTGTGTGTTTATCTGTCCACTTGTGTATACCTACATATCCACTGCAGGACATGTCCTAGAATATGATCTCCTTGAGGGCAAGGCCAATGTTTTTGCTTTTTTCTGTATCCCCCAATGCTTTATACAATGCTTAGCGCATAGTAATTGATATTAGATGATATCTGACAAACTTATTCATGGTAGTTATGAGACTTAGAGTAGGTTTTACTAGAAAATCAGAAAAACAGGAATATATAAATCAAGAAAGCTTATTATAATATACCTTTCCTCACACAAGGGAAACTCACTTCCTAAAGCAAGATAGCTGTAGGCAAGAATATGGGGAAAATTCAGACAATAAATGGAAGCAAACAGGTCAGTGGCTAGGCCCTCATGTATGTTGGTCTTTCAGCCATGGAATTGGGGTCAATGCTAATATTTTGGCAAGGCTTTCATCAGCTATCTGTGTCAAACTCATCATTGTGCCTCCCAGTCAATATGTTATATGCCCTGGGTCATCTTTGTACCAGAGCATCCCTCCACCCCCTCCCTCCCTCCCTCCCTCAACCAAAGAGCCAAAAGTCTTGGTTTATCAGGAGAGGCATCTCTGATGTCATAGGTTAATATAAGAGCCTTAGCTTATGAGACAGAGAATACAAGAAGCAGTATGGGAGTTACCAGAAAAGGAGACTTTTTGTAGAAGGGGGGACATGCTTATTATCAAAATCAGAGGTGGTCTGACACAGCTGAGTCTTTCAGACACCAAACTCCAACTCTTTCTGAACCATCTTAGAGAGTACTATCTATTGGGCCACATCCCCTCTCCTCAGATTCTCTGTCATCCAATTCAGAAGAGCAGTTCTAAACATACCAATGGGACTCAAGCCCTCAGTCTACATTTGCTTACCCTGATTCTCTTACTCTTTTCTCTTGCCTATCTATATGTCAGCTAGCAATCATTTATGAAGCACTCACTATGTAGAAAACACTGCATGAAACGGTAGGTGTCAGGGTAGCAGAATGGTTAGAACACTGAATTTGGAGTCAGAAAGATCTTCATTCAAATCCCAAGTCAAATACTAACCATATGACCTTGTACAAGACATCCTAAATTTTCTTATCTGTAAAATGAAGATAATAATAGCACCTACCTCCTAAGGTTATTGCAAAGATCAAATAAGATAATACATGGAAAGTAATTTGCAAACCTGAAATCATTTAATACTAATACTACTAATAAAAATAAAAATAGTTATTATTATTTTCATATCCAAAAGGCATTCTCAACCTCAATCAATGCTTCTCCTTCTACCCCTCGCCTTTTCAACACTTCACTTAACTTCCTTTTTTATAGGGGGACAAGAGAAAGGGTCCTATCTTTGGAGTAAAAGGATAAGGGTTCAATTCTTTCTTCTGACAAATTACTTTGTCTTCCTAAGTCTCATTTTTCTCATCTGGATAGAAAGGGCTAAATCTATCTATCAGCTCTAAATCTATCATCATATGCTCCTCTGAAAACTACATATACCAGGATCTGAGCAGTCTGTACCATGATCAGAGGAGGTTTAAACATCAGTCTTTCAGTAGATTGTAACAGTTATTACTGAACCCTAATTAACTCTTCCGTTAATACATGCTGTCCTTTATGTTTAGCACCTTTGTGTGTAAGAATAAATACTTCACCATTCCTGATTCAAACCATGTATTATATAGTTTTCTACTTGTTCAGTTGTTCAGTTGTATCTGGCTCTTTGTGACACCATTTGGGGTTTTTCTAGCGGAGATATTGGAGATGTTTGCCATTTCCTTCTCCAGCTCATTTTGTAGATGAGGAAATGGAGGCAAACAAGATTAAGTGACTTGTTGAGGGTCATACTAATAAGTGTCTATGGGCAGATTTGAACCCAGGAAAACAAGTCTTCCTGACTCCACACCCAATGTTCTATCCACTGCACCACCTAGATGACCATACCTTACTATATTCATCCTTTTTTAGGGAAAATCTAGAAGTGAACCAAAACCTAAACTATAAATACAATCCTCTCCAGGGTGCCAGGACCAGGGGTTCATGAGTCAAAGGCATAAAAACAAAAAAATCCTAGCTAGCCACTTGCATTAAAGTCTAGGTTCCTGTACCAGGCCAAATCATTTACAGGAGAAGAATGGGAGGCACAGTACTCCTTGTCAAATGTGGATCCATTAGTAGGCTTTCAAGGTAATATTTGTATTAAAGTGATGCAAAACATAATAAGAAGAACCAGGAAAACAGTAACAGCATCACCATAATAATGTAAAGGAAGACAATTTTAAAAGACTTCAGAATTCTGATCAATGAAGTGAATTGATGGTCAATCATGCCTGCTACCACCATAAATAAAATGAATTAATCTAAAATAAGAAGAAAAGTGGTGTATTAGGTGATAGAAATGGAATGAGGTAAATCTTTTTTGGTATGACCAAAGTGTTGATTTGTTTTGCTTGGCTATGCTATCTATTTGGAGAAGGATGGAGAATGAAAGAGAGAGAGAGAGAGAGAGAGAGAGAGAGAGAGAGAGAGAGAGAAAACAAAAGAGAAAAGAGAGAAGGGAAGGGAAGTAAAAATGAGACAATGGCTTTATAATTGTACATAAAATAATACTAACATGTTGTGCTTTCTACTTAGAGGATCATAGGCATAAAACCAGAAAGGAAAATTAGAGGTCATCAAGTAGCCTGCCTCATTTAACAGATGAGAAAAATGAGGTCTAGAGAAGAAAAGTAGTAGATGTAGGAAGTAATGTTTGTGCCTTGAAATTGTTGATATTATTTCTTTAATGAAGAAGAAGTAGCAATGTTGTTTGACCTCCATTCTTGAAGAAGGCCTTGATATCAGGAGATGAAGCCATGACATGCAAATGAGTTGGATTTGAGTGAGGGTCTGTAACATGGTCTGTAACAAGCAGCCTAGAATGACCCCTGAGAGAAAAGACATGAAATGGGTAGAGACCATGGTACATAGTTGGTAAAACAAGGATTCAGCCTGGTGGGGGAAAGGAAGAATCATGTGATAACTTCTAATTTTAATTACAGTTAATCCTTCCATATTGAGGGGTTAGGAACACAGCACTCTCCCTCCTCCACCCCAGTCTGAAAAATCTGAATGAAAATTTTTGACTCTCCCTTCATATCAGAGAAGTTTGAATTATTCTGGTATTAAAAGATTAAATGTTAACATTCAAAACTCTCTCTCTCTCTCTCTCTCTCTCTCTCTCTCTCTATATATATATATATATATATATATATATATATATATATATACATATATATACTATGCAGTTCATATATGTATTCTATGCATTTCTGAGTTTCCAAACCTTTTCTGTATCATCTGTGACTTTTGCAGAATTTCCCCCAAATTCCCATTTAATTTATAAGAAATTATAAATTAATTGACCCAGAATATATTAAAATCTAGATGAAGGAAGTTGCAAAGTAGACGGAATAACTATAATTCTTCTTGTTAACTTGGTGCTAAATTTTATTCCTACATTATTAAAGGAATGCAAATGTTCTCAGAACCCTCTAACCCGAGGTCAAGTTGTGTCATCCTAGTTGTATCTATGTGAAGTAAATTGCCCAACTTCCCCCAGCTAGGAAGTTCCAGAGTTAAGATTCAAATCCAAGTTTTCTGACTCCAAATAAATATTCTTTCTACTGCTCTGTTATTTCTTAAGCAATGAAAGTCAACAAATTATGTTAAAGTCCATTGTCTTCCTCCAGACTGAACAGATGAATTTATTTTCTTTACCAAATTGTTTTGCATGGTGAATAATATTTAGCAATTGACAACAGTTTAGTCATTAATCTGCCGGGAAAGACTATCAGTTCTCAAGCCAAACAGGGTTTGAATTTCATATTTTTATAATAGACAAGGAATGTAAAAACAGCATGAGAGTAAATTATACCTGCAACTGAAAACCTCTGTGAGGGAGGAAGGGTAGGGTCATGTAGGCATTTTCAGTAGTTTTCTTGACAGGTACAGGAACCAATAATAGCTTGCATTCATTATAGTGCTTGTAAGTCTTTTAAAATTCTTGACTTACAAACAATACCATACCAATTAATCTGGGATGTCAAGGCCCAGAGGCAGAATTCCATATTCACCGGATCATGGTTGAGGGGCATGGTTACAAATCAATCTGATGAGCAAAAGACATGAAAATTGTATGTGTCCTGACCATCTCATCATCATTGATTCTCCAAACTTATTCTAGGGCCAGGAACTGAAGCAGCTGCTTCTTCAGTAGTCCTAGGCAAACAGCCTTACCAGAATTTTGCAAGCTGACTTTGAGTGGCCTGGGGATATTAGAGTCTGTATAATTTTATAATAAAGTAAAATAGGGGGAGACAATGTGTCATTATGGAGAGAATTGATCTCAGAGTCAGGAAGATCAGGGTTCAAGACCTTCCTCTGATATTTAACTGACTTTTCAAACAGGACCCTGGGGATAATCTCTAAGTCCATAAATTGAGTTAAGTGATTAGATAGAGTCTGGACCTGGAGCTAGAAAGTTGTTGTTCACTCATGTCTGAATCTTCATGAGTCATTTGAGGTTTTGGGGGGGGGAAAGATTTCCTTCTCTAGTCTATTTTATAGAAGAGGAAACTGAGGCAAAAGGAGTTTTAAGTGGCTTACCCAGGGTAACCCAGCTAGGAGGTATAGAAGGTCTGAATAGAATTCAAGATGAGTCTCCCTGCTTCCCAACCAGTCCCTATCCATTCTGCCATCTAAGAAAACCTGAGTTCAAATCTAATTCAGACATTCCCTAACTCTATGACAACTGGACTTGACTGTTGTCTGCTTTGATTTCCTCATCCATAAAATCAGGATGATAAAAGCATTGACCTTTCTAAAGTTGTTGCAAGGATAAAATGAGATAACATTTGTAAAGTTCTTTGCAACCTTAAAGATGAAATAAAATATTTATATAACAAATATTATTATAATATAAATTATTAGTATAACATTTCATGCTATAATATATTGTAATAGTCATTATTATAAAGAATTATTACATATGACAATTATATAATATTTAAATGCCAATTGTTATTATTACTAACTTCTAGTACCACACTTCCAGTCTGGTGATGACTTCATCCCCTAAGCCTTCTCCTGCATTCCTGCTGAGCTCAAACAATGTTCATGGAGCAGTTCAGAAGAGTATTGCTAAATGTTTAACATTTCCAAAAAAAATAAAAAAAAATGTATGTGCACATATTTTCCATTTTAATTTGCATTTAACAGGAAGTAGCACAGAGAAACAGGACAGTTTTGTAAGAGATAACTTTAATGGGTCGGCTAGGTGTCATAGTGGATAAAGCACCGGCCCTGGTGTCAGGAGTACCTGAGTTCAAATCTGGTCTCAGACACTTAATAATTACCTAGCTGTGTGGCCTTGGGCAAGCCACTTAACCCCATTTGCCTTGCAAAAACCTAAAAGAGAGAGAGAGAGAGAGAGAGAACTTTAATTAATTATATGCCTTTAAAAAGCAAGTAATATGGAAGAAAGAATCAGGGGTTCACTAATGAACTCTGTGTTTTGTGTGTGTGTGTGTGTGTGTGTGTGTGTGTGTGTGTGTGATATGTTTAAAATTCAGAATTTAAAAATTAAAATTTGCTTTAAAATTCCCTAGCTCCATTGTCAGAGGCCCTGAGTTGAAATTCCACCTCTGAAGCTTATATTACTTCCCATTTGACTCTGGACAATCATCACCTCCCTGGATCTCAGTTTCCTTATCTATAAAATGAAGGATTTGGACTACATGGTTTCAGAGATTCCTTCTGGTTCTCTGTTGTTGTTCTCAACACCAAATCTGAAAAAGAAATTTATTAGATGAGGACTAGAATTGTGGAAGAATGGGAATCTGTCTTATAGAAGACTGGCCTAGGTCACTACAGGACCCTAAGTCCCACTTCTCTCCTCCTAGCTCACTGCCCCAGGGGGATCACAACGAAGATGAGAAGGCCTTGTCCTCCCCTCCCTCTACTCCTGGATGTGGGACTGGGGCATAAGAACTAGAAGGTGAAGGTCTAGGCTGTGGTCCTGGAGTCTGCAAGAAGACTGAGACTCCTGTTCCAAATTGGGGGTGAGAGGAAGGGACAAGGTGACTCCCCAGAACAAGGGTGAGGAATCTTACAAGCACTGTGGTGAGGGAGAAATCATCAGCACCCTCCAGGGCAAGGGGCTCTGTGTTTTCCTCAGGGGACAATGGGAGTGAGTATTGAAAGAGTCCATGTTGCCTATCATGCTCACTTTTTCTCTGGGGTAGTTGTAGGGAAAGTACCAGTAGGTGCCTGAGTGCCCAGACACTGCCTCATGACCTGGCTGATAGATGAGTAGACCTGCATAGCAACTTTGTCCACCTCATGGGGAATTGTGTCACTTTAAGGTTCATATCCCAGAGGGAGATCAGTTGAGCCTCAGACTTCAGTTTTTGTAGGGTCCTCTAAGTTCCTTCTAGGTGTAGGATGTCAAAGTGGAGCAAGGCAGACTCTAGCCACGGGCAGCAATGGGCAAATGGCCTTCAGCTACTCCCACTTGACCACTCAGCCCATGTTGACATGGAACATTTGTCCTGAGGGGCTCCCGAAACAAGGTTGATGGGGGATGTAGCATCTTGAGGACCAGGAAAGGACTCATGTAGAAGATATCATTTGACCTAAGATTTGAAGGGATTTTGAGAGGTAGAGGTGAGGAAGGAGGATATCCCAGGTGTAAAACAGTTTTTGTGATATATAGCAAGGATGATGGTAACATATGTGAGAAACAATGAGACCAGTTTGACTAGACCCTAGGGTGTGGGAAGGAGAGTCATAAGTTTCAAAGGTTAAAATGGGGTGCCAATGTGGATGGCAATCCAACAGTTCTGTCAGAGTCAAACTAACCCAGGACGTCACAGACTACTAGGGAACCTAAATTCAAGAGGCAGCTTTAGATAACCACTCCTGGAAATTTTGCCTAATGGTCCAGCTTGTAAATTTACCCATATTGCCTTGTGGAAGGATTTAAACTCCACCATCTCCTTCCCAAGAGCCTACTTATATTCATTTTGATATGGATTTCATTAGCTTTTCTCTCTTAGCAGCTGCAGGAAAAAATCTGTCCTAAATGAAAGGATGTAGGAAGGTGTCAATGAAAAGATTTCACTGGGGTACCCAAAGGAGTTTATTGCTTGTACCTTGAAAGACTTAGAATGGAGTATAATACAGAGTTTTCTTTTGATGCTGCTTTAAAGTGTGTGGTTTCTAGAAAAATTACTTGACAACATGACTTTCAGCCATAGACATTTTTGTCAGTGCTGAATTGCTCAACCCTAGTACAAGGTAACACTACATCATTTTTTTTTATTAATCTTGCATGATATATAGGCAATATACAGGCAATGATGCTTTGATGATGCTCTTTTGGTCTTAGGGTTACTAGTGTGCAATGGTCTTTTGATCATAGGTATAATCAAAGTATGGTTCTGCTAAGTACTGGTTTGTGAACCTTCTCTGCTTTCTGCTTCTGCCTTTGGCTAGAATATTTCCAGGGCCATCTCTAAGTTATTCTGATCCATATCTGGTCACTGAAACCCAGATACTCTGGAGAAGAACATGAGGCTGGTGACTTAGCACAGAACTCTCTCACCTAAATCCAACTCACTTGAATGTTATGGCTTCACTTCTCTGATATCATGGTCTTCTTTGTGAATGAAGGTCAAACAACAAACAAAAAACAATATTGCTATTTCTTGCATTAAAGAAAAACATAGTTCTACTTTTTTGATTCTGACACTTCAGTTCTGGGACTGGACACTCCCCTAGGGTTTAGTAGACCAGCATAGGAAAAGCTCATCCTTCTGTTCTTTTTACAGAGACACAGAGCAGGACATGGAGATCGTATCATTTCATTACTATATATATCTTTTTTTAGCTCAGATCCTTAGACCTAAACTTTAGTCTTTTGGTGAAATAGACCCTTCCTACAAATAAAATCAAGTTAGGAGAAAACCCTCAGCTCCCTTTCTCCTCATAAGAAGAAGGAAGTCTTTAAATTCTCCTAGGCCTTCACTTTCAGGATCCAAGCTCTTTTTGAGTAAATAATGACCAGTCAGCTAAGTAGAGCCTTAATCTGCCTTTGAACCTTCTGTCTAAACCTTAATTACAATTCACTATCTCAAACAACTATCTGACTTAGGGTTAGAGATTTCTTGTGATGGGACTCAGTATGGGGCAGTTAGGTGGTGCAGTGGATAGTGCATAGGCCCTGGAGTCAGGAGGAACTGAGTTCAAATTCTGCCTTAGACATTTAATAATTACCTAGCTGTGTGACCTTGGGCAAGTCACTTAACCCCATTCCCTTGCCAAATAAGGGGGGGGGTGATCTAGGAAACAGATTTCTGTGCTATTTAAAGATATTTGAAGCCAAGAAATAGATACAATTATAGCCCAGTACCTTTCTGGGATTTCTTGTGATTCTCAAGTTGCCCTACAAGAATCCTCTACTCCCAGACCCCTTGGAAATGGAGATTGTAGGTCTGCCAAAGAAATTCTAAAGAATTAGAGTCTGAGGGCTCTATAAATTTCTCATATATTTGAAAGGAAAAGGGAGGGGGGAAAACTCAAGGATTCTAGAAATCAAGCTCTACCTTAAGCTTTTGCTCCAAATTCCTGACTTTATTATGTAAAAGCAGTCAGTTACAAGCTTCCAATCCTGGCCTGAGCAGCAGGGAGGGAGAAGAGCACCAGGCTAGGAGTTACTTTAGTAACACAAGGCTTTTGATAAATCACTTTGCCATTCTCTGTCTCAGTTCCTTTGCCTGGGAGCAGATTTAGGGAATGAAAAGACCCCTAGATTTGGAGTTAGAAGATCATTCAAATCCTGAATATTCTACCTTGAGCAAGTCACATCACCTCTTAAAAAAACAAGCAAATAAAAAAACCAGGAAGGTTGGGCTCAATCTCTACTAAGGTCTTTCTAGTGCCACATGCCAAGAAACCATGTGACATAAGTGTGCATATATTAGTGCCTTGACAATAGGATAGCAGGCTACATTTAAATCATCTAAAAATGTAAGAGGAAGGTGGGTGGAGATGTAAGAGTCATGAATTTCTTTATCAATGAAAAGTGTGTGGGTAAATATAAAAATGCATAAGCAAGGCATGTGACTTGCTAACATTAAGGGTCTAATAGCAAAATCTAATAGCTCCTTTCTTCTTCAAAACGGAAACAGTCCTTTTCAGGCTTTATATCCTTTTCATAATGAAATGATACAATCTCCATGTCCTGCTCTGTATTTCTGTAAAAAGAACAGAAGGATGGGTTTTCCTGTGCTGGTCTACCAAGTCCTAGGGGAATGTCCAGGCCCAGAACTGAAGTGCCAGATTCAGAGAAGTAGAGCTATGGACTTGATATTTAGACATTGCCAAGACACTGTACACATACACACACACACACACACACACACACACACACACACACACTTTCCTTGGAATTATGTGCTCTAGAATTTTTTTTTTTCCTTATCAGTTCAAATTTGTTATTTCTGGACTCATTTTTCTAGAGTAAGACTAGTTGAATCACTCCTGAGTGCTCCTGGAGTACCTCCCACACACACATCTACTGTTAGATGCCAATGATTGGTGTCCCAGTTCTATTTAACTAATTAATAACAATTAACTTTTACTTGGGAATATTTGTTTAAAAGATATAGAAAGAACAGAAGTTATAAGTGTTTCCCTTCAATAACTAAGAGCTCACTCTCTCCTATCCTACCTGTGTACCTTGGGAAGGTGAAAATATGTTTCTCATACAATATTTGTTCTACCAATTTCTTTTCTAAATATTGGACAGTTCCATGAATGGATGAGTCTTCATTTTGGCTACTGCTGGAATGAGACAAACATGCACTCCAAATGTCACTACTGGGCTGACCATCACAAAACCTAACAGATGATTTTAATGTATATAACTTGCCTAAAATCATCTGTGTAGTAAGCATCAAAGGTAAGATTTGAATATGGGTCCTCTTTCTCCAGAGCCAATATGTTTTCTGCTCTTCTACACTGTCTTCCCCAAATGCAACCACTGACTCAGAGCCAATCTGCCCTTTAATCTGAGAAAATAGATTTTTGTACTCCAAAATCTGGTATTATTTCCATATAAGTACTTCTTGATTATCTGAGACAATGAAACATCTCATTGGGTTATCACATTTTTTCCCAGATTAAAGGAGTCTTAGAGATCATCAGATTTAAAGAAACTGAGTCATGAAAAGGTAAATGATTCATCCCAAAATCACATAGCTAACTAGAATCAGGACCAGAATCCATGTTTCCTTATCACTGTTCTTTTCTATATAGAGTGAAAAACTATGTAGGAAAAACTGGGATCAATCAGGACTAGAGTAGTTTGGTCTTCTTTTAGTGAAGCCATTCCATGTTGTGGGTAGGAAGAAAGAAGGAAATCACATGAGAGAATTAAACTTCCTTGAACTCCCAAGGTCTCTTCCAACCCTAACCATATATATGTATGTGTAAGTGTATGTATGTATGAATGAATGGATGCACAAGTATATGTATGCACATAAGTCATATATTACCTTAAGAATAAACAATAAATCAACTCAAATGGTTTTGTTTAGCATACTTTTCCAGCAATAAGAAGTTTTACTATTTCTGGATTTGTTTCTTTCAGACACATATTAGCTGCACAATCCTGGGCAAATCACTTAATATCCATTTACCTCAGTTTCCCTAACTGTAAAATGGGGATAATAAAAATACCTACCTCAAAACAAGGTTACTATACTTTGTTACTTCCTTAAGGATATGATTTCTCTCTCATCACATTCAGTTTGGATCAATATAGATATACCATGGAAATGAATGGCAAATTGCCTTCTGTAGGGGTGGGGGGAAGGAAGTAAGATTAGGGGAAAAATTGTAACACTCTAAATAAAATCTTTATAATTCAAACAAAAAGAAACTAAGGTTGTTGTGAGGATTAAATGAGAAAATATTTGCACTACCAGAGCAGCTTTTAGTCTTAAAGAGCCACCTGGCACTCTTAGAACACAGGATCTGGCACATAGTGGGCACGATGAGCTATTTATTCCTTTTACCTCCCCCCCTTTATTTTGTCTTCTGCCTCTGTTGAATTTGCATGAAATCAGCTGGCAGGATTTAAGGAAAGAAGGTAAGAAATAGAGAGAGGGATGCATCAGAGGGAAAGCTTTGATTTTCTTCCTCCCACCTGAAGGAAAAAAACCCAACAAAACAGGCTAAATATTACAAAATGCTTCTAAAATAAAAACTATTCTTTCAAATGGAAATTATGGGAGTTGGTGCCTCTGACTGCCCTGGAGAGTGTTTTGATGTGTACTTTCATGGAGTGAAAGTGGCTCACCTGCCTATTTTTAAAAGTCTAAATCTGTCAATAGCTTTGTTTGTGTGCCATTCAGGAGGCTATCATTACTGCTTTTCCTAAGGCACTGTTGCATTTGAATTAGGTAAAGCTCACTCAAGACTCCAAATCCTCCTGCTGGTGATAGCACAGGAAAGGACTCTGACTGCTTATTATATGCCTCAAAATGTAACTAAATTGAAACAGAAGTAAACAACATCATTCTTACAGAAGCTTTAGGTTTAGGAAAATTCTGCAGGAGGCTGGGATCCGTGAGCTCTCCAAATGCCTTTGAAGGGGAGGGGGGAGAGAGAGGAGTCTGTTAGTGTTCCCGGTAGAGGAAAAGAGAAAGCAGGAAAAGGGACTGGACTGGGATTGCCAACCCCAGATCTACTGTTTACAGCAAATGAACTGTTTCCCCAGGCTAGGCCTGTTTTCTCATCTGATAAATTAGTGTTGGACTCAGGGATATGTTAATAAATGTTCAATAGTCAGATCTCTTTTTTTAAGTGTGCACAACACACTTCTTAATATAATATTTTATTTTTTCCAATTATGTGTAAAAGACAATTTTTAACATTCATTTTTTAAATAAAATTTAGACTTTCAAACTTTCTCCTCCTTCCTCCTTAATATGGTAATCAATTTGATTTAGGGGTGTGTGTGTGTGTGTGTGTGTGTGTGTTTACACACATATATACACACTTATGGAAACATATTCCCATATTAGTCATTTAACACAACACACTTTTAAGTTGAATCTTCATTATTAATATTTTGTCTATTGCTTTCATAAGTCTAGATAATCAACAAAACAGTATATTACACCATGATTTGTAGTGTTTGCTATTCCAATCCTGTAAATGCTCAGAGTGAATACTTAACAGCCTGGTGTCCTTCAGCTGGCTAAGAATTGGCACTTGAATACCCCTCCCCCCACTCCCATTCCATGCTCAACTTCCACGGTCACCTCACTTTGAAATCACATTCCCTCATCTCCTCTTTCCTCAGTCACAACTGACTGGCAAGAGCCTGATGACATGCTGCAGCTGTGGCAGCATACCATATTCCATATCCTATGGAGATACCCATTTCAAACAGCTGCTAATCCTCTCACATGGATCCACTCACTTGGTTCCTCTAAGGATCTGACCATATCCCCTGCTTCAGTCATTCTTCCCACTATGGGGAAGACTAACTATGAGGCTGAGGACTATGTCATTCAGATAGCTCACATCTGCCAGGATTTGTCATCACTGTCCTCAGATGCTACAATTGCTCAGTGGGGATCTAAATGAGGATATTTCATTCATTCATTCTTCCTGACTGAATATCAAGTTGTAGAGACTGCCTCTGCAAGACAATCTCTTCCTGTTCTCAATGATTAAAGGTAATTTTTGAGGCAAAGGTAACACCCTCCCAACTGGGGACCCACATCCA
The DNA here is from genome assembly GCF_037893015.1 of Macrotis lagotis. NCBI lineage: Eukaryota > Metazoa > Chordata > Mammalia > Peramelemorphia > Peramelidae > Macrotis > Macrotis lagotis. Next base: position 732,900,122 of record NC_133658.1, read on the forward strand.
GACATCTTTTGTACTCTTGAATTGTCTGGGGAGTTGCATCCAGATAATACTCCCTCCCCCAACAAATACTGACTCATTATCTTAGTTTTTGTACAATACATTGTTTTCTAATCATCTCTCATCATATTCATACAACTATTAGCTAACATTAACACTACATACATTCTATTTTCTGTAAACTGCTTTAAGGAGTAAGTTGGAAAGTATTTAACAACCAGCTTGGGGAAGAGGGGGTGTGTGGAGAATATATGCACAATATACTTATAATCCTCTCTATTAACATTTTCTCTTTCACCTTCTTAAGTCTAAACAATCAACAAAATAATAAATCAAGCCTGGTCAAAGCTCAGTCAAATTGTGCCTACTCTTTGATCCAGCAACACCACTACTAAGTCTGTATTCCAAAGAGACTTAAAGAAAAAAAGGAGAGGGGGGGTCCTATTTGTAAAGCAGCTCTTTTTGTTGTGGCAAAGAATTGGACATTGAGAGGATATTCATCAATTGGGGAATGGCTGAAAAGTTAGGATATAGGATTGTCATGGAATACTATTGTGCTATAGGAAAAGATGATCAGGATAATTTCAGAAAAACCTGTATGATAACTATGAATGACTTGGCTATTCTCAGCAATACAATGACCCAAGACAATTTGAAAACACTCATGTTGAAAAATGCTATCCACATCCAAAGAAAGATCTGATGGAGTCTGAATGCAAATAAGGCATACTCTTTTCACTTTATTTTTTATGGGATTTTTTCTCCTTTTGGTCTGTTTCTTCTTTCACAGCATTACTAATATGGAAATGTTTTACATGATTGTATATATATATATATAAAACCTATATAAAATTGCTTACCATCTTGGGGGAGAGAGAGAGAGAAGGCAAGGAAGGGAAGAAGAAAATTTGGAAATCAATTTTTTAAAATGAACGTTAAAATTTTGTCTTGACATGTAATTTTAAGAAATAAAATACTATTAAAAAGATAATACAGTCCTGATTTGTAGTGTTTGACAACTTGTGAGATTTAAAGGCTCATATTGAAAATATAACAAAAAAACTCAATTCCAATTGCTCCAGTAAATCCTAGTTGGATTAGATGATCTCTAATAATTATTATTATTAGTTTGAATACTAATCAGAACTGACATTTATAAGTGCTTCAACTTTTGCAAACCAATTTAAATGCATTATTTCATTTGAATCTCAAAACAACCCTTTTGAAATAGGTGATGTTGTTACTGTTTGAATTGGGAAAAGGTTGGTCCAAATCGTGTTTTATCATTAGTGTATATAACTACCAGAAAGGAAATTCCCTCTCCTAAAGAAGATCAGTAATTGTTCTATAACTTACATGTAACCCACCATTTAGGAGGCTCCAAAGACTCCAAAATCAGATGGATCTGGGAGCTGACCGCAGGTTTTTTTTTTCTTTTTGTTTTTAGTTCTTCATTCAATCTATAGATAATCCTAGAAAATCTGATATGGAAATTTAGTATCTTGATTTCTTCAAATGGGATAGACAATGGGATCCTTAACTCCTCTATAGGTACTCGAGGTATAATATGGATATGGGAATGGGACAGCTTATATTTCACTTCAACAGAAAATGTATATGATGCTAAGGATTCTTGGGAGTCCAAGAACAACTAAAGAAAGAGAGCACTGAAATAGTCCTTCAGCTTCTGGAAGAGAACTTGAGGTTGCTAGCAGGCATTTTGTCACTTTTTGGTCATTTGTGTGGTTGTTGTTCAGTTGTGTCTGACTCTTCATATCCAGTGGATCATAGCATGCCATTGTTGTTCATGGGGTTTTCTTGGCAAAGATACTGGAGTGTTTTGCCATCTCCTTCTTCAGTGTATTAAGACAAACAAAGGTTAAGTTACTTGCCCAGGGTCATATTGATCCAGGCCCAAAGCCCCATCCCCCAAGTCACCTAGTCACCTAGTTTCCACAGAATTCTATACAGGTCTTTCCAAAACTTATAATAGCACTTTGTGATTTAGATTCTGCCTGGAAGATAAATACTCTTTGGAGGTTCCTGAATGAGCAAACACTTCTTATCATATTGGTATTGTCCCAATAAATGCTGACTTGCTCTTCAAGTAGAACATTGCATTTCTGTGGAGAATATCTTCTTTCTCCAAGGAGCAGACTGTATCAGGAAATACCCAGAGGAGCTGGGGCTTACCAGCAAGTCACATGCAAGCACATGGACACCACTCCCATTGTGCTTCTGTTATATTACCACTACTCTTTGGGAAAGGGGAGTTTTGAAGAGAAAAAAAGTGAAAAGGGAACCAAACCAGGTCTCCCTGATTTCTTTCATAGAATTCAGTAATTGATTCTTAATCATCAGAAAGAAATCCTAATCTCTGATAATCAGTAAGCTACCACTAGGCATCCCCTCCAAACAATGATATGCATACTATGATCTCAACAGTTCATGACTCTATAATCTCATCAGGGTGATTAGACTCAAATTAATCTGATAACTCCTCTGATTATTTCCATTCAAATAGTCTTAAAGAATTTCCTGAAACATCTGAGGATTAAGTTACTTGCCCAGGGTTTGTGCCAGTGCCAACATTTAAACCCAGTTGAAGTAGATACTACAATTATCATTATTCCTATTTTACAAATTGAAAAAAAACCTGGGTTTAGGGAAGACAAGGACTTTCCCCTGGTCACCCAAATAGTTTCAGAGGCAAAAATTTAGGACTCTATCCCTAAAGTCCCTTCTAGATCCTAAATACAGACTCCACAGATGTTCATCATTGACCAAAAATGAACCCTGAGTCTTGATAACATAAAAGGGGACTGGGGAAAACAGAATAATGATTCTTCCTCCTTAATTTATTTCTGGTTCCAATTCATTTGCATGCCAAAAAAGAGAGAAGTTTTTGGAAATTAGCAACCCAAAGTCAGATAGTTGTCTGGAACAAAAGTCTGATCTTAGCCCTTGACACAGTCAAAAGAAAAGAATTCATAAGACTTTTCCTTGGCTTTTGGAATTGACTATGACTAAGGCGCTGGCAATGTGCTCTTGTTGCACTTCAGTAGTGTCCAGCTCTTCATGACCCCATATGGAATTTTCTTGGCAAAGATATTGGAGTGGTTGGCCATTTCCTTCCCCAGCTCATTTTACAGGCGTGGAAACAGGTAAATCAAGTTAAGTTACTTACCCAGGGTCATACAGTTAGTAAGTGTCTGAGGCTGAATGTGAACTAAGACCTTCCTGGCTCTAGATCAGGTATTCTGCCCACTGTACCATTTAGCTACTTTTGATGCTTACTGCCTTGGTCAAGTCTAAAGATGATTGTGCTTATTTGTTATTAAGTATTAGTTTCTATTTCGAATAGGATTCGGTAAGTAGTGATAGTGATGCAAAAGAAGAGAGCAACAGTAAAACATCAAAAAAAGTCATGAAAGGGAACAGAAAGAAATTTAGAAGAAGAAAGTGAGAAGCAAGGTAGCTTGGTTAATATGCTAAATTTAGTATGCACCTTAGAACTTTTAAATTATAGAAGGACACTATTACATATAAAATCCTTTTTTCCCTTTTTCATATCTGGAGATGTTTTTGTCTGTTGATGTTGATTCTAATAAGAATATAAACGATTAATGACTAAATAATTAAAAAGTAAAATGATTGGGGAATGACTGGACAAATTTTAGTATATGCATGTGGAGTATTATTGTTCTCTAAGATATCATAAGCATGTGGACTTCAAAAAAAATCTGGAATGAGTTGCATGAACTGATGCAGAATGAAGTGAGTAGAACCAGGAGAACATAGTAACAGCAACATTGTAACAGCTCCTCTCAACAGTTCAGTGATCATGATGATATTTGTCCTTCTTCAACAAAGAAGACCATGATATCAGGGAGGTGATGCCATGACAAGAAAATGAACTGGATTTGAGTGAGGGGTGCTGTGCTAAGTCACCAGCCTCACTTTCTTCTCTAGAGCAATCTGAATCAGTGGCTAGATATGAATCAGGAAGAGTAGAGATAGTTCTAGATGCCAGGCAATTAGGGTTAAATGACTTGCCCAAGGTCCACAAAAGCAAATGTCAAGATCTAAAAGACTAGTGATGGAAAATACCATCACATACAGAGAAAGAACTATGAAGTCTGAATGCAAACTATAAAACATACTATTTCTACTTTTTAAAACTTTTTTTATGTTTTTTCTTTTTCTCATAGTTCTGATTTTTCTTTCATAATATGACTAATATGGAAATATGCTTATTATAATTATACATGTATAACTGTCAGGGAAAGGGAGGGAGAGAGAAAAATATGGAACTCAAAATCTTGAAAAATGAATGTTGAAAATTCTTTGCATGTAGCTGGGAAAATAAATAATTAAATTTATATATTTTAAATAAAGCAAAATGAAGAGGTGGGACTAGATAATCTAGGCAGAGGTCCCATCTAACCCTACTTTTGTAATCTCATATGATCCTAGTTATTATACCCTGGTGGGCTGAGTGGAACTAGGAGGCAATAACACTGGAAATAGCACTGGATTTAGAGTCAAGGAGTTGAAGTCTAATCTTAGTTCTTTCACTTATCACCTGTATGATCTTGGATAAGTCAATTTAACTTCCTAGGTCTCAGTTTCTTCATTTGTATGATAAAGATTAGACTAAATATCCTGTAAAGTCTTTTTTGAGTCTAAACATGTGATGCTACTATCCTCTGGCCAGAATTGATCCTGAAGCCCAGAAAGGTATAGCAGTGAAGCACCCTTAGCAACCAGGGGACAAAAGGAACTCAGAAGTTTGAGAGAGATATGAAACATACAAAACATACTTCTTTCCCATGCATGGTCCCTATGTGAGTATAGTCTCCCAATAATGACAGAGTATTCCAGGACTGTGGGGAGAATTTTCCATTGCTTCCAAATAGTGTCATTTTATTGAATGTCTTTCCTTCTAACTAATTGTGTTCTCTGGCTTACTAGCAATAAAAGAAAACTCATTTCTGGGGATGTGATTTTGAGTGTGTGTGTAGATCCACAAAGTACCTTACACTCCTAATTTCTCTTAAATGATCTCTCAAGTCTCAAGGCTTCTCTCTAATGTATTATTATTATTATCATTACCCTAGTAGCCCATCTAGAGTGAAGGGTGTAGAAAAAGAAGGAACTGTCACCGAAGAGTAACTTCAAAAGGAAATTTGCTTAATGTTGTTATTTTTCTGAAGTTTGTTACACAAGGATATTTTGCTCTTTGAGGAAACAAGGAAAGACATATTTTTCAGGACGTTTGAGGTCAAAACTGCTCAGGACAATGAACATTGAGAAGTAACTCTTGAAGGAAACAATTACCTAAAAATCTACTTTGGTAATAAATTTCTGATCCTTTTGTGTTTGGGATGTATTATAAGTAGGTTTGTTCTCTAGATCACCCACTAGGCTGGAAACAATCTCAATCTATTTGACTCCAAAGACTCCTGACTTGAAAGGCAGAAAGTTATTCAATGAAGATAAAAGAATTTAAGGTATATTTATAATTATTAACTATTCTACAGGGTATAAGGGTTCATAAATTTCTCTTGACAGTGGTAATCTTGGTTTTGGCAAGGTCATCAAAGAGCTAACTTCTGTATCTGTAAAACATTGCTTTACAGAGAATGGAGTTAAACTGGATACTTAATATAATGGAACTGATATCAAGATTAGAAGTGTATGTCTTATGGAAAGAGTCACGTACTAAAGATACAAAGAAAGGAAAGAGACAATCCCTGTCCTCAAGGAATCTACAATCTAATGGGAGACCAAACTTGCAAACTACTAGAACCAAACAAGCTATTACAGAGTTAATAGGAAATAATCAACAGAAGGAAGGCACTAGAATTAAACGAGATTGAGAAAGATTGCCGGTAGAAGGTAGGGTTTTTAACTGGTACTTGAAAGATACCAAGCAAGCTGGTGGGGAAAGATGAGGAGAGAGCATTTCACACATGAGGGACAGCCAGAGAAAATGTCTGGGGTTGGAAAATTGAGTTTCTTGGTTGAGGAATAGAAAAGATACCAATGTCACTGAATCAGAGTACTTGGAAGGTGGGGTAGGGAGATGATAATGCTTATTCTTCTTACTCAAAGAAGACCATGACATCAGGGAAGATGATGTCATGACAAGCATATGAACTGGTACTATACTAAGTCACCAGTCACACTTTTTCCTCCGGAGTCATCTGGGTCCAGTGTTCAGATATGAATCACACCAACTGGAGATGGCCCTGGATGTAAGGCAATCAGGGTAAAGTGATTTGCCCAGGGTCACATAGCTAGTCAAGTATCTGAGTCAGATTTGAGCTTTGATCTTCCTGACTCCAAGGCTCTATACATTGTTCATATGAACAAAATTCTGTTTGCTTGTAGAACTCTGGGAGTGACTGGTGTGGGAAGAAAAAGAAGGTCCTGTTGTCCCTTAGTAACTTATTAGATTTGAAAGAGTGTGGAAACTACAGCAGATACTGTGTCAAGGCATATGATGATCTACCCAACTGGTCCTCTGAGACCTAAAATTGTGTAGAGCTCTGGGACCTGGTGTCCAAGAACAAATGAGGAGAGAAACCTAGTAGAGATTATTCCTAAATATTCCCTTTTATCATTACCATTAATGTCTTTATGGAAATTGAAAGTGCCTGGTGAGCCATAAGTAAACTCTACCAGACCTGAATTGTGCCAATGAGATCAGATCCAAAGCATACTTTGGATATATAATATCCACTAATATGTAAGCTCAATGAGGGAAGAAAAGGGCTTTTCATTTTTTTTATCTCTAATACCAAGTATAATACCTTGCACATAGAAGAGCATCATATATATGTTTGTCAAATTGAATTTAAATGAATGAAGCTTATTTAAATTGAATTATAATAGATAAAGGTCATCAATATCCTCATTTGCAGATGAAGAAACTAAGACCAGGAGAGGTCATGACTTGACCAAGGGTCACATAGCTACTTTATTATGGAACTGGTATTAGACCCCAAGTCTCACAAAGAATAAGAATCAAAATATGCTGAACATGGTAAGGAACTGCAGAGATTAAATCAGGAGGCATGGTGTTGTTGAACTGGACCTAAAAGTTAAGAGACCCAGGTTTGAATTCCAGTGCTAATACTAACTATCTGAACATAGGCAAGTCATTCAGTTTCTCTGACCCCAGTGTCTTTATCTGTAAAATGAAGAAAACAACATGGTTTTAGTGAAGAAAACTTTGTAAATCTTAAATTTCCTCACAAATGTGGGTTTTTATTTACCCAAAGTCACACAGTTCATTAGCAGCAAAGATGACATCAGAACCCAGATTTCCTATATTCTAATCTTTCCATTGCCTTCCCTTCTAGACCACTCTTCATCTCTGTTGAAGACAAGTTTCCAACACAGTTGTTAGTTTGCTTCAAAAATGAGCTGTGGAATGTGACCCTGGGTAAATCATTTTGTCTCTCAAGGCCCTAAGCAACTCTTTAAGATTATGACTCTAAAATGCTATGCTATGACTGATGGACTAGTACAATGTCAATCTCACTAAATGCATCATTAAATATGTGAAATTTATACTTAAAAATATGGGGCAGCTATATGGTGCAATGAATAGAGCACTGACTCTGGAGTCAGGAGTACCTGAGTTCAAATTTTACCTCAGACACTTAATAATTACCTAGCTATGTCATCTTGGGCAAGTCACTTAACCCCATTGCCTTGCCAATACATATATATATATATATATATATATATTATACATATTATAATATATATTATACATATATGATATGTATGTATCTATAGATAAATAGATAGATAGATAGAGCCATGTGCAAACTTCCCCTGGTGTATTTGATTCCTCCCAACAAAGAATAAAGCTTTGCCATGAGAGGGAAAAATGTCTGAGAATCATCTAGGGCTTTAAGATTGCAGAACTATTGACACTTTACATTGGTGGAGGCACTTCATTAAAAGTTCTTTACACTGATGAAATAACAGATTCAGTAAAAACTAAAAACAAAAAAATGAAAAAGGGGAATGGACTGGGGGAATTTTTCACCCCAAATATTTTAGGCCTACTGGCCATCTAAATCCATAAACTGAACCATAAAAGTTTAGAACCAAAGGAGACTTTCTACATGGAGTATATTTCTGTTTCCTCTGTTATGTCTTTAACAATGAAAGAACTCTGAAACTACTAGATAGGATGTCTCTAGGTAAGTTGATATAGACTCTATGATCAATAGAGAAGGAGAAAGAAATCCTTTCATCCTCCATTCCAGAGTCTCCACAAAACAGTCTTGAACCTGACCCACCCCTTTGCTCATCTGAAGAAAACAACTCCCATTTCATCCCATCAGCAACTTTCTCCCTCTATTATCAATCTCCAAAGACTCCATATTTGTACTGCCCAGATGGCTGAAATCATTTATATTTTAGCTATTGACTCAGGCATATATCATGATTCAGGTCTAATTTAAAAGATTTTGGTTATGTCCTTTATAGCCCCTAAAATACTGAGGGTCTGCAAAGTAACATCAGAGAATGAGCCAATAGATAAGAAAAATAAACAGATGGAAGAAATGAAAAGACTGGAAGTTCAACATCTTTGGAGAGACAGATCAGGATTAGCAAGGAAAAATAAATATCCTTGGTAAGGCTTGCAAATTTTAGAAGTGTAAAGAAAAGAAGGAAAAAAAGAGAACTTAGTTGTCTTCCTTGAAATGAGTATTTGTTCATTCTATATACTGATATCCCTGACCCCCCAGATCTGAGAAAATATATAAATGGAACCCATTATTAAATAGACTGATTTGCCATGCTCAAGCAAGTACTTTTTCAAGCATTTAGTAAATAGTTACAAAGCAAATTATTATTAAGGAAAAAAAAAGTCTAGAATGAGCAACTGACAATTCCAAAGACAATGAAAAGACCCACAATCACAAAGGTATACCTATATATCTAGTGTCACTTATGCTCTCAAGTATGAGGGTCTGTCTAGTAGAAGCTGTTATCTATTTAATGTGACCCTCCCACAAAGGAGATTGGTCTGCACCCTGATTGCTTAAAATGAGTCTTATGTTCAGATTAAGCTGCCTTTCAGGGATTGCTGAGCCCATACCTTAGACAATTTTACCACAACACATGCTTTGTCCTCTCAAAAAAAGGGAATGTGTAAGCAGAGACTTCTGATTGGTCCACTATGACTACTCTCATTTCTACTTTATGATCTCTTGAGTCTTTAGCTGGTTTTCTTCTTTGCTATCATAGATCTCATTCCTTGGAGTTCTAGCTTCACTTGATGCTACTGTACCTGATTTTACATGAAGTTTGTTTCTCTCTTCCCTCTGTTATGTCTTTAACAATGAAAGAACTCTGAAACTACTAGATATGTCTTTCTCTCTGGGTAAGTTGATGTTGATTCTATGATCAATAGAAGAGAAGGAGAAAGAAATTCTTTCCTCCTCCATTCCAGAGTCTCCTCCACAGAACAATCTTGAACCTGATCTATTCCCAGCATGAATATCTAAACCCATTCCACTTCATACTTCAAATAGTTTAGCTTGTTTAAAAATCTTTATCAAATTGTGTTGTTCCCTCTGTCAGAGAGATATAACAATTTTATAGTTAGTTTTCCCACCTTGTTAACTACATTAAAATTTTACCACCTGACTAAATTCTGTGACATCAACTGATTTGGGAGACAATACCTTTGTAGAGGGAAACCTATTAATCATTTTTGGGAGCCCCTAAACATTAACCAAATATAAACATGTTTGACCATGTCACCCCTCTAGTCACTCACTCCCTCTTACCTCCAGGATCAAAAATAAATTCTTCTGTTTAGTTTTTAAAGCCCTCCTTAATCATGTCCCTTTTTACTTTTCCAGTCTTAATACTTTTACTGTTCCCCAGCACCACCACCAACATCACCACTTAGCCTGAGATCCATTGACACTGACCTCCTTGTTGTTCCCTATTCCATCTTTTACCTCTGGGCATTTTCACTTATCCTTATCTTGGAACTCTCTTCTTGCCTCCTGGCTTCTGGCTTCCTTCAAGTCTCAGCTAAAATACTACCTTCTGGAAGAAGTTTTTCCTCAACCCCCCCCCCCCCCCCACACACACACACCTTAATTATAGCATTTTCCTCTCAGTTGATTCTCCAATTTATCTTGTATCTGTTATCACTGTAATTAATTGTTGGCATTTTGTTTCCTCTATTAGACCATGAACTCCTATATTCCTATATATTTTCCTATATTCTTCCTATTAGACCATGTACTCTATATTTAGAACAGGGACTCCCCCCCCCACTTTCTTTGTATCACCTACACTCAGCACAGTCTGGCATATAGTAGGCACTCAATAAATGATTGCTTGTGCCTAGAATTATATTTCTAAGTATAATCACCCAGAGAGTTTAGTAAGACCCTGACATTCTTCTTTGGGGCCAGCCCCTCAATCTATGAGTTCAAAACTAGGACCCCTTCATTGGAGATATGGTACCTCAGTACTGTCTGACTATACCTGTCTTATTCTATTGTCTACTGAATCCTTTATTCTATTAATAGGAGGAAAAAAAGAAATATTTCTTTCTTTCCTTATCTGTCACTATTACTCCATATGGCTGAAGGACACGATCACCCAGTTCCCCAGCTTATAAGAACTTGTTACAAGCCTCTATGAGCTTTCTAGAGGGCAACAAATCCTCAAGTCTTTCCCTGCCTTCTTGCATTCTTCTTCTTCTTCATGCCCTGCCTAGGTTTTTTTTTCTTTTGTCTTCTTTGCCCACTCAAAAACAATTCATATCACCTTAGAATGAAACAATTTAATTTCCCCAAGGTGCTTTGGTCAGAGAGGGAGGAGGGAGGAAATATCCTGCCACTCCTTAATTTCATTTAATAAAAATGTGAATTTAGAGAATTGCTATAGCAAATTCTCTAAATTCTTTTAAAGTTTCTTTGACATTTAAAAGTTCTTTATCTTCATCTAAATACTCAAACAATGCATTTGAGTTGTCTCATATCTTAGTAGTGATATTGCCAGTCACTACATTAGTTCTAAAACACTAGTAATTCAATATAATAAAAAAATTGAAAATTTAAGAAGATAGATTCAATGGGTCCCATTGTAGGGGAAAAGATAAGTTGTTTTTGATGTAGAATAAGGAAGAAATGAAGGAAAACAAAATGATAGTATGGAGAAGATTCTGAAGTTGGGAAACTGATGTAAGCCATTCCCAATAAGCATAAGGTTGCTAATGGACTACAATATCCAACATGTCATGGAGATGACCACAATATTCAGTGCTCCTAAACTAAAAGTTTTCAACCAGGAGGGTGCTGGAGATAGGTTAAGAGAATTGATTGTTGAATTTTCAATATGAACAATTACACCTCATTCATCCCTTTGTAACATTAAGTACATATCAGGACTTGATTTATTGTTTTGTTAATTTTTTTCATTTAAGAAAGCAATGGAGAAAATAGTAATAAAATAGATTAAGTTTAAAAGTGTGTTATGCATACATTGTTTTTCAGAGAGTTAAGTGTTAAATGTTTATTAATGCACTTCTGAATTTCAGGGGAGCTGGCTGTTGCAGTTGATAAAGTGCTGAGCCCGGGATCAGGAAGATTCATCTTCTTGAGTTCAAATCTCACCTCAGACATTTACTTGCTGTGTGACTCTTGGTGAGTCACTTAAGTATTTTTGCCTCAGTTTCCTCATCTATAAAATGAACTGGAGAAAGAAATGACCAAATCTAGTACCTTTTCCAAGAAAACTCCAAATGTGGAGTCATGAAAAGTCAGATACAACTGACATGACTGAACAGCAACAAGAACAATGAATTTCAACTGTCTTTTAGAAAAATCAGTTCAATATTATAAGCAAACTATAATGCTGGTCATGGAATCAAGAAATCCTGGGTTCTAGTTCTATGTCTACTATGCACTATTGTGTGATCATAAGCAGCTCACAATCTTTCCAAGCTTCCTTCTCATCTGTAACATGAGGTTGACAAATAATACTATATACCTTGCAGAGGCATTATCTCAAATGAGATAATATATAGTTAGGAAAGCAATAATTTTATTTTGGGTGGGAATACAGAATAAAAAATTGTCACCTCTGCCTTGCCCTACAAAATTACTAACAACTTTTTTTTGTACCACAATTGGCCCATTGGGAATGGAAAGGAATTGAAAGAAAGATTCCAACTATTAAGTCAAATGAGGAACCAAGTTCACAGAGTAGCATATCTGGTAGAATCAAAAGCATTCTAAAAACAAATTTAATCTAAGTCTGATTTTTTTTCTGATTGGCTGGCAATGATTTGGAGATTATCATTCCAAATGAGCAAGATGGTTCTGGAATTTTGTGCTAAAAGAGCTAAAAAACCTTCTTTATGGCAACTTAAAAAAAGACATTTAGCACTACCAAATAAGAAGACCAAAGGGTTAATAACAGAAAATGTGAGAGCATCCTCAGAGAACAGCCTATGTGCAGAAGATTTGCTGGTGATTGAATAGCAAATAAAATAGCACTGTCCAGCACAGTATGGTGTCCTGAAGTTTAATGATATCATCAACAGTCAGACAACATCAGTGGATCTTTCAAGGGAAAATTCAGCAGTTTCATGAGAGGTAGAAAAGAGCTGTAGCAGGAACATTATTTTAAGGTCATGAATTACCCTGACAATGTGTATTATCACATTCAAGGCATCCTGGCTACTATTGGCAACGTTTGTGCTTTCTCTATTCTTGGGCCACCATCAGTCTTGTACCCTATCTATCCCTATTGCCTCTCCTACTGTGATATGTTGATTGGGATAGTATATATTGAAGAATTTTCTTTTCTTTCTTGGGGTGGTCCTTGTCCTTATTTTGTTATTTTCTTTAATTAAATGTTTTTTACACTGAGACACTGTGTATTGTGATTAGTCCAAAAAAGTAAAAAAAGATATCTGTGGGGGCTTCTTCTGAGCTGTGTTTTTGAGTAGATACTAGCCCAAATGCATACCTTAAACCTAAGGGAGATTTAAGGGCACCTATGACTGAAAAGAACTCAAACTACATAAACTAAGTACTCTGAAAATCTGAAAGGCTAGTTAAGAAACTTTTTACCCAAAGTGAACATATTTCCATCTTTACAGTAAAAGACAATTTAGAGAAATTTGCTTTAGTCTCAACTTTAGTCTCAGTGCTTGGAGCTGGAAGGCTTAGCTGTAGCTACTTTTTAATATAAGGAATATTTGCATTTCCCTCTCTCTTTATTTAACAGAAGGTGAGAATAACATCAGAGCTACATGATCAAAAGAAGACTTTCCTCAAAGAACATTGTCCTTACTTTGTGCTAGGAAAGGACTTATAATTATTATTTATAGTGGCATCCATTCATATTGATAATAGCTCACAATTATCTAATGCTTTGGGGTTTATAAAAGAACTTTCTTCACAACCTGTAGATAGCATTGATATTATTAGCTCCAATTTGTTGTTGTTCAGTCATTTTAGCTGTGTTCAATTCTTCATGATCCTATTTGCAGTATTCTTGGCAAAAATACTGGAGTGGTTTACCATTTCCTTCTCCAACTCATTTTACAGATGAGGAACTGAGGCAAATAGGGTTAAATGACTTGCCCAGGGCACACAGCTAGTAAATGTCTAAGGTCACATTTGAACTCAGATCTTCCTGACTCTCATCAATGAGTCACTAGTGATTTGTCCACAGTCACAGAGTCAGAAAATGTTACAGCTGAGATCCTAACTCAAGCCTTTCAGTTTCAGATACTATGCTTTTCTAATTATGCCATGATGCCTGTGAAAACTCTCATGAATTTATATTGAACCATAGTCTGAGAGGAAAAAAAAAAGTTCAAGCTTTCATTTGAAGAGACAAAAGCTTCAGGTAAGTAGGAATTATTTGAATAAGAATGAAAATTCAGCAACTCAGAGCAACTACAGTTGCTTATGATGCTCATCTTTTTTGACATCAGACAGTATAACAAAATCATAATGGTGGGAAGGCTAGTAAAAAGATGTGGGCTGAGATGCTTTTTCAAAAAGAGAACATATGTGTGTGTGTGTGTGTGTGTGTGTGTGTGTGTGTGTGTGTGTGTGTGTGAGTGAGAGAGAGAAAGAGAGATAAAACGAGCTGCAAGAGCATTAATTAACTGACTGTCAGGAAGTAGAACTGCTATCAACCTCCCCCTCATCCTTAGTAGCATCTCCCTGAATTTTGCCTGGATCCTGCCCTGCTCATAGCCTTCAGTTGCTTTCAGTTGCCCAAAAATCAAAGCTTCTAATCATGTAACCAAGTTCTTAACTTAAGGGGCTCCTTCCTTACCCCTACCATTTTACTCCCCCCCCACACACAAGTACATCCCAACTCATTCTCTTTGTTCCCATCAAACTCTGTCATCTTCCAGGTATTTATTCAACCGAACTGTGATAAGATGCTATTGCATACTTAATCTTCCTGAATCCTATTCCTGGGGGCCTCTCTTCCATAACCAGTGCCAGCATTCTCCTTACCTTAGCAAATGATCTTTTTGCTGCCCTGTTTCTATCTATAATGAAACAGCTCCCCCACTAGAAAAAGATATTTGGAGACTTTAAAAAAAGGCAAGATTTTACCAAAGGTGAACAAGATAGTTCAAATCCCATTCCTGTCTTTCTTTTCACTCATATCTTCTCTTCCACCTTTCTTTTCATTAAAACTGATCACACAGAGGGGAGATTCTAAAAGAATCTCCTGGTCCTGTTAAGGTACCAGGAATGGGTCAGAAATCATTACTTATGATCTCTGAAGTTACAGGGTTTTTTCTTAGTACTTTGAACTTATTTCAATATAAATAATTTCCTTTATAATCCTATGTCATGTGTTATTTCATTTTATACATTTAAAAAGGATATTCTGAAGTGAATAGATGTTTCACAAACTTCCCAAGGAGTTCATGACACCAAAAAAAATCTCAGCTAGAAGTGCCACTGGAAGAGAGATCAATTTTCCAAAGGCCCTTCTCTCTTCGTAGAAAGACTTTTGTCTGTAGTGTATCTTATCATAAGGCAAAATGAAGAGAAAAATAAGTAATTTTACAATAGCCAGAGCAGTAAGAAGAGAAAATAACAAATTTTTCAGTAGCCAGAGCAGCAAGAAACTGAACACATACTGAGGTTATTGGCTTAATTAGTAGCTACTTGTTGAATTGAAAAAAGTGATGCTGTGACCTGGTTCTCCAGTTGCAGAAGGAACCACTGCATAACAATAGATATACATTTTAAAAGGGAGTCTACCTTTTATACTTTGGGAAGTAAGTGTCTTAAAGGAGAGACTAGTCCCACTCTCTTTTACCTTTATTTCCTATGTTTTCTCTTTTGCCACATTGATTATCTTCCACATAGTAAACCCCTTAAAATTGTTTTCTTACAATTTTTCTTTTTAGGGAGAAAAGACTTGCAACCTGAAACCAAAATTATATAATTCAGGTTAGAAACATTTGCTGCTAGATTTTTGCCTTTGATATACCACTAGAAGCTAAATAGGTCCCATGATATAACAAAAGATTAAGAGCTAATCCAACTCCTCATATTGCTGATGAGGTACCTAAAGTCCAGAGAGATGAAGGGATTTGTCCAAGGTCATACAGGTAGGAAGTTGAGGGGAAGCAATATAAACCCTGACCTTATGACTCCTAAACCACTGGTCTTGTTATACTTTTACCATGTAGACAGACCATTCTTTTAAAATTACAAAAGGACTTATTCTGACAAAAACTGAGGTAACAAATTTCAATACATAATTATGTACAACATACTTAAGACAATGATAATGCATGTGTTGGATTGAACTTTCCAAAGTGAGCAGAGCCCACAGTAGGGGCATGAAGGAGCACAGCCCCTCCTTTTGGTCTTGAGGGAGGGGTACTGGAGAGTCACATATTCTACTGAGTTTCAATAAATCTTTCTCCATCTATTAAAATCAATCAATAGAATTAAATATGCCCATTGTTTAGTAGTTGGGTACTCCAAGAAGAAAAAAATAGATTAGCAGATGAAAGCATCCCAAAAAATTACCTTTGTAAAATTGGGCTGAAGGCTCATAAGAACATTTGGTAATTCACTTTTAAAATGAGGCCAAGAATGGTTCGTTTTTGCAGGAGCAGATGATTTTTATCTTCAAAATGAATCCTGGCATTAATACAGTTTCCTTTCTGTGATTGCAGAGGATTTGAGGGGATTTGTTGCCAAGCATTCTATCTTAAATTCTGTGGTTCAGCTCCAGAGTCCCAAGAAGCATGGACTATACAGAGACACAGGAAATGGATACACTTCTATGACCTTTTCATGTTAAGGCCTTCTTAGCTTTTCCTTAAATCTCTGAGAAAAAAAGAGATCTCTTCAAATCCAGAAAAAGTTTATAGTGAAATAGGACTCCTATTCTCTCATCTTCCTATCTGGTAAAGTTCTAGGTTTCTCTATTCAGTACTATTCACAATTCATAAATCAAAATATGATTGATTTCACTCATCAACAAAAACCATACACCCCAAGTCCCCAGCTTGCTTCTATTTTATTAACTTCTCTAAAAGATGTGATAAAATGACTCCTCTTCCTAATAGGAAATAGTTTTATTATTTTTACATTTTGAAAAGAACCTTGTTCCTTGGGATACCTATCTATAAGGTCTGAGCAGCTTGACCAAGCTTGAGAATCTGCAATGCTCACATGGGGAAAGAGCTGCTCATTACCTCTTCACCAGCAGCATTGCTCACTTTGAGAGGCCTTTACCCCAGGTCTTCTCTCTCGATTGGTAAATCTTTCACCAGGATTCTCAATTCATGAAGAGCCCCATACTTGCTGACTTCACCACCTCTACTCATTCTCTGGATTATTCTATCTTCTTACCAGATAATTAGGTTGGTGCAGTGCCAAATGGGGAGTTGGGATGATCTGAGTTCAAATTCAGCCTCTGATACTTACTAGTTGTGTAACCTTGGATGAGTCACTTAATTTCTGTTTTCTTTGGTTTCTTCATCTGTAAAATGGATATAAGAATGACACCTATCTCCCAGTGTTGTGAGAACTAAATGAGATAATAATTATAATATTTTTTCAATATAATAAAATAGCCCAGTGCCTGTCACATTGCAAATGCTATAAAATATTAGCCATTATATATATAACATATATATATATATTATATATATTATATATAGGTGAATAGAGAACTGGCCTTAGAGTCAGGGGGATGGGAGTTCAAATCCAACCCCAGACACTCGACTCTTAACTAGCTGTGTGACCTTAGGCAAATCACTTAACCCTGATTGCCTTGTAGCCAAGGCCATCTCCAGTTGTCCTGATACATGTCTAACCACTGGACCCAGATGGTTCTGGAGAAGAAAGTGAGGCTGATGACTGAGCACAGCACCTCTTCACTCTAATCCAATTCGCATACTTATGGCATCATCTCCCTGATGTTGAGGTCTTCTTCAAAAGTGAAGGACAAACATTAGTTCCTTGAAAGGAAACTAGAAGATAGTTTCTTGCATTTGTATTCGAGCACTTCACTCAGTGTCCAGGATATTACAAGTATCTAATAAATGCTCTTATCAATCTTTCAGGATTCCACCACCTGGATCTGAGGTGAGGAATATGACCATGGACCTCCACTAAAGTTCTCTTCTCTGATGTCCCATCCTGGGACAATGCTGGGGTCTCAAAGGTCGTAACATCAAAACACAAGCTCTGGCCATTCTTGCCAGGCTGGAAAAGTTTCAAGGATGGGTTCAGTAACGGACTGCATACCTCATTCAAAGACTAGTATAATGGTTTCTTTTTTCATTTTTCAATATTTATTTTATTATTGTTTGGCTAACAAGCATTTAATTTTCTCTTCTTTTTTCACCTTCCTCAATTACAAAAAAAAATTAAAATAAACAGAAAAACAAAACTCTTATTGAAATATACACAGTCAAACAAAACAAATTCACACACTGGCCCCATCTAAAAATGTATGTCTCATTCTGTATCTTGAGTCTTATCTGGCATAGCACCAAAGGATAAGTCTTTACCAAGTGAAGAATTTTTTTCATTTTTAACCCCATAACTCATGAAACTCTCTGCTTAAACTGTTAAAGAATTGTAAACTTCCTGGAAGAAGGATCACCCACATCAAACCCTTGAAGTAATGACATAGCAAAAATTATGATGCAATATCTTTAGTGGCTATCCACAGGTACAAGGTTTCTTTAGGGTCCATAGTATTATAAATTTAGAGTTGTAAGAAAGGGACCTTAAAGGTCACTGATTCAAACTCCCACATTTTACAGATGAGGAAATTAAAACATAGAGAGATTGACTTGCCAGGGTCACTGAGGCAGAATTCAAACTGAGTTCTTCCTGAGGTCCTGCTGTTGTTGTTGCTGTTGTGATTATTGTTCACTCATTTCAGTTATTTCTGTCTTTTCACGACCCCATTTGGGGTTTTCTTGACAAAGATACTGTAGTGATTTTGCCATTTCCATCTCTAGCTCATTTTACAGATGAGGAAACTGAGGCAAACAAGATTAAGTGACTTGAACTGACTCCAGGCTCAGCACTATCCACTATGCCAACTAGTGGCCCTGCCTCAATCATAATTTTAAGGAGACATAGTGGATAAAATAATAAGCCTGGAATCAGGACAGCCCAAGTTCAAATCTGACACTTACTTCCTGTGTAACCCTAGGCAAGTCATAAAACCTTGTTTACCTCAGTTTCCTCATCTGTAAAATAAGATGGACCCCTGCAAAGAAAAGCCCAAATGGATTGCAAAGAGTCATCTACTAAAAAATGACAGAACTACAAATAATTGTAAACCTCAATTTTCCCTGCCTCTCAAATCAATAGATGCAAAAATTTAAGTTCATAACCCATCCAACTATTTTGGAGAGCAATCTGAAATTATACCCAAAGAGTTTTTAAAATGCCTATACCCTTTGACCTAACCATACTATTACTAGATCTGTTCCAAAGATGATTAGGGAAAAAGGAAAAGAACCTATCTTTTCTAAAATATTTGTAGCAGCTATCTTTATAGCAACAAAAAAACTAGAAATTGATGAGATATTTGTCAAATGTGGAATGACTGAGCATGATGGAATTCTACTGTGCTGTAAGAAATGATGAACTCATTGATTTTAGAAAAGCATCGCTAGATTTGCATGAAATAATGAAGAACAAAATGAGCAGAAGCAAGAGAACATTGTATACAGTAAAAATAATATTGTTTTAAGAACAGTTTTGAGGTACTAAGTCATTTTGACTATTATAAATATCCAAATTAAACTACAAAGGACACATGAAGAAAGATATCTGAATCCAAAGAAAGAATTATAGAGAATGATTTAATATCTATATAAACATATTTTTGTCTAATGGAAACTATTTCTAGGGCAAGGAAGGGAAAGAAAAAAGAAAAAAAATTACATGCTAACTTTATTATATATTTAAAAGGAATAAGTTATACATAACAATTTTGTGGTTTCATGTACAATCATCTTTTAAAAATTCTACTATGTTATGGAAATGCTTATTTTATTTCATAAATTAAATATGAATTTTTAAAAGATGTGAATGATACCTGTGTTATATACTTTTTAAAGGAAGTTATATAATATGCTATAAAGACCCCTGGCTTTCAAATCATAATACCTGGGTTCATATTCCAGTTGTGCTACTTACTACTGGAATGGTTTAGGGGAAATCCTCTCACTTCTGTGGTCCTTATCTGTCAAACAAGGCCATAGATCTCTTTCCTATGTTCCTTATTTTCCTACACATTGATTCTGATCTAAACATAATAGCCCTTATTCAATAAACTCCAGTAGCTCTTTTTGAGAAACTATTGTCTAATTATGTCTTTATCATTTTATATGCTGAAATAAATTTCTTGAACTTGAGTATAAAACTTTGTATTTATCCCTATATAGGTGATATTCATTTTAGCTCAGAATCCAATAGGAATTCTAACAGAATAGCTCGGGTTAGAATTTAACCCATCACTATCTTTGTGGACACTAATTGTCATCCAATATGAAAAAAAACCAAAAAACCCAGAAAATTAATGACATGGCCAAATCAAGAATTTAAATCTTATTATGTTGAATCCTTAAAAAAAACTAAATAGAAGAGATTAAGTTATAAATGATAAAATGTCTACATTGCATAGAGGTTTTGCAAAAGACTTTTAGAATAATTAGTATAGGGACAGCTAGGTGGCACAGTGGATAGAGTCAGGAGTACCTGAGTTCAAATCCGGCCTCAGACACTCAATAATTATCTAGCTGTGTGGCCTTGGGCAAGCCACTTAACCACATTGCTTTGTAAAAACCTAAAAAAAAAATAGTATAAATGGCAATATTCTTATTTTTACAAATAAAGAAACTGAGTCTCAGAGAGGTGAAGTGACTTGTCCATTGTCATATAGGTAATGTTGGAGGTGATATTCATATCCAAATATTCTGATCCCAAATCCAAAGTTCTATTTCTCATCACTCCTAGGGACAAGATGACCCAGTTTGATTATATAAAAATAGAAAATGCCATATCAAAAAAAATCAAACCAAGATTAAAAGAAAAACAACAGATTGGAGGGAGAATTTTTCATGCTAAGTTTTTCTAATTCTTATTGCTGTTGCCATTATTTCTCATGATATTGTTGCCAAAAGGGAGTGGTAAACCATGTCAGCACTGGAAGCTTCATATGAATATTTGCACTGTATATGGGTTTCAAAGAAAAAAAATCGAAGATTTAGACCCTCAAATGTAAAAGACCACTGAAGAAAAAGACTAATGATGGATCTTGTGCTATAGTAATAGGGAATTTCTACAGTCTGAATTCATTAAACCATCAAAGGAATACATCTACATAGCCATGATCAATACCTTAGATTTAATTTTAAAAGATCCTAAATGGCATGATAAGCAAAAACATGAATGTTTTAGAAATTGTTCTTCTGAATGATGAAGTATTCTTCCTGCTTTTTGACAGAGTGATAGTGAACCAGGGGAACAGAATTAGAAATCTATTTTTAGACATAGCCAATGTTTTGCTTTGTTTTAAATCTTTTTACAAAGGATGCCTAGACTGGGAAGAAGATAGCAAAGGAATCATTGGGAAGTAGCAGTGATATAAAGAAGCATTCAAAAGAAAAAGAGGACATAGGATTCTTTCCACCCTATGGATTAATGTTCTTTCTTTTCTTTTTCTTTTTAGTTTTTGTAAGGCAATGGGGTTAAGTGACTTGCCCAAGGTCACACAGTTAGGTAATTATTAAGTGTCTCAAGTCGGATTTTAACTCAGGTCCTCCTGACTCCAGGGCCAGTGCTCTATCCACTGTGCCACCTAGCTGCCCCCATTGATGTCCTTTCTTAATGAACTTTGAACTGAATTTTAAAGAGCACCTAAGGTAATGAAGAGGTTTGTGAGTGGTACACCAGAGAAATGTAAAACTCCTGAAAAATATAGGCTTCTTATGAATCAAGGGATAGTCAGTAGATAGCTCTCATGTTCCTTTGGTATCCTGTCAGGAGAACTCAAGGCAGACCTCCAGGCTGCTGCATGAACTCCCTGTAATGGATTTATAAAATTAGTCTAACAGGATGGGTGGGCATGGATGAGCTATGAACTGCATCATTGAGGGGAATGACCACGTCATTCAGAGCATAGATCCCATTAGAGTGCCATATCTTCAAATTATAACTTAATGACAGCATGTTAGTCAAATGAGATTTAGAAAAATATCTCTCCAGATTACAGGCAGTCAAATGAAATTGAAGATTTCTCTCATGAGAATAATAGTAAGAAAATGTGCAAATATATCTTCTCACTGCCAGGTACAATGTTCAGATGTAAGGGTTATTTTCAGTGACGTGTGATAAGACTAGGGGATCAGGATATTGAATGATGATCAGTGATTCTGTGAAATGGGACTGAATTAATCACAGTTTTTGGCAAGAGATGACTGAAAAAATTAAAAACAATTACTGAAAAAGTTGGCTCTTCCACCAAGTCCTAATAGAACAATGCACCTCAGCCTCAGCTGGAGATGACTGACAGAAATGACAATGCAAATCCTGTACTTATTAATGGACATTTCCCCTGAATTCTGATTTTTCTTTCTCATAATTTTATTCTTTTCTATCAAGATGACTCATTCAATGAATGACCAAATGTGATTTCATTTTTACACTTTCGTAAGTCTTTTCAAATAAATTAATTCCCAGTCAAAAGAATCTTTTATTAGACTACTCAATTTGGGATTTTAAAATTATAGTCATTTTACATATAGAGGGCATCAAGGGAGACATTTTTTATTGTGGCTAAGAAAATGAGATTCTAAGAGCTCTCCCATTTGATTAGTCCATTATCTCTGTCATGAAGCTGTTAGAATTTTTCTATAACAGTGCTTTGGAATCATAATTGATTATTTAATTGATTCAAGTTCTTAAGTCTTTCAAAATTTTTGCTTTTTATAATACTGGTATTACAGTGTGAATTTTTTTTCAGTTCATATGTCTTTATATGATATTTGTCCTTCATTCTCAAAGAAGAACATGACATCAGGGAGGTGATGCCATGACAAGTATATGAATTGAATTTGAGTGAGGGGGTGCTGTGCTAAATCACCAGCCTCACTTTGTTCTCCAGAGACATCTGGGTTCAGTGGCCAGATTTGAATCAAAATTGCCCTGGATGAGAGACAATCAGGTTTAAGTGATCTGCCCAAGGTCACACAGCTAATAAGTGTCAAGAATCTAAGGCTAGATTCAAACTCCTGTCCTCCTGACTCCAAGGCCAGTGTTCTATTCACTGTACCACCTAGCTGCCCAATATCTTTATATACATCAGTTCATAAAATTCTTTGCCTCAGTTCATATAAATCTTTCTATGTCCCTTTGAAATCATTTTTTCTTCATTTCTTACAGCACAATAAGTATTCAATTATACTCATATACCACAATTTGCTCAGTCATTCCCTAATTAGCAAGCATTCCCTTAGTCTCTAGTTTTTTTCACTTAAAAAAAGATACATCTGAAATTTTTTGGACATATGGGACCTTTTCCCATATGGGAGATAGGTCTATTGGTGGTATGACTGAGTCAAAGGGCATGCACTGTTTAGTAATTTTTTTGTACATAACTCCAATTTTTTCCAGAATGGTTAAAAGCACTTATAGGTTCAGTAATATGCCAATTTTCCTGTAGTCCCTCCAACATTTATCATTTTCTTTCTTAGTCCTCTCTGCCAATCTGATGGGTATGAAGTGGAATATCAGAATTGATTTAATTTGCAATTCTCTAATTATTGATTTGGAGTCTTTTTCACATGGATATGGATAACCTGGGTTTCTTCTCTTGAGAACTGCCTGATTATATCCTTAGACCATATAACAATTGGGGAATGACTTTTATTCTTATAAATATGAAATGCATATATATATATATTTATCTTGGAAATTATATATAGATACATTTATATATAAAACCTTGAAAATTAAACCTTTGTCAGAAAAACTCACTGCAAAGATATTTTTCCCCAGTGAGTTATTTCCTATTTCATCATAATTGTTGGATTTTTTGTGTAAAATCTTAATTTTGTTCTCTAAATTATCTTTGACAAAATATAACAACCATATCTGTTTTCTAAAAAATAGCACAAGAAATATAGGAATAAATGAACCTATCCTTAACATGATAAATAGTATTTATCTAAAATAAAAAAACTAGCATTTTTATAAAATGAGGATAATTTATAATCCTTTCCAATAAAATCAGAGGTAAAACAAGGATGTCTGTTGTCCCCACTTCTATTTGGCCTACTACTAGAAATATTGGCTATAGAAATAAGACAAGAGAAAGAAATTAAGGGATAAGTTCCAAGTAAAGCACATTTTAAAGATGAAATAATGTTATAATTAAAGAACTCTGGAGAATCACTAAAGGATTCATTTTGGGTGCTGCTCTAAGAGTTTGGAATGGAGTAAGAAGGTTGAACTCTAAATATTGAAGCCATAGACCCACCATAGAGTGAAGATAGCCTAAAGCAAATGCTACCTCAACAATCATGATTACACTCCCAATGCAGCAACTTCATCAAGTGGTTCTACAAGTCTGAAAGCATTGTGCAATGAACTTCTGGGGAGGAAATAGAATTAACCATGAGGAGCTTTCCCTATTGCTTTGCCAAGGGCTCAGATTCAAGTCTTTTCTATACTTATTATTACTTCGAATAAACTAGCTTTATGCTTCATGTCTGTTTCAATGGGAGCAAAAGGTACACTGAGGGACATAACCTGACACTACCTGGCTCAATCATGAATTTGGACATGAACCATAGATATAATTAAGAGAGGGGCCTCAACCTGAGCACTGGCCCTGGATCTGAATTCAAATTAAACCTTATTTACTTAGCCATGTGACCTTGGTCAAGTCACTTAAAAACATTGCCTTGCAAAAAAAATCTCCCCCCCCCAAAAAAGAGAGGGATCTCTAAGATTGAAGCTAGCCAGGGTTCTGTCAGATGTCAGGTTCTGATCCAAATTAAATCCAATGGCTTATCCAAAATAATTTATTGGGTAGAATTGTCTACCTCAATGAGTAAGAAAGATTTGAAGAATTTTTTGAAGTTATATATGTGTCAATGCATATGAAGTGAATGCATATAAATTTATATAATCTTGAAAAATTAAACCTTTGTCAGAAAATCATTTTCCCCCCAGTGAATTATTTCCTATTTCATCATAACTTGGATTTGTTTATGTAAAATCTTCTTAATTGTGTTAATTAAATTATCTTTGACAAAATACAACAACCATTTCTGTTTTCTAAAAATTAGTACAAGAAAATATAGGAATAAATGAACCTATCTTTAACCTTTGAAGAAAGATTCAACAAATACCAAGATAGATGTGAGCCTAGAAAACATTTTGCTGTTTTGTGTTTTGTTCCTTTCATATTTATAAATGGAATGCTTTTTTAAAAAAAAAATGTTCCTAATCTTTAAAACATCTTCTTAGGGGTGGCTAGATGGCACAGTGAAGCACCAGCCCTGGAGTCAGGAGTACCTGGGTTCAAATCCAGTCTCAGACACTTAATAATTACCTAGCTGTGTGGCCTTGGGCAAGCCACTTAACCCCATAGCCTTGCAAAATCCTAAAAAAAAAAAATCTTCTTGGTTAGTAATCAAGTTATTGGAATACTGTTTTTACTTTTATTTTAAGCATAATGTTGACTAAAAGTTTTATTTAAGCATTCTACCAACCTGGTCAAATTGATTCAGGAATCTGCAAGTAAATTGGGTGCATCTGATACTTGATTTTGCTGAAGTTCAATAATTTTGTGGATTTTGTTCTTGAATAGTGTCCCAAGAGATTTAATGATGACATTTTGTTGACTTGAGGTCTGATTTTTTAAAAAAATATAATGACTATGATGAAGATGCCTAACTAGTTGAAAAAATGCACAAATTTATTTACAAAAGAAAACATAAGTCTCTGATAGAAAAGTGAAAGATATTGAAAGTTATTAATCTAAATTAAACTCATTGGATCAGAAGAGGGTAAGTTTGGATTCATAATTTCTCTCTTCTTGGTGATGGACTTTAATCAGTTAAAATGTATTTTTAAAATCTATACCAAAAAACTTATTGCTTCAATAAAAGTTTGAACAATTCAAAAAAAACAAAAAAATTTTTTTTCCTATTGTGTATAAGGAATAAGTGACTCAATTACTGGAAGGCTGGAGCACAGCAATGGCCATGGACCTTTATTAAAGTTGTCACTTTTGGAGGTATCTAAGGACCAAGGAAAGAATTTTGCATATTTCTTTGTACATCGGCAGTAAAGAAGCTGTGAACTACCTAGTACTGTGGAAGCTTCCAGTATAACTAAATAGAAATCTTGAAAAGGGCATACTTGGAAATTAATTACTAAACTATCTAGTCAATTGAGAAGTTTTTATTAAGTGTCAGACACTGCTCTAAGAATTGTTGATGCAAAAAGAGGCAAAAGCAGTCCCTGTCTTCAAAGAGCTCACAATCTGATGGTGGGAAACCAAAATAAACAACTACGAAAATATATACACAAACATTTATGTGTACACATGTGTATATATATATATATGTATATATATGTACATAATATACATCTATATATCCATATATACATACAGATACACATATATAGTTTATCATATGTGTATTGTAAACTGTATATGGTTTTCATGTAAAATCCAAGAGGCATTTTAATGCATTGACTGAGAAAAATAATTTGCAAGGTTCTGTGAGTTGTTCAGACATTTATAAGAAAAACTGCTGGGCAGTTCTAATCAGACTTGAGTGTTTTCCCACCCTAATTCATACCTTTCTTTTTTCAAATGATAATATATGCATTCCCACAAAACATAATTTTTTGGATACACATAAGCAGGATAAACTGAAGATAATTAATTTCAGAGGGGGCCTTAACATTAAAAAGGCTGGGAAAGGCTACTTCCAGAAGCTAAAATTTGAAGGAAGAGAGGAAAGCTGGGAAATGGAGACGAGGAGAAAGAAAATTCCATACATGTAGGACAGTCAGTAAAAATAACAGTGTTGAAAACTGGAGATGGAGTACTGGAAGAGCAAGGAAGTTATTGTCACTGGATTATAAAGTTGTAAGAACCAGAAAGGTAGGATTGAAAAAGTTCAGATTATGAAAGGTTTTAAAAGCCAAATAAAGGATTTTCCACTTGATCCTCGAAGTAATAGAAAGTCACTGGAATTTATTGAATAGAGTGATTTGGTCAGACCAGCACTTAAGAAAGATCACTTTGATAGCCAAATACACAATGGGCTAGACTGGGAAAAAACTTGAGGTAGATATGCAAATTGGAAGGCAATTGTAATAGTCCAGGAAGGAGGTGACAGCTTTCACCAGAACGCTAAAAGTGTCAGAAGAGAAAAGGGGCATATAGGAGAAATGTTGCTAAGGAAGAATCTAGTTCAGGAGAAGAATTGCATGGAAAGGTTCTTCAAGGAATGACAAAATGCAGTTTTAGGGAGTAAGACATCCTCCTCTTTAGCCAGCAACCCAATACCAAACAAATACTCAAACAATAGGACAGATTGTCCATCAGTGTAGCCAAAGGAGACCAACTATTGACAACTGCAGCTATTTTCTGTTGGATTTTACCTTCAATCAACCAACCAGTAAGCAATTATTAAGCACCTGCTAAGAGGCTAGGAAAGGGATCCTCTGAACCCATAGGAATAAGCCACAGATATGATAAAATAAGAGTGGGGGCTCCTGAGACATTAAAGAACCTCAGAGAACCAGCTTATGACATTCTAACTAACACACTGAAAGCAGAATGCCCTGAAATTACAGTACTCAAATATGTCTTAGTGACAGTGAAAGCATAAGAGATGGTTATGTCATCTAATTTCTAACTATTTTCCAAGAAGAGAAAGAAAAGTTAATTTAAGTGCCTATGAGGAAGTTGAGTACAATTTAAGAGACACAAAGCATATTCTGACATTCCCTGGAGAAAACCTGAATGGGGAATGATAACTCAGTCAATATACATGTATTAAGCACCTTCTATGTGCTTAATAATAATAATAATAAAGGCACTGTGCTAAACAATAGGAATTAAAAAAAATAAGACAAAAGACAGTCCCAACCTTAAAAAAAGTTTACCATCTAATGGGGAAGACAGCAAGGAAATAAATATATACAAAACAAGCTATATACAGAGTAGATAGGAAATAATTAAAATGAGGGAAAGCACTGTAGTTAAGAAGAGTTAGGAAAGGCTTCTTGTAGAAGGTAGGGTTTATATAGTTGAGTCTTAAAAGAAGCCAGAGAGATCATCAGTCTGAGCAGAGGAGGAAGAGAATTCCAGACCATAGGAGATAGCCACAGAGAATGTCAGGTGTCTTGTTTATGGAATAGTCAGGAGGCCAATGACCTTAGATCAAAAAGTATCAGTTTTGGGGACCAAGTTGTAAGAAGACTGACAAAATAGGTGGGGAGGTGGTTATCAAGGGTTTTGAATGCCAAACAGCATTTTGAATTTGCTACTAGAAATGATAGAAAGTCCCTGAGTTTCCTGGGGAAGGGAATGACATGATCAAACCTGTTGCTTTCAGAAACTCATATTAATGGCTGAATAGAGGATGGATTGGAATGAGTAGAGACTTGAGGCAGGTAGATCCAAAAGCAGGCTATTGCCATACTCCAGGTATTATGTAGGAGATGAGTACCTGCACTGAAATGGCAGCAGTGTCAGAGGAGAGAAAGGAACACATTCAAGTGATATTGCAAAAGTGAATAATAAGCCATGGAAATTATTAAAAATGGAAAGATCCCAAGACTGACCCTAACCAGTTGTGTCAGAGGGTCATGATTACACAAGGTTACAAGAGAATAAAATTATGAACCATATGAGGAAGAAATAAAGCCATATCAATATTTTCAGTTGAATTTATTTTTGTGATTTTCTCTACAATTACATAATGTTCTTGAGTCACTTGTATTTTATTCTAAAAGAGTTATTAATAAATTTTCTAGAACTCCAGTAGTGTCCTTCATCTCAACAAAGCACAGAAGTATTTCTTTGACAAAACACATTCATTTTTCCCAGTCATAACCAACATATTTTACAAGTATTTAAATCTGCTTTTCATGAATTACATAAGAGGATTTTTATCCACTGTAGTTTTGAACTGCTTTAACATGATCAGTTTCTTTTCAATTGCAATGTTAATGAAACTATTTTATATGAATTTTAATAGATAAAATGTCTAACTTTGATGGATGCAGCTTCTCTTAGTAATTCAGAGATCTAGGACAATCCTGGGAGGCCTGTTATGGACAACATCATCCATATTCAGAGGAAAACAAAACAAAAACCCCCACAGAATCTGAATGGATATTATGTTCACTTTTTAAAAAAATTATTTTATGTTTTTTCTTCTTTATCCTTGTTTATCCTATCTTTATTCTTTCCTATCTTTATCCTTATGATTTTCTTTCTTTATCCTTGGTCCTAATTCCTCATACACAAAATAACTAATATGTAAATATTTAAGCACAAATGATTATGTACAACTTTTCGCCTCTGAGGGAAAAGATGGTGGGAAGGAAGGGTGATAGAAAAATGCAATTTATAAATATGCAAGTGGATGAATGTTGAACAACTTTTATAACATAATTGGAAAAACAAATTATCAATCAAAACAAAAAATAGATAAGAAGTCTTTGAGCAATGATCAAGATGAGAACAAAGGAGGGGTAAGCTGGAACTCTAGAGGACCATTTGCCTTCTTAACTTGGGTTCCCTAATTGGGCTGAACAGACTTGAAGCAATTTAATTCAACACATATGTATTAGACTTAATGGATTAGATTAATGGACTATCCCCTCCTTATTTATCTTCTTACACCTAACTCCCTATCACATACTATTCCCATCCAGTGACAATGGCCTCCTTGCTCTTCCACAAAAAAGAAACTCCATCTCTCAGCTCCAGGTATTGTCTCTGGCTGTCCTTCGTGACTGGAATGTTCTCATTTCTTTATTCCATCTACTGACCTCTTTGGCTTCCATTAAGTTCCAACTAAAATTGCATTTTTTACTTAAGCCTTTCCCTACCTCCTCTTAATTCTAGTACCTTTCCACGGTTAATTCCTTTTTTTCCTATGAATGGCTTGTATTGTATATATATATATATTATATATAATATATATATATATTTGTTTGCATGTTGTTTCCCCCATTAGATTATAAGTTATAATCACCATTACATTGCCTTGAGGGCAGAAATAGTCTTTTGCACTTTTTGTTATTCCCCAAACCTTAACATTTAGTAAATGATTATTTGGTTTGGGTTTTTTGTTTTTTGTTTTTGCAAGGCAATGGCGTTAAATGACTTGCCCACAGTCACACAGCTATGTAATTATTAAATATTGAGGCGGATTTGAACTCAGGTCCCCTGGACTCCAGGGCTGATGCTCTATCCACTGCACTGCGCCACCTAGCTGCCCCTTAGTAAATGATTATTGATTGATTATGCACCCAAGGAGAGATACAAAAGGAAATAAGACCTAGGTTTTATCCTCATGATCCTTATGACTTAGAGAATATAAGCAGATATGTGCTCTGCATAAATGCATAAAAGAGATACAAAATTCTTTCTTACATCTGACAAAGGAAACATCATTTCCAACCATCAAAGAAGGCTTCATGGAAAAGTTGGTATTTGAGGACATAAAAGAGAATTGAGTAAACAAAGATTTGGCTTCTTTCTCATGAGTTGGGTAGATCTCCACATAAGGTGTGTCCCCCCCCCCCACACACACACATATCCATACTTCCATCAAGTAGGGACAAAGTCATGGACTTTCCTTCAGACCCCCTTACAAATTTATACTCAGAAGATCCAAGAGACAAAGATCCAGGATTCTGGCATCTTTGTGCTGACCTATGCCATCGTGTGTAGGACCCAGCACTCAAGCCTTTGAGTACTACCATACCCTCCAAAACAAGGAGATGTAGGTGGAGGAGATGAAAGATATTTTCTTTAGAATTTGGAAACAACTTCAGTACTCAGGCCCCTAGGAAGACTTCCTCAGCAAAACCCTTTCCTATACAGATCCACCATACTTCCCCTGACCTTTTCCCTTCATAGATTTCCCTTCAGAATCCCCTAGGGAATAGACAGTTGGTCAGAGAAATGAGTTAAGAGAATGAGATCAAGTAAATAATCAGATATGCCTAAATCTTTTCTTTTCTCATTCTTCTCTTCCTTCAACTCTCTGTCCTACTTCTTTTTTGGAGGAGGAGAGGCCTCTCTGGGGAAAGTTCCATTTTGAGAGAACTTTGAATTTCCATGTTGTTTCACTTATTAATGCTGAAGAGTGATAAGAGAAACATAATATGAATCTGATAATTGGGTTTATGGGGAATATGCTGAAGGATCACTACAAACAGCATACCCCTATGTACCTAATTGCCAGACATGTATTGTGTTGGCCTCTATGACTCATTTATGGCCCATTTCCACCCACCATGATGACTCTTTCTCCTTCCATGGAACTTTGTGTTTTCTGTCTTCACTATTAATTTTATGCTTAATCACATACAGTTTTATGACCTCAATTGTATTACAGATGAAGAAAATGAGACTCAAATAGGTTAGACAAATTGCCTATAGTCACCCAACTGGTAAATTTTAGAGGTAGGATGTAAACCCAAGTTTTCCTTGATCCTAAGTACAGGACGCTCTCAAGTAGGCAGTTGCATACAGAACAAATTACTTCAGTAAAGAGGAAGGAACTGGAAGGGAGATGGGAAAAAGAAAGTAGTAAGGGGAAGAAAAGACAGAAAGGAGGAAGGCAGAAGGGAAGGGGAAAGGAAAAAGAAAATAAAGGGGAAAGGAAAGCAATTTTCCTCTTTTTTATTTCTGTGGATCAAACCAAACAGAAACAGGAAGTAGGCATTGAGAAAAATTCTTTATTTAAGTGTTTGGCTACAAATGCAAGCTGTCATGGAGAACTGGAGGAGGTATTTAAATAATTCAAGGAAAAAAATGATTTCCCCTCAATTACTTGGATCTTGTTTGGGACCCTAATTCTCCAATACTGATTGAATTCTCTGTGGTCTGTTGTACACATGGTCAGTCTGCTCAGCACAGTAGGTCCACAGTGACTGGATGGGGGAACAGGGGATGGTTATGAAAAGGTTTTCTTCTACAAGACTTTTTTCAAAGATTGTCATAGTATCAGATTTTACCAGACTAGCTTTTTCATAGCCATTACTAATAAAGAGTCTTTGACCACTTAGTAGGAGATTCAGCTTGTACTTGTGTTAAACTGTTTCTATTGGATAGCCCATCAGTATCCCTTTACTACCTGAAAAGCAAGCAGCAAAAAAGTCACTTTTTTTCTTTTCTTTTTTTTTTTGCAAACTAGCACCAGTAAATGAGATGTATAGAGGCACTCTTCTAACAATAACAATACTTTCCTCAGGTTATGACTTCTTTTAGTGGATTTTTTTTTAAGTTTTAATATCTTCCTCAAAATCAATTGTACAGTCAGCAATTTTTTTTTTTATTTCTGGTTGATTTCAAACTGCCCAGATAAAAGACATGCTATGGCTAATCAAAGCTTATGATTCCAAAATGTTTCCCTAACCCTTACAGAAAAATCCCTTCATAGAAGCACTTCTATCGTACTCAAGTTTTTCTTCATGACTCAAATTCAGGGCAAACTTTGAACTCCCACAATTCTGTTTATTTCTTTGCAAGTATGCCACCTAGGAAAAAGTATGGGGTGGGGGGGAAGCAATAATAACAACAGGGAAACTATGTTCTTATTTTACCTTTAATGAAAAAGTAACCAGTACTTTGGTACAAATTCATGTACAAAAATTCCCTCAAAGCTGAGGGTAAATTTTTTTTTTAAGTCACACACACAATGAAAATTAATGCCTGTACAAAAATAAACTCTGAATGAGCAATTAAAAAGGGGGAAATCAGTCTGATTAGCTGCACAAATGTATAATAAAGAAACTAGAGTCTGTTGGACTATGGGTTTATCCCATTGAAGGAGATGATTTGACTTTGGAAGAGAGAGCCTGTTTGAAGCGTCTCTTGAGGTCCTGCATGTTGGGAGATTTGGGCCGGGGAATGAGAGATGATCTCCTTTTTTCCCCACTGAGGCTGTGCAGTTTGCTAACCTCTTTGCAGAGATGCTGAAAAACATCACAGACATCTTCATAGTTTTCACTGGTTGAAATTTCAAGAAATACACTGCCCAGTTCATTAGCCAGTTGGATGCCATCATTAGTCTGCACCTGTCGGGCATGGAGAAGATCCCCTTTGTTCCCCACGATAATGATGGGAGTCTTGGAGTTGGGATGAAGCCTTCGGATGTGCTGATAAAGGGGTCGTATTGACTGGTAGCTGCTATAGTCTGTGATGGAATAAACTAGCAGAAAGCCCTCTGCCCACTGTACACATCTGGAGAGGGAATCCAATACCTGGACAAAGTCATCTTGGACCTTCAAGAGATAAAAGTAAAACTATACATTAGAGAATACTCAATTTAAAAAAATCTAAAAATACTACCCAACAAATTTAAAAAAAAAAAGAAAAAAATAACATTCTAACAGTTTGTAAATTTGAAATAGCTTCCCCCCAAAAGGGGCTCTAATTCTTAAGATGAAATTCTCAGCATTGGGACATGCTTCTTTATATAAGATGCAAATGTGTCACTGTTTCACAAACACACACACACACACACACACACACAAACACACATTTTTTAAAAAAAAACTTTTTTGCTTGTCTGAATATCTGTTTAATTATGACAGGCAAGGAGGGATTCAGTAAGATCTCCCAATGAGCACAGATTGGTTTTCTAAGTAAAATTTTATTTTTAAAAACAGTCTAAAATAACTTCTCAGTGAGCCAGAGAATTCAAGGAAATGAATATCTAATCCTGAACCTAATAAATAATTATTGATGGTGTACTACTGAGAAGACTGCAAAAATACTCATCTTATTAATTCTCTTCCCCCCATAATTTTCTAAAAATCAT
Source organism: Macrotis lagotis (assembly GCF_037893015.1). Taxonomy (NCBI): domain Eukaryota; kingdom Metazoa; phylum Chordata; class Mammalia; order Peramelemorphia; family Peramelidae; genus Macrotis; species Macrotis lagotis. The sequence continues at coordinate 732,933,756 of NC_133658.1, forward strand.
GATAATTATTCATTTGCTAATAAAGTTACATTCCTTGCTCCCTGCCAAGAGTTGATTTGATTTGCAATTACTAAAGCAGAGCTAAAAGTTCTTACAAGACCAAGCTCTGCATGATGCCAGCTGCCTCAATTAAGACTTCTGTTTGCCTGCTGTTGAGTGAAGTGCTGTTACTTTTGTAGATATAGAATCAATCAACTTAGTTCTTCCTTTCCTGCTCTGAAGAACTCAGAGATTTATTCTGAAATCTCCTACAGAGGAGAAAAACCTCCCTCTACTGCTCTTGCAAGAAAGTGGTAGAACCAAGATAATCTTCTGGCTTTTTGAAAATCGATAGGGAACTTAAATACAAAAGTCTGATGTACATTTACAGCAAGCTGGACTAATAGAATAATCAATATTAAATATGGGGGAAAGATCAACTAGTTGGTAAAAATCTTGCTAGAAATGGACCAGACCTGGACTCCACTGTACTCATCACCTAAAAATCTGGATCATAAGAGGGTGTTTACTAATTAGCCAATGCAGGAAGAAGCTCACCTGAATGCATCCCGGAGTATCTTGGATCTGTAATGATAGTTGGTCTCCTTCTATGTGAACAATCCTTGAATATAGTTTGCCTGTATAAAAGAAAAAAAAAGGAGAGCTTAAGAACTATTGGTCCCAAGAAAGGAAATAAAAAGCAGTGGAAACTGGAAGAGCTCTAAATGAGCTTGGAATAATCCTAACCTGTATTGGGTTCATAATCTCCGATAAACCTCTTGGTGAGGAAGCGCACAATCATCGCTGCAAACAAACAAAATGAATACAGTTATTTGGGATAATAAGTAAAGGTTTAGGACAAGAGAGCTACAGCAGTCAAGGAGGGGAGAGAGCATCATTTCTCAGGAACGTCTGACCACACACAGAGCAGGAGAGCTGAAGCAGAGAGAATTGCTTGGCACCTTCAGCCTTGGTAGGAGAAAGGATGTCTCTGCTTTTCCTTCCTGCCCCGGGCTGAGTTTTCTTGGGAAACGAAAAGAGATTCCTAACTGATCCGCTCCTAAGCGGGGCTTGTCTAGGTCCAAACCCCAAAGTCCCTTGGGCTTCTCTAAAAGACCAGAGTCAAGGCTTCCGAGAGGACCGGGGATGCAGCGCCGGACTAGGGAACCAGGCAAGGCGCTGGTCCCCGAGGCTGGCAGTGCGATTTCTGCTAACGGTCAAAGATCCATCACTCTTTAACCTCCTCTCCGGACCTCCCGGTCGCCCCATATTTAAATGTAAAAGAAAAAAAAAAGATCTCCTGGCCTAACGAGTTGCAAGACCTGGGGGGTTTCGTCCCTTTTGCCACCCACCACCTTCAGATCCAGGGGCACTCACCGCTCTTGCCCACGCTGCCCGAGCCCAGCACTGCCAGCTTGATGTCTTTGTGGAGCACGTAGTCGGAGGAAGACTCCGGAATGGGGGCGAGCAGAAAGTTCCCAGACATGGTCCTCAGGCGCATGGAGCGAGGGGCGAGGAGAGGGAGAAGGAAAAGATGGCGAGGGGCTTAGGGCGACACGGGGCGAGCTGGGCTGGGAAGCAGCAGCCTCGCCGGTGGGAAACTGGCCCTGGCTGGGGCAACGGCGAGCGGGCAGAAGAGGCTCCGGAGCCCGGAGTCCGCGAGGGATGCTGCGCGGGTGGCTCCGCCGCTGCCGCCGCCGCCCGGCCGGGGAGCCGGGTGCGTTTTAAAGGGCGCAGAGCCGGGGCCGGAGGAGCCGCAGTCTCCGAGCCCCGCCTCCTGCCCGCCCCTCCTCGGCTCGGGCTGGGGAGATGGCCGGGGGGCGACGGCGGGCATCCGCCTCCTGGCGCTCCGCCTCCGGCAGCAGCCCGCAGGCGCCCCCCACCGCGGTCACCCCTTCTCTCCCGCGGCCGCCGGGGGAAGGGGAGCGGGATGGACGCTGGCCGGGGGAGGCTCTGAGGCGGGTCCCCACGCCCTCCTGTAGCCCCTCACCCCCATCGTCCCAGTTTTAAGGAAAACAGACAAACTACCTAATCCACCCACTCGGGATGTACTTCCCAGCCCTCCTCACCGCTCAGTTTGGGTGGCTGTGGGTCACTAGGTCAGGGTGAAAATCTGAGGAGGAAAAGAAGGAAGAGCTGAGACGATCTGACAGCAGAGGAGAGAAAGTGTTGCTATGCATCACTACGCATGAGAAACAGCCAAGAGGATTCCAACAGTGGTTTCACAAAAAAAGGTCTAAGATGAAAATCCATTAACTTTTTTTTCTGACTAGCTAATAGTACTTAGCTAAAGAAACCCCAACTCAATGTAATGAAGACAAGGTGACCTTGTAACTAACTAGCTTCTTTCTTTAGTTTTTAAAGAAAGATGATGAGTTTTACAATTTCACCCCCATTCTTGCTTCCCTTCCCCCCACCCCCACACAGAAGGCAGTCTGCTAGTCTTTACATTGTTCCATGGTATATACTGATCTCAGTTGAATGTGATGAGAGAGAAATCATATCCTTATGGACGAAAAGTAAAGTATAAGAGACAGCAAAATTTCATAATAATATAACGCTCCCCCCCCCCAATTTGACGATAATAGCCTTTGGCCTTTGTTCAAGTCCATAATTCTTTCTCGGGATACAGATGGTATCCAGATAGCCCAAAATTGTCCCTGGTTGTTGCACTGAAGGGATGAGCAAGTCCATCAAGGTTGATCATTACCCCCAATAACTAGCTTATTTCTTGAGGGGGGCACCATACATAGTGCATAATTATTATTGCAACCTCATTCCCATCATCATCATCGATGAATATTTAGTGGTCAGTCTATTAACTGAGGTCTCTAGCTCTGGCTCTGATTTTCTCTCACTATTTTATTAACTAATCGCCATTTCCTAAATTGTCCATGATTATCTCAGTTATCCTTGATTCTTCCTTCCCCTCCCCATTTTTCTTCCCCATCGTCATCCAGTCCATGGTGATTTCGTCTACTCCCATTTTCAGCTATATACAGAACACAGATAATTTCCAAATATTCAACTCTAATTCCTTTCTGAATTTTTCTTGCCTCTCCAACTACCTGCTGACTGCTTCTACTTAGCATGTTAAAATCGAGATAATCACCTTCTCACCTAAGCATGACTCCCCCTCTCCCTCCTTATTTCTGCCTAGCACCACCTTTCCCCACATCCCCCAATCCCTACTTGAAACCAGTTTTCTTTGGCTCTTCCTTCTCCCGCCTACTCCTTTTTACCTTCCCCCATCACCACACTAGCTAACAGTTAATATAACATTTACTATGCTCTGGACACTTTATAATTTGATCCTCACAAAGACCCTGAGAGGTAGATGCTATTATTATAGCCCCCATGATTATTATATCCCCATTTTACAATGAAGGAAACTGATGCAGAGACGAATTGACTTGCCCTAGGTTTCACAGCTAGTGAATCTCAAGTTAAATTTGAACTCAAGTTTCCTTGACTTCAGGCACAACTATCCATTATGCCACTAGCTGCCAGTTCCTGTAGATTCTACCTCCTCACCATCCCTTATATCTCATCACCTTTAGCATGAACTATTGTAATTAGTTTCCTGATTGGTTTGATACTCCCAATCTCTCCCATTCCAGTCACTCCATAGGCATCAAAATATTCTAACAAACAGATTTGTCCATGTCAGTTCCTAGATCAAATATCTTCATTGATTTCCTATTATGAATAGGATTTAATATAACCTTTCATAACCTGATGCTAACCTACCTTTCACTCCTTCTCTATTACAGTCAAACTGGACGATTACTTATTGCCCAAAAGTTTATTTTGTCTTCCATCTGTGCTTACAGACTTATCTTTCTGTCAGCTTTCTAAAGTGAACTCTTTCCTCTTCATCCTTCAAAATGTTTCTTCTTCAAAGCTTAACTCAGGTGCTAACCCTTCCATGAAGCCTTCTTTGAGTGTCCCAATTAAAAGTATTTTCTCCTACCTCAAGTTTTCTTAAGAGATGTGTTCTCCTATGACTTCATTACACTCTAACTTTGTATGTTTGTGCTGTGCATATATTGGAGTTCTCAATTTTTTTTGGATTGAATTAGAGTTGTGTTCCTCTCATATAATATTCCAGTTTCAGAACCTAATGCACTAAAGATGCTCCCTCCATATGTCTACCTTGTTACTTTCAAGCTTATCCTGCTCAAGCACCACCTTCTATATAAAACCTTTTCTCCTCCCCAGAACTACCAGCATCCTCCTCCCCAAATTATCATATTTCTATAAATGTTTAAGCTCATCTCCTCCAGGAGAATGTAAGCTTCTTGGGGATAAGAACTGTTTCTTTTTTTCTAACATAAATCACTGGCACAAGACTTTGCCCATAGTAGATGGTTAATAAATGCTTGTCAAATGATGGATATTTCTTTCCCTAATCAGATTGTAGGTCAGCTGGGTAGTACAATGAGTAGAGCACTAGTCCTGAAGTCAGGAAGAACTGAATCCAAAGATGATCTCAAACATTTCTTAACTCTGTGACACTAGACAAAGCACTTAATCCCATTTACCTCATTTTCCCCCTCTATAAAATGAGCTGGAAAAAAGGTGGATTCTTGAAACAATTCACAAACTCTGACAAGTCCTACCAAGGTTTAGGTTTTGAACTTTCAAGACTAAAACAGTCTCTCTCTTGCTGTAGAAATCATTCACAAGGGATATCACTGTCCATGGAAGGAATCTCATATTGTTGAAAAAAATGAATCTTTAAAAAAAAAGTATTGAAGTAATGGGGTATAGTTGTAGAAAATGCTTGATTATGTTTGTAATTCCCAAACAACCATAAGGTCCTAATTCAGTAAGTTATTAGTGACAAAAATATGACTCTGGGTTGAGTCTGTTGTCTGAGAATATTCTAAATAAGTACACAGGGTCTTGTAATTTGACACTACATGGTGAATTCTTTGGTCTGGGTAGCCTAAGATACAGAAAAATATAAAATTACCCCCAATCTTATGCTGCCCCCTTCTGTTTCCATAATGGTAGTGGCAGAAAAGGAACAGGGGAATGTTAAAAACAAAGCCCAACAGTTTTCAGATCATTTATTTTGTTGTTATTGAGTCATTTCAGTCATGTCTGACTATTCGTGACCCCCTTTGGGGATTTCTTGGCAGAGTTTGCCATTTTCTTCTCCAGATCATTTTACCTATGAGGAACTAAAGCAAATAGGGTTATGTGACTTGCTCAGGGTCATTCAACTAGTGTCTGCAGTCAGATTTGAATTTGTGAAGAGGTCTGCCTGATTCCAAGTCTAGTGTTCTATCTATTGCTGCACCTAGCTGCTCAGACCATCTATAGATATTTATTTAATTGAGTATTCTAAATGTGAAATTCTTCTCTGAAAACCAATGCATTGACATCCAGTACTATTGGAAGAACTAAACCATGTTAATATGGCATTTTTTTAGGATAAATGAATGCAGAAGACAAAAGTAAATTACAATTGAATGGAATAATAGTTACATTTCCTTAAGGATTAAAGAAAAGAATTTGCTTCATTATGTCTCCAACGAAATCTCACCATCATCATCATCACAAATAAGTATATAGTACTTTGAATTTTATAAAGAACTTTGAATATAATATTTTATTTTATCCTTACAACAATTCCTCCACTTATTTTCAACATTTTATAGATGAAGAAACTGAGGAGACGAGAGGTTAAGACTTGACTATAGTCAGACAGCTAGTAAGTTCCTGAGGCAGAATTTGAACTCAGATCTTTCTGACTCTAAATCCAACACTCTTTAAAAAAACTATTTAAGGCAATGGGGATTTAAGTGACTTGCCCAAGGTCACACAGCTAGGCAATTATTCAATGTCTGAGGCTGAATTTGAACTTAGGTCCATCCTGACTCCAGGACTGGTGCTCTATTCACTGAGCCACCTAGCTGCCTCCTAGCTCTAGCAATTTTATCACTAACCTACTTAACTAACTCATATAAGTTCATAGGTCATCTTATCTCACGGGTATTCATAAAGAGAATTAAACAGATATTTAGATGGAACAAAATTTTTTAAAATGGATACAAAAAGAATTAAAAAATACTATGGGCCATTACCAAAGCATCATACTGACCTTCACAAATGAGCCATCTGTGTCAAAAAGAAGTATAAATGGAAAAAGGCAAAGATCTTAGTTATCAAAGTTAGTTAGCAAAGATTAGATGAACGTAAAGCAGTCACCATAACAAAGAGGTGAACCTAGAGCCTGCCCTAGTAAATCATACAATTGTACCACTACTTTAGAATATAGAATCATTTTTCTTTTAAATTTGTTGAAGATTTTTTGATAGCCTTCCAATTAAACAAGGACATCATATGCATTGAATGTAAAATCATTTTTTAGAATTTCATTGCTATCTTTTTTTTACAAAATCATTTCCAAAATCTATCCCTTCCTTTCATTTTGACAGCTATGAGGAGGATAGAGTGGGGAAAGAGTCAACCCTTCTAACAAAAAATTAAAAAGCAACCAGTTTGGATGTATAATCAGTAATAATCTATATCCATAGTACTCAATCTTCTGCAAAGAAGGATTGGAGGTAGTTTTTTTCTCAACTCTACTTTAAAACTATTCTTAATCATTACAATGGTAGAGTTTGGGTTTGATTTTCTTTCTGTTTTGTTTTATTTTTTCAATCGATGTTGTTGTAGTGATTGGACATATTGTTTTCCTGATTGTGATGATTCCATTTTCAATTAATGTGTCTCTCCATACTTCTCTGAATTCTTCCCATTTCATCACTTCCAATGATATAGTCTATTACAAACATAAACAAGAATTAGTTTAACCATACTTCAACTGAAGGGCATTTACTTCATTTCTTTGCTACTACAAAATGTGCTGATAATAATGTTTATATATATATATATATATATATATATATATATATTTGATCTTCTTGTGGTGTTCACATAACAGTGAAGTATCTGGATCAAAGGGAATGAATATTTTTGTTGCTTTTTTCCACCTAATTAAAAAATGTTTTCCAGAATAATTGAAGTGATTCACAGATCTACCAATAGTGTATTAGAGTACATGGTTTTTTTTTTCAGAACTTCTCCAATATTTTTCTTTTATCATCTTTCCCAATAGGCTGGATTTGAGATTAAAACTTCAGAATTGCTTTGATTTGTATTTTTTGTTATTAATTTGAAGAATTATCCTATATATTTGCTATAGTTTACAATTCTTTTGATAATTATTTGCTCACAAACTCTAACCACTTTATTGTGAAATGGCTCTTTGTATTATGTTTGTGTTAATTTCTTTTGGATATCAAGCCCTTATCAAAACATCTGATGTAAAAAATTTTCTCGATTAATGCTCTCCTTTATCCTAGTTGTGCTTTATTCATGCAAAAAATTTCCAATTTCATATAATCAAAACAATCCATTTACAAAATAATTATTAAAACATTACAGATGAGTATGGTAGAGAATATTTTCTGAAGCAGCATTGCTTCATAAAACAGTGTAAATGAAAACAAGCCTACCAGAAGTTTGGCATGAGATCCAAATGAGCCATATTATCCCCAGAGCATTCATAAATGAAACTGGCAGAAGGACAAGGACTAGATGGAAAAATAGAACAAATTTGTCAGTCTTTCTATAATGATCTCCTTTCATCATTAGTACATCATATTTGTACCCTCACATCTCAATGCCAAATGTGTTATCTCTATATGAAGAATATGAAATATCATTTAAGAAGATAAAGTTGGCAAGATACACTAAGCACACAGTGAAGAAATCCATGCTACAAGTGACTCTACTACAAAGGCATTAAGGGATTGTTGTATAGGATGTCTTGGAGCTGAGAAGATACCAAGTGTTTAATCCTTCAATGGATCTGGAATCTTGTCTATGTGTGTACTCCATCCTAAAGTGCAGATCACACTTTCTCATTCTATGTGATTCTTGTCCATATACTCCATGGGGTGTGAATTCCAAGCTTCTCTGATATCTTTTGCTTTGCATGAATAGCAATGCAGTTAGCCTTCACCCTCACTACATAATCAGTTTACCTATTCTTATCTCTAATATCATACTTTAGCTTCTTCTTCTGAACAATTATTTGTTAACATATTGCAATCTCCGCAGTCCTACTTTGCATCTCTTCATTGCCTTTTGGCTGATTGTCAGTTTTAATTCTTTGGAGCCTACAATTGACTCACATACATAAAAGTGCCACCAGAAAATATTTTTTTAAATGGGTCCCATGTTTCAGGGTGAAGCTTGGAGTTGATTAAAAAGGACTTCACAATTTCCCAGAAATAAACCAGCCTCTCTTTTTCTATTGAATAGAAAGAAGAAAAGATAACAAGAGAATACCTTTTAAGCCAGGATTCAGATCAAGTTCTTGCAGGTCAGTAAAGGATGTGAAACCTAGCTGTGAATTCTGAAAATTGTAATTACAGGAAAAACAATGTTGTTTTCTTCCTGTCCTGGGAGAAAGACCCTCAAGGGAGGGTATAGACAGAAACAGAATACCGAGTTAAGACTTTATTTAAGGTATGAAATTCAGTGTCAGTTTTGAAGACGGGCAAATAAAAGGCAATATGTGCATTGGTGATTGGAGACAAAGCAGTCCCTGATGGTATTTTGAAATATAAGTTCAGTGACTAAAGTATAGAATATATGAGCTTGACATTAGCAGTTGAGGTCTCTGTTGTTGGAAACAAAAATCTAACAGGTGTAGCTGAAGAATCTGGGAGTCAGCAGGATCTGAGTTCAAATATGTATGATCTTGCCATTTTACCCAATTGCTTCACATCCTGAGTCTTCTTGAGTCATATCTGACCACTGGACTCAGATGGCTGTAGAGGAGAAAGTGAGTGAGGCTGGGGACAGCACAGCCCCCCCACTCAAATCCAATTCACATGTTTATCATAGTATCACCTCCCCAAGGTTTAACTTCTTTCTCTTTCTCCTCTGCCTACAGATGACAGACTGATTTCCAAATCTCTCTATTTCTTTAAGTAATGTCTAATTCTTGGTTTTTTTTTAAAAAAAATATAAAACTATGAACAATCATAATTTCTCTTTGATTTCTGTTATTAACTATGTACATTGAGATTGCAATACAGAAAGCCAGTAAATGGCTCATAGGTCACAGAGGTTTCAGTCTTGGTATAAGATGGCTAAGGTTCTTTTTATCCTATTTTGGGGACTCTGAGCTGTAATATTGAAAGAATCTTATGGATTAGATTTTTGTGCATGAATTTGTGTTCAACCTTTGTGCAGGGGCCATGCTAATCTTTTCTGTATTGTTTTATTTTTTTAGCATATGTGCTGTTAAATTGAGCAATTATTAAACACCTATTAATGCTCCTAAATGGCAAAAAAGATTACTTGCATAATTCAGGTTTACTTAACCTAAATTGTTAAATTATATGTAAGCCGACCAAGATGATGAAATGAAGTGGGTATTTACAGCAAGTTAACTCTCTACCTTTTGTTTCCTTTCCCTTTGAAACTGATGGTGCCTCATAGGGTCAGAGTAGAGGCATTGGCTAAGGGAGAGTCATCCTCCTGGACTGGATAAAGGATTGGGAAAAAATGAATAAGACTATATTGATGAGGTGTGGCTTTGAAGGAAATGAGGAGAGAATTCCTCTTCTTTTTGGTTTCTATTTCTAATGCCAACCTTACCTGATAGCAAGAATATAATCCTCTTAACCAAAAATCACTTGACTTACCTCAATTTCAGTGTCCTAATATTGAAGGTATCCATCTCCCCAGAAGGTATGCCTCTATCAAGACAATTTAACACTTTCTTAATTTATAATCTAATTGATTTACTAAAGAACTTTGAAGTGAAGTGACTTGCCAAGGGTCACACAGCCAATATTGTGACTGAAAGGAGATTTGGATCCATGCTTTTTTAGCTTTAAGACCAGTTCTCTAGACACTCTATCACACGGCTGTTCTCATGTGAATAATGCAAAGGGAAATGACTCAGAGCACTGTTGTGAGGATCAGATTAAATAATATATGGCAAGTGCTTTGCAAAGCTTAAAGTACTGTATAAATGTCAGCTATCATTATGCATTTAGAAATCATTTAGTATTTTGACTAATCCCAAGCCATTTCTTGACACAGAATCTCTTCTTTTTAACATAGATCTTCCCTTGAGTGGTACAGACTGATTGTGAATCTCAGAACACCCTAATGTCTGGAGAATCAGAAGCACAGAATTTCAGAGAGAAAAGGGAACTTGAGTAGCCTTTCAGTCCATCCTGTCTTTCCAGCTATCATGCCTGACAATTGGTCATCCAGTCTCCTCCTAAAAGCTTCCAATGAAGTGAAGTCGGGTTTTTTTTAGGTTTTTGAAAGGCAAATGGGGTTAAGTGGCTTGCCCAGGGTCACACAGCTAGGTAATTGTTAAGTGTCTGAGGTTGGATTTGAACTCAGGTACTCCTGACTCCAGGGCCAGTGCTCTTTCCACTGCACCACCTAGCCGCCCCTGAAGTGAAGTCTTAATGCCTCCCAAGGCAACCCAATGCACTTCTAGATAGCTCTAATTGTTTGGAAGTTTTTCCTGACATCAAGTTGAAAAGTTGAGTTTTGGGAGGTTGTTGGGGTTGTTGGGGTTTGGGTTTTTTTTTAGTAAATTCTTCCCATATCTTTTGGATCTACCTTTTGAGACCAAACAGAACAAATCTATCACTCCTTCACTTGACACTTTTCAAGTTTTTTGGTATCACTGACACAATAAAAATTTGGGGCAATGAAGAGACATAGTTGGCACAAGTAGATCAGCATGGGGCTGAATCAGATGAGAAGGTCAATGGGAAATGTTTAACACAATAAATAAAAATACAATAATATTATGATACATTTAACATAGATAATGTTAATTAGACTTAATGTTCTTAATGTTAATTTGGGCTTTTTAAAGTCAATAAGGCTAGAGCAGAGTTCCAAAGATGTAACTGAGGAAAATAGTGAGATCAAATTGAAACCAAGTGACGTCTACACAGGCATCCATGAAATATAGAAGGTCCCACTTGGTGAAGCATCCAAGGGAGAACATGGGTAAGAATCACTCAGTAGGAGTGATGAGTATATGTCAATTATGTTCTTCACAGATGGAGGAAATACTCAGACTGATGTGACTGCACAACCATTGATGTATTTATACACTCTGAACTATCACAATGCCACTGCATATTGTAGAGGCTTAACTTCTTGGTGTCATAAATGTTTTATGCACAAGTCAGGGAGATAGCAGTATAAGGTAGTGGGAAGACTTTTGATCCTAAGTTTGCATTCCATCTCTAATGCTTACTATCTAGATAACTAGAATTATAACTGGAAATATTTTAAATTAGGTCAAAGCAAATGAGTAAGGATGGAAGAAGAAAAGGACAATAGAAGGACAATAGAACAATTTAATTGAGGGTGCAAATGCACCAGGACAGGGATGGTCCATTTCTTACTAAATGGACTTGAGAAGGTAAACCCTGATGACAAGGACATTATGAGGGACAGGCATCTTTGGGAGTCCTCCTCTCCCTCCAATCCTTTAGAAATGAGGACTTCTACACAACTGCATAAGGTGACTTGGGCTAAGGGGGACCCTGAGGTAAGCATAGAGAGATTAGTCACCATACAGAGTAACCACATTTTTCTCAAATGTTAGCACTCCGGGGTAAAAACCTGATCACCTTGTACTAGTTATAGCTCTATATGACTGTGGACAAGTTATTTCACTTTTTTTTTTCATTCTTTGAATTTATCACTGAGTACCTAACAAGGTGACTGGTACATGTTGCTATTCAGTCATGTCTAACTCTTTGTGACCTCATTTAGGATTTTCTTGGCAAATATCCTGGAGTGGTCTGCCTTTTACTTCTCCAACTCACTCTTCAGATGAGGAAACTAAGAGAAATAGGTTAATTGGTTGCTCAGGGTCTTAGTGCCCAAGATCAGATTTGAACTCAGATCTTTCTAACTCCAAGTGTGGTGCTCTATCCATTGCACCAACTAGTTGTTCAGATCTGATATAGAGGACCCCTTTCCCTACAACAGAAGGCCTCATCCAATTTTCTGGTCTATGGTTCACTTTAGAAGCAGGTCAAGGAGTTCTTTCAGGCACAGTTCTTTCTGGGTGATATTCCTAATTACAATTCCTTATGCACTTATCATTTCCTCATCTTAACCCCTATTTTGTATTGGCTGCCTGGAAATATACTTGTTTTTGGCTTAAGGTCACCTAATTAGTCAATGTTAAAACTGGAAGAAAATTCAGCACTGCTCTCTGCATACTGATAATTATATTTAATTTTGCATTTCTGTAGCATCTTTGTTATGAGAAGATCAAGATGTTCTATTTTCCTTGAAACAGACTTTGCATTTACAAATATATGAGAATCATCAGTGACCTTCTAATGTAGACAAAAAGCTCCCAAGCCACAGGACTATGAATAGCTGCTCTTAATATGTTACCATTTGTGTCTTGTTCTTCCATTTAGCTTGTCTTTGTGTCCACTGAGCTATACAAAATTATGGTGTAATGAAAATATACAATGGCCTTTTCAAGTGCTTATGAAAAATAATAGAAATGCATATGATTAGTTATGCTCAAATAGCAGCATAGAACTTGGAGACATTTATAACTCTTTACTCCTAGAGGCTCAAATTTAAATTTTTGGTCCCTCAATCAAACTTTGCAAAGGGACTCCTTTTAATTCACTTCTAAAATATGCCTGCCTCCAGATTTATTGGCAGTTAGGTGGTAAAGTGGATATAGTATTTGCTTGGAATCAGAAAAACTCATCCTCATGAATTCAAATCTGGCCTCAAATACTGTGTGATCCTGGGAAAATCACTTAACTCTGTTTGCCTCAGTTTCCTCATCTGCACAGTGAGCTAGAGAAGTAAAGGGCAAACTACTTCAGAATCTTTGCCAAGAAAACCCTAAATGGGGTCAGAAAGAGTGTGAAACCACTCAACAACCACTTTCACTCTTATACCAAAAGGGGCTGCCTTTCATGAACCCACAGGAATTAGTAGGTAATTATATCTGTGTCATCTTGTGTTTACCAGCTTTACATGAAGCAATGTTGCTTGGGAGAAAGGTTTATTGAACTTAAAACCAAAAGAGCTAGTATCAGACACTATGTAATCATGGGCAAATCATTTAATCTTTTCAATCCTTTGTTTCCAAATTTGTTAAATGGGAAAAATAATAACTGAAATGTCAATTTACCTCACAGAGTTGTGAGAATGTTCCAAACTACTACATGTTTTTATCACTACATTCCTGTTTCGTAAGTTTATAAATTTATATCTGAAAGAAAACATGGCAGTCATTGGTTCAAATAACCCCATTTTGCATATAAGGAATAACCTAGCATTAGGTCTCTCTTGTATATCTTACTCTATGCTGAAGGCTTTGTTCATGGATGATACTATATAAAGATGAACTATACTTTTAAAAAATCATGTTTCAAATGACTCCACCAACTTTTAACCTATTTTCCTTTTGCTGAAGAAAGAACCATATCATGAATTTATATTATTTATCTCTCGGCAAAAGCCAAGTTTGGTTTATTGAGCTTTTTAAGTGAAACTGTTCTCTCCTTCTGCATGAAATAATTATCATATAGTTAGTTCTTATAACAGATGATTGTTGAATGAAAAATGAATGATTTTTTTCCCAATAGGTCACTTAGAGCTCAATGTTAAGTATAGAATACACAAAAAAATAAAAAATTCAAAAACTTTTAAAAATACACAAAAGATATGCAACTAAACACCTACTCTACAACATCAAGAGAAAATATTTCAAGGAAGTTGAATTTCGTTTCCATGGATAACTCAAGGATAGATTGAGACAAAGATAAAAGGGTTTTGTGAAGACATGTGGCCAGTCAGGATGCAAAGCTGAAACTGAGAAGTATTATATAGCTATATTTATATTGCAATGACTCTTGGTATGCTGAATATAGAGTAAAGGATTTTATAGTTTCTCTATTTTTTGAATTATAAAGATTTTATTAATTATGAGTTTTACAATTTTTCCTCTAATCTTACTTCCCCCCACCCCCCCCCACAGAAAGCAATTTGCCAGTCTTTACATTGTTTCCATGTTGTACATTGATCCAAATTGAATGTGATGGGAGAGAAATCATATCCTTAAGGAAGAAACATAAAGTATAAGAAATAGCAAGATCAGACAATAAGATATCAGTTTCTTTTTTTCTAAATTAAAGGTAATAGTCCTTGGTCTTTGTTCAAATTCCACAGTTCTTTCTCTGGATACAGATGGTATTCTCCATTGCAGACAGCCCCAAATTGTCCCTGATTGTTGAACTGATGGAATGAGCAAGTCCTTCAGGATTGATCATCGCCCCCATTAGTTTTTCTATTTTTTTTTTAGGTTTTTTTGCAAGGCAAATGGGGTTAAGTGGCTTGCCCAAGGCCACACAGCTAGGTAATTATTAAGTGTCTGAGGCTGGATTTGAACTTAGGTACTCCTGACTCCAGGGCCAGTGCTCTATCCACTGCGCCACCAAGCTGCCCCAGTTTTTCAATTTTTGTATAAGGAGTTGAACCCTGAATTAAACTGAAGGAGGGAGAAGATCAGATAGGAATTTAGGAAACTGCATAATGCTTTTAATAATCCTAAATGGCCTCCAAGTACAAAGACTCAAATATTCCCCCAGAGATCTTGTATGGTTATCAATCTTTCTTTTCACTATTTTCATTTATCTCAGTCTTCAAGGAATCAGGACTGTGGACAAATAGTGTCATTGAGTAGATTCCCCCCACTAGATTCATTACAACAAATAAATTTGTTGTAAAAACTCTGACACCATCATTCAAGGAAATAATTCCTCAAGAAAAGGGTCAGTCATCTCTGCCTACTTCAACCATCTGCCATGCTTAGGAGAGGCAAAGCAACTTGAGGGTGAGTCAGAAGGCAGTATGTGCAGACAAGTCAAGCCACCACCCCCTAGCCCACCATATCTTCTTATATCCAGATGCAGCTGCCCAAAGAACCTTGGGAATGCAGTGCTTCCAGTCCAGTGCCCTCAGGCACCATTTTAGGAAGCAATCCCTATGTACATGAAGCCTGACAAATACTCCTGTGGGTGCTATAAGCTACTGAATACCCAAAGTCTTTTCCACCAAAGTCCTTGGGACTAACAATTGGTTCAACATCAGAAACTGATGCTCTAAATCATTACTGATTAGAGAAATACAAATTAAAGCATCTCTGAGGTACCATCTCACACCTATCAAACTGGCCAATATGACCAGAAAGGGCAATGTTCAATATTGGAAGGGATGTGGGAAAACTGCGTCACTAATACATTATTGGTAGAGCTGTGAACTCATTCAACCTTTCTGGAGAGCAATTTGGAATTATACCCAAAGGGCAATAAAAATGTGCATATCCTTTGATCCAGCAATACCCCTACTGGGTCTATACTCTGAAGAGATTAAGAAAAAGGGTACTTGTATAAAAATATTCATAGCAGCCCTGTTTGTGATATCAAAGAATTGGAAATCAAGTGAATGTCCATCAATTGGGAAATGGCTGAACAAATTGTGGTATATGTATGATATGGAACACTATTGTTCTGTTAGAAACCAAGAGGGATGGGATTTCAGAGAAACCTGGAAAGTCTTGCATAAACTGATGCTGAGCAAGAAGAGCAGAACTAGAAGAACATTGCATACCCTAATAGCAACAAAGGGGTGATCAACCTTAATGGACTTGCTCATCCCATCAATGCAATAATAATGGACAATTTTGGAGTACCTGTAATGGAGAATATCCAGAGAAAGAACTGTGGAGTTTAAACAAAGACCAAAGTTTATTACCTTCAATTTTTTTTAAGGTTTCTTAACAGCAACATGGGGGTGATGAACAACCTTAATGAACTTGCTCATTCCGTCAGTGCAACAATCAGGCACAATTTGGTGGTATCTGTGATGGAAAATACCATCTGTATCCAGAGAAAGAATTGTGGAGTTTGAACAAAGACCAAAGACTATTACCTTTAATTTAAAAAAAAAAAACAACCTGTTAACTTATTACATAATTTTGCTATCTCTTATACTTTATTTTTCTTCCTCAAGGATATGATTTCTCTCTCATCACATTCAACTTAGATCAATGCATACCATGGAAACAATGTAAAGACTAACAGACTGCCTTTTATGGGGGTGAGGGGAGGGAAGTGAGATTAAGGGGAAAATTGTAAAATCCAAAATAAATAAATAAAATTTTTTAAGTTTCTTACGTACAACATAATTTTTCTATCTCTAATATTTTATTTTCTCCTCAAGGATATGATTTCTCTCTCATCACATTCAATTTCAATCAATATATGGTATGGAAACAATGTAAAGATTATCAGACTGCCTTCTGTGGGGGGGGAATTGTAAGATTCAACACCTTACAAAAATTATAGCAACTACTATTGTACATAATTGGAAAACTAATAAAATATTAAAAGAAAGAAACTGGGGTGGCTAGGTGGTGCAGTAGATAGAGCACCAGTCCTGGAGTCAGGAGTACCTGAGTTCAAATCCAACCTCAGACACTTAATACTTACCTAGCTGTGTGGCCTTGGGCAAGCCACTTAACCCCATTTGCCTTGCAAAAACCTAAAAAAAAAAAAAGAAACTGATATAATTTTATCAGTAGAAATGATTCTTAAAAAGAAGCATTACCATCTGCTTTACTGTTGCACCCTCAAGTCCATAGGACTAAATGGAAATCTGACTTACAAATGAAATCTTTCATATGTGTTGTCTCCCCCCATTAGAAAATGAGCTCCTTGAGAGCAGAGACTATTGTAATTTTCCATTTGTGTTCTTGAACTTTGTGTTAATAATGTAATAAAGTTTGTTTCATTCATCTGCCAATGCCCTCCTACCCAAATCACTCAAAAAATATTAAATTACTGTGTGTATGCATATATTTTTGTATTTACTAATGTACATATTTATTAATTTTGTGATATATGTATATGTCTTTATATGGGTACATATGTACATTTGAATAGATGTTTAAAATGGACTTCCTTTCTTTCCCATTGGAATACAAGCTCATTGTGGGTGAAAATTATTTAACTATTTTGTACTTGGATCACCAGTATCTAGTAGAATATATTAGTGTCTAATCAATATTGATTGATTGGGTGTAAGTAGAATTAGAATCAGAGAATATCATGGTAGAAAGGGATCAGCAATCATCTAATCCTACACATCTTAAAACAATTATCCCCTTATACATTCTATTCTAAAAGTGATTGTCTGGTCTTTATTTGAAGTCACTTCCTCTTTTCTCCTTCCCCTGCACCAGGGGGAATGTTTCACTTTCCTAGACAGCACATCCTACATTCTGCCTCTGAATTACTCTAATTGTCAGAATCTTTTTCCTGACATTGAGCACAAAATTAAGCCTAAATTTGCCTCTTTGCAACTTCTCTCCTCTCTCCTAATTTTGCATTCCGGGATCAAACAGAACAGTTTCAATTCATCTTCCATATAACAGCTTTTCAGATGTTTGAAGACAGCTAGAATGTCCTCCATAAATCTTCTCTTCTGTAGGATATTTATTCCCAGTTACTTCAACTAACCCTCATATGCCATGAACTTGAAGAAGTGTCTCAAAAAAGTACTACAAGGATGGTGGAGCCAAGATGGCAGAGTAAAGGCACTCACCCAAGACCTCCCCCAAACCACTCCTGATATCTTTAAATAATGAATCTAACTAAATTCTAGGGTGGCACAAAAAGACTGAGTGAAACAATTATCCAGCCCAAGACAACTTGGAAGATACAGGAGAAGGGTCTGCTGCACAGGGGTGAGAGAGAAGTGCAAAGCCACAGGGGCAGCACTGGAGTGAAAGGACTCCAGCCATGCAGGAACAGACCTCAAGGCACTTGGGTCAGTGGGAGCAGTGCATTTCTAGACCTCTCAACCCAGGAATTGTCAAGGACAACTTGGAAGGTCAGCAGGAAAACTCTGCCTCACTCCAGTGAAGGAGAAGCCCAGTCCAGTGCAGGTATCAGCAGTACAGCCCATACCCCAGGCCTTGGGAGTCATTGGACCAGCAGCAGCAGCAATTGCTTCCAGAGCTTTCAGCCCAGGCATGGGAAGAGGATCAGAAGGAGATTATGGGGGTCTCTTTGCTGAGACAGGATGGTATTGCTTTGCCCATACTCAGATCTGGTCACTGTCTTGGGTCCCAGGCCCAGGAAGAGGAGCAGAAGTACATCAGAGTTTACTGTCCAGTGGAAGTGGGACCCTCCTCACAGTTCCAGGGCAAAAGGGGTGCTTTTGGTCTCTCACAAACCAGATCACAGGTCAGGAGAATCATCATAGCCTCTTATAAGACCTTGGAGGAATTAAGAACTTGCAGGTCCCTGGGGGTAGCTCCTCCATCCTGGAAGTATATTCCATCTAAACAAAGAAATAAACTCATTATAGGCCAGGGAAATGAGCAAGTAACAGAAGGGGGAAAAAATCTTTCTTTAGATTCTTACTATAGTCATATGGAAGTTCAAAATAGACACTCAGAAGAAGAAGACAACAAAATCAAGGTTTCTACATCCAAGAAAAATATGAATTGGGCTCAGGCTATGGAAGAGCCCAAAAAAGGAATTTGAAAATCAAGTGAGAGAGGTAGAGGAAAAATTTGGAAGAAAAAAGAGGAATGCATTAAAATCATGAAAACTGAGTCAGCAACTTGGTGAAGGAGATGCTGAAGAAAATAACATCTTAAAAACCAGACTGGCCCAAATGGAAAAAGAGGTCCAAAAAGTCAATGAGAAAAATGCCTTAAAAAGATTTGGCCAAATGGAAAAGGAGATACACAAAAGCTCACTGAAGAAAATAATTCCTTAAAATATAAAATGGAGGGGTAGCTAGGTGGCACAGTAGATAGAGTACTGGTCCTGGAGTCAGGAAGATCTGATTTCAAATTAGGCCTCAGACATTTAATAATTACTTAGCTGTGTGATCTTGGGCAAGTCACTTAACCCTATTCCCTTGCAAAAAACAAATACATATATATATATATATATATATATATATATATATATATATATATATATATATATATATATATATATATATATATTTAGAGAGAGAGAGAGAGAGAGAGAGAGAGAGAGAGAGAGAGAGAGAGAGAGAGAGAATGGAGCTAAGGGGAGCTGATGACTGTGAGAAATCAAGAAACAATAAATCAAAATCACAAGAATGGAAAAATGAGGAAAAAAATGTAAAATATTTCATTGGAAAAACAACTGACCTGGAAAACAGATCTAGAAGAGATCATTTAAAAATTATTGGACTACCTGAAAACCATGACCAAAAAAACAGAGCCTAGACATTATTTTTCAAGAAATTATACAGGAACATTGTCCTAATATCCTAGAAGCAGAACGTAAAATAGAGATTGAAAGACTCCGCTGATCACTTTGTGAAAGAGATTCCAAAATGAAAACTGTCAGGAATATTATAGGCAAATTTCAGAATTTCCAAGCCAAGGAGAAAATATTTCAAGCAGCCAAAAAAGAAATAGTGCCAGCTAGGTAGCACAGTGGATAGAATACTGGCCCTGGAGTCAGGAGGACCTGAGTTTAAATTCAACCTCAGACACTTAATAATGTGTGACCTTGGAAAGTCATTTAACTTTGTTGCCTTAAATAAATAAAAACTTTTTAAAAATCTAAAAAAAATTCAATTATTGTGGAGCCATAGTAAAAATAACAAAAAATTTAGCAGCTTCTACATTAAGGGATTGTTGGACTTGGAATATGATATTCCAGAAGGCAAAAGAGCTTGGATTACAACCAAGAATCAACTACCCAGCAAAATTAAATATATTCTTTCAGGGGAAAGATGGACATTCAATGAAATAGGGGACTTTCAAGCTTTCCTGATAAAACAACAACAGCTGAACAGAAAATTTGATCTTAAAATACAAGACTCAAGGAAAACATAAAAAAGTAAACAGGAAAGGCAAATCATAAGGTTCTTAATGATGTGGAACTACATATATTCCTGCCTGGAAAGATGATACTGATAACTCATTTGAACTTCCTCATTTATTAGGACAGAAGGAGTATATATATATATATGGCACAAGTGAGAGTTGAATTTGAAGGGATAATAGATTTAAAAAGTGGAGTCATTAGGTGAGAGAGGAATGTTCGAGGAGAAAGGTAAAGTGGAAGATAGAATGGGATAAGTTATTACACATAAGAGGCAAGAAAAAGTTTTTGCAATGGAGTAGGGGGGGAGGTGAGGGGGAGTGAGAGAGCCTTACTCTTATCAGAACCGAGTCAGAGAGCAAACAATATATACCCTCAATTGGATGTAGAAATGTATCTTACTCTAGAGGGAAATAGGAGAGAAAAGGGAATGGGGGTGGGAAGTAGGTGATATAAGGGAGAGAAGATTATGGGAAGGGGTAGTTAGATGAAAAACACTTTCAAGGAGGGAATGGGTGAAAGAAGAGAAAGGATAGAATAAATGGGAGAGGAATAGGATAGAAGAAAATCCAGTTAGCAATAGAAACTGTGGGGGATAAAATATTGAAACAAGTTTCTTTAATAAGGACCTCAAACATAAAAGAGTCAAATATTTAAAAATGGGAGCCATTCCCCAATTGATGAATAATCAAAGGATATGGACAGTTTTCAGATGAAGATATCAATGCTGTGTATTTAAATCATTAAAAAATCTCTTAACTCATTATTGACAGGAGAGATGCAGGTTGGAACAATTGTGAGCCTATTACATTGGTTAGTAGGATGGAAGGTGAGGATGACAGGCAGGAAGGATTAGACATGAATGCACTGTTGCAGGAGTTGTGAAGACATTCAACAATTCTGTTAAACAATTTGGAACTGTGCCCAAGGGGCTATAAAACCATGCTTAGCCTTTGAGCTAGCATAAGCAGGTCTATATTCCAGAAGAGATGAAAAACAGGAAGGAAAAGGACCTATGAGTATGTAGCAGCTCTTTTCTGAAGGTAGAGAACTAGAAATTGAGAAGATGCCCATCAGTTGGAAAATGGCTAAATAAATTGTGGTAAATGATTAAGATGAAATGCTATTCTGTTATGGGAAATGATGAACAGGATGCTCTTGGTAAAAAAAAACTTGCAAGGGCAGATGCAATAGTAATTGTACTATATACAAAGTAACAGCAATGGTGTAGGATGATCGGCTGTGAAGGATTTACCTTTTCTCTGTAATTCTGTGACTTGAGAGAACTCTGAGGGAGTTATGATAAAGACCATTCATCCCCAAAACAGAGTTGACAGTGGTTGAATAGAGATTGAAGCATACATTTTTAAATTTTATTTTTCTTGAGGTTTCTTTTTTAGGGGGGAGGAAGGTCATGTTTACTCTTATTGTGGTAATGTTTTTCAAGACTACACATTTTTAAAATACATCAAATAACTTGCTTTCTCAATGTGGGGGATAAGGTGGGAAGAAAGGAGAGAATTCATAATACAAGGCTTTAAAAGTGAAAGTTGAAACTTGTTTTTGCATGTAACCAGGGAAAATTAAAATCACAATTTTTTTTAAAAAGAAAGTACTACAAGGAACAAACAAATGCTCAAATCTATTGATGACTTCACTGGTTATCAGCAACACAGGTAGCAATGCATCCATGCTCAAGGGTCCGCTGAAGCCAGCTCAAACTGGTTCAAGAGAAATAATTGTTAAATTTTCTTTCTTTTTTAAAAATTTTATTTATTTAAGGCAATGGGGCTAAGTGACTTGTCCAAGGTAACATAGCTAGGTAAATTGTTAATTATCTGAGATCTAATTCGAATTCAGGTCCTCCTGACTCCAGGGTTGGTGCTCTATCCACTGCACTGCCTAGCTGCCCGGCCTTTTTTTTTAATTGTTAAATTTTCAATGTGAGCATTTACAATTCAGAAATTGATAAACACTACAAAACAAGGCTTTAAAAAAATTGGTGATTGTATGGACTTAGTAAGTGACGGGGGAATGTTAATATAGATTAAACTTTAAAGTAAGTCCTATGTACATTTTCCCCACCCCGAGAGTTGGTTATTAAATATTCACCAGAATGCCTATGCTATATAGCTCTTACTAGTCAATAAGTATTAAGTATTTACTACGTACCAGGAATTATGTTAAGAAAGGCAAAGACAGTTGTCCTTAAAGACCTTACATTCTAATGGGGAAGGGAAATCCTACAAGACAGAAAGAGAGAAAAGGTGGAAGAAGATCAGGTCCAGATCTACTCATATTCAATATGGGACTTAGTCCATTCAAAAAGACAAAGAAAAGTCTAGGTTTCCTGGTCTTCCTTCCCCTCCATATTTGGGTCAATGCTTCAAGGAGGCTGTTAAATTGCTTATTGTTCTTTTTGTTGACTATTTTGTCTTTCTTTTATCCAGCTTTTTTTTTTTTTTGTGAGGCAAACGGGGTTAAGTGGCTTGCCCAAGGCCACACAGCTAGGTAATTATTAAATGTCTGAGGCTGGATTTGAACACAGGTACTCCTGACTCCAGGGCCGGTGCTTTATCCACTGTGCCACCTAGCTGCCCCTCCAGCTTTTTTTAATAAGTTCTTCTTGTGCAGCCTCGGCAAGGCAAGTTTTCCCCTAAAAAGGCAATGGAGACCACTCCCAAGATTTTGTTGTTCCAGGACACTAATGGTACTAAACCACTTTCCTTGATCTCTTAAATATAAAACACTAGCTGAGGAGGAGATAACCAGGCACACCACCATGACAAATGTGGAAATATCTTAAATATATATCCATCTGAATCAATATGCTATCCTTGTTTGATATTCTTTCTATGAAAGTGTTGAGTGAACTTTTTGCTAAATATTAAAGGGTCAAGAAGTGTCTCTAATACCTGAAACTGGAAGACTGACCTGAAATAGGCCTAGTTCAGATTGCCACCCCTTTTTTCTAACTTTGTTTTTCCATTGGTAGGATATTACCTCCTTTTGTATTTGAACATTTCATTTTTTTATTTTATTACTGAAAGGGGAATAAATTGTTTATTTGTGCAAGATAAGCAGTTTGAGAAAGTACTAAAGATCTGAGAGAAAAATTGATCCTAAGATAAATGTACTTAGAGGACCTATGTGAAAGAAGAGCACTGACTGAGGTAAATGTGGTTATGATGCTGTGATCCATCAGCTCATTGACATTTGACTTTTTTCAGAATTTTGAAGGATAAACTCACCAAGAAAAATCTATTAAATAATTGTCTGGGGATTATAGGACAAATATAGAGGGGCTGCTTACCTTACAGAAGGATGTTATTTTTATGTGTGTTTGTCATCTTAAGGTAGAGATTAGTCACTAAACCAAACTGATCCTGCTTTGAACTAGAAAAATCAGATAGTGAGTACAGACAGAAGTCAGAAGATAGTGAAAAGACTATAGCTGATAATGGATAATGTTTATTTTTATTAAATGTTGCTTTTGCCATAAAGGTTGTTATGATTATTTTTGCTTTTTACCTCTTTGTCCTGGAAAACCACTTCAAAGATTATTTCAGTCCTGAAATTTACAGTACCCTCTCCCCCAAGCATCCTCTCTCTCTCTCTCATTCATTGTTTCCTCTCAGAATTTCCAATAAAGGAAAGAGCCCAAGCCAGTTGTCTCCTCATTTCTCAAAAGACTGCATGCTGGACTTCTCTTACATACCTTCTCAGGTAGTTTCTCCCTTTTCAGCTTCCTTTGTGTTATCTTACCCCCTGAGAATGTAAACTTTTTGAGGGTAGAGCCTAACTTTCTACCTGTATTTGTATTTCCTATTCATAGCACATATTTATTATGCCTGGTACCTTAACAAATACTCACTACAAAACCAAAACAACAACAAAACCCTAGAGGTACCCTTAGGACTCTGGGAGTTGAATTAAAATTGAGCAGTAACTGTGATCAGAGCCACTTTGAGAAAATAACCCAGATTTTTTTCAGTATGAATGCAGGTTGAGATGAGAGAGCCAGCCCAGAGAAGGGGGAGATAAGTAAATGCTAAATTGGAGGGTACGTTCCTGTGCCACACCATCAGAATCACTGGGTTCATAGCCACACTTGGGCTATTATATCAAGGGAATTTTTCCAATCACCCAAGTAGGCATTCACAAAGACATACTTAATGTTTCTTTCCCTTTATCCCTCATATACAATCAGTTCCTAAGTATTGTTGTGTTGTTGGTTTTACATATTTGTATCTATCCTCTTCTCTTTACCAGTATAGCCATTATGCTAATTCAAACCTTCATCCCCTCTTACCTTCACTATTTAATAACCTTCTAATTATTCTTCAAGTCTCTCCCTCCTATAATCTATTCTTTTTATAATTAATTTTTAAATCCCCCCCATCCCCAGCTACATGCTAAAACAAATTTTAACATTTACTTCCAAAAGCTTGAGTTCCAAATTCTCTTCCTTCCTCCTACTCTACTGCTCATCATTGAGAAAGCAAGATATTTGGTGTAGGTTAAAAATGTGAAGCCATGGGGTGGCTAGATGGCGCAGTGGATAGAGCACTGGTCTTGGAGTCAGGAGTACTTGAGTTTACATCTGGCCTCAGACACTTAATAATTACCTAGCTGTGTGGCCTTGGGCAAGCCACTTAACCCTATTGCCTTGCAAAAACAAACAAAAAAAAATGTGAAGCCACGCAAAACATTACTACAATAGTCAGGTTGTAAAAAAAAAAAAAGTAAACATACCTTCCCATACACACAAAAAAGAAAAACCTCAAGAAAAATAAAGTGAAAAAAAAAGGGTATTTCATTCTGTATTCAGACACCATCAGCTCTGTCTTTGGGATAGATAACATTCTTTATCATAAGTCCTTCAGAGTTCTCTTGGATCACAGCATTGTTGAGAAAAGGTAGGGAATTCTCAGCTGATCATCCTGCAATAGTGCTGTTATTTTGTATAAAGTACATTTCCCATTGCATCTGCTCATAAAAGATTTTTATTGAGAGCATCCTGTTCATCATTTCCCATAACAGGACAGCATTTCATCTCAATCACATAACACAATCTTTTCAGCATTCCTCAACAGCTGGGAATTCCCTCAATCTCCAGCTCCCTGCCACCAGAAGAAAGCTGCTAAAAAACATCTCTATACTTACAGATTCTTTTCTTCTCATATTTCATCTATTCTGGAATATACACCTAGCAGTGGTACTGCTAGGCCAATCCCTTTGGACATAGTTCCAAATTGATCTGCAGAACTGTTGAATCATATTACAGCTCCTCCAATAATATATTAATGTCTCAATTTCCCTACATCTCTTGCAGCATTTGTTATTTTCTCCTTCTGTCCTATTAACCAATTCAATAGCTATAAGATAGTACCTCAGAATTGTTCCAATTCCCATTTCTCCCATTAATAGTGAGATAGGACATGTAAAAAATATTTAAATAGATGCAATCCATTCTAGGTTTTGTTTCATTTTTTTTTTTTTGGTTTTGGCAAGGCAAGGGGTTAAATGACTTGCCCAAGATCACACAGCTAAGTAAGAGACTGGATTTGAACTCAGGTACTCCTGACTCCAGGACTAGTGCTCTATCCACTGCATCACTTGGCTGCCCCGCAATGCAATCCATCCTTAACATGATTTACAAAATAATATTCCTAAAGCACTGGTTTGATTATTCTCCTGCTCTAATAATTCAAGTGCCTATTGTCAGTAGGATAAATTATATGCTCCTCTCTTTGGTAATTGAAGTTCTGCATAATTTGGCTATGGTCTATCTTTCTAGACTTATCACACCTAATTCTCCTTCACACTCAATTTTCCAGCCTGACTGTCCTCATTGTTCTTCTTCATCTATGACTTTCTATCTCTCATTTTCCTAGCTTTGTACCCCTTGTCACTGTGTCAATCCTTACTCCCTTTTACTCTTTAGAATCCTTGTTGTTTGGTGTTTCAGTCATTTCTGACTCTATGGGACTACATGGACTTGGTCTATGGAGTTCTCTTTGCAAAGATGATAGAGTAATTTACTATTTTCTTCTCCATTGTGTCCCCATTTTACAATTGAGGAAGTAAGGCAAATATGGGCTAAGTGATTTCCCCAGGGTCACACTCCAGTGAGTGTCTGAGGTCATATTTGAACTCAGATCTTCCTGACTCCAGGTTTGGTATTCTATCCACTGTACCATCTAGCTGCCCCTTAGACTCCTTAACAAATTTCAACATTCCAATTTCCAATATCACCTTATGCATAAGGCCTTTCCTAATTCCCCCAGCTGTGAGCAGCCTCCCAAATACTTTTGTAACACACCCTCAGGAGTTCTCTCCTCAACTTAATGCTTATAATTTTACAGACTGGGTCCCCAAGGGGGGTTACTGTTCTCACAAGTTCAAGAGTACCCCATGGTTTATTAGATGTCTCCAGTAAAAGAGATAAAGAGAGAAACCTTTAAGTGAATCTAGCTTTCCCTCATCAAAGCACAAAGATTGAAGTCTGAGTATCTCAAAAGGCTGGTAGAAGGATTAGAGGAGTCCAGAGGAGGAGTAAAGGATGACTTGGCTGCTATGGCCCCATTTTAGTTCAGAGGCGTCACCATGTAGCCCTCATCATGCAAAAAACAAAGATGAGAGTAGGAGAACCTGACTCAAATAGAAAAGATTATCCTTATGAAGTTATGATCATAGCATGCAGAAGAAATTATTAGAGTTGGCATTAAAGACTGGGGGTTTCTTCTTGGCATAAACATGTTTTGGGTTTTTTTCATATCTTCAAGCTTTTTAGGGCCAAGTTTGAAATTTCATAATACTGAGCCAGATACATTCCAGTGACAGTGCTGTGTCTAAATCCAAGCAAAAATTGAAACACAGATATGTATCCGTGTCAGCTGGCAAACACAATTAGTTCAAAGCAAAGGCAATTACTAAGCTGGCATTGCAATAACAAGAGCTTTAAAACATTCCTCCCTAAACTGGGTGAGGAGGAGCAGTGTGCCTTCTACAAATAGAATGTCAGTGGGAAGAGTGGGCACAAAATAGAATATAGAGAGAGGCACAGACACAAAGTACCCAGGTGGCCAAGGTAACCCACATCTCTGGCGTTGCAAGATCTCCACGTTATTTCTTTCCTTAGGGAGAGCTCATATTGCTCTCCCTCTCTCAGACGTGGTGTCTCTGCTGAGCCAGGTACTCCATGGCCCTCTCTGAATTTGCTCTTCACAGTGGGATTCTTGATTGTCTAGGGTAGCTCTCTCTTTGTTGCTACCAGAGATCACATCTCTTAAAGCTGCTTCCTGCCCAGAGGTGACTTCCTTCTGTGTCTGTGCTCTCTGTTGGATGTAGACCTGTACCTTGAACTCTTTTGAACTGTCAAACCATCTCTAGGGGATGTCTGGCTTAGTTTTTTAAAGCTGCCCTTCCAATTCAATCACAGAACCCTCTTCTTACTTGGTAAAGGCATGAAAGAATATAAATACTACTTTAGTGTATAAATGCCTGGATGTTTTTATCTGCCCTTTATTTTCTGGGGGCGCATCAACAAACTTAGGGTCTGGACTGCTCCTTGTCCTCAGCATCCTTTGCTTTGGGGGCTTAGGGTGGCAAGATCTCTAACTTTCTGATACTGGGGAGACTCAGGCTGGTGGATCTTGTGAGCTTGATCTGAGCCTTGGCTGGGATGAGCCAGCCGGGTGTCTGCACTAAATTCAACATTAGTTTGGGGAGAAGGGAACCACAGGGATATCTAAAGAAGGGCAGATGGTCAGGAACAGAGTAGGTCAAAGCTACCACGCCAACCAGAGTGGGCCAAGCCTGTGCAAGTGTAGCCTACGTGAATTGAGGCGATAAAGCATTAAATATGTGTGAACACATGGATCTGCACATATATGCCTGGGGGCTGACACATTATTACACATGCATATAGATGAAGGTTTAAATCTACCTAGTATGTGTGTTAAACATACACAGCTGGGCCAGTACATTCACACATGGGTTTACAGGTTGTTTATCCCAGTAGACTATAAGCAAATTCAGGGCAAGAATGATTTCATTTTCATCTTTCTATCTTCAGTGCCCACCACAGTTCCCTAGCACATAACAGACAGTTAATTGATTGGGGGGGGATAAAAATTGTCTTTTTCTCACAAAACAAATTAGTTAACACAAAATCTCTATTTCAGTTTCTTTTAGAACAGCTCCTCCTAGTATCATAGAAAGCTACTACCTTAGAGGTTGTCATAGAGATCTAGTTTGGGTTTCTTAAATCTTTTTGGATGTGTCATATATCTCTTGGGCATTCTGGTGAAGCCTATGGGTTCCCTTGCAACATCATGTTTTTAAATGTACATAATACATAGGATTACAAAGGAAACCAACCACAATTATTCCTTGACATTACTACTTTCCCCATCACAATTTCTTTTTTTTACCAAGATTTATTTTGTTTTACAATTTTTCCCCTGATCTTACTTCCCTCCCCCCAACCCCCACACAGAAGGCAATTTGCCAGTCTTTACATTGTTTCCATGGTATACACTGATCCAAATTGAATGTGATGAGAGAGAAATCATATCCTTAAGGAAGAAACATAAAGTATAAGAGATAGCAAGATCAGACAATAAGATATCAGGGTTTTTTTCCCCTAAATTAAAGGTAATAGTCCTTGGTTCAAACTCCACAGTTCTTTCTCTGGATACAGATGGTATTCTCCATTGCAGACAGCCCCAAATTGTCCCTGATTGTTGCACTGATGGGATGAGCAAGTCCATCAAGGTTGATCATCACCCCCATGTTGATGTTAGGGTATATAATGTTTTTCTGGTTCTGCTCATCTCGCTCAGCATCAGTTCATGCAAATCCCTCCAGGCTTCCCTGAAATCCCATCCCTCCTGGTTTCTAATAGAACAGTAGTGTTCCATGACATACATATACCACAGTTTGCTAAGCCATTCCCCAATTGAAGGACATTTACTTGATTTCCACTTCTTTGCCACCACAAACAGGGCTGCTATGAATATTTTTGTACAAGTGCCCATCACAATTTCAATAGCTCATAAATCAGCATAAGAAATTAAATGGAATTCTGGGGAGAGTTTTGTGGAAGTCACAAAAGTCACACAAAGGTCTTCAGACAAACAGAAAAAGTTTAGAAATTCAGAAATGCATAAAATCTATGATTAGTACTATATAATATCAACCCAAATTTAATTATAAGGGTACTATAAACATCCCATAAAAAGAAAAAGAAAACATTCAGACTTCTTCTCTGGTATGAAGGGAGGGTCAAAAAATTTTATACAGATTTTCCAGATTGCAGGGGCAGTATTTCACTAACCCCCTGCAATCTGGGAATATATGTTTCTAGTTCTCTACAGTTATAAAGTACTACATTTTATAGCTCTAAATCTCTGGTTCCATGAGCCCAACCAATCAATTATGAATTGTGTGCAGTGTGTTGTATTAGATGCACAAAAACAAAGACTAAACAGTTTATGTCCTCCAAAAGTGTACATATTTCTGAAGGATATAATATGAACACAGAAAAGTAAGATAGTTTGAGGAGGAAGATAGCAATAATAACTAGACTTCTTTTAGGAGGTGGTACTTGAATTAAGCCTCAAAGAAAGCTAAGATTCTAAATGGCGAAGATAAATAGAGAATGCATTCCAGAAAAAGGAAAATTCTTTGCAAAGGCAAATAGACTGGAGTTGAAATATCAAGTTTGAAGAGGCCATTCCAACAAGATCAGCAGTAAAGTAAGGATGTCCATTAATATCACTAATATTTAACATGGCACTAGAATTACTAGACATAGAAATAAAACATGAAAAAGAAATTAAAGGAATAAACATAGGCAAAAAAGGAAACAAAATCCTCATCTTTTGCTGATGATATGATATGATAGTGTGCTCTATCCAGCTGCCTCACTTGATGGCACAGTTAGCATACAGTAGATGTTTAATAAATACCTTGTGTTTTCACAATTTGTGTTCTGAGAACAAATGAAAGAGTTATCTTACTCTTTCATAACATAACTCTTTCATTTGTTCTCAGAACACTATTGCTTTATATCTTTTGGACTTGTGAACATAATGTTTTAAGGTCTTTGAACAATGAAACTGTCCCTAGAATTGAAAGAGAAAAGTTACTTTGACAGGGCATCTTGTTTATGATAGTTCTATTCCTCTTATCTTGTCTAAATTTCTCCACAATTTTTTCCAAATTGTGAGTAATGAAATACAATTGACATTCTTATCCATTGCATCATTAATTGTTCCTTTTTCTTTTTGGCAGCTTGCAAAATCCCACTTTTGGGATACTACAGTTGATGAATAGCTATCAAGGAGTCCTTGAGAATTTCTACAAAGTGGAATCATATCCTCTCAACACCTATGCTAAGAATATTTTTGAGTTCAGGAAAATATTTTTATTGGCTATTTTTGAATGTTGCATAGCTTCTAATTGTACTCCTTTTCTATGTTTACTGGCATCTCTATTTATTTGTATAATGAATGTCACTGATCAGTATTTCAGATCTTGGTTCATGCTGATGATCATGATTTGAGTTGGGGGATTAGTATAGCTTCAGCATAGCCCTCTTCATTCTTCTGTATCAATTTTCCTTTTTTCATTTATTAATAGTGTCAGCTTAACACAATAGTCTTTGAACTAAGTCAAATCTTTAGTGCAATAGTTCAGTATCTCAGTAGTTCATGGAATGTTCAAGGAAGACTAGCACCTCTGGGGAGAAGGCTTGCCAAGCTCTTTACTGGGCTATTCATCCCCCCCCCCTTTGGAGCCCATCTGGCATTCACCTCTAACCTATGGCTCCAAGAAGCTGTAACATTCTTAGTGACCAAATCCCAGGAAAATGTTTTGGCAGATAAGCTAAACCACATTGAGGGTAATTTGAAGTCCTCAAACCCATTGCTTTGTGAAGACGTCTGCTGGAAGAATGAGCACACAAGAACAATTTGTGCCAACAGTTATGAAGGTCGGCTGCTATGAAGTGCTTGGCATTTGGTCAGGCATCAAAGATGCCAAGGTCATCGATTGCATTCCAGGCAATTGTCAATCAGCTTAAGTGTTGTCTTGCCATTGGGTTATAGTGAATCTGAAAGAAAGAGTGAGGCTGATGACTTTGTATAACTCTTATCTCATTTAAATCCAATTCACACAAGCAAGACATCTCTCATGGTGTTATTGGTCCTTCTCAAAAACAAAAAACAAATAAAAATTTACAAGTTTATTATCACAGCATTTTCTTCTTCTAGGATAATTATTTATCCTTTTGGTTAGTTATTATGAGGTTATACTTATTTAAGGATATAGCATCAACCACCATGGGCATCTTTCTGTTGGTTTGCTCTTTTGTTCTTGTATTGTAGTAGAAGGGAAAGAGGAGTTTTGTGTTTTGTTTTGTTACAATATCTTCTCATTTATGATTCAGAAATAATTCTCTTATTTTTTAATTCAAATTTCTGGATTTTGGACTTTTACTTATTTTATTTTTTCTTCTTTAAAAAAAGGGGGGAAGCTTGGAATGCAGCCAAGAATCTACTTTCCTGCAAAGCTGAGCCTTCTCTTCCAGGGAAAAAGATGGACATTTAACGAAATGGAAGAATTCCAAAAATTTCTGATGAAAAGACCAGAACTAAACAGAAAATCTGGACATCAAACAGGAGGTTCAAGAGACACATGAAAAGGTAAAAAAAAAGGGGGGTGGTAAAAGAAAAAAAATGCAATCTAGTAAGTTAGTTGAAACTGGCTATATCCCAGCATGGGGGTAAAAAAAAAAGATTCTCATAAACCTTGAGAAATGCAACTCTAACAGAGAGAATACACCTTGCCAGAAATGATGGACATTCATGACCTATCCATGAGACTACTATCTAATGGGATGTAACTGGCTTTAACCCCATTTGGGAGAAAGATTCTAATAACTCTCAGGAATTTTGACTCTGTTCGATAGAATATACAGAACTAGAAGGTTCAGACACTCAGAATTTTCTATGACTTAGATAGAATGGTCTAAAAAAAAAACCACTACCACCCTAAAAGGGGGGACAGGAAAGAGACGGGAGGAGGGAGGGGATTGAATGGGGTAAATCTCATTACACTAAGAGGTACAAAAAACCTATGGTAATAGTGGGGAAGAAGGGAGCAGAGGAGAAACACCTGAATCTTCTTCTCATCAGACTTGGCTTAAAGTCAACCTACACATACTCAGTTAACTTATAAAACATCTAACCTTTCAAGTATTAAAAGGGAAAAAGGGGAGGGGGGATGGAGAAAGGGAAGGGGAGGGGGGAATAAGGGGAAATAATAAAAGGAAGGGAAGGGAAGGGAAAAGGGGAAAAGGGAAAGGGGAGGGTGTGATATAGGAGGGCAAACACACTGAAGGGGGTGGTTTTTGGAAACAAAAGACTGGGGAATATGGATAAAAGGCGGGGGGGGGGAAATACAAACAGAGGGAAGCTAGCATGGAGGGCAATAAAGAATTAGTAATCATAACCTTAAATGTGAATGGGATGAGCTCTCCCTTAAAATGTAAGCAAATAGCAGAGTGGATTAAAAACCAGAATCCTACAATATGCTGCTTACAAGAAACTCATTTGAAGCAGAGAGATACATATAGAGTAAAAGTAAAAGGTTGGAGCAAAATATGTTTTGCTTCAGCTGAAGTAAAAAAAGCAGGGGTAGCAATCCTTATCTCAGACAAAGCAGCAGCAGAAATAGATAGTGTTAAAAGAGATAAGGAAGGAAACTATATCCTCCTAAAAGGTACCATAGACAATAAAGTCATTTCAATATTGGATATATATGCACCCAGTGGGACAGCATCCAAATTCTTAGAGGAGAAGCTGAAAGAATTACAGGAAGACATAGATAGCAAAACTCTACTAGTGGGAGACCTCAACCTCCCGCTATCAGATCTAGATAAATTGAATCATAAAACAAACAAGAAAGAAATTAGGGAGGTAAATAGATTGTTAGAAAAATTAGATATGATAGACTTATGAAGGAAAATGAATGGGGATAGAAAGGAATATACCTTTTTCTCTGCAGCACATGGAACTTATACAAAAATTGACCATGTGCTAGGACATAAAAACCTAATGATCAACTGCAGAAAGGCAGAAATAGTGAATACATCTTTCTCAAATCACAATGCAATAAAAGTCATATGCAATACTGGGCCAAGGAGATATAGACCCAAAACAAATTGGAAACTGAATAACCTCATTTTAAAAAATGAGTGGACCAAAAAACAAATTATAGAAAGAATTAACCATTTTATCATAGATAATGATAATAATGAAACAACATACCAAAACCTATGGGATTCATTCAAAGCAACTCTCAGGGGATATAGTATAGCTCTAAATGCTTATATGAATAAATTGGAGAAAGAGGAAATCAATGAACTAAACATGCAACTAAAAAAAATTAGAGAAAGAACAAATCAAAAATCCCCAATTAAGTACCAAATTAGAAATTCTAAAAATTAAAGGAGAAATCAATAAAATTGAAAGCAAAAAACAATTGAATTAATAAATAAAATCAAAAGTTGGTATTATGAAAAAACCAATAAAATTGATAAACCTCTGGTCAATTTGATTAAAAAAAAGAAGAAAACCAAATAGCTAGTATCATAAATGAAAAAGGTAAACTCACCACCAATGAGGAGGAAATTAAAGTAATAATTTGAAATTATTTTGCCCAACTCTATGCCAATAAATATGATAATCTAAATGAAATGGATGAATATTTACAAAAATATAAGTTGCCCAGGTTAAATGAAGAAGAGATTAAATACCTAAACAACCCTATCTCAGAAAAAGAAATTCAACAAGCCATTACTGAACTCCCTAAAAAAAAATCTCCAGGGCCTGATGGATTCACAAGTGAATTCGACCAAACATTTATGGAACAATTGGTTCCAATCCTATATAAACTCTTTGGAAAAATAGGGAAAGATGGAACTCTGCCTAACTCTTTCTATGAACCCTGTATGGTACTGTTACCTAAACCAAGAAGAGTTAAAACAGAGAAAGAAAAGTATAGAACTATCTCCCTGATGAATATAGATGCAAAAATCCTAAATAAAATCTTAGCAAAACAATTACAAGTCATCACTAGGATAATACATTATGATCAAGTAGGATTTATTCCAGGAATGCAGGGTTGGTTCAATATTAGGAAAACTGTTAGTATACTTAATTATATCAACAACAAACCTATCAGAAATCATATGATCATATCAATAGATGCTGGAAAAGCTTTTGACAAAATACAGCATCCATTCCTATTAAAAAACACCAGAGAGTGTAGGAATAAATGGACTGTTCCTTAAAATAATGAGCAGTATCTATCTGAAACCATGAACAAGCATTATACTCAATGGGGAGAGGCTAGAGGCATTCCCAATAAGATCAGGGGTGAAACAAGGGTGCCCATTATCACCACTACTATTCAATATTGTATTAGAAATGTTAGCATCTGCTATTAGAGAAGAAAAAGAAATTAAAGGAATTAGAATTGGGAAGGAAGAGACAAAACTCTCACTCTTTGCAGATGACATGATGATCTACCTAGAGAATCCCAAGAAATCATCTAAAAAACTACTAGAAATAATTAGCAATTTTAGCAAAATTGCACGTTATAAAATAAACCCTCATAAATCCTCAACTTTTCTATATATATCTAGCAAGAAACAGCAGGAAGAGCTAGAAAGAGAAATCCCATTCAAAGTAACCTCAGACAATATAAAATATTTGGGAGTCTATTTGCCAAGACAGACTCAGAACCTTTTTGAAAACAATTATAAAACACTTCTCACACAAATTAAATTAGATTTAAATAACTGGGCAAATATCAACTGTTCATGGATAGGTAGAGCTAATACAATAAAAATGACAATTCTACCAAAACTAAACTATCTGTTTAGTGCCCTACCAATCAAAATTCCAAAAAATTACTTTAACGAGTTAGAAAAAATTGTAACTAAATTCATATGGAGAAATAAAAAGTCAAGAATTGCCAGGAGCTTAATGAAAAAAAGTACAAAAGAAGGTGGCTTAGCCCTACCCAATCTAAAATTATATTATAAAGCATCAGTCATGAAAACTGTTTGGTATTGGCTAAGAAATAGAGTGGTGGACCGGTGGAATAGACTAGGTATAAAAGCAGGACAGGATTATAGTAATCTGCTGTTTGATAAACCCAAAGAGTCTGGCCATTGGGATAAAAACTCCCTCCTTGATAAAAATTGCTGGGAAAATTGGAAGTTAGTATGGAAGAAACTTAGATTAGACCAACACCTCACACCCTTTACCAAGATAAGATCCAAATGGTTACAGGATATAGACATAAAAAACAATACTATAAGCAAATTAGAAGATCAAGGACTAGTTTAACCTGTGAGATCTATGGAAAGGGGAGCAGTTTATGACTAAGGAAGAGTTGGAGAATATCACCAAAAACCAATTAGATGATTTCGATTACATTAAATTAGAAAGCTTTTGCACAGATAAAACCAATGTAACCAAGATCAAAAGAAATGTAGTAAATTGGGAAACAATCTTTACAACTAATGATTCTGACAAATGACTCATTTCTAAAATATACAGAGAACTGAGTCATATTTTTAAAACAAAAAGCCATTCCCCAATTGACAAATGGTCAAAGGATATGCAAAGGCAATTTACAGATGAGGAGATCAAAGTAATCCATAGCCATATGAAAAAATGCTCTAAAACATTAATTATTAGAGAAATGCAAATTAAAGCTTCTCTGAGGTACCACCTAACACCTCTCAGATTGGCCAGTATGAGCAGGAAGGATAATGATCATTGTTGGAAGGGATGTGGGAAATCTGGGACACTATTACACTGTTGATGGAGCTGTGAACTCATCCAACCCTTCTGGAGAGCTATTTGGAACTATGCCCAAAGGGCAACAAAAATGTGCATACCCTTTGACCCAGCAATACCACTATTGGGTCTATACCCTGAAGAGATGAGGAAAAAGGGTAAAAACATTACTTGTACAAAAATATTTATAGCAGCCCTTTTTGTGGTGGCAAAGAATTGGAAATCCAGTAAATGTCCTTCAATTGGGGAATGGCTTAGCAAACTGTGGTATATGTATGTCATGGAACACTACTGTTCTATTAGAAACCAGGAATGGGAATTCAGGGAAGCCTGGAGGGATCTGCATGAACTGATGCTGAGTGAGATGAGCAGAACCAGAAAAACACTGTAAACCCTAAGAGCAACATGGGAGTGATGATCAACCTTGAAGGACTTGCTCATTCCATTGGTGCAACAATTGGGAACAATTTTTGGGCTGTCTGCAAAGGAGAGTACCATCTTTATCCAGATAAGGAGCTGTGGAGTTTGAACAAAGTGCAAGGACTATTCCCTTTAATTTAGGAAAAAAAACCCAGATAGTTTATTGTCTGATCTTGTTACCTCTTAGACTTCTCTTTAAGGGTATGATTTCTCTCTCATCACACCCAATTTGGAACAAGGTACAACATGGAAACAAAGTAAAGAATGACAGAGTGCTTTCTGTGTGTGGGGGGGGAAGCAAGATTGGGGGAAAATGTAAAACTCAAATAATATCTTTAATAAAAATAAATTTAAAAAAGGGGGGAAAGGGGGGCAGCTGGGTGGCACAGTAGATAGAGCACTGGCCCTGAAGTCAGGAGGACCTGAGTTCAATTCAACCTCAGACACTTAATAATTATCTAGTTGTGTTACCTTGGGCAAGTCACTTAACCCCATTGCCTTGCAAAAACCAAAACCAAAAAAAAATATTTCCCTACTGGCCCACATTTCCCCTTCTGCTGAGGTAGTATAGAAAGGAGAAGGGATTTGGTGAATTTAGCTAGGAAGGAGGTCTTTATCAAGCTTTTCAGAAATTGTGTATGTTTTATACATTGTAACTTATTTCATAAGTTGAACAAGGCTTTTCCACTTGTTTTGAAGTTTGATTCTCAAGAGAAGTTCCAAAAGGACATCTGAAAAAGTTCTATTCCATTAACTGGAAGCTCTTCAAGGTCCTCCCAAAATGATGGTAGCAAAAGTTCTCTCTTTTGCCCAGATGTAAATGTTGTAGTATGTTATGATTTCAACTTCAGGTACTATCCTTAGTTAAACTAGAAAAGTTACTCTAGCTATTAGACAAGAATTGCAGTCATGATGTTTCACTAATAAGTAAACCAATTTTGCCTGTGCTGTTTTTAGAATTCAGCCTTAAATGCAACATTAGCTATTTTCATTAGAAATTATATTAGTCATGTCTATATTGGTTGTATGCCTAAAATGTAACTTGTTCCTGCAAATTTAGAGCATTTCAGTTTTAAAGAACATAAATTGCCAGATTTCAAATAATAAAAAAAATCCAATAAGCAGACATCTCTTGGGCTAATGAATAATCTTAAGTCTTAAGAAGAATGGTAAGGGGGCAGCTAAGTGGTGCAGTGGATAGAGCATTGGCTCTGGAGTCAGGTAGTCCCTGAGTTCAAATCCGGCCTCAGACACTTAATAATTACCTAGCTGTGTGGCCATAGGAAAAGAAAAACCTTAAAAAAAAATTGGTAAGAAATTTTTTTCAACTAAGATTAAATAGATATTTGTTATTCTGATATATTCTTCACAACTAATTTTAGTCTTTATTTCAATCTCATTTTTTTTCATGCTCTTCTCTCATTTCTTTAAATAGTTAAATATTGAGTAATGTTTCTATTATTAAATATATTTCAAACCAAGTTTTATTGTTGTTATTGTTGCTGTTTAGTTGTGACTGAACTCTTTGTAACCCCTTGTGGGTATTTCTTAGGAACAATAATGGAGTGATTTGCCATTTCCTTTTCCAGTACATTTAATATATGAGGAAACTGAATTAAACAGAATGAAGTGAATTGTCTGAGGTTATACAGCTAGTAAGTGTCTGAGGCCAGTTCTGAACTCAGGAAGATTCTGACTCTTGGCCAGGCACTCTATTCACTATGCCACTTAACTGCCACCAAGTTTTATTTTCAATTCTTAATTTATATAAGTTCATGAGTCTATTAAAACTCTAAAAATCATAGGAATAAACTGACTGTCCCCCAATGTAATAAACAGTATTTATTTAAATCTAAAAGCAAGGAGCAGCTAGGTGGTGCAGTGGATAGAGCACTGGCCCTGGAGACAGGAGGACCTGAGTTCAAATCCTACCTCAGACACTAAATAATTGCCTAACTGTGATCTTGAGTCAGTCACTTAACCCTCTTGCCTTAAATAAATAGAATTTTAAAAAAATAAATCTAAAAGCAAACATTACCTGTAATGAAGAAAAGTTAGAGGCCAATCTAATAAGAACAGCAGGAAAACAAGGATGTATATTATATCCACTAATATTTAACATGGTGTTAGAAATGCTAGCTAACCATAGCAATAAAACAAGAAAAAGAAATTAAGAGAATAAGCATAGGCAAAAAAGGAACAAAAATCATCATCTTTTGTAAATGATATGATAGTATACTTAGAGAATCCTCAGGAGTCAACACAAAAATTAACTGAAACAATAACTTCAGCAAAATTGCAAGATATAAGATGAATCCACTTACATCATTAGAACTCCTACATAGAACCAATAATACCCAGTAGGAAAAAAAATAAAAAGGGAAATTCCATTCAAAATAACTTCAGAAAAAAAAGGGCAGAGTCAAGATGGTGGAACAGTAGAAAGTACAGCAAGACCTTTCCAAAAGTCCTTCAAACAAATCTAGAAATAAATCAAATCTAACGCTCAGGGAGAAATGAAAGGAAATAAAATCATAATGAATCATTTGTCGAATCTAGGTAGACTTAGAGAGACCTATGGGCTCTGGGGATGGTATCTGAATAGGAGTATGAAACAGATCATCCTGGAAGAGGGAGAGGCTATGCACCAGGGCAAGAGAAGGTCACAGACCCTTCTTGTGGGTATGACAATCTAGGGTTGGATGAAGAAACAAATGCCAACTTGTTTTCATTTGCTACTCAGTCCCAGATCACAGATTCAGGCTTACCTGAGAGAAGACTAGTGTCTAGGAGTAGCAGTCCAGGGTAGGGTGTAGCAAACATGGCAGAGAGCTCAGACCCAGGAAGAAATAAGGTTCCAATTTCTAGCCCAGTCTAAAACCTGAAGAGCAATAACCAGAGCAATAATCACAGACCAAAAGGAAGCTTGTGGTTCTATTTTATTCTTTTGAACCAGTAGAATT
Source organism: Macrotis lagotis (assembly GCF_037893015.1). Lineage (NCBI taxonomy): Eukaryota > Metazoa > Chordata > Mammalia > Peramelemorphia > Peramelidae > Macrotis > Macrotis lagotis. Next base: position 732,973,005 of record NC_133658.1, read on the forward strand.
CTCTGGTTGGCTGACAAGCCTGATAAGGTCTAGGCTACTGTTTCCCACCAAACCCAGGTGAGAAACTTGCAGAGTTCAGACTGGGGGTTGGCAGTTAACCTTTGTTCAGATTATTTGGGGAGCATATTGAAATCTCTCAAAGGACGTGGAATAACATAATGCAGAACACCTCTAATAAAACAATAGGACTAGCTCAGACCTTTCCTCAGAAAGTGAACAGAGCCTGGTCTTTAGAAAGTAAAGGATGGAAAAATGAGCAAACAAACAAAGAATCCCATCTTAAAAAGCCATTTGAGGGGCAGCTAGATGGCGCAGTGGATAGAGTATTGGCCCTGGAGTCAGGCGGACCCGAATTCAAATTTGGTTTCAGATACTTAATAATTGCCTAGCTGTGTGACCTTGGGCAAGTCACTTAACCCCATTGCCTTAAATAAAAATAAAAATAAATTTTTTAAAGCTATTTGAATAACAAAGGTGCCACGATACAATAATATTCAAATGAAGTAACCAAACAAAAAAGATGAAAATATTTCATAAGGTATCTCATAGAAGAAAAAACTTACCTGAAAAACTAATCAATGAGAAAAACTGTAAGAATCATTGGACTTACCTGAATGCTGACCAAAAAAGGAGTCTATACATTTAATTTCAAGAAATCACAAAAGTGGGGTGGCTATGTGGCACAGTGGATAGAGCACTGGCCTTGGAGTCAGGAGTACCTGAGTTCAAATCCAGCCTCAGACACTTAATAATTACTTAGCTATGTGGCCTTGGGCAAGCCACTTAACCCCGTTGCCTTGAAAAATCTAAAAAAAAAAAATCAAAAAAGAACAGATTTCTTAGGACCAGAGAACAAGTGGAAATAATATTTTTCCAAAAATAAAATTTCATTTTCAAAAATGAAAACTCTTGGGAAATTATAGTCAAAACCCAAGGTTTTCAGGTCAAAGAAAAAATATTACAAACAGCTAGAAACATTTTAGTAACAAGAAGTCATAGGAGAACTCGCAATTTAGCATCTACCTCTTTAAAAGAGGAGTAAGATTGTAATATCATATTCTAGAAGACAGGTTATAAGGTTATGTCTAAGAATTGCTTACCCGGAAAAATATTATAATTGTAGAGGGAAAAAATAGGCCTTTTAATGAAACAGAAAACTCCCAATCATTCTGATGAAAAAAATCACTGCTGTAGAGAAACTCTGATGTTCAAACACAAGAATAAGGTAAACATGAACAAAAATGATAAAGCACTAAACAAGGATCAACTGCTTATATTCTAATATGGAGAGATGATACATGTGTCCCATCTATACCCTATCATGATCAGGGTCAAAAAAAGCGAGTCTAATTAGATGAAATATTGGAGTGGTTCTGTTAGTCTTGATGATCTTAAAAAAAAAGACTAGAAAGACTAAGGAAGAGGAATACAGAGGGGTGGAGAAGTGGAAGGTTGGGAAAATTTATTTCACATAATTGTGTGTTGTAAGCAGAAGTTTACACAAACAAGAAGGGGGGGGAATAGCGGAAATTTGAAAATCACTCTCATCTGAACATCCCTCAAAAAGAGGGGAAGAATACACAGACACAGAATTGGGCACATAAATATATTACATTTAATAGGGAAATTGAAAGGAAAGTGCAAGGGAGAAAAAAAATAGAGGAAGGGTAGATTAGGGAGGGATTGCTGCTGTTGTTCAATTGTGTCCAACTTTTTGTAACCCCATAGACCATACCACACCAGTACTATTCAAGGGATATTCTTAGCAAAGATATTGGAGTGGAGTATTTCTCCAGTAGTTAAAGGAAAGAATATTTTGTCAAGAGTCACACAGCTGAGGTTAGATTTGAACTCAAATCTTTCTGACTGCTGGGCCTAATGGTCTTTTCACTGAGCTTCCTGGCTAGGGATTAGTCCTAAGTAAAACAAAAATTTAACAAAGGAATTTTGTTTGTTTGTTTTTGCAAGGTAATGGGGTTAAATGATTTACCCAAGGCCACACAGCTAGGTAATTATTAAGTGTCTGAAGTTGGATTTGAAGTCAGGTCCTCCTGACTCCAGGGCCAGTGTTCTATTCACCGTACCACGTAGCTTCCCTAACAAAAGATTTTTATAATACTTTTTAAGTTAATTTAAGGTGGCAAATGAGAACTAGTATGAACTCATCAATGGGGGAGTGGATAAACAATGTGATGGAATACTATTATGCTATAAGAGATTTTGAAGGGGAGTTTTAAAGAAATCTGAGACCTCTATAACCCGATGTAAAGGAAAGTAAGCAGAACCAGAACAATATATACAATATTAACAATACTGTAAAAACAGATTTGAAAGGTTTATGAACTCTAATCAACAAAATGACCAACAATGATTCCAAAAGACTCAATGAGAAACATGCTATACACCTCTAGATAGAAAGGTAAAGGATACAGAATGAGGCACACCCACACAGGTATATTCATACATGATGGATTTAAAATGCAGGAGACGTATCTTTTGGGTCATGGTTAATAGGGGAATTTGTGTTGCCAGACTATGCAATTGTGTATATTTGATGGCTTTGTTTTCAGAGGAGAATGGAAAATATAAATTGTTTTACTTGAAAAATTAAAATAATCAACTTTTGAAATTAAAGTATATAGGTCAAATATTTTAAATTTCTCCTTTAAAAGTTAAATGAGGGGCAGCTAGGTGATGCACTGGCCCTGGAGTCAGGAGTACCTGGGTTCAAATCCGGCCTCAGACACTTAATAATTACCTAGCTGTGTGGCCTCCGGCAAGCCACTTAACCCCATTTGCCTTGAAAAAAAAAACCTAAAGGTAAATGAGGTATAACTTGCGTTTTAATATGGTTCATCCATTGATTTTTCTTTCCTATATGAAGTCATCCTGGAAAGAACAAATAGTGGAAAAAGAGGACTTAGAAAAGTTGAAGATAATATTATGAAATGTGCAATTTCAAAATCTTAAGTCATCTTTTTTTTTTTAGGATTCATTTGTCAACAAACCTAAACCCAAATTCAGTAATTTAGAATTATTTCTTCTATAAAGGGGCTTAGAAATTCTTCAGGTTGGTTATTACATTTATTCATTTTTAAGATTCACTTTAAATTGCTTCTAAATTTATTGAAGGTGAGAAGGAAAACAAAATGATTTGTATAAGTCCACAGCCAATATACTGATTGCATTTTAAGATAGATCAAATAGATTCTTTGAAGAATTCATTTTAACAAAGGATATTTCATTGCTAACCATAACTGATTTTGCTACCAATGACTAATAGAATACTTTTAATGAGATTAATTCAAGAAATTCCTTGAATAAATTCTAGGCTTTACAGCTTCCTTGATAATTTGACAGCACTGAACATCATGAGTATACTCATGCCCTTCTATCTGAAATAGAATGATTTTGGTCAAAATGTCACATTTCACCAAAATTTCAATTTAATAAATTTCTTTGAATGTCTAGTTGGTTCTTGTCCTTCATTATCAAAGACCAAAACAACATCACTGTGTTTGAGACAAATTATAGTGTCTGACTGTGGCTGATCAGACCAATTCAAGCTCAGAGTGCTTTACCAAACGTCAGGCATAGATAGCCCATGTGAACACCTAGGGTGTGTACTCTAAACTTACAGATGTCATGTTTCATTTGAACTGCTTCAATTTTGCCTTCCTCAGAGTGCAGCCCCCTCACTGATGAGGGCACGCCATGCTGGGTCATCCTGTGCTAGTGTCTCCCATGTTGTACAATCATTTCTAAAGTTCTTCAATGAGACCTTCAGGGTGTCCCGGGATTGCTTGTTCTGACTCCCCTTGTGAGCACTTGCCCTGTGTGAGTTCTCCATAAAAAGCTTTTTTGGCAATGTAAATCTGGTATTGTGTGTCCAGCCCATCGTAACTGCACTCTCTTGCAGTAATATTGGAATGCTAAGTTAATTTAGCTCTAGAAAGGACCTCAGTATCTGGTATCTTCTCCTGCCAGATGATCTTCAGAATCTTGCTAAGACAATTTAAATGGAAGTGATTCAGTTTCCTGACAGTGCTGGTAGACTGTCCAGATTTCAGGCATATAGCAATGTCAGCACAGGGACTCTAAAGACCTTAGTATGGTAGTCAGTCTTACACTTCTCTCCCACACTTTCAGTCTCCCAAATACTGAGCTATCTCTGGTGTCAACCTCATTGTTAATGTGTACCTCCTGGGAAAGGATACTACCAAAGTAAATGAACTTGTCCACAGTACTCAAAACTTCGCCATTTGCTGTAATCAATGGGGTTCCACATGTGCACGGTGTGGTGCTGGCTGATAGAGCACCTGAGTTTTCTTGGTGTTAACTATTAGATCAAAATTAGCACAAGCAGCAAAGAATTGATCCATACTTTATTGCATCTCAGCTTCAGAGTCTGCATTGAGATCTACCAGCATTTTAATTTAATAAATTTCTTTGAATATCTAATTAAACACACACACAAAAAAACCCAAACAGTTCCAAAATTCAAGAAATCTTTTATTGGTTATTTTTTAAGTCATTTATGCCATGAATTCATAGGGAATTGGTTCCAACAGCTCAGGTTCCTTGCCATTGGTTCTCACAAAGTGTGCTTCTCTGGGTGGAGCAGGCTAAAAAAGAAGGGTTAAAAAAGAGGTTATAACACTGAAGCTAATTTAATTATCTCTCAGCAAAATACTATAATGTGCTCTCAGAACCGGTGAAATGACATATTCATTTTCCTTCTTCAAAGGCAATCATTTAAGAGGATCATCATTGTGGCACATAAATTTTAACATATTTTGTTTTAAGTCATTAAATTTAGTGGGAAACCTAAAACAGGAAGTTATCCTAATAAACTCAAGTCAGTCTTTTGGAGGCCTCCTATGTGATGTCTTGTAAGGTCATAATATCAGGTATAACTGCTAATGAGATAATTCTGTCAAATTACATTAAATTTTAGAGAAATTTAAAGATTAATTTAAGGCATTTCATTTTTGCTGCTGCAGAATTGGTGGTTTTCTACCTATTCTGAAAAGGGCACTTTTTAGTATGAGCTGTTTAAGACCTATGCCACATGTCCTTAAGGCAACTGGAGGTATTCTGGGGTACAGCCTAAATGAAGGAATGTAAATGACCAATTTACTCCATTTCATTTTTTAAAAAAAAGTTTGGCCCTTTCTAAGAGCTATGCAAATTCCTTTCTCTATATCAACCAAAAAGTACTAAATAACTGCTAATTGTCACATGGCTAGGCAAACCAACAAGTTCTGCTTTTCTCTACAACACTACAAAGGAGGAAAAGCATCTATTATATATAGATATATTAAGTTGGAATGAACAAGACAAAAAAATTAGTTTCCCTTTCTTTAAAAGGCAAACAAGTGATTTTTCATGTCTGCTGAATAGTAATTATTGAGTACATACATTCATAAGCAGAGAAACTAGTTCTAAATCTGAAATTCTTTAAATAGCAGCAAGGGGCCTTTGTTAAAGGGTAATGGTTGCCATGATAGCAAAGAGCAGGAAATAACCAGCAATGAGTACTCATATATTATATGTAAGAGACCTCGAATCTACTTCAAATTCCCTCAAGGTAAAGAAAAACTGAGGTTTGTTGTAACCTGCCCAAAGCTGCATACTAGAATCTTCAAACCAGCAGATCATTAATTTGCCTTTTAAAACTTCTGTCCGGGGTGGCTAGAGCACCGGCCCTGGAGTCAGGAGTACCTGAGTTCATCTCCAGCCTCAGACACTTAATAAATAATTACCTAGCTGTGTGGCCTTGGGCAAACCACTTAACCCCATTTGCCTTGCATAAAGCTAAAAATAAAGAATAAAACTTCTGTCCAGGTAACTAGGTGGTGCAGTGAACTAGTGCCATAGAGCACCTGTCCTGGAGTCAGGAGTACCTGATTTAAAATCAGGCCTCAGACACCTAGCTGTGTGACCTTGGGCACGTCACTTAACCCCACCTTTGCCTTGAAAACATAAAAATCCCCAAAAACTTTGTCTTGGAAATATGGTGATTTCGGCGCTATTCTTACCAACAACGGTCTCTCAATATTTTAAATAAATTCATTACCTGACGTTTTAGTTGAACCCAAGTGCCTTTTTCTTTGGCTTCTTTCTTCTTCTGATCATTTTCCTTTACTCGCTTCAGGAAGCTATCTCTGCTCTTAGAATGTTTAATATGCTCAATACGCACATTAATTCTCTTGGCTAGAATCTTGCCCCTGGAACAAAATACTGTTTAGTCTTCCATTCAGTGCCACCATTTTTATTTGAACAGAAAGTGTTAAGTGTTATTTGATAGTTTGCTTTATTTAAACAATTAACTCTAAAAAAGAGAAATGTTAAGTTTCATTTGTGCTTTTTCAAAAGTCAATCAACTAATATAAGTTCATATAAGCTTTAAAATATGGTAGGTTTGGCTCAAGAGTACTGAAAAATCACAAACATGTCAAAATAGAATCTCTGTCCCTACCTTATCCCTTATTCTCACTACCATAGTTTAAACTCAAGGTTCTTGCCCAAATTAGCCTAACAATCATCTAATTGATCTGTCCCCACTACTGCTTCCTTTCTCTAATCAATCCTAAACATGGTCACCAGATATCAATGCTCTTGATAAATGGCTGTCCACTGCTGATAAAATTAATTAGAACCTTAGCTTTGCTAGTTCTCCATTATAGTCTTAGCTTCTTAGACTATACATGCTATTTCCTAAACATAACTATTTTTTTAAAGTTTTTCCTTTGCTAATCAGTTTTCAGTGACATCCGGAATACAATTCCTTGCCTTTCTTAGAGGTGGAAGGGTATCTAACAAATTCCCTGGTCTAGACCCTTGCCTTCAGGAAGATAAAGTACAATTATGCAAAAGATGAAGCAGTGGAAATTACACAATCATACTAATGGATTCACATGCTAAAATGACCTATCTATAGAACTACAATATTGAAGATTTACACAATAAAAAGACAGCTTTAATCAATTTTAAGATTGTTTCCCCTGACAGGATACAAGACAAACAATCAGTTTGCTTGAGTTTTAAAAGGAGTTTTCTTCTTCCCCACTTGAATGACCAATGAGACATGAAAAGTGTCTAATTGGTAAAGTGACAGAGGGGGAACCTTTTTTACTAGCATTATCAACTTTTTGAGAGGATATTCTTAAGTTACTTACTTAACCTGTTTGTTTACAACAATGCCTACAGCATGCTGTGTAACATTATAGACTCGTCCAGTCTTGCCATGGTAACATTTGTGGGGCATTCCTTGCTGAACTGTGCCCATACCCTGGAAAGAAGAGTGGGGGGGAAATACATATCAATTAAATATAAATTATTCACCTCCATTCAAATCATAAAATTATTAGCATTGAGTAACTGATTAATTTTAAATTACATTCTATGGCAATTAGATGAGCTTTCAGAGCCGGTGAAGTTTTTTTCACTTTACTCATGAATGCAATCATATGAGACAATCATCATCAAGCTCCAGTGTTAACATGCAAGCCAAGTAATAGACACAACCTAAAACATCTCATGACTTATGACTAGCTACACTTCATGGAAAAGTATAGTAAATTGGAATCCTACCCCCCCCCAATCCCACAATTACCAAAGCTCCAAGTTTACTTCAGTACAATTAGTTCAAGGGAGCAAAACCAGTGGAGATAATAGCTATAATTTATATCTACCTTAAGCCTCACAATGCATATATATGATTCAATTTGATCTTCACAATAATCTCCTTTAGTAGGTACTCCTATTATTTCATTTTTACAGATGAGTAAACTAAGACTCAGAGGGAAAGAAATTTATCAGATGTGAATTTATCAGGACTGACACTGAGAAGCTCCTTGGTATAACAGCTTCCATGTTGGAAGTAATACCTTTATTCAATAGTCAAATCCAATTTTTTTTTTAGGTCTTTGCAAGGCAAATGGGGTTAAGTGGCTTGCCCAAGGCCACACAGCTAGGTAATTATTAAGTGTCTGAGGCCAGATTTGAACTCAGGTACTCCTGACTCCAGGGCTAGTGCTCTATCCACTGCACCACCTAGCTGCCCCAATAAAAACTTTTAAAAGTAAGATTGCACAGGTCTGGTAAAAGTTAAAGAAGTAATTGCCTGTTTATCCTTAACTGGATAAAGGGAGAGAGCTCTCTGGGATCAAACTTTACTTGTAAGCAGAAGTCAAATTTCACAACATACCTTGATATCTACAATATCACCTTTCTTGTATATGCGCATATATGTAGCCAGAGGTACAACACCTGCAGAAAAAAAGATTTTCATAGTCTCAAGGTGAATCTCAGAAGAAAATATTTTAATTCTTACAACTTAACTCATAACCTCACGATATCTAAAGAGCTCAAAACTGACAAACTTAAAGCTTCAGTCTTGCTAGTTGTCCAATGCATCTCTAAAATAAAATTAATCAGTCACCACTACCTGTCTTCCAATTAAGAATTAACAAAGTTTCAATTCTTATAACTTTTAATTATAGAGTATCTATTTTATGTCCTATTAATCTCTGTTCAATTTGCAATCTAGCACTATACTTACCATGTTTTCGAAAGGGCCTAGAAAACATGTATCGAGTCCCTCTCCTTTTTCCTTTTGTGTTTGTCATTTTGGCAACTCACTGTTAACAAATAAGCATAAGAAAACATTATTTCATAAACTTGTAGTCATCAGGTAGCATTAGACAACATATATCCAAAGTAGCAAATATTAGCATTCTAATAGCATTACCAGAACAATGAAAATTTTCTATTAAATCAATCAGCACAACTCTTTTGGAACAAAGGCCAGAGTTACAAGCAGGTATGTTACATTTAATCCTTTCAACTTCAGTAGCATAATCTGTAAGGAAGAATATTTATACTACTTAACTCATAGACCATCTAATTCCCTTTTTGGAAACTGAAGTCCAATAGGTAAAATATTTGCCCAAAGTCATACAGGCTAGTTGGTTCCTTCCAATATAACTGAGCAGAGAATTTTGTAAATTGTGAAATCTACAACCATTCACTGATTCTTCTAAGACTTTCTTGAATCTGAGATTTTCTGTGTAGGCAGTATTTCTTTTTTGAGAAACTAGTAGGAAGACTAAATGAATAAAGAAAGTCAAAGAGATCAAATTACTCAAGTTCATAAAAAAAGGAATTTATCCTAATTTTTATACTAGTGATACAGTGGAAAGAGAACTAGATTTAGAATCCAGACCCTAGATCTTGAAACCTACACTCAGTAGATGCAAAATCTCTATCAACTGTTATTTAACCTGAACCTGTTTTCTCATTTGCAAAACAGCTAGAGTACCCACTAGTATATAGCTAAGAGTTCTGATAATTTAATGACACAATTTAAAACACTTAGTAAATATTAAGCATCCTGTCCCACATTTAGCTTCCTTCAGTTGTCTCTTCATGCATAAATAAAATCTGATTCTTAATACCATTTTTTCCTTCCTTAAATTACTAACATGTCTAAAATTAAGCTATAACTGTAATTTATTGTATAACTAATTAAACCCTCATTTACTGGGTGATGAAGCTTTGCTTATGACAAAGTACCTCAACTGCCAAAATCCTTTTGCTCAAAAACTTAGAGCATTTAAACCTATAACAGACAATATATTCATATTAGCTTATTAATCCTAAAAAAATTTTCAATGAAGAATTTTACATACTCCACTGAACATTGTTATTTAACTGGGTAAACTAGCATTAAAATTAATTTTTCTTCCAGTATGTCTGTCAAATAAAAACCCCCAACAGATTTCATGCTGACTTAAGCTAAATGTCAAAAACAAAGCAAATTACAAAAAGGATGCTTAGAAGCAGAATGTACAAAGGCATAGATGAATAAAAATTAAGGGCTATTTTTAAAAGTCTAATTCAGGCCCTGGTTATGTATTATATTCCTTTAGTTAATTTGGAAGTCTTCTGGGTAATAAAGATCATAGAATTCAAGTCCTACTTAATTTTACAAATGAGGAAACTGAAGCTAAGAGAGGGTAAGTGACTTGATCACATTGTTTTTTCTAACCTGTACCAATGCTAACAGTATCACCTAAAAATATGCTTTCAAAACAAAACAAAAAAAAGCTTTGAAAATCATAAGGTAACCTGAATGAAGCTTATCTATTCCCTAGTGCTCTTTAGCTTGAGGTCTGAACTTAAACTTTTAAGCTGTTTTTTGTCATTCTTGGTGACCTCACTTATGCTTTTCTTAGGCCCCGAGAATAGTTGGCCATTTCCTTCTCCAGCTCATTTTATAGATGAGGAACCTGAAAAAGTGGTAGGTGATTTGCCCAGGGTCACAAAGTAGATCTGAAGTCAGATATGAAATCAAGTAAATGAGACTCCAGGTCCACCCTGTCTCACAAATCCTAGAAAAAGAAGTTACTCCCTAGATCCTCCCTCCACAGACTAAGATAATACCATTCATCGATCAATTAACCAATAACTAAAGTGTCTACTATGAGCCAGACACAGTACCAAGCTCTCCTGGGAAGACAGTAGTTGCAGCAATGATGTATAATCAGAAAAAAACCCATGACAGGATGAACATGTGTTTAGTTGTGAAAGAAAGATCATGAAAAATTTTAAATGCCAAAAACAGCATTCGTGAAGATCTTCTATGATTCCTTCACATTAGAACTTGTTTTCCAAAGCTCTATGACATGAGATCCAACTTAATCCTCACAACAGAGTGTTAGAGAAGCCAAATTAGTCTTAATTTTACAAAAAAGCAAACAGGCTCATAAAAGAATCCAAAGGCAAGCTAGATTTTCATTCGAACGTCTCTTTTTTTTAAAGGTTTTTGCAAAACAAATGGAGTTAAGTGGCTATAGCCAAGTAATTAAGCGACTCAGGCGGATTTGAACTCGGGTCTTCTTGACTCCAGGACCCACGTTCTATCAGCTGCACCGCCCGGCCTCCCTTTCCTCCGAACAATTCTTACACCACATAAGCGCAAAAGTCAGCGGCTTTCCAGAGGCAAGAACCGAGGGCCATGAACGATCTGGATCCGAATCAAACACGGACACGCGCACCAGCCGACGGGGCCTGCTCCCTGGCCGGCGCCAGCAGCCACCGCGCCCCGGGGCACCTCGGGCAGGCTCGGCCCTCCTCGGCTTCGCAACCTAGCCATCCCTGGCCCTCGGAGCGGTTCCGGGGAGCCCCGCCGGCTGGAGGCTGCTTCCGGGCCGGTCGGCGGGCGGCCCAGGCCGCGGCCTCTCTGTGCCCCACGCCGCCGCTAGACCCCGCGGCTCTCACCACGCCGCCCCCGGCCCCGCAAGCGCTAATTCCCCCCCGGTACCCTTCTCCCCGGCCCGCCCAACCCAACCTGCCTCAAACGCTCTTTCCCGAGCTTCCCTGGGGAGGAAATAGCAGGCCGCCGAGCGGGAGCCGCGCGAGCCCCGTGTACCTGGAATATGGCGGAGCCGGCGGAAAGGAGGGGGCGGGCCTTAGCGCGCGCCTTACAAGGGACAGCCAGGGCTGCCCGCCAGGGTGCCTAACTGTGCCGCCAAGAAAAAAGCGAAAACGCAAGCGAAGGGCAGAAGCTCTGCCCACCAAAAGACACAGGAGCTCCATAGAGATGATTGTACTTTCCTGATAAGTAAGAGGCGGCGGGTGAACAAAAATTCGAGTTTGGCTATTGCTGAGACAGCCCGGAAGGGGGCTTCAAGAGTGGCCCGAAAGGACCCCTAAACCCACCTGCCTGGGCCCGCCTTCTTGTCCACCAAACCGGAAGCGGATCAAAGGCTTGGTTGTCACGTGGTCGCCATCACCACGCGCGTACGCTTTTGTCGGCGTCCGTTTCGGCGCCTGCGCAGCGGGGTATTTTTAGCGTCCGCCTCTTACGTAGGTAAGTATGCATGTGTCTTCAAATTCGCTTCTCTTTTCACCTGTGATGGATTTTAAAGTGTGTCCTTCGTGACCTCATTCCCAAGCGGAAGTCACTCGTTCTGAGGAAGCCCATAGATCTTTTTTCAGAATAATAATATATTTAAATATATAACCTGATTTAGGATTATGAAGGGAAACAGACGTTGACTTTTGTAAATCCTTAGTCCCCCCTTCCCCGCTCCAGAGATATTGGGATTTTAGAGCTGGGAAGGACTTTGGAACTAGTCTATCCCTCTCATTTTAAGAATGTCCCCGGAGTTCATGAGGACCTGAGTTCAAATCCGACCTCAGACACTTAATAATTACCTAGCTGTGTGGCCTTGGGCAAGCCACTTAACCCCATTGCCTAAAATAAAAAATAAAAGAATGATGAGACTGAGGCCCCAAACTGATGAAATAATCTGCCTAAGGACAGGCAGCTAATTAATGGCAAACCCTGTTGCTCAGTCCTGTCTTCTTCCAGCTGACTGTCAAAATTAAGTAAGTTTTATGTCGAATAGATGAAATGTACACAGGATAACAAATGACTGCAGAATTTTGAAATGGAAGGGATCTCTACAATCTTCAACCCCCGCACTTTACAAATAAATAAATAATAATAGCCCTTAGTTTAATGTATAATTATATGCACACATATACTTATATAATCTTCAACCTTCTCATTTCACAAATAAGGAAACTTAAGACCCAAAGAAGTGAAATTAATTGCCAGGCATCTGGTGGGTTATTATGTGCAGGCCTGGAATAACCCACTTCCTAAACTCTATGGAATTTTCTTAAAAGCCTTTGTAGTGCTTTACAATGCAACAGGATTCAATCAAAATAGTTACTGCAGTCTAAAACAGTAATAAGTCTTTGTATACACATACTAACATACTTAGATGTTGCCTCAGTCCCATTCTCTAAAGGTCACACAGAAGGCACTTATTAAATATCTATTGAATCAAATTCCTGACTCTCCTTAAAAATTCATCCTCTTTACATCTTCCAATATGATGGAAAAACTCTCCTCCCAAAAACCTGGTGTCTCTTGCCAGTCTCATGTTTTCCCTTATTATGACCCTGAAGCATTGGAGTAGAAAGGAGAGGCATTCTCCTCGTTCTTCACTTTCAACTGAATACCTTCTCTTGGTCACCATTACTTACTTAACATCCCCTCCTCATTTGAAGTGTACTCCATAATCTGTCATCCTCCAAATCAGTTCAGGAACCCCAAAATTCTTACCTCTGGTCAAAAGCTTCTACCCGTTCATCTATTTATTTGCTTCTATCCTATTCTTCATCCTCACCATGTCTTCCAGGTTGTCCACTTCTCTCTTGTTTCCTTATCCATCCTTCACTTTAAATTCTTAATTTTATCTTTGACCAGTTCAGCTATGCAATATCATTTATTCTGTAATTCCTTTTCCCTTTGACCTTTTGACATTGTTAAATGTCAGCTGTTATACCTACCAACCTCCTTATTCCCTCCTACTCACAAGCTGTGGAACACTAATGGACAAAAGTCACAAAACCATGCTAACTGGTATCACTGAAAATTTACATTATCTACTCCCAGCTGGGCCATCATAGCAATCCTTTTTTTATTTCCTGTTTGATTCTCTATATTCTACAGAAGGTATTCCAAATCTTCTACATTTCTTTTCCATGCTCCTTATCAAAGGATCTTGCCTCATAAATAAAAACCATCTGCAAAGCATTTATTTATCCTTCTCCCCATCCCACAACTTAAAATCCATCTTCTTAATCTCCTATTTTCTCCTTTGCCCTATTCTCTCATATCATTTCTCAATCATCTGAAAGACATAGATAATAATATACTTATTGCTTTTTGATTATTTTAAAAATATTTAACTTGGAAGAGCAAAGCACCACCTTAAAAGCTGTTTTTTTAACAAGCTATCTACCAGCTATACTCCTGCTTGCAGATGTCATTCTATGGATTTCATTAAACTCTTGAACATTACAAAATCTTCCTGGGAAAAAAAAACCAAACCAAACCATGTAATCGTTCAAAATAGTGTGGTTTGACTATGGACACAAGAAAGACAAAGCAGATGAAGAATGTCTATTATTCTTTATTATGACATACATTTAGATGGACAATTTCTGGAGTTGGATACAGATGGATGATAAGTTGGGGTCAGAGTTGAAACAAAGAAAGAGCATAAACTCCTTGCTTTCAGGAAACTGTAAAGCTCCTTTAATGATCCAAGCTTTCCAGGGAAACAAAGACCCATCCCTCTAACCTTAACATTTTGCCACCAGTTGCTGAAGAACAGGGAAATGTGGTATATAGTAGCCCTTGAAGAATTTAAAATGAGTATCATAAGAGAGCAGTAGAAAGGGGCAGAGTGGGTTGAGCAGGCTGCAATATATAACCTATACGGTTCAAATAAGCATAGGGCTGAAAAAATGTCATCAGGGGAGGTTGTATTAGTCATTTGGTGAGAATGAAGGATGACAGTTGGATCTAAGGTGTGCCTCTAGTACCTTCACCATAACAGGGAAGAGTAGGGGATGAAGCTTTCTTTTTAAAGTGCCTACTGTGTGTATGTGTTTGTCACTAAACTAAACCCTTGACAAACTTCATTTGATCCTCACAACAATCCTGGGAGGTAGGTGTTATTATTACCCAAAGTTACAGTCAAGTAAACTGAGGCAGATGAAACTTAAGTGATTTGACTGGAGTTACATTGCTGATAAGTATCTATGACTGGATTTGAACTTAGATCTTCCTTATTCTAAGCCCAGTGCTTTGTCCATTGAGCCACCTAACTGGTTCAGGGGAAAGTGAGAAAGACTGCTGGCAGTTAGGTGAACCTCTATGGAAGAACATGGACAAGGTTAGCATAGAATGGGCAGATATGGATTGGTTGCAATTTGTATTGTTGGAGGAAACTCCTAAATTCATGCACAAATAGATTGAGTACCCCAGATGCCTACAATAGTAACTTGAACATAGTAGGAGCTTATTAAATACTTGCTGAATTCAGTGAACTAGTCTGGTACTTTGATGCTTCTTGGAGATCATATACCAGAAGGGGTTGTGAGCAGAGAACAAAGACTAGAACCAATCTGTAAATTGACAAATCAAATATTTTTTCTTACAAAAATGTGCTAGACTAGGCTGTGATTCCTGAAATTATGATTAAAAAATCAGGAAGATATGATGGGGAGGAAGGAAGGAGAGAGGGAAATATCAGGCTAGTTACTTGACCTCTCATTACTCTAGGAAACTCCCAAAGTCTATAAATTTCAGAGAAGGCACCAATTAATTGGGTCTTATTACTTTAGTTCAATCGCAGATCTAGTTAAAAAAAAGAAAAAATGGTATTCATTTCTAGGAAGCATTTTTCCAATAAAAGAAAGCAAGTCCAGTCCAAAGTATTACTTAATGATATGAAATTTGGGAACTATATTCGTTCCTTAACTTACATTTATTTAGTATTTTCTATGTGTCAGACTCTGTTGTTAGAGATACAAAGACAAAAAGTCTCTTCCCTTAAGAAATTTTTATTTTAATGTGTGGAAATATATGTATACAGAGTAATACAAGATAATTTTGGGAGTGTCTATTAAGCATCTGGAGAGGCAAAGAAAAGTTTTCATTGTAGAAAATGATACTTAAAGTCTTGAAGGAAACTGAGGTTTTCAAGAGGCAGAGATGAGGATGGAATGCACTCTAGACTTGGAAGATAGCCAATTCAGGGACCCAGAGAGAAGGGAGATGAAGTCTGGTGTGAGGAGTAATAATATAAGAAATACTGGCAAGATAGGAAGGGGTCAGATTTTGAAGATATTTAAACTCTAAACTGAGTTTATATGTGATCCTAAAGGATATTAGTAGTAATTTAGTTGAGTGGAAAGAGGAGGCATGAAATGGTCCAATCTGCCCTTTAGTAAAAATTTCTTTGGTGGCTGTGTGGAAGACTAATGTCAAAAATGTCAGAAAAGGTCCTTTGGCCAGAAGACCCAACCAAACTAATAGGATCCTGAGACTCAGAAGAGATTTGTAGAAATTACCCATTCCAATCCCTTCATTTTATACTTACTAATAAGCTCCAGGTCCCAATCAGTAAATCCATTCACATGGAAGCCAGTGATCACAAAGAAAGAAATCTGAATGATACTCTACTATGTTGCCAGGCAGAAGTGCTGGAGATATAAAGACAAAAAACATAGTCCCTGCCCTCATAGAACTAGATGGTACAATGTGTAGACCTCTGGACCAGGAGGCAGAAAGTTGTGATGTTCGAATCCAGCCCCAAAACTTTTTTGGGCAAGTCACTTAACCACTGTTTGCTTCAGTTTCTCCATCTGGAAAAATGGGAATATTAATAGCACCTAATCTCCTAGAGTTGTTATGAGAATCAAATAAGAAAATATTTGTAAAGTGCTTAGCAATAGTGCCTGCCATGTAAGTGTTAGGTAACTGTTAAGTTATTATTTTCATCTATATGAAGATAATAATAGAATCTATGGAAATGGATGCAATATCAAGAAAATAGTATAGAAGAAAAGACCCATCATAGAATTACAGTTAATTTCTCTACCCTCTCATTTTACACATAAGAAATCTATAACTTTGAGAGAAATAGCTATTTTGCTCTTATATTAATAACCGAATATTGAATTAAGACTAAAATTTCCCCCTTTTCTATTTCCTCATTTAGAAATCAGTCCCATTTAGAAGTCAGTCTTTGAAGTGCAGAACTGATTAATGGTGAATTCTGGTCCATGGTGTTACTCAGACAAGTTCCAGATAGAAGTAGATTCTCCCTTTTATCTGGATTGTCCCTACATTGAGGTTGCTAAAAGAATTCAAAGCCTCAGACTATCTTCAAATTTAGGTGAAGGTATTTATTTCGGGGAATGATGTTCCCCAAGAAGATACTGGCCTCCCAAAGGGAGATAGCCTCTTTACTGAAGAGAGGGTAAGATTTTTAAGGGTAGAGGCAACTAGAGAAAGATGAGTTAATTAGGAGTACAGCTAAAAGAGCAAAGATGAAGTAATTAAGGATAAGTAGATGAGACTTAATCCTTTTAGACTAGGGCTGGGATTTATTGTATTGTTGAAGGAAGGTTTGTCTTGTGCCTGGGGCAGGGTACTTCACTGAAGTTTATAGACCTAGTCTGACAGCTAGGGGGTTCAATGGATAGAGCACTGATCTTGGAGCCAGGAGGACAGGCGTTTGAATCCAATAGTCTTGGTCTTCTTCAAGAATGAAGGACAAAATTTTATCAGATGGGTATCAGTAAATCTTTTTGTCCAAAACTGAGTGATGGTAGTATAGACCCTTATTTGAATAAACTCCTTTCTTATTATAATATTCTTTCAATTCTTGTTAACCAGTCAGAATTGATTTCTACCCTCAGGAACACCCACTCTTCTAAAGGCATATAAGTACTGAGTGGGTTCCACAAACAGTCTTTGGTTCAGGAGAGACATTCAAATGACCCTTTTATTATTTTCTAGCCATAATTCATAAAAGGATCGTTAATTGCCAAGAAATTATGTCTCTAGAACTTTTTGATACATCACAGCTTCAACAAAGTAAATGACAAGCTCAAAGTCACATGGTTATTACAAGGTCAGAGTTGGAAATCCAGGACTCCTCATTATTAATTTAGTGATATTTACATTAATTAGCTCTGCTTTACACTAAAACAAAAATAAAAATCTCTCAATTATTTCCCTTTCCTTCCTCTCTATGCTGTGCAGCTGACCTTCAGAATTTTGATCTGAAATTGAAAAGGAGGTATGTAAAAGTTTCAATGTGAATAAGAGAAAAGGGTTCAGCAGGTTTGGAGGGATAGAAAAGAGGACAGTAAATACTGAAAAGTAAACCAACCTTGTTCAATTATGCCCTCCATCTTGGCTGAAATTCCAAAACCTAGTGACCTTAAGCCTAAGCATTGCAGTGCTACCACCCTACTCATCAGGGGGTGAATGGAAATGAGGCATGATAGCCTGTCTTCTAAGGTCTTACTGTATAGAATAATACTTTGTGATTATATATTTGATTTGATATTTGAAGAAATCTTTGTTGAATTAAATTGAATCAGTTAATACTCAGTGATTGAATTCCCTAGATTGTTCTTTATACAAGAATGCACATTTAGTGATCCACATATTCTTAAGTTGAATGTGCATTTTAGCCTGTTGGTATTTTTTCCCCTACAGAAGGAACAGATTTATGCCAGTTTACTCATATTAAGTGCAGCAATATATATATATACATATATATATATATGTATATATATATGTATATATATATTCATGAATTATGACTGGTGATGAGAATACAGCCTATGGGCTTGGAACTTGAAAAGACTGACTTGTGACCTCATCCTTATTAATGTTATAGTGTAAACATTAGTTAAAGATACATTCCACTAATTTAAATACCAAGTAAAAAAAAGTAAGTAAAAGGAAATAACTAAACTAGATTCTTTTTTGTTTTTGTTTTTTCCTTTTTGCAAGGCAATGGGGTTAAGTGACTTAGCCAAAGTCACAAAACTAGATAATTATTAAGGATGTGAGACCAGCTTTGAACTCAGGAGTTCCTGATTCCATGGCCTATGCTCTATCCACTGTGCCACCTAGCTACCCCTAGACTCTTTCAAGAAACTGATAAGCATGTGAATGGTGCTGACCCTAATTAGTATTAGGTGATAGGTTTGATTAGGAAACATTTAAGTTTTTTTTAAACTCTGAAATTCTCTGATGGCATAATTCAGGTATTTTTATATTATAATGGGAAAAAAAACCTATCTCATTAGAAAGAAATCATGAGCCTAGAAGCAAGAGATAATGGTTGAGTTTAGAAGAGGGTTGTATATCTATGACCTTAATATTTACAAAGTTATTTAGAATAATTTCCAATGCAACCATTTTTTTTTTTATCATTCATAGCACATCCATAGCAAGTTTTTTAAATCCAGGGCACTCTTCTTTGAGTATGATTTATTCCATGGTCTGAGATGCCTTCTGGTGCTGACTATCACTCAGGTCAGTCCCCTAGTAGTTTAGACTGAATATTGTAATGAAATGAAATACTTATAGAAGATCTGACATTTAATAAAGGAAGGTTTATTTAGCCTCAGCAGAAGTAGGGTATTCAACAAAAATATTCAGTGATAATATGGCATTTAAAAATTTTTTTTATTTGTTTAAGGCAATGGGGTTAAGTGACTTACCCAAGGTCACACAGCTAGGTAATTATTAAGTGTCTGAGGTGGGATTTGAGCTCAGGTCCTCCTGACTCCAGGGCTGGTGCTCTATTCACTGCGCCACCTAGTAACCCCCAGAAGACACTGCATTGATAGGAAAAATTAATTAAAAAGTATTTGTTTAGCACTTAATATATGCATAGCACTGTACTAAGTGATGGGAATACAAATACAAAATTCTGATAGTCTCTGCTCTCAAGGAGTTCACATTCCAAAAGAAGGAAGGCAGTATATAGAAGTTTCCATTTCCAAGTCAGATGAAAAGGTCCCATAGTCTTTAGGGCACAGCAGCAAAGCATCTTCTTCAACAATATCTCTACTGAAATTCTGTTTCCATTTCTAAGGATGAACCATTTGATAGTACCAAGGAGATTAGTGACTTTCTTTTCCATGACTTCAGAAGTTGTGACTTCTTAGAAGGTTGGTTCACAGCTACCAGGTCAAATTCCTGAAGTCCTGAAGTGATGCCAGAAAATACCTGGGTTCCAAAACTACCCCAGACACTTACAACTTGTGTGTTAGTGGCAAGTCATTTAACCTCTCTGTGTTTCAGTCTCTTTTTTTATCTAAAAATAAGGGGACTAAAATCAATAGTCTCTTACATCTCTTTCAGTTCTTAAACTATGTTCTCAGGCCTTCCTTCCAAATTGAAATGAATCATTAATTACCATTCTGAGCCTGGTCATTTAAATGTTCCTAATCCATTCAATAACTACAGCTCTTCATGTTTTCCACTAGACTAACATGAGCAATTTTGAATCTGGGTAAATTCTATCTACAGCATTCCTGTACTTTAATGGTCTAGTCACCCTGCCTCCCTCTATTCTCAATTGCCATCTCCCATCCCACAAAAAAGAAATAAATTTATGTTAGCAAGATGTATTTTTCAGGAATTTTGCTGGCTCTTTTTGATCACTGTTTTCTTTTCTAATCATTCACTAACCAATCCTTTAATAACATACTCTGGAGTTTTGTCAGAAATCAAAGCCAAGCTCACTAGCTTATAGTCTGTGAACTCCATTTTCTATTCTTTTCAAATGCTAAAAAATTTGCCCTTTTCTAATTCTTCTCAACTTCCATATATGATCTTTGAAAGATTACAAGCAAAGGCTCAATAATAACATTTGCTCAGTAATCTTTTTATATCTGAGGATGTAATTCACCTGGGCCTAGTGACTTGAACTCAATGTAGACAGCTATGTGTTCTCTTACTATCTCCCAACTTATCATGGGTGATTCATTTCCCACTCATTGTCCTTGGAAGAAAAAACAGAAACAATAAGAATTGAGCCCCTCTGACTTTCTCTTAATGTTTTTCCCAAAAATAACTTTAAACTTTTCTGTTGTCCTTCATTTTTCTTACCAGCCTTAGCTCATTTTTTTAAACTTCTTTATATTTACTGCTGAACAAGTATTTCAAATACATATCTCTGTACCAGAATGACATTTTAAAACACTTTTAATATAACAGCAGCAAAAATATAACTCTAATCACACCATTTGTTATGCTATTCTCATGTTTTTCTAACTCTATAATAAATACTACTGTTAATTATTCTAGCTAACAACTTTTCAAGACTCATTTTAAATAAAAGCAAGTTGTCTGTGGAGGAATGGAGAAGTGGAGAAGAAATATTGTTATAATGTTTTACTTCATGCTTTTCCAACAGATGTTATTTGTGAATTTGACCCTGGTCAAAGCCAAGCAGCTCTAGAAAACTGAAGGCCTACACCATTCTTCAATTCAAGAAGGAATTTAATGAACTAGATTTTAAAATGAGATCTAGTTCAGTCTTGGGCATCTAATTTTTGCCTTCCTTTTTTTTCCAAGTAACTTTTTTTGCCAAGTAATTAGTTTTCTCTTAAGACCTGTAGAACATGAATGTAGTTTACTGCTCAAGTAAACTTCAATGACCAGTTCATTTTGCATTAACTCATCTCACTGATGAAGTTTTGGATCAGTTTGACCATTTTTCAGTTGTGTCTGACTCTTTGTGACACCATTGGGGTTTTCTTAGCAAAGATACTGAAGTGGTTTGCCATTTCTTTCTTCAGCTCATTTTAAAGATGAGGAAACTGAGGCAAACAAGGTTAAAAGACTTGCCCAGTATCAAACAACTAGTAAGTGTCTGAGGTCAGATTTGAAGTCAGAAAGTACCAGTACGCTAATCCTTCATTACCTAGTTGCCTGAATTTTTGGATGCCAGCCAGTATATGCTGAATCATCTGAAGCTTTCATGGAAATAATCCAGTCTGTAAAATACCATGATCATGTTTGGTATCAGTATAATGGGGGGACTGGTTAATGAGAACTCAGTCCTAGAAGTTTGCTTCTATAAGTGCCTGATGATGTGAAATGGAGCAAGGCCCCTCAGTAAAATCACAAAAATGAAACTGGTAATATTTTAACAGACAGGAAAGAGCCAACTAATTGGCTTCTGAATCAGTAGACCATGAAAATTAGGATTAAAATTATTATTATCACCTTAGATGAAAAGGTAAAAATAAAAAGTCAAGCAATTCAGGTCACTCCAACTTGACCTATTTAAACTAGCTATGGAAATGGCCCCGAACTTGTACGTGTTGTTAAGTCCTTTGTAGCACAGGATAGACAGACATGGGTGAGTTGCAATCTGTATCTTCAAGGGAATTCACACATCAATGCAATTACAGATCCATTAGAGTATTGGACCAATGGACAATTGATTCAGATTATCAGTATTTCCTGTGATGTTTTAGCTGATATAAATAATTTACCACAATGAATGCAACAGAAACTAGAAACATACTGCTCTAGTCTGCAAAAACTTGATCTCCTTGCCAAGAGTTAAGATATAGCAACTTAAAGGTAACATTAGTTATAAATATGAACAGAATTCATATGAAATTCCATAGAAAGGTTGAGGAAGAGTATGGGCAATATATTATTTCATAAAACTTTTCAGATACTCAGGCATATGCATGAACAAACAAATGATCCAAATAAGTCTTTTGTCTATTCTTAATCCCTTTAACATTCATTCAATAAATACTTGTTCATTTTCTATCATATGCAAGGCACAATACAAGTAATTGATAAGGACCAACTGGGGGAGATTAATCGGCTAGAACACTTCTGGGGAAGGGTAATCAGAAATGTGATGTAATGTAGATTATGTCATATGGAGATTAGTTGGAGGAAATGGGGATTTTTGCTCTAGAGAGAGGAGTACTTAGAAAATGGCTATTTTCAAATATTTGAAGTACAGTCTTACAGAACTAAGATTAGTTTTGTTTTGTCATGCCTCCTCAGAAGACAGAACTTGGAACCATAAGTAAGAGTGGCAGAAAGGCATATTTAAGCTTGACATAAGAAAAAACAAAACTTTGAGCTATTATAAGTATCTAAAAGCACAATGTATTACTTGAGGAGATCTTTTTTTTTCATGATATTGGTAATCTTCAAGTAGAAGACCAATTATTGCTGCTCAACAATGTGTTAGAAAGTACTACTGTTCAGATCAGGCCTAACAGCCAGAAGACTTAAGAAGTTCCTTTTAATATTGTGATTCTGTGAAGATGAGAAGACTGATAGAAAATTTAAAGAAAGGAGGAATTAACTTATTTTTTGTAACTCAACAGATTCCTATTGAAATGATGTTGGTTTCTTCTGTGTCTTCATCAGTATAAACACATTATTTCACTCATAGATTTGTAAATATATGAGTCATTTGGTTCCATCTCTCTACTGATTTAGATCAATCTTTGGGCAAGAAGGAGACTCCATTGAGAGAAGGGAATAATGTTTGTCCTTCATTCTCAAAGGATGAGGACATCAGTGAGGTGATGCTGGATAAAGCACATGAATTAGATTTAGGGATGGGGGGTTGGGCTGTGCTAAGTCTTTCTCCTCCAGAGTCATCTGGGTCTAGTGACCAGATGTGAATCAAGATGACTAGAGTTGGCCCTGGATGTGGGGCAATCAGGATTAAGTAACTTGCCCAAAGTCACACAGCTAATAAGTGTCAGAGGCTGGATTCAAACTCTCTTCCTCCTGATTCCAAGGCCAGTGCTCTATCCACTGCACCAAAGAAGACACCCTCTAAAATGCAAAGGGGAACTAATTCTATGGAAGTATACTACAACAAATTAGAGGAGAGAAGAAAACTGTTTCTGCTGCTTAAAATGTAGAATGACTCATGATAAATTTTGCTTATCCTAGAAGACATGGGATTTTCCTGGTAGAATGCAGGAAAATCTGTATAATTTCAGGAGCAGCAATGACTTAATAACCTCCAGAAATTTTGTCTGGCATCCTCCATCTTCCTACTAATCCATTTGGTGAGATAAGAGGAGGTGAAGTCATAACTCAGATGTATTTCCCTGAAATGTAGGTCTGAAACTTTTGCTTTACAGCAAGACTAAATTTGTTGGGCAGTGAGGTGGCACAGTAGAGTGCCTCAGACACTTACAAACTATATGACAAATCACTTAACCCTATTTGCTTCAGTTTACTCATCTGGACAAGGAAATGGAAAACCAATCCAAGTATCTTTGCCCAGAAAACTCCAAATGGGGTCACAGATACACTGCACAACAATAGTTACAATAAAAGTTTGCTTTATTCTGTCTCTAGGAAGTCAATCATAAAAATCTCCCAGTTATACTTTATTAGAAATTCTGCCCAACTCTAGTGCTTTGCTCTATCTGTTAAAATTACTTTGGAAGCAGATAGGAAGAGGAAATATAAAAAGAAATCTCTTCCTTGAATAGTTGTCTAGAGTAATCAAATGAAAAAGAATGATTATATTTCTGTCAAATGAATGAGTTTAAAACAATATGCTTTCACGTTTATGTCTTGGGGAGAATTCTTAACTATAGAAAGATAGAAGAGATCATAAAAACAAAATAGATATTTTCAAATACATAAATATTGAAAACTTTTGCATGAATAAAATCAATGAATATAGAATAAGAGGATCTCAAGTGGGAAAATATTTGTATAAAATATAACTGATAAAAGTATTATATCCAAGATATATAGATGATGCAAATATATAACATTGAAAGCTGGTTTCCAATTAATAAGTGGTAAAAGGATATGAACAAATTTTTCATAAGAATTACAGAGAAATAATTAAAAATGTTTCCATTCACTAAATCAAAAAGTATATCCATTTTACGTAGAAATAAGATATGAGATTTATCAGAAGCTGTACAATTATGCTATAAGAATAGAAGATAATATAACTTTTCTCCATATCTTATTATATATCCTTGAAATAATGCATTACCTCACCAAATCTATAATATATGTATATATTTTTAATTTTTATGTTATTATATTTTTCAATTACTTGCAAAGATAGTTTTCAACACTCATCTTTTATAAGCTTTTGAGTTCCACATTTTTCCAACAACCTCCCTTTCTTCTTCTCTTCCCATGGCAAGCAATCTGATATAGGTTGTACATGTACAATTGTTTGAATATATTTCCTTATTAGTCATGTTGTGAAAGAAGAATTAGAACTAAAGGGAAAAGATGAGAAAGAAAAAAACATAAAAGAAGTTTTAAAAAGTGAACATAATACATTTTGTTCTGCATTCAGACTCCATAGTTTTTTCTCTGGATGTTGATTATATTTTCCATCACCAGTCCTTTAGAATTGTCATTGATCACTGAACTGCTGAGAGGAGCTGCAGTAAATATATTTTTAAACTTTTTTTCTTTTAAATTTTATTTTATTTTTCCAAATTCCATGTAAAAATAACTTTTAACATTTTTTTAAAAATACAATTTGATTTCCTAATTTTCTAACCCTTCTCCCTAAGACAGGAAACAATTTTATATAGATTATATATATATATATATATATATATATATATATATATATATATCCCACTCACCTTTTCAGACCCAACTCAAGTTCCACCTTTTTAATTGTCACCTGTGACAACCCAGTTTTCTCATCTGCTAAATAGGGATGGCAATAAAAATATTTGTAAAACACCATTTATAAATGTTAGATTTTCTCAATATCATCCTGGTTCTGTTACTTATTACTGGTGTGACTTCAGGCAAACACTTCTTTCTGGAGCTCAGTTTTCTCTGTAAAGTAGGGTTAATGGATTAAACCTCCATGGTCTCCAGATCTATAATTCCTCTGGCATTACTAATATTGTTATTATTACGTTATTGTGTATACTATAATTATTATTGTTACTACCATTATTTCTACTTCAGCTTCTACTGCTATTACTATTACTACTACCACCCCCCACCCTCCACCACCACCACCACCATCACTATACTACTATCACTTTAGATGTCTACTGCCTTAATAGATACTAGAAGCAAATATTTTTCAAAAACCTTTAGCTGGGGGCAGCTAGGTGGCGCAGTGGGTGGTGCAGTCAGGAGTACCTGAGTTCAAATCCATCCTCAGACACTTAATGATTACCTAGCTGTGTGGCCTTGGGCAAGCCATGTAACCCCCATTGTCTTGCAAAAATCTAAAAAAAAACCAAACCCAAAACCTTTAGCTGATCACTCAATGGGCAACCGTAACGTTGAGAAATGGTATTATTTTTAGATTAGAATGATACTATAATGTTTCCTCCCAGGAATGATAAAGATACAGGATTCCATTGCCTGAATTGTTAAGTTTCCCTAAAACCTTGAGAAAAAATAAAAATTTTTCTCAATGTGGTAGAAGGCAGAAAGCTTTAGAATCTCATGAAAAATAGTATTTCAAAAATACATTTTGAGTAGAAAATAAAAGCTTCATTTAATTAGTAAATGAAATAATGGAGAAAGACATTTGAGCTAGCTAAAGGTTTTTTTAGTATTATTGAATTTGAAAGAAATTGCTAAAAAAGGCAAATTGAGTTATCTTTCTTTTTTACTGAATCTCTTAACCTTTAAGCCCTCTTTTAAAAAAAATTGTTATCCCTTTTTCCTTTTTTTTTTTTTTTGCAAGGCAAACAGGGTTAAGTGGCTTGCCCAAGGCCACACACAGCTAGGTAATTATTAAGTGTCTTAGGACTGGATTTGAACCCAGGTACTCCTGACTACAGAGCCAGTGCTTTATCCACTACGCCACCTAGCCACCCCTATTATCCCTTTTTCCTATAACACTTAGTGTTTATAGTTGAAATTTTTTTTAATGATTTTAATGTATTAGTCATATCCCAACCAAAAAACCCTCACCCATTGTTCAAGTAACTTCCTATAATGATTGACAATACATGTATCTACTTAAAAAGAAAATTTCATTATGAACTTAATCATCAAGAAAGTTCATTGTTTTCTTTTTGAAACTTCTCTTATATGTAGTTTGTTTAAAAACCTCATTTTTCCCACTTTTGCTTCTGTTGAGTATTGCTATAAAAAGTCATGAAGTTACACTGATAGCAGTTTTAAATTTATCCTCCACAGTCTTGGTTGAGTCTTTATTGCTCATAGGATCATAGCTCTCGAACTGGAGGGGACTTTAGAAGTCTTTTAGTCCAGCTCCTTTATTTAACAGATGAAGAAACTGAGGCAAAGGAATGTTTTTGTGACTTCCCCAAGGTCACACATGTAGGAAATGTCAGAAAGTAGAATGTGAGAGCAGTTCTCAACACTTGAGAGCCAGTGCTTTTTACATCTATACTCATTCTTTTATTTTTGATTCTTGTCTCAGCCCTCATAGCAAATGTTCCACAAATTTTTCTCCCCTCAGCAGATGACTTTTTCTCTTGTCTATTCTACAATCTGTCTCTAATGTCATCACTCTTCTTACTCAACATCCTGGACCCAGATGACTCCAAAGGAGAGAATGAGGCTGATTTCTTTGCACAGCCCTCCTTCATTTAAATCCATTTTATTTGGAAATCATGACTTTACCATCCTGATGCCCTGGTCCTTTTCAAGAACAAGGGACAAACAATAAGTTGACAGAGAGATGACTTTGGAGTCTTGGTCCATGTCTCATATATACTGCCTGTGTTTTGACCCTGGACAGGTCCTTTAACTGCTTGGTACCCAAATGTCAAGACTCTAAGTTGAAGAGCAGCTGGTTGATCTGCATTAGGAAATAGTAAAGAAAGAAGAGAAGGAGGAAGAGGAGGAAGAAGATGAAGAAGAAAAAGACATTTAAATTTCTAATAGTGAAAGAAAAGCAAATTACAAAATGAAAATCAGCAATGAAATGGGAATATTTACATTTCAAGGGTTGTAGGTAGTCAGGCACACTATTAGGAAAGCTAGGAAATGATTCAACTATTCAGAGCATCAATTTAGAATTATACAATGAAAGTGACTAAACTTTTTGTATTCTTTGACTCAGTGATTTCCTCTATTGGGCACATACACTGGAAAAGTCAAAGAAAGAAACAAAGCTCCAGTATATACTGAAATATTCATTGTGTTCAATTCATTGAAGTTGCAACAATTTGTAAATGAAGTCTTTTAATTGGAGATTGACAAAAAACTGCGGTAAATGGTTATAATGAAATATGATTATGCAAGAGAAACAATGAACCTGAGGAATTTAGAGAAAGATGATAAAATTCAACAGAGTGAAATAAGAAACAAAAGACTATATACAACTCAGGGCTAATGTAGCACTGAAAGATTCAGGTGCTTTGGGATAATGAAACATTCCCCTTATTGATCTCCAAGCCTCAGGATGATTTGGGATATATCATGAAAGGGATTGCAACAGTAGAGAAAGATTCTGGCTCATACTTATCTTTGACTTTCCCATATAGCAAAAAGTTCCCTTTCCCTAAACTTGATGTAGTGAAGGGGAGGGCACTGGAAGGATTGCCTCTTTTCCCAAAACCCAGCAGCATGGAATCTGCCAGCACACCAAAGATAAAATAGGGGCTCAAGTGGGTGAGCTGAACCTAGACCTTGGGGAAACTAGTTTCCTTTTTCTGCTTTGTGATTGGGTAGGTCTTACCTTGAACCAATTTTACTTATTACAAAATCCAGATTTCCTGGGTCTGACTGGTGACAGTGGTAAGTTCTGGATAAGAAAATGCCATTTAAAAGGGGGAGTAACCCAACTCCTAATCTACCTTTCCAGAAGATATGACCTTGAATTGTTTGAATGGTGGAATGATGAAATAAAATGTAAAATGTAAATTGATGAAATAACAAGTCACCTGAGGAGAGATAGGAGACAGCATGTGGTAGGCAGTTCAGATCACCATTACTACCTCCTTTACCTCCCCTCCAGACCCTGAGAACATGAGTTCAAGAGCCTTGGGAATATCAGTGCCCTACCACTCCCCACTCCCAAACCACCAAATGTCCTTCCAACTATCTTTGAAAGGAGAAATTATTATAGAGAGAACCAACCCCAATTACTGACCAATTGCCAGACAGATAAGCCTGAGAACCCTTCAGAACACCTTCCGTGTTTTCAACCAATCCCTCACAGCCATCATACTAGGAAGCAACTCCTATGGAGATGGAGACAGTCATCTATACCAACTGCCACTAAACAGGGTGGTCAAGCAAGCCCAACTGAAGTAACAAAGTTCCCTGAAGGAGAGACAAGAGACATCATATGCAAGGCAAATCAACTACAATCTCCTTTAACACCATTTCCCCTCAGACCATGCTTGAGATTACTCAGAACCCAGAACCCAAGAGATTTGGGAAAAACAGTGTTTCTAGCCCTGTATCCCCAACCATTATCCTGAGAAGGAACCCCTCCAGAGATGCAGCCTAGCACCTGCTTCTGCTGGTGTAACAACCACAGATTTGAAGTCCCTGAAAGAAAGTTCCTGCCAACAAAGTCTTTGAATTGTCATATGTTTCAATTTTATCAGTAGAAATTACTTTGAAGAAAAACCAGTAATAATTTTCTTTGCTTTTGCATTCTAAGGATCTTTCCATCTAACTTGAAGTTGAAACTTTTCATATACGTTGGACCTCATTAGATTGTAAGTTCCTTGAGAACACGGGTTGTCTTGTCTAACTTAAGTATTTGTATCCCCAACTCATAGCATGGTGCTATGCACTTAAGTAAGCACTTAATAAACATTTTATTCATTCATTCCAAATGTCTATTAAGCAGTCCCACAAACTGCATCATATTCTAATTTTTTTAAGTTTCAATCTTCTAGGAAAATATAACTGGAGTTAGTTATAAATTATTGTATCATTTTGTCTTTGCCAATGTACATTGCAAATGTCTTTTTTTAGTTTTCTAGATTTCTGCAGGGCAGTATGTAATCACCATATAATAAATCTACAGTAGGGGAGGGACCTTAATGGAGGGGAAGAGTGCATAATATCCCAGACCCTTGGACCATTAGCTCTTAAAATGATTTAACATCAATAAAAGAAATGGCTTTTAAAAATCATTATTCTTATTCAATTCCATAAGTATTTATTCAATATAATAGCTTTTCCTAGCTTTTGAACTAAATCTTTAAATTTTACCTAGTTATATTCTGATGGAATAAATATGTTCACTATGAACTTATAGTTGAAAACTTTTGCTTATTATTACTTGCTGATAAAGGTCTAAAATTATTTTATCCTTTAGAAAAATCATTTTATCTGAAGTCTTTAGTAAACACTTTTTTTGGAGACCTAAAAATATAAATTCATTCATTGTAATAAACCATGAGGACACCAAATTGCTTCCACAAAACAACTGATAAATATCCTTTAAGGAGCTTTAGCATTGGAGATTTAGACCTAGAACATAAAACTAAATGTAAAAGGCCTTTGAAAGAGATTATTTCAATGCTTATGATTTACATTGTACTTTCAAATTACATAAATGAAATTATTACAAAACCATTTTTAAAGATAACTTTTGACTTACTAGAAGAAGATTATTGGTTTCTAAAATATTCTCTCATGATGCTGTAATGATTACAAAGTAGAAAAATAGCACAATCCCTGAAGAATTAAACTTGTGGTTCAGCTAATGCAGATGAGGAAAGTGAGGCAAATGGGGTTTAAAGGACTTGCCTAAGGTCACATAGTTAGAAAGTATCTGAGACTGGATTTCAAGTCAGGTCTTCCTGACTCTAGGTCCATCACTCTAACCTCTGTGCTGCCTAGCTACCCAACCAAAGTTGATTATCACCCAAAAGGCAATGGAGACATACATCAGATATTGGATACATATTTTTATCTTCACACATAACACACACACACACACAAAGATAGTAAAATTAGTCACTAAAAGTTATACAGTTGTATGCAGTTTGTGAGACTGTTTCCTCTTAGACTGATCCTTTTGAGAACTGGCAACAGTAAATTTTTTATTTTGTTTCCTTTTTTTTTTAACCACAGTGCTTAGTACAGTGGTTGGCACATGGCAGATGCTTGATCGATGCTTGTTGACTGATGTATATCACCATGCTTCTGCATCCTCCAATAATTCTCTGACAAGCAGATCAGGGGTTGAGCTTTTCCCTCTGTCACTAGCGTCCTCCCCCTGAGAGGGAGAGATAATAATAATAATAATAATGATAATAATAATAATAATAACAATAGCCAGTGAAATAGTGAAATTTTATGATGAGAGACTATGGGGAGTTATCTGTGAGTCCAGATATGAAACCCTGAAGGAGTAGATTTTACCCTAGGATAAACCTTGATTTAGGGAGAGTGAGTTGCCCAGAACTGGCCTCAGAGACTGAATGTCAATATCATTTTCTCTTCCCTCAGAGCAATTATAGTTTTCTAGGGACATTTATGAGAGAATATTCACAAATAAGATATCTAAGTGATACCGTTTTTAACCCTACATTGGTATCAACATGAGAAAAGGGAGCACCCATGAGGGCAGGTGACTTAAGCAGACCCAGAACCCAATATATGAATATAATCAGCATATATGTGTGATTACATACATGATATAATCTATAAAAGAACTTGCTTGTGTGAATGTATGCATGCATGCATATTCTCAAGGAAAAGGTTTAAAGATAAGTAAAAGAAGCCTTGACAAATAATTCATTTCTACTTCTCTTCCTTTTCTGGCAGAGTTTAGCACAACCTTTCAAACATCTCTAATAAAATCTCAATGGAAAACGGATCTCTTCTTCCTTGTCTAGACTACTTAATTTGTCCTCCCTTTAGCTATTGTCTTGTTCCAAAAGAAGCAACTTAGTGTGAAATTCATGGGAAAGATGCTATTCAAAGTTGAATTTCATTATTCAGTAACAATCTGAAGACTCAATGAAAATAATGAATGTTTCTGAAACCTTGATGAAAGATACTGAAATTATGGAACATGTCATTTTCTCTGAAAATAGAACATTGGAAAGCTAGTACATTAGTAAATGAAACATTAGTGATTGAATGAATGAAGGGCAGCAGTAATTAACTGAAAACACATTGCTAATATATAACTTGTTCCTGAAAAAGAATTCTTGCTACTGTGAAGATGCATTCAACCAATCTTAAAATTATTTTCTTTCCTCCATGGCATTTTACCATCTCTTGATCAAAAATAGGAGAATAGTGTTTTTATTTCAAGTTTGTTCCCACCACGACCTGGAATTATTTACTAACCAATTTGATATACCCAAGGCATTCTAATCATGAAATTATACAACTAGATGTCTCCAGAAAACCAAGGAAGACACAATTACCAATTTGATGGCTCCAATGAGAAAGTCTTGATGCTTTGCTTACCATGGATTGGAAGACTAGATAACTAGAATTAACTCTAATTTCAACAAAATTGAAAACCATCTGAAGGCTGTCTTTTAGCAATCTTCTCCACTTACCCTCCCCAATTTTTAAGTCTCCTTTTCCCCCCCAGATATCTCCACTTTTCTTCATTCCTCTTAATAAAACTGCTGATAGCTTTCCTTTTAAGTTACTTCTAGTACTAAATATTATGATATTATGAATGTCCATATAATGTACCACCTCTAGGCAATGTGTGCTTTTAAATAGGGAACAATATTTTCCCTGGGGAATGAATGTCTAATAATAAAACTATATAAAGGCATTATAATGACTGACCAGTGGAGGAACTAAATTTCTTGGGAAGTGAGATAAAGAGATCTTCTTATCTCTCCCCAGATCTTAAAGCCACAGAAGCAGCTGATTGCCTACTTCACCAGTGCATGTAGTATCAGGAAGAATAGAACTAAAGGATGGAAGGGTTAAAAGGAAGCAGTTTAAAATTTCTTGAGGTTTGGGGCGGCTGGGTGACACAGTGGATAGAATGCAGCCCTGGAGTCAGAAGTCCCTGAGTTCAAATCTGACCTCAGACACAATTACCCAGCTGTGTGGCCTTGGGCAAGCCACTTAACTCCACTGCCTTGCAAAAAAAAAAAATTCTTGAGGTTCAACAGACAAATTTCTTTGTATTCCCAGAATTTAGCACAATGTGGGACAAGTATCAATAGTAGTCTATAAACATTTAAGTGCTCATACATAGTACATTGAGCACTGTGTTAAATACTGGGGATACAAATGAAAAAGACAGTCTTTGCCCTCAAGAAGCTTAAAATCTAATGGGGGGAAGATAAATTGAAACAAGGAGAGGTAGGAGGGCATTATGGAGAAGTCAAAGAAATCCAAAATGAATGCAGCATGGCAAGCATTGACATATCTTATGGTAAGAATGCACATCTTATAATCTGGTTGTGACTTTCTTCCTTGTCTACTCCACTCACAATAATCTAGAACAGAGACAGACAGCATTCTTTCGGGGTGCATCTCTTTCACCCAATCTTCTCCTGAATATTCTAAATGGCACATCTCTCAGTCCTGGATTCCCTTTAGAACCAACACCCTGGAAATGGGTATGCAGCACTGGTAAGAGCCCAGGATTCAAAAGAGATATCTATGGTCCTGTGGAATGGATGTAACAAATTGTCGTAGAATGTGAGCATGTGAAAGTGGTAAAGGGTACTTCAATCAGGATTAGAAATGTGGGAAGGAATTGAAATCAGAGCAAGAAATATTGGATCTCTTGTTCTGTTTTGTCTTCTGCTTTTGCAAGACAATCAGGTTAAGTGACTTGCCCACACAGCTAGGTAATTATTAAGTGTATGAGGTCTCATTTGAACTCAGGTCCTCCTAACTCCAGGGCCAATCTTTCTTTAAATCCATTTTAGCCTCCATTGTTTCTCTCCCATTATCTCCCCTTGTCCTTCTTGGCAGAAAAAAAAGGTAGAATTAAATAAAATTATTTAAAATTTTTTTTATTCATTTTGAACTTTAAAACAAAAAGAGAAAAAAGAAAATATTTCCATTTGTGCAGCACTACATGTATATAGAAAGTTTCTCCGTCTCTCTGTCTCTCTCTCTCTCTCTCTCTCTCTCTCTCTATATATATATATATATATATAACCATATGTCTATTTATCAATTTTATGAATAGCAGCTTCCTTCATGGGTTCTTTGTGGTTGATTTGAGAGCTTATAATACTTATAATGACAATTGTTCTTAGAACAATATTACTATTACTGTTCCCTTGGTTCTGCCCATTCCACTCTTTGTTATTTTAAATTTATTATATTTTTATATATTATTCTAAATTTATTATATTTTATATATCTTACCATATAAAACAAGTTTTTATTCTAAATTGCTATTTCCCTTAAGGACTACCATGTTTCTCTACTTGTCAAATAAGTCCTATTAGCTGAATAAGGTGCTTTTTGGCTCTTTTGGTCTCCCTTGTTCTAACAATTAGTTGTTTGTCTCAATTGCAAATTTTTTTTTATTTTCATTTCTTTTAGTTTTATACTAATTCTTTTCTTTGCATTAACAGTTCAGGAGTCTGGCTATACACAGATAAAGACCTCTTCATCCAGGAAGATCACTTCAGCTCAGGAACCCTTTTGATACCTTTGAAATATTCTTTGGCCCTGGAGTCCCTCCCTCTGATCGGAGGGAGGAGAGCTTTACCTAGAATTTCCATTTAGACAACTCTTCATTTCCCTCCTGGCCGAATTTTTATCTCCCCCTGGCCCTTTAGTTTCCCTTTATGTGCTGTCTTCCCTATCAAAATGAGGAAAGGGTTTGTCTTTCTTTTTGCTTGTATATGTATTTGCAGAGCTTACTACTATGCCTATCATGTAATAATCATTTAATAATAGTCTGTTGATGAGTAAATTTAATGAGTCTTTACCTTTCTATTAAAATATAATCACTTTATTTTTTTGGTGATATTGTAACTCATGTTTAATGTCTTCAGAATTTTAACTTGAAAAAAGAATTCATAAGGTAACTTCAGTCCTAAGAATCTGTTGCTTTGATAGGAGTCTATCTCACTTATCCCTCTCAGACAAGCTTCATATCCCTCCTTATTCCCAGGCTATCTTCTAGACCCTTCTGGTCATTCTACTCCCACTCTCATTCTCCAAGCTCTAGAATGATGATCAAATTAATTACAATATTGTGTGTCAGTCTATTTTCTGTAATCCCACTCCCTCCAGTAATTTTCTATACTCTCTTATGTGTGTTTTCGCCTTTTATATTGCAAGCTTCTTAAGAGTGGAGACTATTTTTGCTTTTGTATCCTCAGTGCTGGATACATAGTAAATGTTTAATAAATAAAAGCTTTTTCATTCATTCCTTCATCTATTCATTCATGTAGAGATATGGAATTTCTGTTCATTACATAAGACTTTGATTCCTCTCATTCCTGATTTTTTACTCATGTTTCCAATATGATTCTCATTATCTTTCCCATACACACTTTTGCATTAAAGTGGTGGTCATTCAAATGAGAGATAGAGAACGTTATGAAATACAAAATGGATAATTTTGATTACATTAAACTGAAAAGTTTTTGCACAAATAAAACCAAATACAACCAAAATTAGAAGCAAAATAGGAAACTGGGAAAAAATTTTTAGTCAGTGTTTCTGATAAAGGTCTCTCATTTCTAAAAATAGAGAACTGCATCAAATTTATAAAAATATAAGTCATTTCCCAATTAATAAATGGTCAAAGGATATGATCACAAAGTTTTCAGATGAAGAAATTAAAACTATCTATAGTCATATGAAAAAATACTCTGTCACTATTAATTAGAAAAATGCAAATTAAAACAATTCTGAGGTACCACCTCACACCTATCAGATTGGTTATATGAAAGAAAAGTTAAGTAATAAATGTTGAAAGGGATGTGGGAAAACTGGAACACTAATGCACGTTTGGTAGACTTGTAAACTAATCCAGCCATCTGGAGAACAATTTGGAATTATGCCCAAAGGACAATAAAACTATGTACACCCTTTGAGTCAGCAATATCCCTACTAGGTCTATATACCAGAGAGATGACTGAAAAGGGGGAAAGACCTACAGGTACAAGAATATTCATAGCAATTCTTTTTTATTGTGGTGGCAAAGAATTGGAAATTGAGGGGATGCCCATCCATTGGGGAATGACTGAACTAGTGGTATATTGAATATAATGGAATATTGTTGTTATATAAGAAATCATGAGCAGACTGATTTCAAAAAAATCTAGAAAAAATTACATGAACTGATGCTGAATGAAGTGAGCAGAACTAGGAGAACATTGTATATCTTAAGGCAACATTGTATGATATTTAACTATAATAGATGTAATTGCTCTCAGCAATATAGTGATAAAAGATAATTCTAAAAGATCTGCAATAGAAAATGCCATCTACATCCAGAGAAAGAACTATGGGATTTAAATGCAGATCAAAGCATACTATTTCACATTTTAAAAATTTATTGTTTTTTCCTTCTTGTGATTTTTCCCTTTTGCTTTGATTCTTTTTTCACAGTATGACTGATATGGAAATATATGTAATATGAATGTACATATATAACCTATATCAGATCAGTTACTAACCTAGAGTAGGGGGGAGGGAAGGGTGGAAGGGAAGAAAACTACAAAAATGAATATTGAAAATTTTCTTTGCTTATAATTGGAAAAATAAATATATAAGAAAGAATGAAAGAGAAAGAAGAAAAGAAGAGGTGGCTAGGTGGTGCAGTGGATAGAGCACCGGCCCTGGAGTCAGGAGTACCTGAGTTCAAATCTGGCCTCAGACACTTAATAATTACCTAGCTGTGTGGCCTTGGGCAAGTCACTTAACCCCATTTACCTTGCAAAAACCTAAAAAAAACCAGAAATAAAAACAACAAAATTTTGGTCATTTAATTTGAAGAATGTCTTACCAAATCCTTCATAAAATTTGCCTGTCTCTAGCCTCAGCAAGTAATACATATTGATATAAGCTAGTTATCTCCATGGTGACCTTTTTTGCAAATACTTACCAAGAACACTATGATACAAATGATCAACAGTCATAGAAAATGCTGTTTTTGATTACCCTTCAGAAAATGAAAAAACAATTTAGCCAGTCATTTCTTTGCTTCTCCAAGGAGTACTTGTCAGCTGTCTTTTCACATAGTTGTAGCTTTTTTGTGTTCTTTTCTAACATCATGAATATTTAGCATGTTTACTCATTTGTCATTGGACAAAGATTTCACATTTAGAGTACTAGCAGCTAAGTTAATATTTCTAATCTAAATTTGATATAATTTTTAGCACCCCTTTGCCTCCATTTCTACCATTTTTTCTACCATCATTACCAGGTTTTCAGTGGATTTACTGCTGAGCCAGAAATCAGAAAAACCTGAGCTCAAGTCCAGGTTAAGATAGTTACTAGCCATGTGATCCCAGACAAATCACTTAAACTCTGTCTCAATTTCCTCATCTGTAAAATGGTGAATAATACCACCTATCTCCCACCTATCTTTTTTATGTCACTGTCTGCATATTAACCATCATTAGTAATGTGTTGCAATGTACATATATGTACACTTTTCCTAGGACTGTTGTGAGGGTTAAATGGGAAAATATTCATAAAGTACTTAGCACATAGTGTGTGGCACATAGTAAGAGCTATAGAAATATTAGCTATTATTTTTAACAGTACAAAAGCAGAGGAATCTGAGGAACATTTTGTGCTTTTCCTTGTTTCATGTTTTGCCAGGGCCAAAGAATTCATTACCCATTAGCAAGTCTACTAGTGATAAGCCTCTCACCAACTGGACTAGTTGTCCAAAAGCAGATTCAATTTAATACTTGGGGTCATGCTGGAAACCTTTCCAATGAACTTGTCAGAGCTTATACTGCAATGATGTAGTCTTTGAGAGATCTAAGTCACCTTCATATCATCATGAGGCATACAAGTAGGACTCTGTAAGGACATTACCGGGTTTTAAAGAAAAATGAGCACTTTTAAATAGAGGCACATCTGGAGAAATGAAAGATTATTTTAAAAATGAAAAAATTTGAAAAAGAAAGATGGTTAACTCTCTGAAGAATTTTGTTTTGGGAGCAAATCCTCCTGTGTACAAGTCTTTATACATTTGGAGACTTTTTGAACTCTTGGAGATGTATCCTCTGGTAATTAGCAGGATAGTTTGTCCTTTATTTACATATATACATACACACACATATATACAGTTTGATTCTCTATATGTCTTTTGAACATCTGTCTTTAGCAATACTATGTTTTATAATGTGAACATCTGAAGGATTTGGCATCAATGTTGTTTTCATAGGACTGTGAAAAATGAAACAGTGCTGAGTAAATGAATTTTTATGATAATGTTTATGAACTACAGCTGATGACAATCTCAAACAACAGTATTTCACTGTCTTCATTATCTTTAGGAAGTACCACCTGCTGACTTTTCTAAGAAATAATATGGTGTTGGTTGTTTCTCATATTCATTCTCTCTTCTTATGTCTTATGTATGTAGTCAGCATAGTATAGTAGTAAATAGCACTAAATTTGGAAACAAAGGACTTGGCTTCAAGTGTTGGGTACTAGTTTTATAACTAGGTGAACAACTGTATCTTAATTTTCTTATCTGTAAAATGGGGATAATCATATTGTATTACCTATCTCACAGGGTGGTTGTGATAAAAGGGTTCTGTAAATTATATATACTTTGAAGAATATATGAATTCTCATTCATGTGGATTATTCCCTTCATCAATCGACAAATTAACAAAGAATCTGGAAAGAATTTGATAAGACATTCTCCAAATAATACTAATAGAAACAAATGAAAGTCATTCCTTGCCCTTCATTAGCTTACATATTAGTGGAGAAAGAAAATAAGGAAACTGAAAGAGGGAAGAGGAGAAATAAAGGAAAGAAAAATGAAGTTAAGAATTGGTCAAGAGAGGCATTGTAGAGAAAAAGTTTCAGATTCAGGAGATAAGCTAAGTGAGGGGGAAAAAGGGAATGAATATGTCTGTCACCTATCCTTCCTTAAACTAGAGGTGCCAGGAAGAACTGACCAGTCAGAGGGAGGAGTGATCTTCCAGTGTGAGGATCAGGGTAAAGAATGAGAATGCTGCTGGGGCACCTGCAATACATATCCCATCCAGAGTTCATCTTGTGTGACTCTTCACTATATCTTTCCATAAATTCTCTCTTTTTTTTAGGTTTTTGCAAGGCAAATGGGGTTAAGTGGCTTGCCCAAGGCCACACAGCTAGGTAATTATTAAGTGTCTGAGACCAGATTTGAACTCAGGTACTCCTGACTCCGAGGCAGGTGCTTTATCCACTACACCACCTAGCTGCCTCCCATAAATTCTCTATAAAGGATCTACCTAATAAATTGTGGGCCTCCTTTGATTCTTTTAATATCTTGTAATTACCAGTTTCTTGGCTAGTTCTCACTACATGACTGACCCCCTCCCTTTGCTGTCATGTATTTTTCTGATGATATTTTTATGTCACTGTTTGCATATTAACCATCACTGGTGATGAGATTGTGGGCAACTTTAAAAGGGACAGTACTCAGGGGTGTGCTGGAGTCAGATGGAACTGGCTCACAGAGGAAATTGTTAAATTTTCAGTGTAAGCAACCCAGAAATTAGCAGATGTTACAAAAAGGGACTATATTTATTGTTTAGACTTAAGAAAATTATTTAATAAAAAATAAATTTAATTTAATAATCAAGATTAAAGTATGCTATGTGTACATCCCTGCTCCCCCTAGAAAGCTATTTGTTAAACATTTACCACCACACTCCTGGGCATAGTTTCCAGGAATAATGTTCCCCCTTGTTCTCTACACTGCCACATCATTCTAAATACCATACTTTAAAAAGAACATTGATAAACTGAGGAGCTTATATCAGAAGCCTTGCATTCATATGATGTCATATAGGCATCAGTTGAAGGAAATGGGTCTGTTTAATCTTAAAGAAAAGGAAAATCATAGAGAAGGGATATAATAGTTTTCTTAGAGTATTTGAAGGGTTACTATGTGGAAGAGGATTTGTATTTATTTTTTTGAGTCCCAGAAGGCCAAATAAATAGAAGAATTAAAAGTTGCAGAAGCTAATTCAGGCTGGATGTAAGGAAAAATTCCCTAAGAATTTTGTTATTGTTTAGTCGTTTCAATCTTGTCCAACTTTTCATGATCCCATTTGGGGTTTTCTTGGCAAGGATACTGGAATGGTTAGCCACTTCCTTCTCCAACTCATTTCACACATGAGGAAATGAGGCAAACAGGGTTAAGTGACTTGCCTGTCACACAACTAATAAGTCTAAGGCCAGATTTGAACTCAGGAAGATGAGTCTTCCTTACTTCAGGCTTAATGCTCTATCCCTGCATCACCTAGCTGCCCTCCTAAAAGTGCACTGGGTTGTTCAGGACAAGGCTGGATGATCACCTGTCAGATATATTGTAGTAGTAATTCTTTTTAGGAGTTAGACTGATTGATTGTTGAAATCCCTTCCAATTCTAATGAAAGAGGGACTGACCAATAGAGGATCAAGTCCTTTAAGCATGTTACTCTACCTTGTACCAACTCATATAAGAAGCATGCTGATCCTACTTCTGGAAGATATGTGATTTAGGGACAGCCCTCCTCTACATCACCTCACATAGTATGTGCAGGTCTGTGGGCTTACTCTGTGGTAATAAAAAGCCTTTTAATTGCCTGCTATACTGGAACTATCTATCTCTCTCTTTCTCTATATCTATATCTATATCTATATATCTATCTAATATATGTACATATATACATACATACATTCTATTAAAGATGTATATATATACACATATATGCTTTATATATATTTATATATATGTACATATATATATATATATATATATATATATCAATAACTGAAATAAACAGACTAGGGAAGAGACCAATCCTGAAAAATCATCTATTTATCCCAATTGAGTAGTGAATTAGCCAGACAGACAGCCATGTCCTGTAAGGAAGAGAACAACCATTTATTGTCTATGCCTTGCCTAGAAGTGTACTTGGTCAGGGGCAATGTTTCATAGCAATTACCTCAACTTTGAGCCTATTCTTTCCAGGAATCGTGGTTTTAGAAGAGAGGTTGTGAACAATGGGCTTGCAGTTTCAGTTAGATCTAACTATATCTTTTTAGTTAATATTCTTTTATAAAGTTTAATTGATTATATTTACTGTGAAGACAAAATAAGACCTAAAGTGTGTGTGTGTGTATGTGTGTGTATGTCTTTTCACTAAATGTTCTTTGACAAAAGCAAACTGATCATATATCACAGCTGTATATTGCAGTAAATTGAGCACTGCACCTGGAGTCAGGAAGACTTGAATTTAAATCTGGCTTCAGGTGCTTACTAGTTATTTGACACTGTACACGTCATATCATTCTGTTTGCCTCCATTTCCTCATTTGTAAAATGAGCTGGAGAAAGAAAAGATATTCCAGTATCTTTGCCAGGAAAACTCCAAATGGGGTTATGAAGAGTGAGACACAATTAGACAACAAAAAGAATTAATCATAATTATTTAATTGATATTGAGAAAGTGGTAGGTAGTCAATTGATATTGGAGCAGTAATTCATTGTTATATGATACTGAGATGATAGTAATTGGCATTTGTCATAAATATTGAGGAGGAACATATTAGAAGAAGAAGAATTAAGAGAAAGAGAAGCAGTGAAAAATACCCCTATCCCTTAGAGATACCTTGAGAATTCTGAGAAGTATAACCAAGCTCTAGAGAGCTGATCTTCTGGGAAAAGTATGAACTGGAAAAATGATCCACAAAGCCTATCTTTGTTACACTAAAAATGTGGAATTCTGAGATGCATCATTTCATTGTCCCTTAGGCCAGATTAAACTGTTCCAAGGATCATAACCATATATCATTATGAAGAGAAACTGTGAAATCATTTTTTGTTTCAGAGATTAGTTCAGTATTATTAAAAATACCACACAATTTCTCAACTCATTCTCTTACTATTCACTATTACAACTCATTGCCTATCTATAATGTCTATATAAATTTGAGATTAAGGGCAACTAGATGGCACAACGGATAGAGCACTGGTCTTGGAGATAGGAGGACTGGAGTTTGTATCCTGCCTCAGACATTTACTAACTGTGTGACCTTGAGCAAGTCACTTAAACCTGATTGCCTCATATCCAGAGCCATCTCCTGATCCATAATTGGTCACTGAACCCAGAAGACTCTGGAGGAGAAAGTGAGGCTGGTGATGTGGCACAGCTCCCCCCTTACTTCAATCCAATTCACATGCTTGTCATGGCATCATGTCCCTGATGTTATGGTCTTCTTCAAAAATGAAGGACAACCCTTAAATCTGATGTTAGTATTATAAAAGTAATAAAATATTACAAGTAATGTTCTTTTTGTTCAGTTGCTTCAGTTTTGTGACTTCATAACCCCATTTGGGGTTTTCTGGCAAAGATATTAGAGTGGTTTGCTATTTTCTTTTTCAGATCATTTTTTAGATGAGTATCTGAAGCAAATAGGGTTAAATGACTTGCCTAGGATCACACAACTAGTAATTGTCTGAGGCTGGATTTAAACCCTGGTCTTCCTGATTCCTTCATCAATAACGTGTTTCAGGTATACATAGCTTTTATTCATGTACAGACACAAAACTATAATTATAGCACATATTTTTACAAACCACCACTTCAATCTTTATTATATTATGGTGGCACATGAATTACTCCAAATTCCTGAAGGTAACAGAAACAAGCTGTAGCAGGTCCTACCAAACCAAAAAAGTTTTGATTGTGAGCCCAGAAGCTAACTGTGTATCTGTTATTTTACAAACCAGTCTAGCTAAGTTTTGTGTCATTGACAAAAGATGATTCCCTATCCCCTTCCCCCGCTTTGGCCACAGCACTCTTTATGACTGTGTCATTAAATACAGCAGGATTGCAATCAACATTAGGGGAAAGAATGTCCAAACCAATAAAACTACTGATCCTTGAAGAATTGAGTCATCTTTATAGCATCCACAGGAAATAGGCACAAATACAACATAGAATACTGAATTATCAGCTAATGGAAATAAAAAGTTTAAATAAACAGTCCTTGGCATCATGGAACTTATATTCTAGAAAGAGGAAGACATAGAGATCTCGTTATATGATATTATATAATAGATGCATTCAAATGTTAGTTCCCTGCATTCCTTCACCCCCAGAGCTATATAAATTAAAAGAGAGAAATTTGTTACTTACCTGGAAACATCTGAGAGACTTCTTAGAGAAGATGGAATTTGAATTGTTTTTGAATGATGAAGAAGAAGAAATGAACAAATGAAATGGCAGTGGGTAGGGAGGGCAGGAAAAAGGAGATTCCAGACAGAGACAACAGTTTGAATGAAAATACAAAGTCATGAAATAGAATGTGTCAAGAATTCTTACATAAATCCAGAAAGATATGATGCCATCAAAAGCAGTGAATTTTGATTGCCAGATTGGAAAGTTTCTCTGACAAGGAGGGAGCTATTGAAAAATTTTGAGCAGAGGAATGACAGGATCTATGCACAAGGTAAGATGAATTGGAGAGA
Source organism: Macrotis lagotis (assembly GCF_037893015.1). Taxonomy (NCBI): domain Eukaryota; kingdom Metazoa; phylum Chordata; class Mammalia; order Peramelemorphia; family Peramelidae; genus Macrotis; species Macrotis lagotis. The sequence goes on from NC_133658.1 coordinate 733,015,975, forward strand.
TGGAAGAACAAAAGCATGAAGACCTGTAAGTAGGTAGGCCATTACAGTAGTCATATGGATGGTAATGAGAACCTCAATTAAGGTAGTGGCAGTAGTACTGAATAAAGAAGAGAGCATATGTAAATAATATTGTAAAGACAGAATTGATAAATCTTAGTAGAAGCAAGTTTTATTCCTATTTATACTGAAGCATAGGTTGAAAGTCAGATTGTAGAATGGGAAGACTGAAATGAATCATGAGAGATCAACTAGTCAAACCCTACCCTCAGGTAGAACTATTTAAAAATATCCCTGGAGAATTAATTATATTTCAAAAGACCTCTAGATATAATCTTCCCAGATTTTTTTGTTTTAACATTCAATAATCTTAACAGTATTTTCTTTCTTATCTTCAACCTAAATCACTGATTGCAATTTCAGCTTAAACTCTTTTCCTTATTCCTGGTGTTCCATGAAGATAAAGAGCAACAAGCCTTCCTCCTCTGTGTCAAACTCCTTTCGAGAGCTGAAGGTTATTATTTAGTCATCCTCTAACCTTCTTTTCCAAACTGAGTCATTTTAATTTCTTTACTTTTCCTGCATCAGTTTTATTTTCCAAACTTTTAATTGCTCTATGGGATTCTTCACTGAAACACTATCCAACCAAGTTCTCCTAAGTCATTGAACACAAACCTAGGTCCTGCATTGTGGTAATGATTCTAGCAGCAGAATAGGATTCCTAGAGAAATATGATGGATATCAAACATCTCAGGATTTGTAAAGAACAAGCATTCTCTCTTAGACCTGAAAGTGATTTAGGTCTAAATCCAGGGCAGCTAGGTGGCACAGTGGTTAGGGTACCAGTCCCAGAGTCAGGAGGTCTAAAGCCAAAGAAGCAAGGCTAGGCCTGGAATTGGGAAGATCTGAGTTTTTATCTCGCTTTGATACTTATTGTGTAACCCTCTGTTTGTCTCAGTTTCCTCAGCTGTAGAATGGGGATAGTACCTCCTTTTCAGAATAATTGTGAGGATCAAATGAGATAATATTTAAAAGTACTTATTTAGTACAGTGCCTAGAATATAGTAGGTGTTATGCAAATACTAATTATTATTATTATTATTATTATTATTATTACAAAAGAATTAAACCATAACTAGGAGTTCTTAAAGGGAAAAATATAGTCTGACAGACAGGAAAGAAGGAAAAGCAGGGACCTAGAAAACTCAGCAATAATAGCTGTAGTACTTAAGATTCAACATCCTTGGTTCTACTCACAACCAAGAAGCCAAGCTGGAAAGATTTAGCAGCACAAGGACAATGACCAAGAGGAGGAACTGAGAGCAGGATTGAACTTGTAAGAGAAAGATGGACATGGGTCATCAAGTCTGAAAGCATCTCAGAAAAGAAAACTCATGCTGAAGTTTATTATACCCATCTCTTCTCAGAATAAGGAAAGTTCCCTCCAAAAGCTCTACCTTTTTCTCAGCTCCCCCACCCTGTACCCCTTTCTATATTCTGTTTGCTTCTTTTACCTAAATATATCATGTATCCTGAATTTTGCTTCAAATATAAGGAGGCCAAGGGTTAGGCTAGAGATACATTTAACTTTCAGATCTCTGTCTCTAAGTTAGAAATTTTCCTAACTGGGAACTCTGAGATATAATGATCATATCAGTAACTTTATTGTGTATAAACTTCACAAAATAGAAGAGAAAGTTTCCATGAGGACTTTAAGGCCATTATGTTGAGTACAAATTCATACACAATAAAGTAGCTTGCTGTCATAACAGGATATAGTTAATTAGATCCACAGCCTCCTATGTGAGAAAGGAAAAGGGAAATAGCTAAGACATAGGTAAGATAGGCAAGGTTTTAATGAGAATCAACTCCACCCCTTCCAGAAAGGAAGAGGAAACAAAGACAAGGAATGGAAGTACAATTCTGCAGTGGGGAAACAAAACAACTTGATCAGTTTAGCTGGAACATAGAGTAGGTATATGAAGGAAATGATATTTAAAATTTTTGTTTTTAGTATATTTTTATTTAGTGAAATAGTTCTCAATTACTTGTAAAAAAAGTTTAACATTCATTTTTTAAAATGTTGAGTTCCAAATTTTCCCTCTCCCTCCTTATTTTCCCCACCTCTTGAGAAGGCAAGCAATTAATATCAGTCATACATATGATAACATGAAATATATTTCCTTTTTAACCATATTGCAAAAGAAAACACACACACATACAAATCCAAGAAAAATAAAGTATAAAAATATGTAATATACTCTCTACAGTAGATAACATTTTCTTTGGAATTATTTTGGATAATTATCTTTTTTTTAAGTTTTTGCAAGGCAATTGACTTGCCCAAGGTCACACAGCTAGGTAATTATTAAGTGTCTGAGGCTGGATTTGAACTTAGGTCCTCCTGACTCCAGGGTCAGTGCTCTATCCACTATACTACCTAGCTGCCCCAGGATAATTGTCTTGATCAGAATAGCAACGTTTTTCTCAGCTGATCATCCTTATAATATTGCTGTTACTAGTTCTGCTTACTTCACTTTGCATCAATTCATATAAGTCTTCCTAAGTTTTTCTGAAAGTATCCTGATCATCATTTCTTATAGCACAGTAGTATTTTATCATAGATTTAGAATAAAATAGTATTAGAACACATAATTAGAATACAATAGTATTTCAGTAGTAATCATATATCACAACTCATTCAGATTTTCCCCACTCAAAAGGTATGTCCTCAATTTCCAATTCTTGGTCATTACAAAAAGAGCTGCTATAAATATTTTTGTATGAATAGGTCCTTTCCCCTTTTCTTTGATCTCTTTGGAATACAAATCAGGAGTGTTATTGTTGAGTCAAAGGGTATGCACAGTTTTATAGATGGAATGCACTAGGGAGCCATTGTTCTTTTTTTGATCTGGAAAGGACATGTTCACAATTCAAGTCATTTAAGAAATGGATTAGAAAGGGTAGATCAGTACAATAATTTTGCAATCTTTTTCAGAAGCCTTAAATTCATACACAACTTAATAATGAGAATAAGAATAGTTCACATTTATATAATGCTTTAGGGTATGTAAAGACTTTATATTCATTGTCTCATTTGGTTCTCACAACCTTTCTGAGGTAAATACTATTAAAGAGAGAATGTAATACAGGCTGTTTCTTATTTGATCAAGGGTTAAGTTATGTGGTATAAGCATAATAATTGTATGGGGAACATGTATATATTGTGAGAGAAGATTTTCATGGACTACATGGAAATTGAACTGTCTTATAGGATAAGTAAGATTATGCTAGGTGAAAAGAAGTTAGGAAGTAGATTTTAGTCTGAGTAAATACCAAGAACAAAGAGGTGGTAATGAAAACTATGAGAGTGAGGATTCCTTGTTTCTAAGGAAACAAGTTTGACTGGAGCAGTATCTGGCTTCCATTGGGGGAAGGGGTATTATAATAAACTTTCTTATTCCTTCATTCAGAACATTGGGGAAAATGTTAATAAATTCATATTTTTCTTTAATCTTATTTCCAATATCCTATTGTTGCTAGAAGTCTGATGCTGAATATCACCAGCTTCTGCATCTCTGGGCTACGCCTTTTTTTAAAAATTTTTTTTGCAAAGCAATACCCACAGTCACACAGCCAGGTAATTATTAAGAGTCTGAGGCTATATTTGAACTCAGGTCCTTCTGACTCCAGGGCTGGTGCTCTATTCACCACACCACCTAGCTGCCCCAGTTATGCTTTCTTGATCATCCTCCTTTATCACTTCATGTGTGATCCTAATTACTTCTCTAATGTTACCCCTACCTCTTTCCCTTTTTTGTCTGTGGTGGACTTGCTTTCCAGTCAAAGTTGCAGATTATTCCTGTGACTTCTTCTTCAAGTACAACTTCCCAACAATCACTCCAAGAACCAGTGACTTATATTTCTATTTTTCATACCCATTCTTTTTTTTTTTTTAATTTACTGCCAATTGTCTATAAAGGTGATAGCTGTGGCTTAAAGAGCAGAGGACTCTTCACAGGGAAATCAGTACAATCTCAGTAAAGGAAGATTTGAATTATCCTACCCAGAATTCTGTTTAATGATGTTCTTAATGCATCAATTTTCTTTTCTTTTCATTAGCATATTTGGTAATTGTTACTTTCAGATAAATTATATCTAAATTATCTCTGAAGTTCTGTACTTCAGAGTTCTTTTTTTTTCTTTTTTGGTGCTGCTGTCTAAACAAGTCTTTTAAATTGCTCCATCTAGAGTTTTTGTTCAAGTTCTGAGACTCTTATAATTTAAGGGGAAAAAAAGGTCTATTCATCTTGTAATTTTACTTATCATGGAAATTAGATAGTCCAGGGTACATTTCGTCCTGTTGACTCACATCTGACCTCATTATGATACAAAAGAATATGTATTATAATAAAAATGTAGTCATTTCTCAGTTATAAACCTACTTAGACCTTGAACCAGTTGATCTGTATGGTAATAAAACTATCAGATTATTAACATCATCCTTATTACTGAACTGAATGCTCCAAAGTGAACTTTAAATATAAAATTATTGAAACTGAGACTCAATCTTTGGGAATTCAAATAAAGCTGGTGTAGTACTGGAAGCACAGAACTCAATAAATAGTAGATGGATTGGAATAACATGACTATTATTGATAATCTTCTTTTTATCCCTCCAGTTACCTTTAGACTAGAAAAGATAAGTTGCTATTTTTTTGTCACACCATTAGTCAAAAAGAAGGTTCAACCTGAATTAGTCAAATTTTTACCTATACAATTTTGTGTAATTTATTTATATTCCTATGGGGTAAAAAAGGCTCAATTTCATTATTTTTTAATATAACTGTAGATGAAAAATGACTCAAAACATGTGGATTATAAATTATATTATAGATTCTTTTACTGATCCTGCAAATCAAATACTTCAAGACATCTTTTGTCTTTGTTGACTCACAACTTGTCATTATAGGTTTTTACTGATACAGTAAATTAAATGTTTTGTGACATTTCTTATTCTTGTTGACATACAACTTTCTATGACACAAATAATAGCAATTCTACAATCAAAGAGCCTCTTTTCAGGAGAGAATTTGTTAAACAGCTCTCAGAGCTTAGAACTATATAGCAAAGTTCTCTATGCAGAGAAGTGAAACAATTAAATTATTTTAAAAATTATATTACAAACTTAACCACCACCAAACACTAATAATCAGTTGTACACACATAATACAATGTAAAAGAAAGACTAGCTTAATGGGTTGAATATGTGACTGGTATAGTTAGCAAAACCTGACTTCAATTCCAATCTGACTTCACACTTTACAACAAACACCAGGCAAATTTCCACACCTGGAAGTACCCTATAATTAAATCACACATCCTTCACAAATTCAAACAATAAAGAATATAATTTTATATAACATTTTTGGTATTGAACAAAGTACAAGTGACTAAATTAACACAGTCTGTTACTCCCAAGATAAAATGTTTTTGTTTTGTATTACTAAGTCAATCAGATATTGTGAATTCTGGGGCTTTGTTTTTTTTATATCTATATATGCTTTAGGCAACTCTTGGGATTTGATTTATTAATTTGTGATTTGTGATGATGAAGAGCAGTTATATATCTGGATTCCTCTATATTGATTAAACTACTAATCCTTCATATATTCAAGTACTGAAGAACATGCTTTTACAAAAAAATTCTTAAATTTGGGAAGGGTTAAAAATAATCACATTAAAAAACCATCTCTTCCCAGAAGTTTCTGCTTTATATCTCTTAACAAGTCAGCCTGACATTTCATTCCCTGTGACTTTTTTACATATATGTATATGTTGGCATGTGTACAAATAGACACGTGCATGTGAATGCATGTATTTATACATGTGTGTATGTGTAAATGTGTGTATACTCATATAGGGATGTGTTGAGTCAACTTGAACCAGCTCATGTAAGGACCAATTGTTAAGTTTTCAGTATAAATATTCACATCTTGAATAATAGCAAAGTCTAGAAATCAGGGCTTGATTTAGTGTTTTGTCTGTTGTCTGGACTTAATAAAATGATGAAAAAATATTAATACCAATTAAATTATAAAACATGTCATATCCACCTTTTCTGAAAATGCTGTTTGTTAAACATTTGCCAGTATCCTCCTGCTTGCATCCATATGCACATAAGTATATTGCATATTTCTTGTGTATATGTACATGTATATATGTATAGATACATGTGTATGTGTGGCCATTCCTGTTTTCAAGGCAACTGTCTAGAACTACGAGTTGCAGAGCAGTTACTGACCTGCCCTGTAAAATTTCTTCCTTAGAAGTTTCAATGAAATTACAGGTCAAGTTCACATATAGCTATGTAGTTCCATTGCTACCTAGATATACTACTGCTACATAGACAAAGAATGTAGAATTGCACATGGGTCACCCAAATGATGATATAGACCAAAAAAAAAAATCACTGAATTACTGAACTGTCCAAAGGAAAACATGAAGATGCAAGTGACTAATCTGGAGTATAGATCACAACTGGACAATTTCAGGATGACTGACTTTTCAGGAAAGTTAGGAAACCTAAGGAAATGATAAATATGAAGAATGCAAAGAAATTAGAGATATCCTTACAAAGTGTTGCCAAACAGGATCACCATCAAAGTATATTTTATTTCTGCTGTCCTTATACCTATCCTTTTGCTTCTGCTGGTATATTATTTTATTTATGTTGTCAGAATGTACTGATGACTTGGCTTGGACTCATTTGATAAGACTCTACATTTCCTTTCATTCTTCATATTTATCATTTCTTTCATTTTTTCTAATTTTTGGAGAAATATTAACAATCCTGAAGGTTATGATGTTATGTTTTATGTATGTAAAGTTATAAATTACGATGTATTTTCCAGGTCTGTCACTTGAGTCTACATGTTTTCCAATTCTTTGGATAATTCAGGGATTTTTTTGCCTATATTTCTCTCTGTGAGCTGCACTCTGTACAATTCTTTTTAATGCTTCAGTGGAAGTGTATGTGTATATTATATATATATTATATATATATATTTCTAATATGAAAACATGTATATATAAGCATATTTCAATACATGTTTGGACTGAATCTATTTGTTGTTAGTTGCTCTTTTGAATTTTCTGAGTTTTTCTACTGTAAACTCCAAATTGGACACTTTCTTCATCATTTCCTAATCTAGTCTTTTTCATCATCTTTCAATTCTGGCTTCAGTGTTTCATGTGATTTTTCATGTGTTGATTTTTATTTTCTTGTGTAAATGGGGGGAGGGAAAAGAGCCGTTTTTCTTTTTCTTTCTTTCTTTCTTCCTTCCTTTTTTTTTTTTTAGTTCTTCTCTTGTTTTGGAGTGGTATATGAGAACTTTGATTCCCTTTGCCTCTCATGCTCTGATCTCTGGAAAGCCCCAAATGTAACAGTATCTATAGCACTTGCTTAATAAAGATGCTAAATAGGATTCAACTAAAGCAATAATATTGTTGCTATTAACAATCCTTTCAGTTATAATAATTTATTCTTTAGTTCCCTTAGTCATTCAATCAAGAAGCATTTATTAAGCTCCTTCCATATATATGTTAGATACTTTTAAATTCTGGGGATATAAAAAAAAGGTAAAAAAATGAAAATAGAGCAAAAAAATTAAGGAGCTCAGAGTTGAACAGGATATTGTTATTGTTCAGTCATGTCAACTGTTTGACTCTTTGTGACTTCATTTAGGGTTTTCATTTGAGGTATTTCAGAGGGAAGGTACTAAGATTAAGGAGGACCTGGAAATGAGTCTTACAAAAGGTAAGACTTTAGCTGACACTTGAAAGTAGCCTGGAAGACTAGGAGGTGAAGATGAGAAAAAGAATTCCAGGTATGAGGGACAGCTAGTAAAAATGCCAGGAGTCATGGGGTATAGCATTTATTGTGAGGAACTGCAAGGAAGCCATCAGATTACCAAAAGGTAGAAAAGGGACAGATTATGAAGAACTTTAAAAGCTGACTTTGTTCATGTTCATTTTATTTCATCTTTTTCTTCTGATTAACCTTTACATCATTAATCATCATCATTATCAAGTATTTAATGAGTACATTCTGTGTCCCAGGAATTGTGTGTTGTCCAGGTATGAATGTATCCCAATCCACAGTCAAACAGTGAAGTGACCAGAAACAGTAAGTGAACTTACAAAGTAAATTAAAATAATTGATGTGTTCCCTTCAGGGTACATGTGCCTACACTGGAAACATTTTCCTTCTCATTATTTAAAGTCTTGCCTTGATAAAACATTCAACATAAAATATTTAGTGGGAGTTTTCACTGGTTCTTCAGGATCCTAAGAGATAATTTAATTTAATTTTAATGCTACAGCATTAAAAATCTTTTTGGCAGAAGAAGGGAGGAAGGAAAAGAAGTCTGAGAAGGGGGGGAGTGGGTGAGAAGAGAACAAGGAAGACAATTTTACTTAGTCTTGCCAAGTTCAGAGACACAGGCATACACGGAAAGTATATTTCCCTTTCTTAGAAACTGAGAATTATCTGCCTCCTTTTAGTAATTGCCCTATAAATCCAAAGAAACACTGACTTCTCTTCTTTCTTTTTTTTCCTTCTCTTCTATAAATGTTTAATGACTGCTTAATAGGTGCAAGGCCCAGTGTTGGGTGATATAAAGCGATAAAGATCAATTAAAACCTAGACCATACCCTTAAGGAGTTTGTAATCTAATAGTGAAGCTAAGATATACATATAATTCAAAACCAGAAAAGTTTATTAGGGACTTACTATGTGCATGGTGGTAGAGATAACCTAGCACCAACTCACCCCCAAACCTTTCAAGTCTTCTTATACCCTATTCAACAGCAAATACTCTTGATCCAAGATACTAACCTGGCTATACTACTCCATCTCTTGGCTGGGCACTTTCTCTGCCTGTACCCCAGGTCTGCAATACTCTACTTTGACCTGGTGACCTCTCTGGCTTCCATCTAAAATCTTACTTTCTGCAGGAAGTTTTCCCTAACCTAACCAACCTAAATAATAATTCTTGGAGCTTCAATCTTCTGAACTACAATTCATAGGATTCTATTTTTCAAACTATGCTACCAGTTTCCATCCATTGTTCTCCCTCTCCTTTCTCTTCTCTGTTAATTATTCTCATACTTTGAACACCTATTCTTCTCAGTTTCTTCTGTTCCTAGGAGCACTCAAGAAAGGTTCATCAAAATCAAAGTATGACATTCATGGATATGATGTCTGATTACAAGAATGAAAGCAACAAAACATTCTTAAGATTTAAAGACATTCAAAATTGTAAACACTAATCATCTTTTAGGGAAAAAAAATCTCTGGAAGTATCAAGAGTTCTTTTTAAAAATGAGTATAAATTTTAAACATTATTCTTATAAGGAAAAAGAAAACAAAATCAAAGGTAATAGAACCTCAGACAGGACCTGAGGTGTCAATGAGAAAATTATTTTCATTGTGTGTTACTTGTTAAATTGTTATGTACTCTCTTTAAATATAAGCTTTCATCCCTTATTTATGTGCTTATTTGACATTTTTTGACTGAACTATTGAGTTTATAATTTTAAAGACAATTTCAATTTTAATTTTTTTATTATTATTATTATTTTAAGTTTTTTTGCAAGGCAATGGGGTTAAGTGGCTTGCCTAAGACCACACAGGTAATTATTAAGTGTTTGAGGCCGGATTTGAACTCAGGTACTCCTGAATCCAGCCAGTGCTCTATGCACTGTGCCACCTAGCCACCCCAGCAATTTTAATTTTTAAAGGTCATATTTAATTACTTTTCAAATGGTTATCAGGAAGGAACTATTTTGAAAAAAATACAGTTGTTGATGCCCACTATATTTAATTCCAATGATAGAACAATTAATGAATGAGAAATAATAATAATAATAACGACCCATGATACCTTTGATTTCTACATTTTTAAACTGATCATGTCTCATATAATTTCTTAATGTGTATTTGTCTTTTATTTCAGTGACAAAGGGAGATAATTTTAAAAATTAAATAATAAAATCATAACTGAAATTTATCTAGATTTTAAAGGGTTTTGTACATATGATTTCATTTGATGTTCACAACAATTCCATTTTGTGTAGATGAAGAAATTGAAAGTGACTAGCCCAGAGTGTCACCATTACTAAAAATTTACAATGGGATTTAAATCCAAGTCTTTCTGGTGTCTAGACCAAGGGCTTTAATCACTGAGCAATGCCACTTGCCATATTTTTCATAAACAATATGTTCAATTTTTGAAGGGGAAAATTCCCTCCAATATATATTCAGATATACACACAGTGTTTAAGTAAATAAGTATGTGTGGATGTATTGGGAGAGGATGGAAAGGCTGATGATTTTATTTTTAACTACAATCCATGAAAAAACAGGAATGTAAAACAAAGGAACTGGGACAGAGGTCTCTGGCTCCTCTGGTTTCTCCCAATCCTTTTCCCTAAGTTAATGTGCATGGCAACTAGGACAGAAAATTGGAAAGATTGGGTAAGAATTATAAATGCAGTAATGCAGAAGGGGGATAGAGAAGGCAGTACGAATTTGGTTATTTTAGAAGCTCTATTCTCCTTAGAGACACAAAGCGAATACAGAATAAAATACAGAGAAAAATAATTAGAAAATAGAATTTTTAAAAACTAGAGGGAAGAGAAATAATAAGAGACAAAGAGCACAGTTTTCACTGGAAAACATGATCAAGAGTATCTGTCTGTCTATCTAATGATATATTGACATAATATGTGGTCTGTCTGTCTATCTATCTATCTATCTATCTATCAATCTATCTATCTAATGGTATATTGACATAATATGTGGCCTTATCACTATGGGCCTTGAATGCCATTGTAGGTTGTTTGGATTTTATCTTATGCACATAACCATTAATAATTAATATAGGTATTAAAGAGTTTTAAAAAACTAATTAGATGTTAGTGTGCTAGATGAAATGGAGTAAGGAGAGACTAAAAGCCAGAAAATAGTTGCAAAGCAATGGCAAAATTACAGACATGAGGTAATGAAGACTTGAATTACTATAGCTGCAGTGGCAATGGAAAGGAAAGAATGGACTAAAAAGTGTCTACTTAGAGATTTAAAAATGCTGTGGTTTTAGGATCTGTAATGATTTGCTTCCATTCAAACCCTGAGCCCTATTATAGAAAATGGAATGGGCTTCTTTGACCCAAGTAATAAAATGAGAAAGAACAAATGAAGTCAACATCCCCTGACATCATTGCAATTTCCTCCAACAAATTTCATTATTAACATCATCAATGCTTTTTAATATGTGTCCATTTGATATTCCTATTCATAGACATGCTTCTGTATTATCTCTTAAAGGAAAACAAAGGTAAAAGAAAATTTTCTGTTAGAAACTTTTGCTTAATAACTGCAGGTCATGCCTAGACCATTTAATAATACACCTGGGACAAGAGGTACTTAAAACACTTAAAGCATAACCATATATTCAAGAGATGGGAATTGCTCCTAAGGAGATTTGATAGAGAAATCAGTATTCCGGTGTTATTTATTTGAACCTGGTATGTGTCCCTGAAAAAGATCATATTGACATCCTGATTTCATAGGGGTCAAGCTCTTCCTTAAGATTAAGATTTAGTCTTAATACCTAAGCTTCTTTCATTAGTATAATTTCTACTTCCTCATGCAGCTGGAACTGTGAAGTGAATTAATCAATATTTACTTGTTCAATGCTATTAGGAGCAGTTAGGTGGCAGAGTGGATAGAAAACCGGATGGGGAAAAGGTTACCATATATTTCTCAGGGTTATCGTGAGGATCAAATGTGATAAATTTGCAAAGCATTTAGTACAATGCTTGGGACATAGTAGATGCTGAATAAATGATTGTTTCTTTTGTTCTTTCCTGGCTCCTGGAACTAAAAAGTGCACATTGCTTCACTGGATATTAGACAAAAGCTTACTGTACTCTTCCTCACTATCCTACCCCTTTGGGAAATTCAGTTCTCAGGATGCAACTAAGTAAAAAAGCCAGCTTAGACAAAGAAAATGTCTCTCTGTGGTTATGTTCATTTGTGTCTGACTCTTCATGACCTTTCATTTGGGATTTTCTTGATAAAGATCCTTAGAGTGGTTTGCCCTTGGGAAACTGAGGCAAATGAAATTGAATGACATGCCCAGGGTTACACAACTAGTAAATATCTTAGGCCTGATTTGAACTCAGCAAGATTTGTCAGAGAGATTCCATGTTCAATCCTCCATCCACCGGACTTTTTAGCTAATGCTTTTTCTGAAGTAGAACTCTCAAATGTAAAGCCAAGTAAAATTATGAATGGGTCAGTCAGCCTTTATTAGGTGTTTGGGGCAGCTAGGCAGCATAATGGTTAGAGCACTGTCACTTGCCACTTAACTCTGACTGTCTCACATCCAGGGCCATCTCCAGTCATCCTGACTCATATCTGGCTACTGGACCCAGATATGACTTAGCATAGCAGTTCCTCACTCAAATACAATTCATGCCCTTGTCATGGTATCACCTACCTGATGTCATGGTTTTTCCAAGAATGAAGGACAAACAGCATTAGGTGTTTACTCTGGGTTCAGGTACTACCCTTGGAACACAAAGAGTTAAAAACAATCCCTGCCCTCAAGGATTTTACATTCTCATGGGAGAAATAACACATAAATTTGCATACAGAGTATATGAAAGGTAACCTGAGTGGGTATTACAGGTGAAGGGGACAGGAAAGGTCTCTTGCCAAAAGTGAGATTTGAGCTGAATCTTGAAGGAATCCAGAGAAGCTAAGGGGCAAGGGGAAGGAAGGAGAGAATTCCAGGAAAGGGGGTAGAGGGTCATATAGTGCAAAGAGAAAGGAGAAGAGGGGTGTGTGCAAACAATAGAAAGTATGTCAATGTTGCTGAAACACAGAATGCTTGGAGATGGAAGGAAAAAAATGTTTAAGAGGACTGGAAAGGTAGAAAAGGTCATAAAAATCTTTAAAATTCATATAAAGGAATTTGCATTTCCTCCTGGAGTCATCAATGGTGGGTGATGATGGGTTAATATGGTCAGGGACTATGCTTTAGGAAAAATCTCTGGAAGCTGAGGAGAGGAAAGAGTAGAGAAAGAGAAGACAAAGAGGCCAATTAGAAGGCTGCCATTGCAGTCTAGAAGAGAGGTGATGAGGGTCTGAAATAAGGTAGTATTTGAGAGCAGAGAAAGAGACTTATTAGAAAAATGTTATAAAGAGAAATATGAAAAAACCTAAAAATAGTAATTGACAATGGGTAGATTCTCAATTTGGTAATGGCATATTTGAAGATTTTTTTTAGGTTTTTTTTTTTGCAAGGCAAATGGGGTTAAGTGGCTTGCCCAAGGCCACACAGCTAGGTAATCATTAAGTGTCTCAGGCCAGATTTGAACTCGGGTACTCCTGACTCCAGGGCCAGTGCTCTATCCACTATGCCACCTAGCTGCCCCCATATATTTGAAGATATTTTAAATCATCTGGGCCAGTTACCAAAAACAAAGTCAGATATTCTTCAAAGATAGTGAACTATTTCTTAGGGTAAAAAATAAATCTATATACTTTAGAATGTAAGTTTCCCAAGGACAGGAACTATTTTTTTCTTTCTTTGTAATTTCATGTAACTAGGCAATAGTACATACAGCCAAAAAGAAGTGCCTGGTATATAATAAAAGCTTAATAAATGTTTGTTGATATTATCTGATATCCCTTTCACTGTCATGTTTGCCCAATGATCTTCACTTATGAAATAGAAATCTCTAAGCCCAAAACAGTAATAATTGTTCTTGTCATTCATGGTTAAAAAAGCAACAAAAACAAACTTTTCTTCTTTTTTTTTCAATTAGTATTTTATTTTTCCCCAATTACATATTTTTTCAACATTTATTTTTGTAAGATTTCAAATTTCAAGTTTTTCTCCTTTTCTCCCTCCCCTCCCCCCCTTTCCAAGACAGCAAGCCATCTGATATAGGTTATACATGTACAATCATGAAAAAAAAAAACTTTTCAAATGCCACTTGCTATACAGTTTTGGAAAAGGATAGAAATGATAAGTGTTGTCTAAGGTTGCATAGTGAGTAAATGGCAGAACAAAACTATAAACCAAATCTTAGACTTCAAGAATGGCATTTGAGCTTAGAAGAACATATTGCTTCTTTTAAAATAACATTTACTTTATGACCCCTCTCTTGCAGGGCTAGTCTTGTTACATATGTACAATTCGGTATTCTAAGATACTCTGAAGGATTTGTGTATCTCTCTCCTATCATTATTAACTGGACCTACCATTGGTTGAATTGCCTCCAAATTAGGGGACAAAAACTATTACTCCTGGTCCTACCTAATTACTTAACATCAAATTAGTTTTTACAGAGGGATATTTACTTCAAAGATATAGCAAGAACAAATGTACAAACATTTCCTCCAACACATTTGAGACATACTCTTCTTTAACTACCTTATTCTCTGAGAGAATAATTTTGAAATTTAGTTCACTTCCTATGTAACACTGGTCCTACCAAGTTCATATCCAGGTGTGGCACCAGATGAATCCTTCCATTGAGCTAGAGTCTTGAAGGTCACTCCCAAAAATCAGTCCTTGCCCTCCCAGATATCAATATTGCACTAGCTATAAAATCAAGCCTGGATCTCAGCTTCCAGATTCCTACAACATGGAAAATATGAGCTCCTTAGTCACTGAAGTGAATGAGGACTAGAGAATATAGCTAAAGGAGATAAAACTTTTTGAATGTCTCCATAGTCAATCAAAGAGTTTTCCTTTTAACACAAGGTTAGCAGACCAGAACCACTCACAAACTGTTTAGGAATATTTCATATATATCTCTCCAAGGTATTTTCCTTAGACATTATCAGGATTCTCCCTGAAATAACTCCTCAACATCTTCCAACTGAAGAGATGCCATTTTCTCCCCTAGTATCTCAATGTGGAAATAACCGCTCAGGTATTCTGGACATGTACCAGGTGCCCCATTATATATTAACAAAACTATGAATGTGTTTAACATTTTTCCTAAGTTGCTTAAGTTAAACTCTAATGTTTCATCATAGCATGGCAGTGATTCTAGGTTCTCAAAATCCTTTTCATCAAAGTATAGGCTTTACACTATTAGTGTATATAATGTAATATATAATCACTAATGAATGTAATCCTTGTATAAGATGAAATTTAATTTCTGAGGACTGTCTAACTCAGCATGGAAAGGTTCATCACCAGTAGGTTTACTATTAGTGATGAATTTTTTTAACCATGGTATCTCATGAAGCAAAGAAAAATATAAGATGTCCTTTCTCATAAGCATGATGCCTCTTTTCTATGGTAATGGTGATAGAGTGGTGGGAATGGGGGTAGAAGATACTAAGAATGGCACCCTTTTTTGACTGTAAACATTAATTTAGCTATTGGTATTCCAAGTATGACATTCTTTCTTGATGATTAATAACTGGACATATTACTTGAGGATCTGAATCCTATCACCTTGACATTCTTGCTATTAAAATAGAAGTTGCAGTTATTTGGAAGAATGACTCAGTTTCTCCTTAGGGAAGCAACTAATGTAGTTAGCAGGGCTGGTTTTCTCTTTTCAGTCCAAGGAAATATTGTTTCATGAATATTTTGTCATCCTGTATTACAGTATTCATAAGTGAGAAAAGACCAATATATAAATAATTACAACTTATGCTCGAATATCTGTTTCAAGGCATGAAGAGGTAAAAGACCCTCAACATTACATACATATCTACCTTGATTCATATTAACCTCAATGCAAAGGGTGGTAAGGATGGCAAGAAATATGCTAGAAAATGTGAATCAGAAATAAGGAATAAAAGAGGACAATAAATATATTATCATAAATACTTTCTTGAAGAAAAGATTCTGAAAGCTAGGTATAGAAAGGACAAAATAATGTTAATTTTTTTTATTTTAACAGACAGGAAATTGCTCATTATTGATGCAGGAGTTATTTTTAAATCAGTTATCAGTGTAGTCAGTAAAGGTCAAAATTTGCTCAAAACTAGAAAAACTTATAATTAGAAAAAGAAGTGTTATACAGTTGGAACTCCTTATTAAGCTATTTAAACAAAGTATTACAAAAATGGGATAGAAATGTAAGAAAGAACATGGGAGAAAGAGAATAAGCATTTATTAAAAGTTTTACTGTGTGCCAGTAATATTATCTCATTTGATCAAACAGGATAATAATTGTATTGTGTAAGTACAATGTTTGGCACATAGTGCTATATAAATGTTAGCTTTTATAATCATCATCATCATCATCATTATCTTTACAACAACTCTGTGAGATAGGTCCTATTTCCATTCCTATCTTTACAAATGAGACCAGGGTCATATAGCTATTAAGTATCTGAGGCTGAATTTAAAAACAAATCTTGACTCTAGGGTCCATCTACTGTGACACCCAGCTGCTATAGACACTGATCCTATTCAAAATAAACTACTCTATATAAAACATTTTGCAAACCTTACAATGCTATAAAATGTTAGCTGCTATTGTCCAATAAATTCATACTGAAGTTTAATAAAAACTAGCATAATGAAGAGACCAAAATCATCTAAAAATTTTGGGGGTTTTTTATGCGTGTTTTTTTTTCAGAAAGGAAATATTTCACTTAACTGACAAATATAAAAACATAGCAGCTGAGGGTAATATTAGCTTATAACATAAACTTGTTTATAAAATATTATGGAGAATAATGGAAAATTCTGAGTAGTATTGCTTCATAAAACAGGGAGAAACAGCTGAAGGCAAGAACCAGTTTAAAGAAAGCGTGATAGGAAATCCAACTAAGAAAAGTCATCCCAAGGGCATTTAAAGATAAAAAGGGATTAGAAAACAAATAGAAGAATGAAAAAGGTCTGCAAAGATTTTTTGCAATAAACATTTTTTTAGGTTTTTTTTTTTTAAGTTTTTGCAAGGCAAATGGGGTTAAGTGGCTTGCCCAAGGCCACACAGCTAGGTAATTATTAAGTGTCTGAAACTGGATTTGAACCCAGGTACTCCTGACTCCAGGGCTGGTGCTCTATCCACTGCGCCACTTAGTCGCCCCTGCAATAAACATTTTGACAATAAAAAAAAATACAGTCACCCTGCTTGAATTCTAACATCACAAACCTGGATTGCTTGTATGGATATTAGAAATGCACTAAAAAAGAGCAAAACAAAGGGGAAAAGCTGCTAGATTAGACCATGAAAAAAAAAGAGTAGAATTGTAGTGGAAATTAGACAATTATCAAAGTTTTGAGGGATAGAAACCCAAGACATCCAAGGAAAGGAAGATAGGAAAGGAAGATAGTAAAGCCAAGAATTAAGAGGACTGCTCATGAAAAATTGCAAGCTACTCAAAAAACTTCAAACTTCTCCCTGAAATGAAGGTCCATTTTTTAATACTAATATTCTACTAGTGTTATTGTTGAACAATGAATCATGGCACACTACCTTCTCTAAAGGATTGAGTATTGCCCAGGGGAAAATGCAAAGTTCATGGAGGTGTTAGAAGGCCACAATATATATACTAAATTAAAAAATATGAAGAACCATAACAAAGAATAGTATTAAAGAAATGCACGATTGAAAAAAAATGATCTTTTTGTGGTCTGATTGGAGGTTAGCCATTAGATGATCTATATGAATACCAGATAACCCTCTGGTATCAAGAGAAAGCAAGGAAGGCTGTCAACATGTTGGGTGGATCTCTTTTAGTCAATTTTTGAGAAGATTTGGTCAAGTCTCAGTCACAAAAGAATGTTACTTCTCTACTCAATAAACTCCTATTGCCCTCAGTAACAAATGCAAAATGTTCTGTTTGACCCTCTAAGCCTTTCAAAAATTAGCCCCTTTCTACCTTTCCAGTCTTCTCAAACCTTACTTCCAAAAAACATACTCTTTGATCTACTGACAGTGGTCTTATAGCAAACATTTCACTCCATTGCCAGGTATTTTCTCTGGCTATCTCCCATGCTTGGAATGCTCTCTCTCCTCTGCTCTCACTACTCACCACCCGGTTTCTTGATTTATTGATTGAGATATGGTTTATAATCTCTAACATTATAAGGAACACCTGCATTGATTAGGCAAAATTGTTGAACAATGTTATCTCTGTTGCTACATCTACCAAGGAATTATATATGGCTTAAATGTTCAGGGTCTGTTTCTTACACTAATATCTCTCACAGAGACATGAGAGTACTTGCTCTCTTGGTTGGTTTGCTTATTCCAGCCTTCCCTCACACTAGCAGACTCAATTCAGACAAGGACCACCACCACCAGGTTACACACAAATGATTCCTAGTGTATAATATTATTGAGGAATATATTTTCTCTACTGAGCAATTCAGTTCTGAAGCTCTCTACAATGCTTTTCCTTTTATATAAATCCTGTCAGTTACAATACATCTTAAACATAACCATTTGCTTCTCAATAAAGCAGAATAAATAACAGTGATACCATAGGAATTCACATATCAAAGAAAATGCAGGAATAATATATCATATTCACACACAAACCTGAATCATATTTGCTCACCAATTAAATCAATCATGTGAGTGTGCACACAATTACAGAATCCTGCCAAACTAATATATGATGAAAGAAGTCCCAGGTGCTCAAGGTAACAACTCTGGAACCATAAATTTCTCTCTCAGGAAATAATAATGCTTTGGTGAGTGTAGGGTCTTGTGTTAAATAGACACTTCTGCTAAGCTGAATCATGTAATGCTTGACTAACACCCCACTAAACCTGACATCTCACACTAGTTTATCCACTGATGACTTCTCTGCTTTTACTCTGATCCTCTGCTCAGAGAGATTTACTCAACAACAATTGTTGACTCCCCCACTTCCAATTTTAAACTTACTGATGAAAATCTGAAATCTGTACTTTCACCTCTCTCTTATCTTTCTGGATTCAGACTCTTGAACCTTACTGTATGATTAGTAATCAAATTCTCATTTTCTGTCTATAAACCAATAAATTAAATTTGTCCTATAGAACAAGTCTGGGGTCAATATGTCCAGAACACTATATAGTTGGACATGTTAAAAACTTAGCAAATGCATGTCTCTGAGATCTTTGGGTTAAACTCAACTTTCTGGGGGCAGCTAGTGGATAGGATAGAAAATTGTCTAGCTTGTGTGACCTTGGGCAAGTCATTTAATCCTATTACCTTAGATAAATAATATTAAACTCAACCTTCTGTAACTATTTTTCAGAGTAATTATTTCTCTTAGAACTTTGAGTAGATTTAACTCAGCAACAGCATTAAAAGAACGGAACATTACATCAACATGAATGAGACATACTTTTTTGGTAGAGAATTTAATTCAAGAAGTATTTAAATGTTTATTATGACGATTATTATTCTGCTAAATACCAGGGATACAAATACATTCCCTGTCCTTAAGGAACTTTATCAGAAGATAAAATACATACATAAATAAAATAAGGACATGAGGTAGTGAGTTAAAGTGGGGAATGGAGAGATCACATAATCTGGTAAACTAGATTAAATCTAGTAAAGGGGAGTGAGCGTACATATCAAATAGGGGAATGTGGGGGGAGGTTCCACAGAGGTTGAACCTTAAAGGAAGATAGAATTCTTTTTTTTTTAGTTTTTTTTTTTTTGCAAGGCAGTGGGGTTAAGTGGCTTGCCTAAGTCCACACAGCTAGGTCATTATTAAGCATCTGAGGTCGGATTTGAACTCAGGTACTCCTGACTCCAAAGCCAGTGCTCTATCCACTGCACCACCTAGTGACCCCAGAAGACAAAATTCTGAAAGGTTTATTGATAAAGAATATACTTCAGGAATAGAAGATGGTTTGTGTGGCTGCACAGAGAGGGAAGGAGGACATGCTGAACTTGTTGAACAAATTGTAGTTTTGTTGAATTATAATGAAGAGTCCTTTTCCCCTTCTGATCCCCTCCATTCAATCAGTTGGTAGGTCTAATTGATTCTATCTATAAATGGCTTACCTCTCTTCCCATTTTCCCACTCTTATTGCTATCTTTTTCATTAACTTTCACCTGGGCAATTGTATTATCCTCATAATTGGTTTCCTTGAGTCCAGTCTAGCATTTCCAATTAATTTATACTGAACACTGTTGGAAAAATAATATTCCTAGTAAAGGAGTTTGATTATGTTACTCCCTCATTACAAAGTTAGTGAGTCTCATTTTTCCTACAGGATGAAATACACATTCCTTAGTTTAGCATTCTGGGTTCTCCACGATCTACCTTCAATCTGTTTTTTTTTTTTCTCTAAAATTTTAGGGAAAATTTTATTTTTTTCTCTCATTTCCATTTCCCCATACTCTTTTCTTCTCAGTTGGTCAATCAGTATTAAGTGGTCACTATGTCCCAGGTGTTGTGCAATGGATTTACAAAGAAACGTAAAAGCCAGTCCCTGCTCTCAAGGAGCTCACAGTCTAATTGTGGAGACAACATGTAAATGGCTATGTATAAATTAATTATATAAGACAAAAATGAAAATAAATACCAGAAGGAAGGCACTAGAATTGAGAGGGATTTGGGAAAGGTTTATGGTAGGAGGTGAGATTTTATTTTTTTTTTATTTTTTAAAACTTATTTTATTTATATATTATTTTTTCCCAGTTCTATATAAAAAAAATAACATTTGTTTTTACAATGAATGAGTTCTAAATTCTCTTCCCTCTTCCTACCCACAAGCAATTTGATATAGGTTATAAATGTGGACTCATGCAAAATATTACCATAAATGTCATAATATGAAAGAAAATAGATTCCCCCCTTAAGAAAAATAAAGTTTAAAAAAATTAGGAGGTGAGATTTTAACTGGGACTTAAAGGAAGTCAGGCAAGTCAGACAAAACAAGAGAGATGGAGATCTGAAGAGGGGAGTATCAAACAATTAGAGCCTTCCAAGGGGAAATTCCCCTATACTAGTCATAGGGACATGATGGAGGCTCTAGTACATATCAAGTTTCCATGGGATGTACATGTCTTCTCTAGTGAAACTGGAAGTTGTTTTCCTGGTTCAGCTTTTCTCACTTTACATCAATTAGCATGACTTCCCATGTTTCTCTATATTCACCACATTATTCATATTATTATTCTTACCACAAGGTCATATTCCATTATATTCATTTTTCACAATTTGTTTAATCCTTTCTAGTTATTTGTTACAAAAAATGCTATAAATATTTTGGCATAAAAAGGATTTTTCTTTTTTGACATTGACCTCCCAGGAGTATATACCTAGTAGCAGAATCTCTGGCTCAGAGGGTTATTGATACTTTAATCATTTTTTTCTCATAATTTCAAATTGTTTTCCAGAATATTCACACTAATTTTCTAACCTTATCTGACACTACTATCCCATTATTCATTGAAGTTCCAATCACACTGTATTCCCCAAGCTTAGTTTTCCTCTTGATCTGAAATAAGTTCTTGCATATCCCATTCTTTTGAAAGCTTTCCTTTCCTTAAGAGTCTAGCTCAGGTGCTACCTATTTTGTGAAAACTTCACACAGCTAGTGTTGAGTGCAGATGTAAACTCAGGTCTTCCTGCTTGTGGGACAGGAGCTCTATCCACACTGTACCCTCCTAGGTGGTACCCTGTTCTCTTTTTAAGTACATCACAACATTTTGGAATAGTATGTGGTTGCTTTAAAAAGCAAAGGATGACCTCTACTAGGTGCATGCCTAATCCCTAGTTCTTTTTTGGGGCGGGGCAGGTTTTTGATTTCCTTTATTTTTGGCATTGCACACTTGGATTTCTTTGTTTCATGAGTAGCAAAGGAAAGCTGAGTATAACTGTAGCATGTAACCAACAAAGGACTAATAGGAAGAACAGAAGTAAATGATGTCATCAAAGAATTGTTTGAGAAGAGAAAGAGGGATGACAGAGAACTGGAGTGTACCAATGTTCCCCTTGTGACATCAGGAGGAAGCAAGGACCTCCTATGGTAAGTTTTCATGACATGAATGAAAATCACACAGAAGGGGCAGGCATATATTAAGTTTGAGGAAACATCCGCATTGATGAAGTCCTGAATTCATTTTATTTTAGTCAACAAATTCAATATGGTTAAATGTAAAGTCTTATAATTGGCTATAAAAAGCAAGACTAAAAGACAGGATAGGGGGAAGCATGGCTAAATGATTGATGTGAACAAAACCTAGCAGTGTTATTGGGCTTCAATTTGAGTGAATCAGTATTGTGACATGATAGCCAAAGAAAAAACTAGTACTCAAGGTAGGAAGTAACAGTCTTGCAGGAATTAGTAAACTTAGCTATTTCAGTTTTGGTTACCACAAAGTGGGGAGGATTTCAGTAAAGTGGAGGTGGGAGATTTCTGAACAGGATGGCAAAGTAACTTGTGACCAGTTGAAAGAACAGAATATTGATAACTGCTTTTATCCCATCCATAACAGTCCCTCTTTTCCATAACATTACCAAGAAATAATGTTCAATGGTTTACTAAAATCTAGCTAAAACATGTTTCTAATTTACTAATGTGGCAATCTATCATCTATCTAGATTATTCTGGAGATTAGAAGATTTGTTGGTGTTATGTGTATGAATGTGTAGGGTTTGGGGTTGATTGTATACTACATGTATTTGAAAATTAGATCTATTGTTGAGGGGTTAGTTTTAGTCTGCTTATCTGTCTACATTTCCCTACCCAAATCCTGGCTGAAGTCATCTATTGATAACCAGGTTTTCCTCTTCTTTCTCAAGGAATTCAGTACTTAGCTCCAAGTTTCTGTCTCAACCCTTATTTGTCCTTACACTTGGGAACTTCAGGGTATATACTGACGCCTCCTCAAACATCTTACTTTCTAAGTTTATTTATTACTACCAAGTCCTACCTCTTTATTCCTTCTAAATCACACATAAGGATGGTCATAAATTTGACCACCATCTTTGTAGGTAATCTTCTTTAGTCATCTTGCTCTTATCTTTTGAGTCATTTCATAGGTAAAAACCACTCTGATATGTGAAGCATGAAAATAATCTCTGATTAATTTGTTTAATATAGTTAAAATTTTTTAACCCTATAGGGAGTTGAAATCTGTCTTCAAGATCACAAGGCTAGACCCTGAAATAATAAGAAAAGACTTCAAAGTTAATGTTTTCTTCTAGTTACAGGTTATTAGACCTTTTCTTGAAGTAACCTGCTCCCCCACCACATCCCCTTGCATTTCACAGCCATCTGGTCTTACCTATCACAATCATCTGCTTTCTTAAGAATAGCAGTGAAAAATCACATGAAGGGGCTTTTCTTTTTTTCTTTCTTATATTAAGTTTTTGTGGTTTGAGACAGTAATTAGAGGAAGTCAATGGCAACAGTCCTCCCCTCCAAGGTAATCATCTGAGAAGTGGTTATTACATGTCCTTTTATCCCTCCAAAATAATTACTTGAGGGAAAAGTCATTTCTTTGAAATTCTAAAGGTCACTTCTCAATAAAAAAACAAGCAAAGATATTTGTTAAAATATCTTACAATATGGAAACTTTTATGAATCAATACATCCCTCTGTGGAATATAGTTATATATAAATGTTTAGAAACATACAAACACAACCCCCCCACACACATATAGAGCATTTTATATATATATATATTATATATATATATTATCTCATTTAATCCTCAAAACGACCCTGTGAAATAGATTTAATATAGTATATATCAATATAATGTATGTTTGCACATATGCATACATATATACACATATATATTGGGGGGAAAAGAGGGCAGTATTTAGACTTTATAGCTCACTCTACTTTCCATCTTCAAAACCATGGGACCCCTGATATACCCCTCCCCCTACTTCCTAGTTTCTTTTTGAATGTTGTCTTCTCTGAATAGATTTCAAATTTTTTGAGGACAGGAACTGTTGAACTGTTCTTTTTCTTATGTGCTTAATAAATATTTATTGAATTGAATATACACATATATGTATATGTATCTCACATAAAACTTACCTCACTAGGTTGTTGGGAGAATCAAATGAGATAATAAAGCTAAAGTACTTTGTAAACTATAAAATGCTAAATAGATTCTAGCTATTATTATTATTATTATTATGCTAATTTTACTTTGGTTAAGAGTTATTTTCTTTCTTTTTTTTCATTCCTGCTGGGGAAGCAAGAGTAATCTCTTCCCCCTCTCATCCCTGGAGTTTGCTCATTTTGTTTTGTGGTTAGTAATATTTCTTTATTATGTTAAATCAATCTAATCCCAGAGTTTACTCATTTTGTTTTGTTGTTAGTAATATTTCTTTGTTTTTATGTTAAACCAATCTAATCCAAAGTAGGAAGAAACCAAGTATTTAAGATCCTCCTGCATATAGATATAATTAACTAGCACTTACTAAAAGTAGATAAAGATTCTCTGCTAAGTATTATATGAATAATTTTCTTGTATGCCCTTAAAATACATGTATATTTTTCTTTTTATTTGTTGATTTTTAGAAAAGTCATTTGTAACCATAATGAGAATACATATTTATACCTAAATATATTTCTTTGTGCTCTTGCTAAAAGAAAACAGTACCTCAGTGATTATTTTCCATCGCTGATATTGAATTAATATAGTCAATCTAATCTCCATTTGCTCCCATTGCTGGCAAGAGTTAAGACTTCATAGATAAAGCACACAACTGAAAAAAAATTTGCTGTCCTAACCTGAGTCTAAAGAAATATAAGACTATTTCTTCATAGAACCAATCTCTAGGACTACTACAAAATGGTTTTTAGGCTGAACTCCATTAGCCTCATCTAATAAAGATTTTGGAAATAAGTTAAGATAGACAGTAACTTCAGAACACAGTAAGGAAGTAAGACCTATAATATACATAAGAAAGGACTAAAGTCCTATCTTCAGGTTTTTTTTTTTTTGAGGCTGCATATCAATTATGTTTAGCAATGGGTTAGAAACCACAGATATACCAGGTTTGGTGGAATAGAACCTCATTTGGAAATGTGTCCCCGCCTTAAATAAGTTGGTGTGTTACTCCTACTTTTAACCCTCCTGCTTCTCCTCTGGGTAAAGAGATGACATACTTCATGAACTGCTTCTCCTCCTCCTCCTCCTCCTCCTCCTCCTCCTCCTCCTCCTCCTCCATTTCAGAACTTTTCCTCCTATTTTCCCCCATTCTGTCCTCTTTTGTTCTAGGATCTGATGAAAAGGTGGTTCTACTCTTAGCTAAGACTGACTCCTCTATTTGGGCCCTTCATCCTTTTCCTTTCTGTTTACCAGGAACTAGCCCATGATTGATTTTCAAAGAGATTTTTGTTTGACATCTTGCTATATTTTATGTATCACTACATTCTTCTATGGGCAATCCTGCCTCCTCCCTTCAAACTTCTTGAGGGCAGGGACTGCTTTCAACTCTTTGATTTGCTACAGTGTTTCTCTGGCTTCTACTGTTTTAAGGCCACCTGTTGTTACATTGCTCATTCTCCATAGCCTAGGGTTCTCAGAAAAGGTTGGGAGATTAGTATTTTCTCTGTACTGGCTAGAGCTCTGACCAGTTGTGTTCTCCAATTTTAGGGGGAAATGACTTGCATTCTAGTTTCATTTAGCTTTAACAAAGTAATATTTTCCCTAGCACCTGAGACCCTAATCCCTCCTATACATCTCAGTCTTGGAAGGCTCAATTCTTAAACTAGAAAAAATTCTACCAAATTCAAGTCTATCTCGAACTATTGCTGGACTGGCAGCAACATCTAGCCTGGAATCCAAAATTCCCAAGGCTCAGTTTTCTAGGTCTGAGATTCCACTCCCTGTACCTAGAACTGAAAAGGACAAATAAAACAGACCAAAGCTCTAAACCCATTTCTCAGGGCCTCAAGGTCTGTGGGGAAGGTATAACTCAGTCCTAACTCCCCATTTGCTTTCTCTTTTTTCTCCCACCTTCCTCAATCCTCCTACTTACTTCATTGTGTCATCTGCTGTGAGTGAATGAACCCACCCCTAGATGGCAAGTGCTGGAAAAGAGGACATCTGTATTTAGTCAGGTAGATTTAAAGTTGTATTTAGTTTTGTAGATTTAAAGTCACAGATAATTCTGACTGTATAGTCAATACAAAAAAGCTGCTCCCAGACATATAGTTCTCCAATTCAGAACATTCAGCCATGTTCTAGTTTTCCTGTCTCTCAGAAGCAGGGCCCAAGCCAATATAAAAAAGCTGCTCCCAACCACATGGTAGGTCAATTCAGAATGTTCAGTTGTGTTCTAGTTCTCCTGTCTCTTAGAAGCAGCTCCTAAGCATTTCCCATCATTGACCTGGGCATGTGCCAAACCTCCATTAGGTATTTCCACCACTTAGCACACTACCTGGTACATTTTAAGCCCAATTTGATAGATGCTTTTTCCTTGCTTTGAGTTTGTGATACCTCCATCCTGATCCTTCTACCTACTTGACTGCTTTCTCAAGTCTCTCCTCATGGATCAACATTCATGCCCCATAATCCAACTGCATTTAATTTACAAAATTCTTTCCTGGGCCTTCTTCTTTATCTATATTCTTTCCCTTGGTGGCATTTTGGGTATGATACTAAATTACTTTTGAAGGGTTGTATCATTTTATAGTCTTTCCAATAGTGAATCAGTCTCTTCCAAAAATGGCCATTTTCCATTTGATAATCTTATTGGTAGAACCTCAGATTGTTTATTTCTTCTTTTGAAAATTGTCTATTCATAACCTTTGATCATCTATCAATTGGGAAATGGTTCTTGTTCTTGTATTTGGATATCAGGCTTTTAGGAGAGAAATTTGCTTCAATGATTTGTTTTTCAGTTAACTGTTTACCTTCTAATTTAAAATTGCATTAAATTTGTGCAAAGTTTTCAATTTTAGAGCCTACTTTTCCAAGTCTTTTCCCCATTACAATGCTAATATTTTTTAATTTACTTTATCATCTGCATTTTCCAACATATCCTTCCACCTCATCTTCATAAGGAATCATCCCTTATAAAAAAGAATAAAAGAGAAAAAACTCAGTTCAGTAAAACTATAATAACCAAGTCTGGCATCATATTATGGGTTTCACACCCATAATCTTCACTTTTGCAAGGAAGGAAGGGAGGTTTAGGCTTGTTCCTTTACTCCCTTTCATTCCACCAGTACTTGTCATCATTGCACTGGCATTACATCTTCTGTCCTTCAACTGTATAATATATAGATTTTCTAGTTTTCTCTGGACTCACATAATGAACCACTATTTTCTGTCTTGATTTTTGCTGATGCTCCTCAAATGTTTTTGCAAATGTGTGTTGAGAGTAGGGAATATAAGGAGCAGTAGAGAGGGTCAAGGCTGAAAAAGGAGGTTTTAAAGATTAAGGCTAAAGAGTTTTATTTTATTCAACAAGCATTGGAGGAATCACTGGATAATAGGAAAATAATATGATCCAGGCTGTCTATCAGGAAGACTGGTAATGGTGTATATAGGTGGTTTAAAGGAAGATACTAGAAAAAGCTACATAGGTTAGGTTAAAAATCAAATAAAAAACTATTTATGATTTTCCTACTATGTGCAATACCTCACTGGATGCTATTTGATTATAGAGGATAATTTTTTTCTAATGAATTCAATATATAATAATGAAAGTCAATGTGGGAACTGACTTCATAGCAAACTTTAAACATCTTTAGCCCTGTAGCTTAGAGATAGTTATTCGGGTGAGTACAATCTCTACATACCAGAGAGAGAACCGGGCAGAACCTTGCTTTGCTCACCTCCCTCGATTACTTTTGTACTAATATTTAAAAGCAAACTAGACTTTAAAAGCAACAACGGGGCATTTTTGGATCATTTTAGGCAATTAAACTAATTTCCGGTTCAAGAAAATTAAAGTTGAACTTCCTGAAATGAAGGCTGGGTTTTCAAGCGCTGCACTTTAAAAATAGACAGAAGGAAACTGTTGTACTAGTTTACGCTTCAGTGTTACTTCTCACAGTTTGTCTATTTTTCCACTCCCACTTCCCAGTCTTATCAACTTCCTTGGGTCTGCCTGGGTAATATTATCCTCGTTGGGTCTCGTTCCGTTCTTCCCTGAGCAGTTCCTGCTGTCTGGAAAAAATTAAATTTAGAGAGTATATTTATAAGCATCATCAAAACTCATACCAAGAGGCGGCTGCCTTTTTGCAGCCCACTTACCCTCCCTCTCGCATCACCCGGCTAAGCAGGCGGGTACGTGCCGCGTCCTGACTTCTCTCTAACTCTTGCTTTGATAAAGGGATAGTTGGGGCGACCGGTTGCCCTTCCCGGGGCCTCGGTCTCCCCATCTGTAGGGCTGGGGATTGGGCTTGGACTCGGGGTTCTGCTCCCCCGGGGGGTCCGACTCGCTACGCGCCTGAGGCTTGGACTCGGCGGGGCCGGGGCCGGCTGCGGCGCCGCCCCGGGGCGGGGGGGGGGTGTCGGCAGCTCCCGCGTCCCCGGCCCCGGCCCCGGCCCCGGCCCCGGCCCCGGCCCCGGCCCCGGCCCCGGCCCCGGCCCCGGCCCGGTTGTGCTCCCTCTCCCGGGCCGCCGCGCCGCTCGCCGGGCCGGGAGGGCGGGAGGAGGGCAGCAGCCCGGCCGCGCGGGCGCTAGGACCCGCGGGGCGCGCGGGCGGTGGGCTGCGCTCCTCCCCGCCCCCGGCCCGGCCCGGCCCGGCCCGGCCCGGCCCGCCGCGCGTTGGGGGCGGGGCCCCGGCCCGGGGAAGGAGGAGGAGGAGGAGAGGGCGGCGCCTGGCGCGCGTGCGGCCGCTGGGCTCGGCGGGCCGGCGGCTGGGGGCGGGGCTTGCGGGGCTCTGGCGGCGGGCGGAGGCGGTGCGGGCCGCTCGGGCTCTGGGTCCCCGGGTGCGGCTGGTGGGTGGCGCCGGCGTTGCCTGGGCAGGCCGGGCATTAGGGCCCCGGCGGAGCTCGCTCCCCAGGCCGCGCTGGGCGGAGTGCGGGGCGGACTGGAGCGGGCCCCGGAGGCTGCGCCCTGAGCCGGGGAGGAGCCGCAGCCCGAGCCGGAGCCGGAGCCCGAGCCCGAGCCGGAGCCGGAGCCCGAGCCGGAGCCCGAGCCCGAGCCGCAGCCCGAGCCGGAGCCCAAGCCCGAGCCGGGGCCGCAGCGCCGGGGCCGGACCTCGTCGCGCTCGGTCTGGGGCTCTCGCGGGCGCTCCTTCCGCCGGCCGGGGCTGTCGGGCGGCCGCGGCTGAGGGCGGCGGCCCCGCCGCCCTGCTGCTGCTCCTCCCCCGCGCCCGGCGCTCGCAGCCCGGCGCCGCCGCCGCCGCCGCCGCCGCGCCTGGGTGGAAGATGGCGCTGGGCGGATGGAAATCCTAATGACAGTCTCCAAATTTGCCTTCATCTGTACCATGGTAGGTGCGAGCCGCCGGGGCGGGCGTCCCGGGGCCTGACCTTCCCCGCCCGCGGCCGCCCGACACCCGGGGCCTAGCCGCGGGGAGGGCGAGGGCGGGCCGGGCAGAGGCGCCGTTAGAGGCGGCGGGGGCGGGCCTGGGGCTCGGGCGCCGCGGCGGGGCCCCGGAGGCCTCCCCGGACCGGCCGGCGCGGGCGCGCGTGGGCGGCCGGCCGCGGGGCGCGGGGCTCCCCTCCCGTGGGCGTGCGCGTGTGCCCCCAGCCCCTCCGCCAGGGCCGGGAGCGGGCAAGGGCTTCCCTCCTGAACGCGCGTGTGCGTGTGTGTGTGTCGGACCGGCACGCGCGTGTGAGGGTCGGAGGGGCGTGTGCGGATCCCCGCGGTCTCCGCCTGCGCGTGTGCGCGTGTGCGGTGCTGGGGGGCCCCGGCGTGCGTGTCAAGTTTGGAGGCTGCGGAGGCTTGGCCGGGAGCCCTCCCGGTGTGCGCCTCCTCCAGCCTCCCCGGGTGTGTTGTTGGAGGCTGAGATCGGGGACCCCCCTCCCTCGTGGGAGTTGCCGAAGGCTCTTCCCTGTGTCTGGGTTAAGGGGAGACTTGTGGACACACGTGGGTGGACGTTGACAGCCTCCTCTATGCGAGTGATGGCACGAAGAGGGCGTCTTGGATTTTGAGGGCGATTGGGAAATTGGGGACCAGGAGGGGAAAGAAACTTCTGTCATTCAGCCCAGAGTGGTTCTGTTTGGAAGAAGAGGAGGAAAGATTTGTGAGATTCGAGGGCAGAGGAGACTAAGTGGGGCGGGGGGATTGGTCAGAATAGAGGGAAAGCAAACAAATTAGAAATTTTAGATTTTGAGTGTGGAGGAAATCTTAGGTTTTGTCACTAAGGAAGGGCCTACTAAAGGTGTCGATTGGAAGTCTGTTGCTCATTGTGGAGGATTGGGTAATTTTTTTTTTTTTTTACTTCTTACCTCTAATGTTTTCAGGTTGAAAAGATGAGCTGGTTTGTTTAAATGTAAAAATCTGGAAATAAGTATTGCTTCAGAATTTTTCTTATTTTTTTTTTATTTTTAATTTACTGAGTAGTTCCATAATGAAGTGCCTGCCCCCTTTTCCAAACACAGTGACTGTTCAGGTGCTAGCTAGTTCTCTCAGAATACAAGTTATTTTTAAAAACTTCATTGATTCTTATTTAATCAAATATAGCAAATCCATCTGTATTTATTTAGTTTAAAAATATCTCCATCCAGATTCTGATATGGATGGGATATTTGTGTGTATATTCTGTGATCACCTCAACCCCCCCCCCCAAATAAACCCCCAGCTTTTCTCTTCAAAACAGAAGTACCCCAGTGATGCCTAAAACCTCGACTGTAACTCAACAATTATTAAGTCCTGTGTGTCAGGACTGGCTGGCTCTGGGGATACAAAGGCAAAAACAAGCAAAACAACCTAGGTCCTCAAGGAACTTAGATTCTATGAGGGAACTGTCATCTGAATGTGAGAGCAAATAGAAACATACTTATAGAATAATTTGGAGGTGGCAGGTTGTGGGCTGGGGGAGATCTCCATGAAAGGCCTTCCCATATGAAGGGAACACTTTAGCTGGACTTTGAAGAAGCTAAGAATTGTAAGCATGGGTTCAGCATATATATAAAAGGGCTCAGACACTGGAGAGAGGATGCTCTATTTGGGGAACTTTTTGGTGAGTTCAGGGTAAACCTGGAAAGGTAGGTTTGGGACTAGGTTATGAAGAACTTCAAAAACCTGAGGAATTCTTGTTTGTTCCTAATTGCAACCACAACTTCTTAGGCAGGGAATGATGGTCAGATCAGTGCTTATGGAATATCAATTTGGTAGTTGTTTGGAAGATGAATAGGAAAGGGAAGGGAATGGTCCAGAGAACCTAATTAAGAGGCTATTAGTCCTACAAAAAGGTGATAAAGGCCTGAGCCTGGTGGAGGCCATGTGAGGAGTGAGAAGGAAATTGCTCCTTATGGAGGTAGATAAGATTTTTTCCACTGATCACACATAAGAGGTGCTAGATGGAGAATTAAATTGTCAAGGGTCACACAAATTACAAGCCTGAGTGACTAGAAGAATAGTAGTCTTTTCAACAGAATTTAGAATTGGGAAGAGGAGGGGGGGGTGTGTAAAGAAATATGAGCTGTGTTTTGGATATATTGATTTTTGTGATAACTATGGAAATATATAATAGATGATATAACTAGAGTTGAAATACTAGGGCAGGATATATAGCTCTGGAAATAATCTGCCTAAGCAGTTTTTTGTGTGCAGCTGAAAGGACAGCAGTAGCCAGCATCATAATGGGAACAGTTGTGATTCTAGACTGTATATGTATGGGTGAGAATAGTTACACTTTGAAAAATAAATGGACCCAATTTAGGTTCATAGGTTTTGAAATTTTTATTCTTTTTCTCCTTAATATCAACGCCTTAAAAGATCACAATTAAGGGAAAGATTCTAATTGTCAGAAGTCATTGTCCTGACTCCAGGGCCGGTGCTTTATCCACTGTGCCACCTAGCCGCCCCCAGAAGTCATTTTTTTATGTTATCTCTAAGAAATGAATAATCAGAGCATATTAAGTACTTAAATCAAGTGACAATCTAATATCTTTGAGTAAGGAAAATATGTAACTCATTCAAACTAATTTTTTTCCAAATGTTGCAGTTTTTAATAGGATTTAGGGAGATCTGTGGAGATTTTTCTCCATAGAGAGCTAAATGTGACTGGGATCTAGGTAGACACAGGTTCTAATCCTACTTCCTATACTTAATAGCTGTATGACCATAAGTCAGTCATTTGCCCTCAGAGTTTCAATTTTTCTTTTGTAAAATGAGAATATCTATAGTAATTCAGTTATTATGAGGCTCAATTATATAAAGCATCTTACAAATTTTAAAGTGCTATATCTTTATTCACAAATATTCACATTTGCTTTCTATATTCTTTATATTCTTTAGACTATTTTATGTGTGTGTGTATATATATATATATATATATATATATATATATATATATATAGTGGTTGGGTTTTTTTTATCTGATACATTTCAGGATGAATACAGAATTTATAGTTTTGTTTTAAAGTAAGAACTTTGTTAGATTTGCCAACAAGGCAGTTCAAAAAGAAGAGGAAATCAAAGAGACTGAGGTTACAAGAAGTATCATGGTAGAATTCAGGTAACTAAAGACAAGGGGTAGGAATAATATTTAGCTTTGCCTGTTGTAGAGTGGACAACTTTTGAATGAATGAATTAAAGATTTTCATTTCCAAGTGTCCCTTGTTTGCCTTCTCCAAAGTGTTTACAAAACTACAGGTGATTGAGCTTGACTTCCTAGATTCCTAGGAAAATTCTAGAATGAATCATTAAAGAGCTAATTATTTAAAATCTAGAAAAGGAAGTGATTACAGTGAGCTAGTATGGCTTCAAGAACAAATAATGGGGGCAGCTAGGTGGCTAGGGGAATAGAGCACTAGCCCTGGAGTCAGAAGGGCTTGAGTTCAAATGTGACCTCAGACACTTAATTACTTAGCTACATGACCTTGGGCAAATCACTTAACTCCATTGCCTTGCAACCCCCCCCCAAAAAAAAGAAAAAGAATGGCAGACAGACTTTTTTTTGGACATAATTCCTAATTAATATATGGGAGGAATTCTGTAAATATATTTTACTAATTTTAGCCAATATTTTAATTATATTTCTCATGTTATTCTTGTGGAGATGATAAATTAGTTAATAATACAGTTAGTTGGATTCAGAACTTTGTTCTTGGCCAAATTATTGTCAGCTTGGTGGGAAGTGCCCCAGGGATCTGTTCTTGATTTTTTTTGTTCTTGGGTTTTTTTTTTAAATGTGAACTTGACTAAAGGTATAGATGGTATGTCCATCATATCTGCAGATGGCACTAAATTAGGAGGGATAGCTACCACATTGGATGAAGGAATCAAGCTCTAAAATGACCTTGAAAAATTTAGACTAATGTACTGAATTTTAGTAAGATGGCATTCTTTGGGGATAAATGCGAAGTCTTATATTTGGATTTTAAAAAAGCACTAATTTCACAAGTATAGGATGGGGAAGCATGAGACAGTAGTTATTTTGAAATCTACAGGGGGATGATATTAGTGGATTACATGTTGGATAAGAGACAGCCAGTGTGATGTGGCAATCAAAAAAAAGTTTATATGATCTTGGGGTGTATTTAAAGAGGCATAAAGGAATAAAGAGGTAATAATCTCACCACAGCCTGTACTCCTCAGACCTTATAGTATTGTGTTCAGTTCTGGTCACCACAATTTTGAAAGATATTGATAAATTGAAGGGGAAATATCAAGATCTTAAGGACTTTGAATCCATATCTCCTGAGGATCACTTGAAACATCTTGTTTTAACTCAGGGACAGGAGAGGGGAAACAAGATAGGCCATCTTTAAATAAAGGGCTGTCATTTCAAAGAGGGGTTACACATGTTTTATGGGTCCCAGAGAGTGTTGAACCAGAAACTATATATGGAAGTTGCAAAGAGGCAAATTTGGTCTTGGTGGCTATCAAGAAAAAAAAAACTTGCCTAATAATTAGAGCAGTTCTTTGGTTGAATGGGATGCTTTGAGAAGTGTGATTTTTTTCCCCCCTATCTTTGAAGGGAGTGATATTCAAGATGAAGCAGTATGACTACTTGTCAAGGTATGTTATAATGGAGACTTATTTTGAGAACAGATGGCCTCAAGTCCCTTCTACCCCTCAGATTCTGTGATTTTCTGATATCTAATTCTGGCCATTCACTTTCAAATTTGTGTCCTTTGTCACAAGGAGAGCTAGATAAGGATAACCTCTAGTGTATGATTACCATTAAGGGAAAAGCAGTAACACAATACTTGCTAATGGTAGAATAATATTTTCATTTGAATGTATAAAACCATTGGTTAAAACAGAATTTTTAGACTTTTCCATGGTCTTGTTGATACTTCTCTTCAACTTTTTATTATTTCCTGAAATGTTTCAAACTGGACTTCTCACTATTACTCAAACTTTCTCTTACCATATATACTTGGAATCCACTCCCTTTAATTTCGTTGAATTTTCTTTTTTTTTTCTTTTTGAATTTTCATCTTTCAGGGTACATTGAAAGTGCCATTTTTTCCTTTGAACATTCTCTAAGATAGAAAGAAGTAAAGAACTAATCTTGAGTTCAAATCCCAGCTCTGCTGTTTACTACCACCATTGTTATTATGGGAAAATCTCTTAACCCCTCTCCAAGTTGCTTAGCTTCTTCATTTCCAAACTGAGGAAACTGAACTAGCATTCTTGCTCTAGATGTATGAGCATTTATGCTCATATACACTTACTAGAGCACCTTGGTTGGTACTCCAAATTTGTATAGAATACTTACTATACGTTCTAAGATTATGACTTTTTTGATTCTAGGGATGTTTGTTGAATTACAATAATTAATTAAGAATTTATTACATATTTTCTATGTATCAAACAGTGTTCTAGACTTGATAAATGTGAAAGTGTTGGGTTGCAAATACAAAAATGAGACCTTTGTATCACAGCTCAAGAGTGTTTTGTTAGGGGGATGCACCATGTTCACATGTGTGAACTCCAGGGTTTATATAAAATAATTCAGTGATTTCTTGGGGAAATGCCTGAAAAACAGAAGAATCGGAGAAGGCCTCTTAAAGGAGGTGCCGTTTGAAAGAAACAAGAAATTGGAGTCAGATATGAGGAGAGAGAGATCATTTCAAGTCTGGTGGATAACACATGTAAAGTTCTTGAGGGAATACTTCAAATGAGGACTAAGTGATAGGGAATAATGTATAATCAACTTGGAAAGGGAGATCAGATCCAGATCCTGAAAGTCTTTAAATGTCAAATTGAATCTGTATTTTAATCTAAGGGGAAAGACACCACAAAAACTTTTTATGCAGAAGAGTGTCATGATTAGATGTGCACTTTAGGAATATCATTTTCGTAATTCTGTGCTGTTTGGATTAAAGAGAGGAATGAAAGATGTAGGGAAACCTAATGAGACTGTGTCCCAGGCCAGAATTGTTGAGTGTTTGCATTAGGGTTGATGTGTTGAGTCAAAAGAAGGGAGCGATTGTGGGTAGAAGAAGGCTGACCTTGGAGTGTTGAGGGTCTGGATTTCAAACTTTCCTCTGACAGATGTATAACCCTGGACAAGCCACTTACCCTCTCAGTGTCCTGGGCAGTTAGCCAAGGGAAGAGCACTGATCAGTATTGGTGGGGGCAGTTTTTTCAACTGGTACTTTTCTATGTTAATGAAATCACAATCCTGGTTATAAAAAAATGAAAAACATTTTTTTAGGAGGGGAAAAATTAACCTTTGGTAGGCTAATTTTTAATATAACTACAATTTTTTTTATTTTCAAAGTAATTTAGTTAAAACGTTTGGGTATAAATTCCACTGTATTTACTTAAACACCCTTTCAGGAGAATAATAAAACTTGGATAATAAAGAACTGTTTGTTATGGTTGGTTGAACATTGAAAATGAATATTTTGGGGGCATGAGATTTGTTGGTAGAACAATTCAGCAGAAGCATTATGACATCTTATCCCAATCGCCATAGAGCTTTTAGTAAATACTCCAGAAGAATTAGAATTGAGTTGGAAAGCTTGGAAAGGATCTCAGAGGTCATTTATTCTAAACTCTACTGAAAGTATGAATCATATCAATAATAACTAACAAAAGTTCATCAGTCTCTGCTGGAAGAGTACCACGGACAGAACTTAACTGTATTTGCAGCAAGCCCATTTCATTGGACAGCTTTAATTGTTAGGAAGTTTTAACTTTGTGTGGAGCTGGAATCTTCCACCCTAAGAACTTTTTCCATTTTCTCTCTCTTTAGGGACAAACAGAATGAGTTTAAATGAGTTGTCTTCTCCACTCCCCTACCCATCAGATGTGTGAAAAGGCTAAACATCTTTGTTTCTTAAAATTGATCCTTATTTGACATAGTTTGGAGTTTTCTCACTGTCCTTTGGAAATGTTTCAGCTTGTGTGTCTAAAATGTGACAATCAGGATTAGACACAGTAGTCCAGAGTGATTAAAGTAAAGATCAACATATCATGGAACTGTTACTACCTTTGTTTTGGATACTGTACTTCCATTAATGGACTATTAATTATAGTAGCCTCCTATTTGCCTTCCCTTCCTGAAATATAGTGGTACCTTGATACTCCGGAGCTTCATTACCAGTCAAACCCTTTACTTTGCATTTTGATGAGGGAAGAATGTTTCAGAATTCTGAGCTTGTTTGAGACTTATCTCACTTGATAGAATTTGTATGATTCTTGGTCTTTGGTTCATAGTGAATGTTTTAGCCAGAAACTCTGAGAGCCTCCCCTCCTGGACTTTTTTTTTTACTTGAGAAAAGAGACTGTTCTTTGCTTTTCTTATTTGTCAGCTTTAATCTTTGAGAAGCCCTGAAGGTTGTTCCTCCCAGTTTAAGAAAAGTGTTCATTGGCCTCTTTTCCTCTTTTCTTCTTACCTAACCTTAATCACTCTGCTTCAGTCAAACTGAGACCTGGGAAAGACTGTAGCTCTAAAAGGTTAAGGTCTACTACTGCATTTCCAGGCCCTCTTCAGTTGTCCTGATTCTTATCTGACCATTGAACCCAGATGACTTGGGAGGGGGAACTTGAGATTGGTGACTTTGCACAGCTTCCTCTCACTTACATACAATTAAATTGCATGTCATGTCATGAGATCACTTTCCTGATGTCATGGACCTCTTAGAGAGTGAAGGACATACAACAACCCATTATGCCAGGAACTCCTTTTAGTATATGTAAAAGTGAAGTGACATTTTATTTTTCTATGTACTTAATTGCTTTTTTATCCATGTCTATTTAGTGTTAAAGTTCGGTATTACAAAACTACATCTTTTCTTAATATTGACCCAGTAAAGTGTGAAAGTTCTGGGGAATTTTTCATGAATTATTTCTCATTATGTTATTTCTTATGGAAAAAATTCATACCTTTTCCGTTTTATCACTCTTCAAGATTTCTGGAATGAGATAATGAAGAGTATCAAGGTACCACTGTGTGCATGTGTATGTGTTTCTCTTATTTGAATAACTCTGATGACTTCTATTGCTTTTAGTTATCAAATACAAATTCTTCTGTTTGATATTTAAAGTTCTCAATTATCTGGCACCTTAATTTCCAATCTCATTGTACATTGTTCTCCTTATTCATGTTTCTATTCAGCAAAATTGACTGTTGCTTTGTTGCTTTGCAATGTGCCTTTGTCCTGGTTCTTGTACTTGGTCATCTTTGCCTCTATTAGAATCCCTTATGTACTTCAAAATTCATCTCAAATGCCACAACATACTTGAAACCTTTCCTGATCTCTTCTTCCATTTATTTTATATACATAATATGTTTGTATATGCATCTATTCAGTTTTACCTTTTTTTTTTGTATATCTGACTTCTAGTATAGTGACTGGAATGTATTATCTAATTGGTAATTGCTTGTTGAGTGATTACAGCATCCTAAAATTATAATAGTTTTTTGCCTTATATATTTTTTTTTGAGGCAGTGGGTTTAAGTGACTTTCCAAGGTTCACACAGGTAAATTAAGTTTTTGAGGTAAGATTTGAACTCAAGTCTTCCTGACTCCAGACTGGAGTTCCAGCCTAACTGCCCCCTAAATCTTTTTCACATGAATGGATTGCTTTTTAATCATATAGTTTCCATTACATACTTGTGTTGGATTTTTTGCTTTTAAGTGTAGGACTTAAGTTAATTCCTAAGATTATCCTAAAATAATCCCTAAGATATAGTCTTTGCACTCTTCAGTCCTGTTAAGTCTTTTTTGGATCCTGATTTTTGTTTTCTATTGTAATAACTATTTTTTCTAGTTCTTGTAATTAGTATATGTGGCAAGCATACAGCTATCTATATCTTCAACCATTGATCAAAATGTGTGTGTATCTTCAACCATTGATCAAAATGTGTGGCAGAAAGATATCCATCTAGGCTGATTTTAAGGGATCATAGGTATTTATTGGGTTGGTCAGTTCTGAACTCATTTGGTCTGATCATTCAGTTATTTCATCTTGTCCTAAGTTGTCATAGAAATTGTAAAATGCCTTGCAGAAACCCACAATTACTTGTAGTATTATCCATGTTTCCTAGTCTCTAGTAATCTTGTAAAAAAAAAAATTAGGGTGATATTTTTATATTGTTCTAGGCAGTGCTAGGCATTGGGGATAAAAAAGCAAAAATGAATTGACCCTCCAGGGTCCAGCAGAACAAGTTTAATCCCTTTTCCAAAAGACAGCCTCTCTAGTACTTGAAGACAGTTATCAAGCCTCTTACTGTTCCTTCTCTGTCCCCCTCCCCCCAGTCTTTTCTTTTCCAGGCTAAATACCCTTACCCTTACTTCCTTCATCAGTTTCTCTTACTAAAAGCCCGTCACCATTATCCTTTCTTCCCTCTAACTTTTCAGTGTAATTTCTAAAATGTAATATCCATGCCTGAACATATTCCAATTTTAGTCTGTATATCAAGATTGCCTTCCTCTTCTTGTTCTCTTAATGCAGCCTGAAATCATGAAATCTTTTAGCCAACATATCACTAGTAACTCTCGAATTGAGGTTTCAGTACAGTAAAACTCCCAGATTTTTCTGAAGACAGATTGATGTCTAGCCAGGTTTCTTTCATCTTATATTTGTAAATGATGTCAATTTCTTGATCTTAGTTATAAAACTTTGCATTTATTCTTAATGAATTTGTCTTAGTGATATTCTACCCAGTGTTCCATGTCTATCAAAAATCTTTTAAAGTTCTTTTATTTAATGTGTTGCCAGTACTACAGATCTGATAATAATTTATGTCTTTATCTGATAAATTCCAACTCAAGGACAAACATAACCTTGGAGCACTCCTTTAGAGTCCTTTCAAACTGACACGAAACTATTATAACTACTTTACATTCTGACTTTCTTTCACAATCTATGTAGCCTATCTTGACTATCCTATGTGATTCTTCTTATATCCTTATGAATTTGCCACTAGGAATCCATTAACTTATTGGGGAATCTTTGAGTTTTCCTGACATTGAGGAAATATATCCTTTGCAGTACTTGGTGGTTTTTTTGGTTTGTTTTTTTTTTTTTGCAAGGCAAATGGGGTTAAGTGGCTTCCCCAAGGCCACACAGCTAGGTAATTATTAAGTGTCTGAGGCTGGTTTTGAACTTAGATCTTCCTGACTCCAAAGCCAGTGCTTTATCCACTAGCCACCTAGCTGCCCCTATTGGTGGTTTTTGTCCTGTTGAGCAGATCTTTTTCAATCAAACATTGATAACATCTTTTTCACCACTTTCTCTTCATGATTTTTTGTTTGTAATGTGTACAGCCCACTCAAATCTACCACACAGTTCCTCAGCTTCTATAACTCTTATGATTCAGGTCTTTGGAGACTGTTATATTCCATGACTCACAACCATCCAACATTCCAAGAATATTGGTATTAAAAAAATAGGCCTGCCTGTGTTTTAGGGAGATAACTGAGGTCCTTAGAATAACTTTGTAATTTCCCAAAGATAATCTTGTTCTCTTCTTTTTCAATTCTGGGCCTGACTATCTGTTCAAGAAATATACTGTTGGCTAAGGTCTGTGAGTTGTCTATCCAACTGAGCATTATATTCTCACCATAGGTATATTTCATTTACTAGTATTTTTGGTGGATAATTGGCTCATACTTTTGAGTGATTATGGATCTCATTATTCCAGGATTTGATATCCTCTGCAAAGAGGAGCCTCTGAAGGACCTCCCTATCCTTAGGGAAGCATTCTTTGACTTGGATGCTGCACTGAATCTTCACAATGACAGTGTTAAGTACCTTTGTTTTTGGTGGGGGGGAAATCTTATTGTATCTACTATTGATTATAAAAAATTAAAATTTTTTATAAATTATAATAAAACTTTATGATTTGATAGAGTGAATTTTAGACTTTCTTCCACTGGTGCATATTGAAAGGTGCTTATTAAAATTATACAAGCTATCTTATAACATGAAACAGCGATAGTCTTGTTTGATCCCTTTATGAATATCAAGTTAGGCATAAAAAAGGAAGAATTATATGTATTTTGTACAGTTTATATAAAATGTTATTGTTTCCTTTGGGGAAGCTAGTCTAGTGTTTATACTTGGAATTATTAGAAAAATATCTTAGTAGTCTGAGTCCAGGAAAACTACTTCAGGAAGAAAATCTCTAGAAATCAGAAATTTTATTTAGAAATATTATTTTACAGTCCACGCACAATTTTTTTTATCCTTGAGAATTAGGTATGAAAAACAGAATTATCCCTTTTCTTTCCATTGATAGTCTGAGGGTTTATCACATATCATTAAGACTTTTCCAAGAATCTTTTGATTATTAATTATATGATTATTATTATATTAATTTACATTCACTGAATACTTAGAACCTTTTAAAACTTATCCTGTGTCAATTACTGTAATAACATTTTTGTTGGCATATGATGTAGTTATATCTTTAGATATCCCATGTAAATTTTGTCACTTTTTAAAAATCAGACATAGTGAGAGAAAATTAAATAGATATCTGTATAGCATTGTAAACTTTTTACAATGAAATGTTATTTAAATGCTATGTATTATGCCAGAAATATATATATTGAAAACTTATTACAACAACCCATAATTTTTGAATATATTTAAAACTAATAATTAGATTTAAAACATCTATGATAAATATCTTAAAAAGAATATATTGTAGTCTGATTTTCTTTGGAAAGAAAATTTTTGACTATGGTTACTAAGAATTGACTAAAGTGAGATTTAGTTTTGCATAATGTTAAATACAAATGTTTGTGTGAAGTTTAAGATGTGCAACATAGAGCATCTTTGAATGAATTTATATATCTCAGTGCTTCTCACTTTATGATTCTTCTTTGTATTTAATCTATGTAATATCTGGAGTAATGATGTTTGTTCTTTAATGTTGTGTTTAAAACTCTTATCAGTAATGTTCTCAAGTTTGAGATTAAATACCAGTAAGAATTAGTGATCTGTCTAGGTATGAGAACCTCACCAGTGTGATACATATGCTAGCAGGTGTTTGGTATATAATGGTTTATTTAAAGTTTTAATTTCAGTGAATTAGGCTTTAATCTTTGAAAATTGAATCTTGCTTTTTATTTTTGGGCATTTCAGAGTGAGTTTATATGTGGGACTGATTCAGAATGTTAGGATTATATAGCAAAAGTCTTAATTAACTTGAGAGAACTTTCAAAGATAACTTTAGAGAACATGGAATTCTTTCCCAAAAATTTTGTTTTCTCTACCGTGAAATAACCTATAGGGAAGTTAGTTTGAAACCTCTCGAACAACATATGATTGGATTGTACACTTGTTTTCCATCAAATGTGTCTGTTTTTAAAAATGGAAGTTTCCTCTGCATCCCCAAAGTGGAGTAGAAAAACAAAAGAAAAGGTATTTTTTTATTTTGGAAATATTTGTCAAACATAACCACAGGTGCAGCTAGGTGGTGCAGTGGATAGAGCACTGGCCCTGGAGTCAGAAGTACCTGAGTTCAGATCCGGCCTCAGACACTTAATAATTACCTGTGTGACCTTGGGCAAGCCACTTAACCTCATTGCCTGGCCAAAAAAAAAAACCCCTATAAACAAAACAAAAACACAACCACATGCTATTCATTGTTAGTGCTGTATTGAGTATAACTAACAGGGCAGTATTAGTAGTACTACATTATAAACAGATACTATAGAAAGCATAGAAGGAATTAATCTCTAAGGGTAATATTTCATGGAGGAGTTGAAACTAGTTGGGCCTTGAAAGATTGGCTAGGTTAGATGGTGGG
Organism: Macrotis lagotis; assembly: GCF_037893015.1. Taxonomy (NCBI): domain Eukaryota; kingdom Metazoa; phylum Chordata; class Mammalia; order Peramelemorphia; family Peramelidae; genus Macrotis; species Macrotis lagotis. The sequence continues at coordinate 733,058,300 of NC_133658.1, forward strand.
GTGGGTGTGGGGTTGGGGTGTTGTGGATATACAGATGGAAAATACTTGATTCTACTGGTGAAATTGTTTGCCAGGGGTTAATGTAATAGTAACTCTTAAGGAGGGTCATCTGGATGAATGCTTGTTATTGTTTAATTGCTTATTGCATATTATTTCAGAGGTAGGTTCTTACAAAAAGGAGAACTTGAAAGAAATGGACATTTATCTATAAACTATAGAATACTAAGAAGAGTAATACACAATAGTATAAAATTAATCCATCTTTTGAAAATGAAATCAAACAATATGTGTTAATTGTACACATAACCTGTATCAGATTACTTGCTATCTTAGGGTGGGGGAAGGGAAGGGTGAGAGGGAGAGAACTTGATAAAAATGAATGTTGAATATTATTTTTACCTATAATTGGATAGAAGAACACAGAGAAAAAGGAAAATGACATTAAATTAGAGTGAATGATATAATAAAAGGAGGAAAAAATATTCCAGATGTATTATATCAAACTTTTAATAATACCTATAAGAAAGAAATCATCCTCAGACTTTGTGAAAGAGAACATAACTATCAACCCCACTTTGAGACAATCTAATCTCTTTTTTTAGGGTGGTTTTTTTTTTGCAAGGCAGTGGTGTTAAGTGGCTTGCCCAAGGCCACACAGCTAGGTAATTATTAAGTGTCTCAGGCTGGATTTGAGCTCAGGTACTCCTGACTCCAGGGCCAGTGCTCTATCCACTGTGCCACCTAGCTGCTTGAGACAATCTAATCTTAATATAGGTATTCTTTCTTTACTTCTTTTATGGCATGGAACCCTGTGGCAGTTTCTAGGTAAGACTTTGGACTCTTCTTAGAATAATATTCAATGTTTTTAAATGCACAGGATTACAAAGAAAACCAATTATTTTGAAATGGTTATCAAAATTAAAAAAATTAAAAACTCCAACCAAAATAATTCATAGGTCCTAGATTAAGAACCCTTGTTATAAATGCTTAAATCAGGCAAAGATGATGAAGAGAAAGAACTATAGGCTAATATCACTAATGACTCTAGCTTACAAAAATGTAAATAGTCCTAGCAAAAGGACTAGTAGCACATCCTTAAAATCATAAACTGTGAATAAATTAAATAATTTTATTCCAAAAAAAGGTAAGGATAATTTAACATTAGGAAAGTAGTAAACATAATCATAAACAAATGCCCAGAATAGCATGATTATATAACAGGGCAGAAAAAGCCTACAGAGTCATTTATCCTAGAAGTATAGGCATTTCAACATATCTCAAACCAAAAGTTAGAATTTTTTGGTTTTTGCAAGATAACGGGGTGAGTTGCCCATGAGCACACAGCTAAGCAATTATTAAGTGTCTGAGGTCACATTTGAATTCAGGTCCTCCAGACTCCAGGACTCGTGCTCTATCCATTGTGCCACCTAGCTGCCCCAAAAGGTGTGTCATTAATACCTCTGTGGCAAGCCCCCTTCGTCCCTCCCTCCCTCCCTCTGCAATGGGGTGAAGTGACCTGCCCAAGGTCATGTAGCTAGGCCATCTTTGAACTCAGGTCCTCCTGACTCCAGGGCTACTATTCACTGCACTACCTAACTGCTCCTAAAATTGTTTTCAGTGAAAAAAAATTAGAAACTTTATCAGTAAATACAAGAGGGAAAAGAGAAAGGGAGACCTTTCTCCACTATTACTTGACAATTTTAGAAATGGTGGAATTTCAAGAACTATGTGATAGCAGTTAGACAAGAAAAAGAAATTAAAGGCATAAACATAGACCTTTGCAAAGGCAAAGCAGAGTTGAATCTAACCCTTTTGCTAATATTTTCTTTCAAAACTCCTGAAGATCATTGAAGACACTATTTGAGACAGTAGTAAATTAGTAGGATACAAAATAAATTCACAAAAATCAACACTATTTCCATATAGCAGTAATAAAATCCAGAAGGAAATATAAAAAGAGAAGTCTCATTCAAAATAACAAAAAATGAATAACTTATCTGAGAGGCAATCCAACAAGGGACACTAAAGGCATATAAATACAATTTACAAAACACCCTAAAGGAATAAAAAAACACTTTAAACAACTGTAGTGATATTCATTGCTCATGTTTGGGCTACTAAAATAAAATAAAGATGATGTTATCTGTTTTAATTTATAGATTTAGTGCTGTACCAAGCTATCAAGGAGATTCTTGATAGAGTTAAGACAAAATAAGAACCCAACTCCTTTGGAAAAGCAAAAAGTCTAGAAACTCAAGGGAAATAATGAAATAAACTGGAATAAAGAAAAAATAGTGCTTCCATACTTCAGTCATACTTTAAAGTAGTAGTTGTATTTTTTTTTAATTTTTTTTATTTTTTTAACTACATGCAGTGGTAATTTTCAACATCATTTTTTCAAGGTTTTGAATTTTACATTTTTCTCCCTCCCTTCTCTCCCCCGATAGAAAGCAATAGGCTATACATATTTTACTATGCTAAACATAGAACCATATTAATCATGTTGTGAAAGAAAAATCAAATTAAATTGGGGGAAAAATCATTAAGAAAGTAGGGGGGGAAAAAGCCAATACATAAAATAGCTTTTAAAAATTGAAGATAGTAAGCTTTGCTTTGTGTTTAAGTTTCACAGTTCCTTCTCTGGATATGGATTGTGTTTACTATCACAAGTCTTTTAGATTTGAGTTTGATTATTGTGCTGCTGAAATGAACAAGTACATCATAGTTGATCATCACTCAATGTTACTTTTAGTTTTTTAAAGCAGTAATTGTCGGAAGAGTTTGATATTAACTTAAAAAATGGAAAAGCAGGGCGGCTAGGTGGCGCAGTGGATAGAGCACCGGCCCTGGAGTCAGGAGTACCTGGGTTCAAGTCCGGTCTCAGACACTTAATAATTACCTAGCTGCGTGGCCCTGGGCAAGCCACTTAACCCCATTTGCCTTGCAAAAACCTAAAAAAAAAAAAATAGAAAAGCAAATCAGTGAATAACACTAGAAAAAGAATTAGAAACAATTTATCTCTACCTATAATTTGCTAAACCTGAGAAATATGAGATACTTGGGGAAGAAACACCTGCTTACTAAGAACTGTAGAAAGTCTGTCAGAAATATGGCTTAAACCATATCCCACAATAAGCTAAAAATAGATACTGTGACCTGCCTAATAAAGGGAAGAGTTAGATCAGGTATCTTTTGCAGGTATGGAGAGGGTAGAAAATTCTTAACTAAACAAGGGTCACATTTTTTTTTTGAATAATCTTTTTCCCCAATTACATGTAAAAGCAATTTTTTTTTTAGGTTTTTTTGCAAGGTACTGGGGTTAAGTGGCTTGCCCAGGGCCACGCAGCTAGGTAATTATTAAGTGTCTGAGGCCGGACTTGAACCCAGGTACTCCTGACTCCAGGGTCGGTGCTCTATCCACTGCGCCACCTAGCTGCCCCCTGTAAAAGTGATTTTAACATTCATTTTTAAAATTTTTGAGTTCCAGATTTCCTCCTTGTTCTGTGACAGTAAGCAATGTGATATAAGTTACACACGTAGTCATGCAAAACATTTCCATATTAGGCAGACGGAAGAAAACATACCAAAATAAAATAAAAACCACAAAAGAAGTATAATTTTTGTGCTTTGATCTCCATTCAGACTCCATCAGTTCTTTCTCTGGAAGTAAAATAACATTTTTTATTATGAGTGCTTTGGAATTGTCTTGGATTGCTGAGAATAACTCAGTCATTCCAAAGTATTGCTGTTACTGTGTACAATGTTATAATGGTTCTACTCACTTCATTTTCCATACATGCAAAGGTAGTTTTTTACATTCATCCTTTTGCAGACTTCTAAGATCCATATTTTTCTACCACTTTCTCTTTCCTCCCCCCCCCTTCCCATGGCAGTAAACTATCTGATAGAGTATACATATATAATTGTGTTTAACATATTTCCATATTAGTCATGTTGTGATAAAGAAATTAGAACTAAGGGGGGGGAATCATGAGAAAGAAAAAAAATATTAAAGAAATTTCTAAAAAGGTGAACAGAGTATATACTTTGCTCTGCATTCAAACTTTATAGGTAAAAAACACACCCTCTGTATGTGGATGGCGTTTTTCATAATAAGACTCAGGATTGTCCTTGATCACTGAACTGCAGAGAAGAGTTGTGACCGTAGTTAATCATCTCACAATATTGCTGGTAATGTGTACAGTGTTCTCCTGGTTTCTGCTTACTTCACTCAGCATCAATTCATGCAAGTCTTTCTATGCTTCTCTGAAGTCATTTTGCTCATGATTTCTTACAAAACAATAAGACTTGATCACATTCATATTCCATAACTTTTTCCAACCATTCCCCAATTGAAGGGCATCTCCTAAATTTCCAATTCTTTGCCATTACAAAAAAAGAGTTATTATAAATATTTTTGTACAAGTGAATTTTCCCCCTTTTTTATGATCTCTTTGGGATACAGAGCTAGCTAGTATAGGTACTGCTGGATCAAAGGGTATGCACAGTGTTATAACACTTTCGGTATAGTTCCAAATTGCTCTCCAGAGCAACCCTTAACAGAAATATTTAATGCAGTGATTTTCCCCATTAACTACTTCACCTGTTATCCTAGCTACAGTGATTTTCTTTGGGCAAAAGTGTCTCAATTTTACATAATCAAATTTATCTGTTTAATCTTTTGCAATATATCTAGTCATATGAAAAAATGCTCTAGATCATTATTAATTTAAATGAGAAAAGCAAATTAAAACAACTCTGATGTACCTACCATCTCACACCTAACAGATTGGCTAATGTTACAGAAAAGAAAAATGACAAATGTGGGAAAACTGGAACACTAATGTTGCTGTGAATGGAACCAACCTTTCTGGAATACCACTTGGAATTCTTCTAAGAAAGTGCCCAACATAATAAAGCCTTTTGACCCAGAGATTCCTAGGCACAAATCATAGAGAGGTCAAAAATAAAAAGGGACCACAGAATTCATGGGAGCACTTTTTTTGTGGTAATAAAGAACTGAAGATAAAATAGGTACCCAGTGACTGGGGAAAAGTCTCAAGAAATTGTACTGTGTGAATGTAATGGAGTATATATCTGTGATATAAGAATAATTTAGAGAAACATGGGGAGACTTAATTTGAACTCATAAAACTAGGTAAACAGCATGCACAGTGACTATAGTAGTTTAAATGAAAAAAAACAGATGGATGCTGTTTAAACATGATGAAGGGAATATGAATAATTGCTCCTCTTTCCCTTCTTTGTAGATATTGAGGATAATGGGATGTCACATTGCAAATGTTACCCAGATTGGTTAATGTTTTGCTTAGTTTGTTGAACTGCTATTTGAGATAGGTAGGTGATACAGTGGGTAGTGTGATAGGCCTGGAATCAGAAGACCTGTATTCAAATCCATTGTAAGACACTAGCCATGTGACTCCTGTCTGCTTTAAAATGGAAATAATAATAGCACCTATTTCCCAGGGCAGGTGTGAGGATGAAATGAGATGATAATTTGTAAATGTATCACACAGGGGCCTGGTACAGAATAGGTGCTTAAAATGGCTTTTCTCCCTCTCTTTTCCTCCATCCCTCCCTATTTTATTTAATAAGTGGTTTGATATTTGGAGGAGGGGTTGAATGTATGTATGGAAATGAAGCTAATATTGCTATAAAAGCAAAAGAGGGGAAGACAATTGGAAGTTAAGACACCAGAATGATGTATGAGAACAGGTTGTTAGAGAATTTTAGAGTTACCAGGGACCCCAGTGGCCAGGTAGTACAACTCATAAGTGAAAGCAGCCCGACTCTAGCATACTAAACAAATGTTCATCCCTCCTTTGATTAAAGAGGGAGGGAAATCTCAGTTATTAGAATATTTTTCTTGACATCTTGCCTGGATTTGTCTCTTTGCAACTCTGCCCATTTTCTCCTCTTAGGGTTGACATAAGCTACCACCCAAACCCCTCTCCACTCCCTTCTTCAGGTTAAACATTCCCAGTTGTTTTAATTGAACTTCTTATGACATAAACTCATGGTTCTTTTCCATCCAGTTTATCAGTGACTTCAACTATGGTGCCCAGAACTTGCAGATGAGATCTGACAGGATCAGTGTGTAGCAGGACAATTATTACTTCCCTTTTGCTGATGTTGTACCTCTCTTTAAGAGGCTCAAGAAATCACATTATCTTTTTTTGGCTGCTGTATCACACTGGTTTATATTGAGCATTAGCTCTACTAACAAATCCCTCCCTGACACCCCCCTTCCCCATCTTTTTCTGAATAACTATTATCTTATTCCTGTCTTGTCCTGTACTTTTTTTTTTTTGCACAGCATTGGGGTTAAGTGGCTTGCCCAAGGCCACACAGCTAGGTAATTGTTAAAAAGTTAGATTTATCCACTCAAATGTGACTTCACATTTACCCCAAATGAATTTAATTTTATTGAATTTATCTCAATGTTCTATGCTTGTTGAGGTCTTTTTTGAATGCTGCTTCTGTCACCAGTGTACTAGCAATTCCTTTTGGATGTTGTTGGCATGTTTGATGAGCATGTCATTTATGCCTTTATCCAAGTCACTAACAAAAATTTTAAATGGCACAGGACCAAGTGTAAATACCTGAGGTATTCTACTGGAGAGTTCCTACCTAGAGTTTAGCCAGTCAAAAATAGTTTTGAATTCATCCAGGTGTATAATAGTCTAGACCACAGTTCTCTATCTTTTCTACAAGATTTGTATGAGATAGATCATCAAAAGCTTTGCTAAACATCTAGGTTTACCAATAATTGTAATATTCTACTTATCTATTACTTTAGTAATCCTGCCCAAAAAGGAAATGAGGTTTGACTGGTATGACCTGTTCTTGATAAAGCCATTCTGACATGTAATCTCCGATTCCCTTTGTAGATCATCATCCAGACTTTTCTCAGGAACTGCAATGTATAGAGATTTAAGAGATGATTTTTGAAATGATAGAACAGGAAAAAAGAATGATGCGGTTAGAGAGGGAGAACTAGAGGGGGGAAAAGGTCTTATGGTATACAGAGTATTAAAGTTACATGGAATAGGTAGCTAGCATTTTCAGGAATAGGAGCAAAGTAGGTGGTTGTTAGAATTATTTAAAGGACAATATATCTATGTGTGTGTGTGTGTGTGTGTGTGTGTGTGTGTGTGTGTATGTTTAATTGTCTTAGTCTTTCCCCATTAGTTTTCTTTGAGTAGTTTTTCTTGTGCAAAGAGTGGTATGTCAGTCAAGTAAACATTTATTAAGGAGTTATTATGTAACAGGCATTATAGTAAGCACAGGGGATATAGATATGAAAGAGTCCTTGCACTCAAGGATCTTACAATCTAATGATAATGATACAGAAAAGAAAGCCGAAAGGGGAGAAGAGGCAAGATAAAGCATGATGGAGAAGTCAAAGGAATGCAGCTAGCTAGGAAGTTAAGAGATGAGACTGGCTTAGACTACTCTTTAAATAGTGGGTTGGTTGCTCATCACTTATTTCTAGTCAGAGGGAAGAGAAGGTACTGATGCGTAAGTACCAAGACTGAGTGAATCTTGCAGAAGATGATGTTTCCCAGTAATGTGATTCCTTAGGGGCATGATGGAGAAGTCAAAGGAGGTTAGAAAATAACACATTTTTTCTTTTTGGATTTAATGTTTATTTTACTTAACGTGCCTTATTCTTTAATAATTTTTTGTTGATCTCTCTTGTTTTTCTTGACTGCTAATAAAATAGCTACTGCAGGCATCTTGCCAAAGATTTCTTTTTGGAATTAGGTCACCACCTATAAAAGTTGATAAGGATAAAGGACAAATTGTAAAACTTTAAAAGTTACTTAATAAAGTAATTTAGAACACCCCCCCCCCCCAACCCTATGTATTTATCCAGTAAAACTGAGAGGTCTTTTCTCTTCACTATTGTACTCCCATCTCTTAGAGTCTTGGGAAGGTCTGGTGTGGTGAAACAAAGATATTTTTTCCTAGAAAAATTAGAACAATGGAAATGTTTGGGCATTTTTGAACACACCAAATTTTCTTCCATACAGTGTTAAAATAGTGGCTCAAAAAGAAATCTGGGGGGCGGCTAGATGGCGCAGTGGATAGAGTACTGGCCTTGGAGGCAGGAGTACCTGAGTTCAAATCCGACCTCAGACACTTAATAATTACCTAGCTGTGTGGCCTTGGGCAAGCCACTTAACCCCATTGCCTTAGAAAATCTAAAAAAGAAAAAAAAAGAAAAAGAAATCTGAAGAGGCAGAATCAACAAAAGAATGGGGTGAACTGTTTTCCAGCTCAGGACCACTGAGAAGATTGACAAGAAAGTCTGTTTTACAGGGATCAGATTGAAGTGCAGTTTAACACAGGTTACACTAGTACATCAGACTTGGCAAGCTGGTAGCAGGCTTTAGGGGTGACTGAATTAGCAGAGCTTTCAGAATACTGACTGACAGTAAGGAAGTCAAGGATTGAAGGATATTATAGGGGACCCTTTGCTGACCCTGTGAGCAGCATTCTGTTGCATTACCTATACATGGTTTGGGGTTGATGTCCTAAATTAAGGAGAAGCAGTTGCAGGAAGCAAGATACTGGAGATAGTTTCAGATTATTCACAATCCAGAGCACATGAAAGGATGACAGTGATCAAACCTCTCTTTAGATCATACCACCTTGGAAGAACTGAAAACTTAAGAAGACACCACCCCCTCCCATCCCCCAAATAGCTCTGAAAAACAATAGCATGAAAAAAATCTGAAATTTGGGACAATGTCCCTTTCAACCTGGGAACGGAGGCCAACTTTGATATAAAGTTAAAAATCAAAAAAATAGGCTGGAAAAATGAGTAAACATCAAATAGAAATCTGACTATAGAAAGTTACAGTGATGAGAGGGAAGATCAAAACAAACTCAAAAGAAAATAATGTCAATACAGCTACCTGCAAATCCTTAAAGAAAAATGTGAATTGGACTTAGGCAAAATGAAACAAATGAACAAACATACTAAAAAGGATACCTGGAAGAGCTCAAAAAGGTTTTTAAAAATCAAAAAAGATAGGTAGAGGAAAAATAGGGAAAAGAAATGACAGTGAAAAATCATGTAAAATCATGTGGAAAAGGGAACATCTTGATAAAGAAGTCTCAGAAAACAGAATTAACTAAATGGTAAAAGAGGCACAAAAATCCAATGAAGGGCAGTATGTCTTAAAAAAGCAGAATTGCCCAAATGGAAAAAAGAGGTACAAAAACTTACTGGCAAAAGAACTCCTTAAAAAGTAGAATTGTGACCAAATGGAAACAGAACCAACTCCTTTAAAAGTAAATGACCGTGGCCTTGGGCAAGCCACTTAACCCCATTTGCCTTGCAAAAACCTAAAAAAAAGTAAATGACCAACTGGAAAAGCAATGTAGCTCATCAAAAAGTAAAATTTAACAACTAGAAAAGGAAACAAAAGCTAATTGAAGAACATAAAGGTGTAAAAATTAGAATTGGACAAATGAAAACTAATGACTAGACATCAAGATTTCATTAATGAAAAGTCTGAAAAAAATAGAAAAAATATAAAGTACCTCTTGGGGGAAATGATTGATCTGGAAAATAGATCCAGAAGAGATTATCTATGAATTATAGATGTACCTGAAAACTATGATTAGAAAAAGATTCAGGACAATATCCTGCAGGGAATTGTCATGAAAAACTGCCCTAAAATAAGAAAGTAAAATAGTCTTGAAAGGATCCATTGATCACTTCTAGAAAGAGACCCCAAAATTAAAAATTGCAGAGGACAAAGGAGCTTGGATTGCATTCAAGGATAAACTACTCTGCAAAATTCAGCATATTTGTTTAGGGGGAAAGATGAACTTTCATTGAAACAGAGGACTTTCAAACTTACCTGATAAAAAGACTAGAACTTAACTAAAAATTTGTTCTTCAAATATAAGACTGGAGATGAGTAAAAAGGTAAATATGGAAAGGGGAAAAATATTAGTCAATAAGACTAAATTACTACCACAGGAAAATGATCCTTGAAACTCTTGAGAATTATCTCTTTCTTAGGACAGTTGAAAGGAACATACTTAGGCAGAGGGTATAAGTAGAAATTGACTGTGATGGGGATCAGACTTTTTAATGGGACAGTTGAGGTGGAGAGGGTTCTTGGACAAAAGATGTGGGTATGAAGTGATTATGAGAATTGTACTTCAATCAGGACAGATAAAAGGAGTATATTTTGACAGTGGATGTGGAAACCAGTCAGATATAAAACAATTAAGACATGAAAAAAGAGAATTATTCCAGAAGAAGAAAGCATTAAAAAGATAATTAACACTGCATGATGAGACCCAAAGGACCTGTTATAATAAAGGGTAAGCAGTGAGTGAGTACTGAGTTAATCTAACTCTCAACAGTTTTGGCTCAGACAGAATAACATATATTTCCAGTTGAGTTTAGACATTTATTTTATCCTGCAGGAGGAGAGGGAAATAAAGAGGAAGGAACACAATTTTGAGTTACAGAATCAGTGATCAATGTTTAAACTAGATGTGAACAATTCCTGGATACCTCTACTGAATCAGTCTATCAAAGTTATAAAAAGGAAATGGGGGGTGGCTAGGGCAAGCCACTTAACCCCATTTGCCTTGCAAAAACCTTTAAAAAAAAAAGGAAGAGGGCTGATAACAGAGAGGGCAGATTGAGAGAGGCAGCAATTAGAAGCAAAACATTTGGGAGAAGGGAGAAGGAGAAAGGAGAGAAAAAAAGTACAAAGGGGGAAAAGATATAGGATGGAGGGAAATAAAGAATTTGTAATCTTAACTATGAATGAGAATGGGATGAACTCTTCCATAAAATGGAAGTGGACAGCAGAGTGAATCCTGTACTATCTTGTTTATAAGAATCACATTTGAAACAGAGAAATTACACATTGGGTAAATGTTAAAAAGACTGGAATAGAATATATTGCCCTTTAGCTGAAGTAAAGACAAAAACCTAGGGGGTAGTAATCCTGATCTCAGACAAAGCAAAAGTAGATCTAATTAAGAGGGATAAGAAAAGAGAAAGACAATAAAAGACTAACATGCATTTGTGAAATATTCCTTATAGTACCCATCAACTGGGAATGGCAGAACAAGCTATGATATATGAATGTTATGAAGTACTATTTTTCTATAAGAAATCATGAACAGACTGACTTCGGAAAAACATAGAAAGACTGGTGCTGAATGAAGTGAGCTGAACTAGGAAAACATTTTACACATAACTATAATAATTGTGAAATGATCAACTATTCTGGAAGTAACTTTTCTCAGCAGTTCAGTGATCAAGGACAATCCTGAGAGAGCTATTAAGGAAAGTACCATTCATATCCAGAGAAGAAACTGGATTTTGAATGCAGAGCAAAGCAGTGTTTACTTTTTAAAACTTTTTTTGAAAAAACAACATTAATTTTTTTAAGTCACAACCCAACTATTCCTACCTGTCCTCTCTCATTTATGCCCTCCAATAAATTTGCCAGGAGGTGCCTATCCAAAATATGTGGAGTCTCCTTTTAATGCTCTCTACTCCATGTAAATGCTAGTGGAGCATCCATGATATATAACATAAGAAGGATATCTCAAACACAATGAATATAACTGACAAAATATGTTGTATCTTCATCCTTTTATCAAGCTAGAACACGATTTTGAGTTAAAGAATCAGTGATCAGTGTAAACTAGGTGTGAACAATTCCTGGATAGCTCTACTGAATCAGTCTATCAAAGTTATAAACTAGATAGGAGGAGTGAAGTGCTTCAAACTACTGGATGGAACTGCATGGCAAAAATCATTGAGATTGGTTGAAAGAATTAGACATAACCTCTTGGCCTAGATATATCAGAAATATTCTGGAAAGTAAGAGAACAAGGATTGCAAGTAAGAATTGTGTGTGATAGTTCAGTTGGAAAGATGGATATTGACTGAAATGGAGGACTTTGAAGCATTCCTGAAGAAAATAAGAATAGCTGATGAAAAAGTTTGATTTTCACAAAGACTTAAGAGAAACACAGAAAGGTAAACAAGTGATTGGTTGAGGTTAAATTGTTTATATTTCTACATGAGAAGGTGATACTTGTAACTCCTAAGAACTTTCTCATTTTTAGACATTTAGAAGGAATATCTGTGTGTGTGTGTACACACACACACACACACACACACACACACACACACACACACGGCACTGGTGCGAGGTGACTATGATGAGATGATAGAGGTACTATGGGGCTAAATTATCTCACATAAAAGAAGTGTGGGAGAGCTTTTACAATGGATGGGAAAAATGGGGTGGGGGTGGGAAAGTACTTTGGCAGGAAACACTAGAACTTACTCTCATTGGAACTGGTCAAAGAGGGAACTGCAAACTCAATTGGGTGTAGAAATTTGTCTTATATCCTACAAAGAAGTAGAAAGGGGGGCAATGATGGAAAGGCAGATGGGGAAGAGCAAAACACTTGAGGGACAGGATAAAAGGACAGAATGATAGGGCAAAAAAATAGAATGAGGGAAATACAGTTATTAATCAACTGTGAATATGAATGGGATGCACTCACCTCATAAATGGATAGAGTAGATTACATAATTTAGATATAAAGATGATATGATCATAAGCAAATTAGGGTAGTATGGAATAGTTTACTTGTCAGTGAAGAATTTATGAGACAGCATTATAAGATATAAAGTGAATAATTTTGATTGCATTAAATTAAAAAGGTTTTACCCCAAACAGTACAACCAAGATTAACTGAAAATGGGGGAAATTTTAGAAAAATCTCTAAAGGCTTTATTTCTCAACTACATAGAGAACCAAATCATATGATTCATGACTATGAGTCATTCTCCAATTGATAATTGGTCAAATAAAAAAATGGAATGATTGGTCAAAAGGTATGAATAGGCTGTTTTTAGATGAAGAAATTATAACTATATAAAGTTATATGAAAGAATACTCTAAATCACTTTTTTTAAAGGTTTTTGCAAGACAAATGGGGTTAAGTGGCTTGCCCAAGGCCACATAGCTAGGTAATTATTAAGTGTCTGAGACCGGATTTGAACCCGGGTACTCCTGACTCAAAGGCCAGTGCTTTATCTACTACGCCACCTAGCCTCCCCTAAATCAATCTTTATTAGAGAAATGCAAATTAAAATTCTGAGATGCCACCTTACACCAATCAGATTGGCTAATTTGACAGAAAAGAAAAAATAAAGGTACTAGGGATATGGCAGAATTGCAACACTAATGCATTGTTGGTAGAGTTGTGAACTGTTAATGATTCTGGAGAGCCATTTGGAATTATGGCCAAAGGACTTAGAAGACTCTTTTTGCCATCAACAACAATTAGGTCTGTATCACAAAGAGATTAAAAAAATAGGAAAAAAGATCTAATATACAAAAATATTTATAGCAGCTATTTTTGTGGTGGTAAAGAATTGGAATTGTGGGCTTGCCCATTGCTTGTTAAATGGTTGAACAAGGTGTGGTATATGATTGCGATGGCATACTATTGTGCTATAAGGAATGATAAGTAGTAGAATGCTTTCAGAAATTCCTGGGGAGACTTACATGTATTGGTGCAAAGTGAAATGAGCAGAACGGAACATTGTTAATGTGCTTACATGTTATCAGAGAATGCTAATAGCAAATTGTACAATAATCAACTCTAAATGACTTAGCTGTTCTAAGAATTGCAATGATCTAAGACAATTCTGAAGGACTACAACTGAGAAACAACTGATACTTTAAAAATCCACCTTTATTTTACTTATTTTTTCCTTTTTTATTTCTGCATTTTCTTTCACAATATGACTAATATGGAAATTTTCTGTGTGAGGGCATGAACTGATTAACCTATATAAAAATTGCTTACCTTCTCAATGAGGGGTATGGAGATAAATTGGAACTTAAATTAAAAAAATGAATGAAAACATTTTGTTTTAATAATTGGAAAAATGATTGTCATAAGTTTAATATTTTGTATAATGTGGAATAATTTATGAGTTTACATTAGGAATGCAGTCTGAGATTCTACCCAACTCTCCTGACGTAGAATTGTTTATAATGTCAGAGCTTTTAGTCAGGACTTTTAGAAATCAGAGGGATAGTGTGGCTCCTAATAGAGGTAAGATTGGAAGGAACATCAAGAAACTGTATAGTTTAGCCCAGTGAAGAAACTGAGGTCCAGATAGGGTAAATGATTTCTTCAAGATTACAAAATTATAAGTTCCAGAAACAGCATTTGAAACTTAGGTCCCCTGACTCTAGAGTTAGTGGGTTTTTCCCCCCTCTCATATTAGCTTTTCTTGTTTCATCTAGTCTGTCTTCTTCATTTAATAGGTAGTAGACTGAGGTAAATTTGGACTTAAACTCCGACTTTCCAACTCCCATCTTAGTATTCTTCTCATGTAATGGTAAGTAAGTCCTTTGTGTAAGAGCCATTATTCTTGTTTTCTGTTTATTTCAGTCCTTTATATTCTGTGTCATCTCAAAGAAATCAATCGGTTTGGAATGTGAAAAAGGATTATTGGTAAATAAATAGTTGCCATGGAATAGTTTATTAAAGCCAATACTAGTTTTTTATTCCTTCATGTATTCTTAGGGTAAGAAACTTACATTATGAAAATTTTCCTAATATTCATCCACAGGCATATGCATATTTATAAATTACATAATTTCTTTTCATGCTTCTTTCCCACTGCCCTTCCCCTCAGCAGAAAACAGTCTGGTGAACATTGTACATATACATTCGTGTTTAACATGTTTACAGATTAGTCCTTTCTTTCTTTTTTAACATTTTAACATTTTATTTGTTTCCCAGTTATATAAAATAGTAGTATCTACCTATCATTTTTTGTAAGGTTTTGGATTTTACAACCCCCCCCTCCCCCCACAGAAGGCTGTCTGATATTTTTTACAATGTTTCAATGCTGTACATTGATCGAAATTGAATGTGTTATAAGAGTAAACATACCCCCCCCCCAAGAAGATAAGAAATCTCAAGAATCTCATGTACTTCAGTCTGTTCAGATTCCAATGGCTCTATCTCTGGGGTGAGTTGCTTTCTTTATCATAAGTCCACCAGAGAAGTTACTTCAATATTTTTCCCACAGTTGCTATTATTAGCTGTAACTTTATTCCTCTCCACTCTTTATTCTCTCTCTCTCTCCTTTCATCCTAGCCCTGTCCAAAAGTGTGTTGTATCTGAGTATCCTCTCCTTCAATCTTCCCTCTCTTCTATCACCTATTCCCCCCTTCCCTCTCCCCATTCCCCCTTATCCCATCCTTTTCTTCTCATTTTTCTCTAGGGTAAGATAGATTTCATCGCCCTATTAAGTGTGTATGTTATTTCCTCTCTGTGCCATTTCTGATGAGAATGAAAGCTCCCTCATTCCCCCTTGCCTTCCCCCTTTCCACTCCATTGAAAAAGCCTTTTCTGGACTCTTATGTGTAATTTCTTAGTTTCTTCTTCATCTCCATTCCCTTCCTCCCAGCACTTTCCTTTATCACCCATTGACTCTATCTTTTTTACTTTATTATACCATTATATTCTGCTTCTTCCTATGTCCTGTCTATATATGCTCCTTCTAACAGCTTTTATAAATGAGAAAATTCATATGAGTTATCAATGTCTTCTTCCCATGCAGGAATACGAAGCAGTTCAATATTATTAAGTTCCTCATAGTTAGCCCTTCTTCCACTCCCTCTATGGTTTACCAGTCCTGTACTTTGAGATCAGACTTTCAGTTCAGCTCTGGTTGTTTCAGTAGGAAAGTTTGAAAGTCCCCTGTTTCATTGAAAATCCATCTTTTCCCCTGGAAGAGTATGTTCAGTTTTGCTGGGTAGTTGATTCTCAGTTGTAAACCAAGAAAGTTTGCCTTCTGAAATATCATATTCCAATCCTTATGAGCCCTTAATGTAGATGCTGCCAGATCCTGTGTAATCCTGACTATAGAGCCACGGTAGTTGAATTGTTTGTTTCTGGCATCTTTTAGAATTTTCTCTTTGATTTGGGAGTTTTGGAATTTGGCTATAATATTCCTGGAAGTTTTTCTTTTGGGATCTCTTTCAGGGGGTGACCAGTGAATTCTCTCGATTTCTATTTTAACCCTCTGCTTCTAGGATCTCAGGGCAATTTTGCTGTATTATTTCTTGAAAAATGAAGCCTAGACTCTTTTCCTGATCATGGCTTTCAGATAACCCAATAATTTTGAAATTATTTCTTCTGGATCTGTTTTCAAGGTCAGTTGTTTTTCTAATGAGATACTTCACATTTTCTTCTAATTTTTGACTTTTTGGGAAAAGTTTTATTTCTTCCTGATTTCTTGCAAAGTCATCAGCTTCCTTTAGTTCCATTCTGCATTTGAAGGAATTATTTTCTTCAGAGAGCTTTTTTATCTCATTTTCCAGCTGACCAATTCTGCTTTTTAAGGCATTCTTTTCCTCATTTGCCTTTTGTTTTGCTTTTTCCATTAGGCCTAAACTGGTTTTTAACATATTATTTTCTTCAGTATTTTTTTGTATATCTTTCACCAAGCTGTTGATTTGGTTTTCATGATTTTTCTGCATTGCTCTCATTTCTCCTCCCAATTTTTCCTCCATCTTCCTTAATTGCTTTTCAAAGTCTTTTTTGAGCTCATCCATAGTCTGAACCCATTTTCGGTTTCTCTTGGAGGTTTTGGATGCAGAGAAGCTTTGACTTTGTCGTCATCTGAGTATGTGTTTTCATCTTCCATGAGACTAAAGTAATTCTCTATGGTCAGATTCTTCTTTTTCTGTTGTTTACTCATTTCCTCAGCTTAAGACAGCACTTCCAAGGCTTTGGGGTTTTGGGACACCTCACTGGGACCTTTATTCTTTCAAGGTCTCATGCTCTCTTGCCTGTGCTTTGATATGAAGATGACCACCTCACTTCCCTCTACCTTGGAGCTGTAAGAAGGGATCCTGCTTGGTTACCTAGTATGGAAGCCCAAACTAAAACCTGGATCTGAGTGTAGGCAAGCAGCAGAGTCTTACCCTGAGGGACTGCAGAGAAATTTCTGCAGTCTGCTCTGACCCCTTACTGTCTTTAGGGGTACAGGCTGCTTTCTCCAGATTCTTGCAGATTCTGTGGCTGTGCTCCTCACTCCATACTCATTCTATTGGAGCAGAGTTCTCTCAATGCCTCTTCAAGCTGTTGCCAGTGATCTTTGGGCTGGGCTGCGGCCATGGCTTTTTTCCAACCCCTAGTCCTGGTAAAACACATCTTTCCGGCAGAACTTCTAAGTTATCTTCGCCTGGGTAAATATCACTCAGTCTGTGGGTTCTGCCCCTCTGAATTTTGGCTAGAGTCAAATTTTGTTGGTTTTTGGATTTTTGTGGGGGAAGGAGTTCCTGGGAAATGCTGCCTTCATGCTGCCATCTTGCCTCCCCCCCTTCCCCATTCATGGTTTCTTATAGAACAATGGTATACCATAACTTGTTTAGCTATTGTGTAATTGATGGGCATCCCCTCAATTTTAATTTTTTTTTTGCTCCATCAAAAAGAGCTGCTATGATATGTGGGTCTTTTCCCTTTTTTATGATTTCTTTTGAATATTAGAACTAGTATTAGTATTGCTGGGACTAAGAATATGATCAGTTTTTACTGCTCTTTGTGACGTTCCTTATTGCTCTCCTGAGTGGTTGGATTAATTTACAACTCCACCAATAGTGCATTAATGTTCCAGTCCTCCCAAAACTTCTCCAACATTAATTGTTTTCCCTTTTTGTCACCTTATCCAATTTGATAGATGTAAGTTGGTACCTCATGGCTGTTTTAATTTGTATTTCTCTAATCATTAATCATTTGGAGCATTTTTTTGTATGATTATATACAGCTTTAATTTCTTCATTTGAAAACTGCCTGCTCATGTCCTTTGACCATTTATCAATTGGGGAATGGCTTTATAAATTTGATTCAGTTCTCTATATATTTAGAATTAAGACATTTCTCAAGACTCCTGTCTGTGAAAATTGTTTCACAGTTTTCTGTTTTCCTTTTAATCTTGGCAGCATTTGTTTTATTAGTGCAAAAACTAATATTGTCTAAATCATCCATTTTGCAGTTGATAAATATGCACTATTTCTTGTTTGGACATAAATTTTTCCCTTTCCATAGATCTGAAAATATTTCTTGATTTATTAATTGGTCTATAGTAATGCCCTTTATGTCTTTTTTTAATTATTTATTAAAGATTTTATTTGAGTTTTACAATTTTTCCCCAATCTTACTTCCCTCCCCCCCCATGGAAAGCAATCTGTCAGTCTTATTCTTATGTTGTACAAGTAATGTTTTTTTATACATTACTAAAATATTCTTGTTTAAGAGTAAACATAATACCCCCTTCCCCCCAAGAAAATACAGACCCGCATAAGAGATAAAGGGGAGAGAAAAAATAAAAAAATAATAATAATTGTAGGTATGGCCAGGTGGCGCAGTGGATGGAGCACCGGCCCTGGAGTCAGGAGCACAAGCCCAAATCTGGCCTCAGACACCCAACAATCACCCAGCTGTGTGACCCTATGCAAGCCACCCCAACCTCATTGTCCTGCAAAAACCAAAACAATAAAAAATTAAAAAAAGACCCAAAATAAAATAAAATAGTAATAATAGTAGTAGGGGCGGCTGGGTGGCAGACAGGTCACTGGCCCTTGAGCCAGGAGCACCCAGGTCCAAATCCAGCCTTAGACACCCAAGAATCACCCAGTTGTGTGGCCCCAGGCAGGCCACCCAGTCACATTTGCCCTGCAATACCCCCCAGAAAATAATAATAAAAAAAATGTGCTTCAGTCTGTGTTCTAACACCACCAGCTCTGTCTCAGGTAGATCACATTCTTTAGGATAAGTCCATCACAAAAGTTACTTCCATTTTTTTCCACCATTGCCATTGCTGATTGCAACTCCCTCCTTGCGTATTTCTCCACTACCGTGATCTATATTTTTTCTCTCCTTTCACTCTGACTCTGCTGTAGGGTAGCTGAGTGGCGCAGCAGACAGATCCCCAGCCCTGGGGCCAAGAGGCCCCGAACCCACATAGCACCCCTTACCCAGCATCTACCTGGCCCTATGGTCCCAGACAGGCTATCCAATCCCAGCCCCTTGCAAGAAGTAAAAAAGAAAATGTGTTATAACTGATCACTCTCCCACCATGGTCCATCCTCTCCTCCATGACTCATATCCTCCCCTTCCCCTGGCCCCTTCTCTCCTTCTTACTCCAGATGTCTATACCCCATTGAGTATATATGCTGTTTCCTCTCCTAGCCACCTCTGATGAGAGCGAAGATTCCCTCATTCCCCCTCACTTTCCCCCCTTCCATATCATTGCAATAGCTCATTGTAATAAAGAAAAATCTTATTATATGAAATATCTTAGCCTATTCCTCCTCTCTTTTTTTCCTCCCATTATGTTTCCCTTTTATCTCTTGACTCCATTTTTACACCACAGTATATCTTCAAATTCAGTTTTCTCCTGTGCTTTATCTATAAAAGCTCCTTCTACCTGCTCTATTAAATGAGAAGGTTCATATGAGTTATTATCAGTGTCATTTTTCTATGCAGGAATACATGTAGTTCATCATCATTAGGTCCCTCATATTTTCCCCCTTTCCTCCAATCTCTATGCTTCACCTGAGTCCTGTATCTGAAGATCAAACCTTCTGTTCAGCTCTGGCCATTCCAACAGGAACATTTGAAATTCCCCTGGTTCATTGAAAGTCCATCTTTTTCCCTGGAAGAGGACGTTCAGTTTTGCTGGATAGTTGATTCTTGGTTGCATTCCAAGCTCTTTTACCTTCTGGAATATAATATTCCAAGCCCTACGAGCTTTTAATGTAGTTGCTGCTAAGTCTGACTGCAGTTCCACGATATTTGAATTGTGTCCTTCTGGCTGCTTGTAATATTTTCTCTTTGACCTGGGAGTTCTGGAGCTTGGCTATAATATTCCTAGGGGTTGTTTTTTTTGGGGGGGGGGTCTCTTTCTCGGGGAGATGGGTGGATTCTCTCCATTTCTATTTTGCCCTCTGCTTCTAGGATAGCAGGGCAATTTTCCTGTAATAATTTTTTGAAAATGATGTCAAGGCTCTTTTCCTGGTCATGACTTTTAGGTATTTCAATAATTTTTAAATTATCTTTCCTAAGTCTGTTTTCCATATCAGTTGTTTTTTCAATAAGATGTTTCACATGTTCTTCTAATTTTTCATTCTTTTGGTTTTGAAGTATTGAGTCCTGATTTGTAAAATCAGCAATCTCCCTGAGTTCTATTCTTTGTCTGAAGGATTTGTTTTCCTCAGAGAGCTTTCTTATCTCCTTTTCTATCTGGCCAATTCTGCTTTTTAAAGCATTCTTCTCCTCCCTAACTTTTTTGAACTGATTTATCCATTTGACCTATGCTGGTTTTTAGCATGTTATTTTCTTCAGCATTTTTTTGGATCTCCTTGACTAAGCTGCTGACTTTGTTTTCATGTTTTTCCTGCATCTCTCTTATTTCTTTTCCCATTTTTTCCTCTATCTACCTTACTTGATTTTCAGTCTTTTTTGAGCTCTGTCATGGCCTGAGCCCAATTTCTGTTTTTCTTGGAGTCTTTAAATGCAGGAGCTTGTGCTTCCTCATCTTCAGACTGAGTGTTTTGATCCTTCTTGAGCTCACAGGAAAAGTATTTCTCAATGGTGTTCTTATTTTTTCTCTGCTTACTCATTTTCCCAGCCTGAGCCTGGTTTTGGGGTGCTTCCTGAAATTTTGCGACACTCCCACAAGGGTCTCAGTGTGTGAGGCTCTGTCTTCCCTCCTGGTCTGTGAATGACCCATAAGCGCCCCGCTCTGCCACAGGGCCGAGGTGGGGGGGGCCCCTGCTGTTCTGTGGGGGGGTCTAGACTGTGATCAGGATCTGAATGTGGTCAGAGCCCCAGAGTCCTGTTCCAGGGACAGAGGACAGAGCTCTGCAGTTTCTCTCCACTCCCCTCCCTTGGCTCAATGGGCTCATGCCCTGGGGCCTCCTGCTTATCAGCTCTACCTGCTCCTGGTTCCTGGATCTGGGCTGCTGCAGCCAAGCTGCTTGAGGTGAAGTTCCCCCGCTGTTCCCCCAAGTTGTGCCCGGTGCTCCCTGGGGTGTAGGTGAGGAAACTACCCCTGTTGCTGTTAGCCCCGGCTCCCTACTCCCTGGGGCTGCCTCCTGGTCCTGCGCTATGGTGGTTCACCCCTCTGTTGGGCCACCCCTCCAAACCTGTGGAGCCAAGTCTTTCCACTCTTTCTACTCTTTTTCCAGGTTTCCTTGGGTTGGAGAACTGCCTCACTGGATCCCTCTGTGGATTCTGTCTCTCGAAAATGTAGTTAGAGTCCTTAGTTTATAAGTTTTGGTGCAGAGCAACTGAGAGAAGGTCTTCTCCTGTAGCCATCTTGGCTCGGCCATGCCCTTTATGTCTTAATCCTGTACCCATTTTGACCTTATTTTGGGTTAGGGTGTAAGATGTGAGTCTATGCCTAGTTTTTGTCACACTGTTTTCCAATTTTCCCACCAATTTTTTGTCAAATAGTGAGTTCTTATCCCTGAAGCTGATGTCTTTGGATTTGTCAAACTAGATTATTATAGTCATTTACTACTGTTTCTTTTGTACCTATCCTAATTTACTAGTCTCTATTACTCTATTTCTTAACCAGTACCAGGCAGTTTTGAATGTAAAGGAAGGTAGCCTTGATCAGTTCCTTTGATATTCTTGACCTTTTGTTGATATATTTTCCTAACTTGGAAAAATAGTTATTTGGTGGTGTGATTGGTATGGCACTGAATAAGTAATTTAATTTGGGTAAAATTGTCATTTTTATTATTTTACCATTATTTTACCATTTGACATTTTTCCAATTGTTTAGTTCTAACTTTATTTGTGTGAAAAGTGTTTTGTAATTGTGTTCATACAGTTTCTGGATTTGTCCTGGGGGGATTGATTCCCAAGTATTTAATGATGTCTGTAGTTATTTTAAATGGAATTTTTCTTTTTTCTTGCTCTTGGGCTTTGTTGTTCATTTATGTGGATTATATCCTAATACTTTGCTGAATTTGTCAATTGTTTCAGGAGATTTTTAAGATGATTTTTCTCAGGTTCTCTAATTATATCATCATATCATCTACAAAGAGTGAAAGTTTTTCTTCCGTATTGTCAACTTTAATTCTTTCAATTTCTTTTTCTTTTCTTATTGATAAAATTAACATTTATATATTGAATGGTAATAGTGATAATGGGCATCCTTGTTTCACCTGATTTTATTGGAAAGGCTCCAAGTTTATCCCTCTTATATAGTTATTTTGATGGTTTTAGATAGATATTGCTTATTATTTTAAGGAAATGCCATTTATTTCTATACTATTTTAATAGGATTGGATGCTGTTTTTTGTCAAAGACTTTTCAGCATCTATTGAGATAATTGTATGATTTGTTGGTTTTATTGTTGTTATGTTTAATTATGTTGTGTTTCCTATTATTTATACTTGGTATAAATCTTACCTGATCATCATGTATTATCCTATTATCTCTTTGCTCAAATTTCATTTAAGATTTTTGCATCAATGTTCAATAGGAAGATTGGTCTATAATTTTTTAAATCTGTTTTGTTTCTCTTGTTCTAGGTATCAGTACCGTATTGGTATCCTAAAAGGAATTTGGTAGAATTACTCCTATTTTTTTAAATAGTTAATGTTGAATTGGAATTAATTGTTCCTTAAATGTTTTGGTAGAATTCACTTGCCAGTCCATCTGAAGCTGGAGACTTTTTATTTGGGAGTTTATTAATGGTTTCTTCAATTTCTTTTTTTGGAAATGGGGTTAAGTTTTTTTCTCTTCTGTTAACCTGGGTAGTTTGTTATTTTTATAAATATTCATCCATTTCACTCAGGTTTTCAAATTTATTGGCAAATAGTTGATCAAAATATATCCTAATTATTGCTTTAATTTCCTCAATGGTAATGTTTACCTTTTTATGTTACTGGTAATTTGATTTACTTCCTTTTCAAAAGCAGATTAACAAGCTTTATCTATTTTTTTATTTATTTAATATTTATTCTCATTTTGTACAAATAATGGTTTTTTACATTAATAAAATATTCTGTTTAAGAGTAAATGAAATACACCTCCCCCATAAATATAGACTTGCTTGAGCAATAAAGTAAAGGGGAGAGAAAAAATAAAATTAAAAAATATAACAGTAATAATTGTAGGTATGGCCAGGTGGCACAATGGACGGAGCACCAGCCCTGGAGCCACGAGCACCCAAGCCCACATCCGGCCCTGTACACCCAACAATCACCCAGCCATGTGACATGCAAGCCACCTGAACCCCAATGCCCTGCAAAAACCAAAAAAAAAGGAAAAAAAGACCCAAAATAAAATAAAATGGTAATAATAGTAGGGGTGGCTGGGTGGCAGACAGAGCATTGGCCCCTTGAGCCAGGAGCACCCGGGTCCAAATCTGGCCTCACTAGACACCCAACAATCACCCTGCTATGCAGCCCCAGGCAGGCCAGCCAGCCCCATTTGCCCCCCAAAAACAATAATAATAATAATAAAAGATGTGCTTGAGTCTTTGTTCCAACACCAACAACTCTGTTGCAGGTAGATCACATTCTTTATGATAAGTCCATGGCAAAAGTTACTTCCATATTTTTCCACCATTGCCAATGCTGATTGCAACTCCCTCCTTTCTTATTTCTCCACTACCATGTACTATATTTTCTCTCTCCTTTCACTCTGACTCTGCTGTAGGGTAGCTGAGTGGCACAGCAGACAGATCCCTGGCTCTGGGGTCAAGAGGCCCTGAGCCCCCATACCACCCCTTAGGCCTAGCATCCACCTGGCCCTTTGGTCCAGGACAGGCCATCCAATCCCAGCCCCTTGCAAGAAGTAAAAAGGAAAATGTGTTATAACTGACCACTCTCCCCGCAATGGTCCATCCTCTCCTCCATGACTCATATCCCTCTCTTCTTCTTACTCCAGATGCCTATACCCCATTGATTATATATGCTGTTTCCTCTCTGAGCCACCTCTGATGAGAGCGAAGTTTCCCTCATTCCCCCTTACATATCATTGCAATAGCTCATTGTAATAAAGAAAAATCTTATTATATGAAATATCTTGGCCTATTCCCCCTCTCCTTTTTCTTTCTCCCATTACATTTCCCTTTTTTTCTGTTGACTCCATTTTTGCACCATATTTTATCTTTGAATTCCACTTTCTCCTGTTATTCAACTATAAGAGCTCCCTCTACCTGCTCTATTAACTGAGAAGGTTCATATGAGTATTATCAATGTCATTTTTCTATACAGGAATACATGTAGTTCATGATCATGAAGTCCCTCATATTTTCCCCTTCTCTTCCAATCTCTATGCTTCCCCTGAGTCCTGTATCTGAAGATCAAAACTTCTGTTCAGCTCTGGCCATTCCAACAGGAACATTTGAAATTTGAAATTCCTGGTTCATTGAAAGTCCATCTTTTTGCCTGGAAGAGGACATTCAGCCTTGCTGGGTAGTTGATTCTTGGCCGCATTTTAAGCTCTTTTGCCTTCCAGTATATTATATTCCAAGCCCTACGAGCTTTTAATGTAGTTGCTGCTAAGTCATGTGTGATCCTGATTGTAGCTCCACGATATTTGAATTGTGTCCTTCTGGCTGCTTGTAATATTTTCTCTTTGACTTGGGAGTTCTGGAGCTTGGCTATAATATTCCTAGGGGTTGTTTTTTTTTGGGGGGGGGGTCTCTTTCTCGGGGAGATGGGTGGATTCTCTCCATTTCTATTTTGCCCTCTGCTTCGAGGATAGTAGGGCAGTTTTCCTGTAGTAATTCTTTGAAAATGATTTCAAGGCTCTTTTCCTTATCATGACTTTCAGGTATTCCAGTAATTTTTAAATTATCTTTCCTAAGTCTGTTTTCCATATCAGTTGCTTTTTCAATAAGATATTTCACATTTTCTTCTAATTTTTCAGTTTTTTGGTTTTCAAGTATTGATTCCTGATTTCTAGTAAATTCATTGATCTCCCTGAATTCTGTTCTTTGTCTGAAGGATTTGTTCTTCTCAGAGTTTTCTTATCTCTTTTTCCATCTGGCCAATTTTACTTTTTAAAGCATTCTTCTCCTCAATAACTTTTTGAACTGTTTTATCTATTTGACCTAAGCTGGTTTTCAGCATGCTATTTTCTTCAGCATTTTTTTGGATTTCCTTGACTAAGCTGCTGACTGTATTTTCATGTTTTTCCTGCATCTCTCCCCTTTCTTTTCCCAGTTTTTCTTCCAACTCCCTCATTTGATTTTCAAAGTCTTTTTTGAGCTCTGTCATAGCCTGAGCCCAATTTCTATTTTTCTTGGATTCTTTAGATGCAGGAGCTTGTCCTTCCTCATCTTCAGACTGAGTATTTTGATCCTTCTTGAGCTCATTTGCAAAATATTTCTCAATGGTGTTCCTCTTTTTTCTCTGCTTGCTCATTTTCCCAGCCTGGGCCTGTTTTGGGGGTGCTTCCTGAGCTTTTGGGACACTCCCCCAAGGGTCTCAGTATGTGAGGCTCTGTCCTCCCTCCTGGTCTGTGAATGACCATATGCTCTGCACCCCCTCTGCTACAGGGCTGAGGTGGAGGGGAGCGCTGCTGTTTTATTGGGGGGCCTAGACTGTGATCAGGATCTGAATGTGGTCAGAACCCTAGAGTCCTGTTCCAGAGGCAGAGGACCAAGCTCTGCAGTCTCTCTTCACTCTGTTCCCTAGGTTCAATGGGCTCATGCCCTGGAGGCTTCTGCTTATCAGCTCTGCCTGCTTCTGTTTTCTGGATCTGGGCTGCCCAAAGACCAGGTTGCTTGCTGTGTGCCCTGAGGCCTGGGCTTCATGTGCTCCCTCTGGCAGAGGTCCCCTTCTGTTCCCCCAATTTGTGCCTGGTGTTCCTGGGTCGTAGGTCAGGAGACTTCCCCATGCTATGAGCCGGGGCTCTGAACGCCCTGGGGCTGCCTCCTTGAGACTGAAGTTCTTTGACTCTGGCCGGCGCCTCTCCAGCCCCGGGGAGCAGAGCCTCTTTCTGCTCTTTTCCAGGTTACCTTGAATCAGAGAACTGTCTCACTGGGTACCTTTATGGGTTCTGTCTCTTGAAAGTTTAGAGTCCTTAGTTTATGAATTTTATCAGAGAGCTCCTAAGACTCAATCCTTTCTTGTGGCCATCTTGGCCCCCTCTCTATTTTGTTTTTTTAAAACAAAACCAACTCTTAGTTTTATTAGGTTAGTGTTCTTTTCCTTTCAATTTTATTTCTTTGCTTTTATTTTCAGAATTTCTAATTTGGTATTAATTGAGGATCTTTAATTTTTTTTTCCCCAGCTTTTTTAGTTGCATGTCCAATTCATCGATCTCTTTCTCTAGTTTATTTATATATGCATTTTGAGATAAAAAATTTCCTTTAAAAATGCTTTGGCTGCATCCCATAAATTTTGGTATGATGTTTCGTTGTTCTTATTTATTCAGATGAAGTGACTGATTACTTTTATGATTTACTGTTTAATCCACTCTTTCTTTAAAATTAAGATATTTAGTTTACAATTTTTAGTTTATCTTTCTAAGACCCTTTATCATATGTAATTTTTATTGTCATGATTTGAAGTTTTTATTATTTTTGCCTTTCTGCATTTGATTGTAAGATTTTTATGCCCTTATTACATGGTTACTTTTGGTATAAGTGCCATGAATGGCAGACAAAAAAGTATATTCTTTTCTGACTTCATTAAGGTTTTTCCAGAAATCTGTCATATCTAAGTTGTCTGAGATTTTATTCACCTTTACATCCTTCTTGTTTATTTTGTAGTTAGATTCTGAGAGAAGGACTTTGAGGTCCTCATTATTATAGTTTTGCTGTCTGTCTCCTAATTCGTTCATCTTATTCTCTAAGAATTTGGATGCTATACCACTGGGTACATATTTGTTTAATTGCTTTTATCCTTTTTAATGAGATCTCTTTTTGCTTTCACTTTGTCTGAGTTTACTACTCCTGATTTTTTGTACTTTGACTGAAGCATAATATATTTTGTTCCAGGCTTTTACCTTTACCCTCTGTGTATTTCTCTGCTTCAAATGAGTTTCTTGTAAACAACATATTGTAGGATTCTGGTTTTTAATTCATTCTGCTATCGACCTCTTTTTTATGGGAGAGTTCATTCCATTCACATTTATAGTCAAGATTGCTAATTCTTTATTTTCCTCCATATTATGTTTCCCTGTTTGGACTTCTCTTTCTCCTTTCCTCCTATTCCTCCACACCTATGTTTTGCTTCCTTTCCCTTTTATCTTTTCTTTTAAATTTTAACTTTGTTTAACTTTCAATAATACCTTCAACTTCCCTTTTAATTGGTCCCTTCTTCCTCCCCCCCCCCCCCACTTTCCTGTAGGGTAGAATAGATTTTTAAACCTAAATGGGAATGTATGTTATTCCTCTCTGGATCAAACCTATTGAGTAGAATTTACTTAGTGTTCACACTCTCCCTTTCCCTTCATTCTAATAGGTCTTTGTGTCTCTTTACCTGTTATTTATCCACTATTGCGTAGCCTTCTCCTGGTATAGTACATTTTTTTATGTTTTTATTGTTTTAACACTGAGTTGTTCTTACATCCCATTTGTCAAAATATACTTTTATCTGATTTGATAGAAGCACTATCAAAGTATAATTGGCTTGCTGTCTAGGTGCTGGGACCTGGACTGCACTGTGGCTAAAAGCCTCTTGCTGGCTTTCCTGCTCTCCTGCCTAGCTGGGCTCTATTTCCCCATTCCCCCCAAAGAAACATCTTCACTAAAGATCCTTCATGATGTCTACAATTGAAAACTTGCTTTGAGCTTTTCTTTTTTTTGGGTGGGATCTGTAGCTTTAATGTCTGTGTAGAGGCTTCATTTAGCATTGTGTAGGGAAAAACTACAGGAGCATGCCAGCTTCATGCCCCCATCTTGGCTGACCTCCAGAAGTCTCTATCAAAATTTACATTGCAAAAAGACAAAAGTTACATGAATCTTGGAACAACTTTTGACCAACAAAAGAGTCACTTTAAGATGTGAAAAAAAGAAAGCAAATTGAAACATTGACTATTGTGTAATAATAGTAGCATGAGATTGAAATCACATGGACAGAATGATTATCATTCACTTACAGATGTCATATCTCATGAATAGGGTTTGTTAGTAGCCCGTCAAATTAAAGTTTGATAAACATTCCTTGAATTTTGATATTTCTTGCTAGGACAATCAGCAAATAATCTTTAAAAAAGGAATCTTATTTTTCACACAAAGGTAAGAAGTTGGAGGTGAATTTGTAGCATATTCAGATGAGTTTGTTAAATGTAATTGCCTTACCTAATGGCAACCAAAAAAAAAACCTCCTAATTTTTACTAAGCTTACAGATTTCACTGTGTTTCTAGTGTATAGAACACTGTCCTGGGAGTTAAGAAATATGGATAGTTTCTCATATTTTTCAACTCTGTAGTATTCACTGTTTTTGAGACTTCATTTGGTTATATTTAAGCTTAGATTACTTGCTTTTTCTTACCAAATAAGGCTATTGAAAGATGAATGTTAGTTGAAAATACTTTGAGCTCCCTGAAAGAAATAGTATGCTATAAATTCCAAGTATTTTGTAAAACCTCAAAATTCATTCACTAAGGTGATTTAACTTAAATTAAAGCTTTCTGGAACTTAAAAATAAAACACCCCTTATTTTTCCAGGCAGTAGCAAAGTACTTTATTATACCTAGTTTAATTCATTTTATTCTTAAATTTTTACTGTTAACAGTGTATATATAGCCAAGTATTAAATTATAAAATGTATCTAAAAGTTTGTTTGAAGTTCTACAATATGTTGTCAGACTATTCTCTAAAAAAATATCAATCTGCTTCCCACCAGAAATGTACCTGCTTTTTCAGATTCCTGCCAGTATTGAGTTTGTCATTTTTGCCAGTGGATATGAAGTGGTACCTAAAAGTTTTAATTTTCTGAATGGTTGATAATGTTGAACATTTTTTGAGTGAATTTTGAAAACCTTTCGAAATTCTTGTTTTTTAATCCATAGTAGAAAATTTTTATCTTAAATTGTTTCAAATTAAATGATAGTCAGATAAAGAAATTGCCAATTTGATGTAACTTTTTTTATTGTTAGTTATTTACAATGTGAGGTAAGATGTGGAAAAGATTAGTATCCTAAAGACTTAAAGCCCAGCTATCAATAAAACAATTTCTGTGTTTCTGTCGTAAAATGGTAATCCATCCTTTTCATTTGGGAAACCAGAATATTTGAAATGTATCCCTAGCATTTCAGGTTGATTTTGTGTAGGGCTACAGTGCAGTCCCTCAAAATATTGTTTTAGTTCTACCATCAAAGAATACTGAGATGGGTGATGCTGTGCAAAACAAATGTGACAATTATGTTCTTTTATTAAATATCATTTTAAAAACTTAAGAATCTTTAGTCCCTTCGATTTGGAAGTTTTTTCCAGAGGAGAAACTCTCAATTGCTTATTCTATATTATTCTAGTTTATAACCTCTCACAGGGTAAGGGTTCCTGACTTTTTTTGTGTCATGGACCTAACTAACTATTCATTTGTTTCATTTGTGTCAGACTCTTTGTTATCCCATTTGGGATTTTCCTGGTAGAAATAATACAGTGGTTTTCCATTTCCTTCTCCAGCTATTTTACAGATGAAAAAACTGAGACAACAGGTTTAAAGTCACTTACCCAGGGCCCCACAGCTGGTAAGTGTCTTAAGGCCGGATTTGAATTCTTGAAGAGGAGTCTTAGTCCCAACATTCTATCTAGTTATCCTGAAGCCTTTATACCTCTTCTCAAAATGTCTTTAAATCAATAGAATTATATAGTTTTATTGAAATGTTTTTTTACCAGAAAATTAAAAAAATGACAAATTTATGGTATGATTCATAGATTCCTCCTGAAATCTATCCATGAATCCTAAGACATAGACAATTCTTGCTGTAATGGATGCATTCAGCATATTGGAGGCCATCTTTTTTCTCTTGGTATCAAAAGGTATCGAAGGAACACTGATTGACCACTTGCCATCTTCTCTCCTTACCATAAGACCAGCTCATCTTTTCTTCCTATTCATTTCTTTGAATGTTTGTCCCTCTTCTTTGGCTTTCCTCATTGATTACATATTGTAACCCATCGAGATATAGGGTAGAATGTATTCAATTGTTGTATTCCATCATCTCATAGCACCATGGTGCCACAGGAGGAATTGAAACCATTTAAAGCCAAGAGACTCCTGTAGCAATCAGATCATCTCTGATAGTCCTGTTTCCTATAAATCAGGACCTGGGATGGAATGATTTTGGTAAATGCAAATGAGAAGAATGCCTTGCACAGCATACCACTCTCTATAAACAAATTGTGCAACTCATGCCTTCAATCATTTGGTAGGTTGGTGTGGTCTTTTTCAATACTTGAAAGACTACTAGTAGTAAAATAAACTGGAGAAGGAAATGCAAACCACGGTAGTGTCTTTGCCAAGAAAACCCCAAATAGGGTCATGGTGAGTTAGACATGACTGAAAACAATCGAATGTTACTCATATGTAAAATAGGGATAACAATAACCCCAGTCTCAGATCAGATCAAACGAGTCATGCATGTCAAATGCTTGTAAACCATACAGCACTAAATAAATTGTTAGCTGTTTGTATTAGTTATTTCATATACCACAGTTCTGTTAAGCTAGTCTTGCAGTTTCTCACATATGATGCTTTATCTCAAATCTCCATTCCTTTCCTATTTCTTATGAATCTCTGAGCTAAAGTTTGAGCTAAAGCCCTGGGTTTACTTGACTCTTTTTTCTGATTCTTCCAGCTACTAATGTCTTTTCCATAAAATCATGGTCCAGATTGTTGTTCACTTCCTACCTTACAAAAAAAAAAAAAACAAACCAGGTTGCAATTTGTAAATTTCTCATGGTTAGAGATGGTGTTTCACTTTTTGTCTTTGTGTTCCCAGTTTCTGGAACAGTGCCTGGAATTACTTGGGATTGGAGTTCATTTTGGCCAGATCAGTGAATATTGTTTCTATAGACCATTAGCTGGAAAGGAGAATAACTTAGGGATATAAGAAAATCTCTTGACAGTGACACTGGTATTTTATAGGATTTTTTCCAGATTAGCACTTTTTACTTGTTTACATATGGATAGATGTATATGCACACATACGTATTTTAATAACCCCTTGAGATCTTGTGTTTTATGATTACATCATAATATCATAGCTTTAAAGATGTATTAGATGAAAAATAAAATCTAGACCAAACCTCTCATTTAATAATTAAGGGAACTGAATCCTACTGAATTGAAGAAATTTTACCTAGGCATGTCATTCTTTCTGTTATGCCATGTTGTGAGTATTAGTATATCATTTCATAGATGACAGAAAAATCATGATTGCTTTAAAACTTTCAGAGTAGGCAGCAAACTTGGAAGACTCAGGTTTTTCATCCTAGGAAGGAAAGAAGGAAGAATTTCTTCAACCCTTTTCATATTGCTAGGTATTGTGCTTTACAAATCTCTAATTTGATCCTTACAACAGTCCTGGGTGGTAGATGTTATTGTTAGCTCCATTTTACAGTTGGGGGAGACGGCTAGGTGGCACAGTGGATAAAGCACCGGCTCTGGAGTCAGGAGTACCTGGGTTCAAATCCAGTCTCAGACACTTAATAATGACTTAGCTGTGTGGCCTTGGGCAAACCACTTAACCCCATTGCCTAGTAAAAACTTAAAAAAAAAAAAAAAAAAAAGGCATTTTACAGTTGAGGAAGCTGAGACAGATAGTTTAAATGACATGTCAGAGACCTGAAAGAATTTGAAGTCAGGTCTTCCAGATTTCAGGTCCAGTCCTCTTTCCACTACACTGTTAGCTGACCTAGATTAGTGCTTCCCTAATATTCCCCTCCCCATCTCAAAACCAGTCTGTTAACAATGTAAATTTCAGGAACAGACTACAGATTCTAAAGCTGTACCATATAAACATTGGAAGAAAATATGCATTCTTTAAATTTATTTATAAAGTAGATATTGTGTGAGTTTGTGTGTGTGTGTGTGTGTGTGTGTGTGTGTGTGTGTGTGTGTTTTGAATTTTTTTTGTTGTAACTGATTCATTTTAGGTCAAACATAGCAATGGGAAAATTAAACTTAAAAAAACCCCAAAACACTAATTTGTCAAATTATAAGTTAATGAAAATTTGGGGGAAGACTATCTAATGAAGATTTCTTTCATTCAAACTATAATTATAAGAATTTAATGACTGCTGTATGTGATACTTGACAAGTTACAATTTCTTAAGCTTTTACTTCTATTATAATTTTAGGCAGTTTAATGTATTTTTTCTTTTAATAAGGAAACTTCTTAAGGATTTGATTTAGAGCTACTGGAAAAAAAGCAAGATTCAGTCATTTCAAGCTTCATTTTTTAAGGTTTAAATAGCATTTTTGATAATTGTATTGAATTGGGATACTTTCTACTTGTTTTTCTTTAAATTGTATAAATTTGTAATAAATGTTCTCCTTAGTGTTACTTAAATAAAAATGGCATATTAGATGAGGAGAGAGCATTATAGGTATGAGGGCAGATTTTTGTAGCTTGTGTCTATAAGAACTGATGATCATTAATTAAAAAGCATTATTAATTAAGCTCCTACTATGTGGCAGACTATGCTGTGTACTGAAGATATGCAAATTTAACTGATCTCATTATTTTAGTTCCCTCCATGGAAACTGTTTGTAACTTATTCATGCTTGCCCACTCTGCAATTCTCCTCAATGTTCTTTCAGAACTTCTCAGGGTGGGGTAGGGGGTCGAGTTCATGCTAAACTTCTTTTCTTCCAGTATTGTGAGGATACCAGTGGAGCAATTTGACTGTTCATTCATCGTCTCTTTTGCCAAGTTACCATCTCATCTTCTTTCTGTCAAAAATTTCTTAACATCTTTTACTCTTGTTCTTCAGAGTTCCTCTTTGATTTT
This sequence comes from Macrotis lagotis, assembly GCF_037893015.1. Taxonomy (NCBI): domain Eukaryota; kingdom Metazoa; phylum Chordata; class Mammalia; order Peramelemorphia; family Peramelidae; genus Macrotis; species Macrotis lagotis. The sequence goes on from NC_133658.1 coordinate 733,091,364, forward strand.
ATGTCAGGCACTGTGTACCTTATATTGTCTTCTGTATGACATTCATCTTTAGTTCTTTGAAAGTAGTAGTGTTCTAATTCTCATTGTTGTACAGCAGCAGCAGTAAAATGTTGTAAAGATAAGGTCTTTGAATTCACAAGAAACTTGGGGTCAGTAAGAGTGATTTGCAGTTTTCTCAAAAGTATTCCAACCTGCTCTCTTCTTCCTTTTCAACTCTGGACCCAGTTCATTTTCTGTCTCTAGATTAATACGTGGTATTGGTTGAGGTCTATCAAATGTCCTCCCAGATGCGGTTTAAAATCTGGGCTTCATCATTTGGTCTTTCCCATATGAATGGATAGGCCAAACACCTTTGAGTGATTACAGATCTCTTCCAGGAGTCCAGTTCAGTGATCTGAGACTTGATTCGATCAACAGTGTCATCTGCAAAAAGGAGCATTTGGAGGACCTCATCATCCACAGGGAAAATATCCCTCTTTAATCTTGATTCTAGGTTGGATCTCTTTCTAAGATGAATACTTTTGGTGAGCATACATCTCCCTGTTCTGTGCTTTAACTGATTTCTTATCAGAAGATCATTTAACAGGATTATTCCTCTTGTTAAATCTTCCAAGGAGAATATCTTTATAATATAGATGAGAGATACTTTCTTTTTAGAGTCTGCACGGTAGTGCTTTTTTCTTTTGAGTCAAAAACTTTTTTGTAATCCACAGTTAAGAAGCATGTGGAATTTGCTACATTTTTCACTTTGAGATGGTAAAAATGTGGTTCATTGTTGACTATCATTTGTGGAAGTCTTGTTTAGTTGTTTTAGTCTTGTCTTACTCTTCATAACCTCATTTGGGTTTCTCTTGGCAAAGATATTGGAGTGGTTTGCCATTTCCTTCTCTGGCTCATTTTACAGAGGAGAAAACTGAAGCAAACTTGGATAAATGACTTGCCCAGGATCATACAGCTAGAAAGTGTCTGAGGCTAAATTTGTACTTCCTGACTGCAAGCCTGATATTCTGTGCACTGGATCACTGGATATATATCCACTATGTGTCTGTGTGTATACACACAGGCACACACACAAAGACACACAGACCTAAACAAACACACACATACACACACACACACACACACACACACACACACACATATAAAACTCTTAAAGATGTACTTGCCTTTATTCAGTAATAACAAGATTTGAGATTTTTTTCCATGCCTTTTGGTATCTTCTCCAGATAACTTGTAAATCAGTTCCTTAATGTTCTCATCATTTTTTTCTTCTAGATTTAATCTTCTCAGTATATACTTGATTAACCTAGTTGAAGTTTTCCTATCTTTGTTCTTTTTAGTACCATTTGTACTTCATTTAAAGTATCTGAAGTTTGTGTTTTAGGATCCAGATGTAGTGGTTCCACTATGTTTGATGGAGAAAAAAGTTTGTTACAACTGTTTTTACTATTTTCTTTTTTCTTCTATTTATGTTTTCTATTTGTATCTTTGCATGTCCTAAGCAATGACTTCGTTTAGTTGGACATATATTGCCAATTTTCTTTAGTTTTAGTCTCTGGTATTTCTTTCTACTTTATAAAATATCATTGTTCCTGATTTTGTATCATCCTTTGGAAGAATTTGCACATGAGTTTATATTTTCATCTGGATAATGCCTTTGGCAGCCATTTTTCTCTTTAGCAAGTAATTGTTTATTGATTGGTGCTTTCTGGGTTCTTATTTCTTTTTCTTTTTTTTTAGGTTTTTTTTTTTTTGCAAGGCAAATGGGGTTAAGTGGCTTGCCCAAGGCCACACAGCTTAATTATTAAGTGTCTGAGACCGGATTTGAACCCAGGTATTCCTGACTCCAAGGCCAGTGCTTTATCCACTACACCACCTAGCTGCCCTCTTATTTCTTTATTGTAGCCTTTAACTTAGTGATTTAGCTTTTTGGTGAAATTGTTGTCAATATTGATGTGATTTCTGTTCATTTCCCGTTTAAAATTTTCATATCTTTGGTCTGTCCATTTCTTTTCTATTGAATCATAATTTCCCTATCGTTTCACCTTTTCTCATCTTTTCATTGAAGTCTCCAAGTTTTAGTTATTGGAGCATATGTTGATTTGAGTTGGAGGGTGTTCGAAATTTCTTAATAAGAATTTCACTTTCTTTCATACCAAGCAACTTAGGCTGGTGCATATATGCTTTGATTATTTTAATTGTTAGAACAAGATTGTGAAATATACTTGACTCCTTTCTGTTAGCAACTGATTAGTTATTTTGAGTAGTCCTTGGTATTTTCTAGATTTAATCTTCTCAATATATACTTGATTAACCTAGTTGTTTTCTTATCTGTGTTCTTTTTAGTGCCATTTGTACTTCATTTAAAGTATTCAGCAGAGGGAGTGAGATGGAAGAAATCTTTTATCCTAGGTTCTGAAAAATCTAATGAACTGACATCATACATCTTAATAGCTGCATATAAATCTTTCAATTATAAATTAAATTTTTTTTTAATTTATTTAAGGTAATGGGAATAAGTGACTTGCCCAAGATCACCCAGCTAGGCAATTATTAAGTGTCTTTGGTCTGATCAGAACTCAGGTCCTCCTGACTCCAGGACCAGTGCTCTATACACTGTGCCACCTAACTGCCTTTGGTTTTATTCCAGAAATTCACTTTTAAGTTTGCTAATTGTTAAACATTTTCTTTTAGCAACAGTATTACAAATGTTGATAAGATTCCTAGTTTGAATCACAAAGCTGTCAGTTCTCCATACTACTATTGTTCAGTTACATGTGAATGTAAATGGAATCATGTGGTCTACATTATAAGAGACTTGTAAGACTCATAACTGACTGAGAATTCTTGATAAAATATCTGCAACTCATGATCAGTTTTTTGTTTGAAGACCTCTAAGAAGGGGAAGCCCATTTATTACCTTATGAGGCAATATGCTACACGTTTGGACCATTCTTATTATTAAGAAGTTTTTCTTTATATCAAGCTGAAATCTAACTTTTTCAATTTCCCCAGTTATTCCCATTTTTTCCTCCCTCTGGACCCAAATTAGAATAAATCTAATCTTCTTTTCAAAATCTACCCTTCAAAATGTCAAAAACAATTATTGTGGGTTGTCCCCATGCTTCTAATCAAGGCTCCGTTTCCTTTAATTGGTTCTCATATGACATGATCTCAAGCCCTTTTAAGCATCCTCCTTGTGTTCCTCTCAACATTCTCCACTTTATCTATGATATGTCCTCCAATGTCACATCTAATAGTAAACACAGTCTGGACTGACTAGAATGCAACAGAACTGTCATTTTATATTGAACACTATAGTAACCTCCATGTAAGTTACAATTTTATTAGCTTTTTTGGCTTTCATTTTCAGCTTTTTATTTATTGCATCATAATTCCACTTGTGAATGAAGTTAAGGTAAATTGAGGCACAATGTTCCAAACATTGATAAGGCTAGTAGTTGGCTTTAGCTCTTCAGCATGTCTGTCCCCGCCCCCAAAAGAAGCCAACTCAAATGAAGAAGGGAAATCATTTTTCATTGACAAAAGATCATTCAAAACTAGAAGGCACCATCATAGGTGTGGGGGACAATATGGATGGTTGAACATTTGGAATACAGGGGTAGCAATTTGCACTCCTTCTATCTTGTCCCTATAGAACACTCATTGGTGGTGTCTAGTAAGTGTCACAGCCATAAACAGACAAGACTTTCTTGAAGGATAGCCACTGTTTCAGAGATAAAAGATCAAATTCCCTTTCATCTACCTGTATTCTTCAAGGATAACATTTCCTTGACCTAAGAATAGAATAGTGATTAGTAAGAAAATTGAACTTCTAAAACTTAATTAACTGTTGCATAAAGAAACATGACTCAGTTATGTTGTCAATGATACAGATTAGAATCAATTGCAAAAATAGAGACATCAAGATTTTCTCACACTAAACCTCTTATGAACTGCTATATAGTTGTTTTCCCTTGTGAAAGATTTTTTGGACCTAGTTTAGAATCTAGAATTTTGCATTTATTTTTGCTAAATTTTAAAATGTTAAATTTCATCTAATTAGATTTGATAGTGTACAGCCTGTTGATCTTTATAGATCTTTTGTTGCCCCTCCTACCTCTGTGTTACCTGCCATTCTTTTAAGCATAGCACCTATGCCTTTATTGAAGTCACTGACAAAATAAACCACATAGTAACTGAGATAGCTCCAGAGATCTCCCTTGAAGTTGTCATTGACTTTGATGATTATTCTACCAATTCTGAATCCACTAAACTATTCATATGAACCTCAAAATTATCTTTTGCCTACAAGGATTGAAGGAATTTTTCCAATGCTGTGCCCAGAGAGAGACTTTAATGGGCTTACTCCAAAACCTTTCCCTACCTTCTTTTGATTTGTCTAGACAGTATTTTTATTATAAATGAGAATGGACTACAATAAATGACATTTGTAGTATAAAGGAAATTGGGGAGGAGAGAGGATGGGAAGGCAATGGGTGTAGTCTGTGATATTACCAAGGTCATTCCCCTAGAGAATGAATGATTTTATATACTACAACAGCAGCCCATATTTTTTTATAGTACTGTAAGCTTTATAAAACTTTCTATGCAATGAACATGATATAGATAGTAATGAGTCTTATCTTCATTTTGGAGATCAGGAAACTGAAACTCCAAAAGTAAAAACACTTATATTATAAAAATGATTCACAGATATGAGATGGAATTTTGAACTCTGATTTCCTGTCTCCCCAGTTGATTGCACTTCTTTTATGCCATACCATGTGCCTCACTTGCATCATTTAGTTTTTTTTTTATATAGTTTTTGCAAGGCAAATGGGGTGAAGTGGCTTGCCCAAGGCTACATGACTAGGTAATTATAAGTGTCTGAGGTCACATTTGAACTCAAGTACTCCTGACTCCAGGGCTCTATCCACTGCACCAGCTAGCTGCCCCATCATTTAGTTTCTAATGAAAAAAATTACCTTTTTAGTTTAAATTTGTTAGAGTAGTTTGTAAAAGTATGAATTTCCTAGGTTGGAATTTAATCTTGGGGTTTTAATAAATTAGTGAATTGCTTGCATAGCTATCCCAAAGTGTAGCTATATATTTGACTAGATAAACTTCATTAACTGAAATGGAGGTTTTATAAAATGTACTGATTACTGAAATGTCCCTTTGAGAACAGTATTGATTCATATGTAAAGAATTGTTTCTTGAAAATTCTGGTGCATATATTGAAGTTTCTTGTCATCTTTAGATTTGTGTTAAAGTTATAGCTTTATTTTTTATTCATTTGTTTTGTACTTTTAGTCATTTATATGGTTTCATTAAAGAAATTCCTGCTTGTATCACATTTCCATTTTGTTTAGTAATTAAAGATACAGTTAGTATTAGAATTATAATGTGGTTGAACTCTATAAAGTTATGGAGAACATGGAATCTTGAATAAGTTTCAGATAAATCATTGGATGATTTATAGTGGATTTTTAAAAATACTGTATTATAAACTTAATTGTCATCCATAGAAACTCATTCTGAAGACAACAAAATATTCAGTCTTACATAAAATAAGCAAAAATACCCTCTGGAGTGTATCTACTTTTTGGGTTCTCACCTTGCTTTGCATCATTTTGTCAAAATTTTTTATGCTTCTTTAAATGAATGAATGAATCAGTGAATCAATAAGCATTTGTTAAATGCATACAGTGTGCCAGGTACTGTGGTAGACACTAGGGATACAGATTAGTCCCTGCCTTCAAAGAATTTTATATTCTAATAAAATGATATAACATATATAGGGAAGATAGTGTCCAGGGAAGGGATCATCACTTGAGCCATAAGACAATAGATCATCAGGACTATTGATATTGAAAGGGCATATACCTTGACTATACAGTTTTATAACTTTACAACTGCCAGCAACCTCTTTACCCATTTCAGCTAGACATTAGAATCTACATTTTAGACATTACCATCTCTTATTATTATACTATCTTCAAGGTGCTAAACTTTGAAATTCTACTTTCTAATTATAACATCTACACTTACCATGATTTATAACTCTTTTCTCTTAGTTCCTTCCTCCCCCTTCCCCAAACTCGGGCTTCCTCTTGTTTTTTGCCCAGCCTTGACCCTGTCTTCTGTGATGTTACAAAATAGACCACATTTTTATCATTATACAATTGTCTGAAGGATAAAGAGAATACAATATTTAACTGCATTTGTTATTGACTAAGGGGTAAAGAGGAAACATGTGTTAGAACAAAACATTACCTTAACTGACCTTTAGAATGCCTCCCCTATATATATATCAAAAGAATCCAAGATTCTTTGAAAAATGTGTAACTTTGTTTGAAAAACCTTCTGATTATTATCAAGTGGGCATAAACTGATGAAAGACATGCTTGCTAGAGTATTTGCAACTAGACTATCAGGGGTCTGCCATCAATATGAGTGGAAGATAGGTTACCTGCAGATGGTGAGGTTCTGTTTGATAATGACCGTGTCTTGATTGCTCCAAGCTCCAGAACATTGCACAATTACCTGGATAACATCTATATTTAATTCAAACACAGAAATGAATCTGTCATCTCATCAGTTTGGATATACTCTCCCGTGATTTGGCTATCAGTTCAGCAATGCCTCCGATCTTGTGCATCTTTTGTCCATGTTCTCCCATATATTCACCCAAACCTTTGGGAGCCTAGCTCATTTTATTTATTCCATACTATTGGAGCACTTGAATTATTTTCATGTCACACTCATCCAATAACTATCCAATTATTTTCTCTTATTATATTTTAGATTATATATTTTACTATTGTTCTTTGAAATTCCTCATCAGTTATGTGTTTTAGCTTTCTTATATTCTCTCTGTATCAATCTAATACTTATTTTCAAATCTTTAGGCATAAGAGTTCCATGTCTCATTGGTATAAGACAACAGTCTAAGATGGATATTTTTAAAAAGTGGACCTGGTTATGACTAACCCTACCACAGAGTCTTCTAGAAGAGATCTTATAACCATTCAAAGATTTTGACCCGATCATCTGTTTAGGATAGACCAAGTGGCTAAAGACTTTATTTTGATGAGATTATGATATGTAGTTGCATGCTTAGCATATGGAATTTGATCATCAAGTCATTATGTATAAATGATACAAGAGGGTACAAATGAATCATCATCTCTAGTTGTTCTATATATCAGTTTAGAGCTAAGTTCCCCAAGTCACTAAATTGTGTGTGTGTGTGTGTGTGTGTGTGTGTATACACCCTTTGATCCATTAATATCATTACTCGGCATGTACTTTAGAGGTAAAAGAAAGAGAAAAAGAAACCTTAAGTACACTAATATTTATAGTAGTGAGAAAGATCTGTAAGCCTGTGGGTCAATTAAAGAATGGCTAAATAAAATATATAATATACATTAGTATATTAATGTTATGGGTCATAATTGTAATATAAAGCATGATAGAAAGGATGACTTTAGAGAAACTTGTGAAGATTTATGAACTGATGTTAAGTGAAGTGAGCAGAGCCAGGAGAATGAGTTATACAGTAAAATAACTCTGAAAGACTTGAAATTTGATCAGTGTAGCAACCAGCCATTCTTCTAGAAAAGACTGATGAGCATGCTGCTCATCTCTTGACAAATCAGTGATGGACTCAAGATGTAGAATAAGACATTTGGTACAAGATCATTGTGAGAATTTATTTTTCTTGACTATGCATATATGATACAAGAGTTTAGTTTTATTTTTTTTCTTTTGTTTTTATTTTCCCAATGGAGTATTGAAGGGAGAGGAGAACTAGGGACAGAGTAACCAAAAAAAACAAAGAAAGAAAAGTGAAGGAAGGGCATTGAAGTATCTTTTTTAAAATGCAAAGGAGACCATAAAGCATGGTAAACAGGATAGATTTGAAAACTATATTTTGAATATATGATATGATTTAAGCTCTACATATATACACAGCCTTATGCTGTGTATATAGAAATGCCTATTTTATTTAGTATTGTTTAAGCTTACTAAAAATACACTTTAAAAAATTATCAAAAAACCAAATGGACTCAGAATGGAATAAGTAGAGGATGAATTGTCTTTAAAGAAATTTGAGAACTCCTTTAAAAATTGTAGGTATTGGGGTGGATAGGTGGCGCAGGGGATAGCTCACCAGCCCTGGAGTCAGGAGTACCTGAGTTCAAATCCAGACTCAGACACTTAATAATTACCTAGCTGTGTGGCCTTGGGCAAGCCACTTAACCCCATTGCCTTGCTAAAACCTAAAATAAAAAAAGTATTTCCCAGAAACATTGATTCTTTATTTTTGTTTTACTGTTATTACACATTAGATTTATAATTGTACTATTGGGATAGTCTCCTGATAGGTTTCCCTACTTCAAGTCTGTCCTCAACCTATTCCATCTTCTATACAGCTACCAAAATGATTTTCTTAGAGCACTGATCTTACTGTATCACTCCCTCACTATTCATTAAATTCCATTGGCTTCCTATTACTTCTTGAACTAAATACAAACTCCTGTGTTTGGTATTTAAAACTCTTTGTAACCTGAATGCAAGCATGTTGTATATAATACTTCCTCAGTCCAACCAATGCACCTGCTTTCTTGCTAAATTACAACACTTACTTTCTTGGTTTTTTTTTTTTTTAACAACCATTGCCCTCCCATCTCCATTCCTGAAATCCATTCCTTTCTTTCTCTGCTTCTAGTCTTTTTTAAAAAATGTTAGTATTTTTTTCTTCCTCTGCTTCTAGAAATAACTAGTTAACTTCAAAGCTCATCTCCAGAACCACTATTACTAATATCCCTAACTGCTAGAACTTGCCCCACCCTCACTGAAAAAAATCTAAGTTTGAGAACTGGGACTGATTATGATTTTGAATTTTTACTGCTTTGCATATGTATGTGCTTAATGCTTTTGTAAAATGCAGAAACTGGAACTATTTGAGTAACTTGTCCAAAGCCAGGCATTTAATCATGTATATGTGATGTAATGAACAATCTCTTTATTACCTTGAACTTTTCTTGTCAATTTTATGGTTACTTAGCTTTTGAGTTGTTTTGATTTTTTTCTTCCAAATGACCTGAACAACTTTTTGAGGGTGGAAACTATTCATAATATTATCTCCTTCAATATTTAATGACTTTAAGTATAACTAATATGCTTTGAAACTGGAAGGGATCTTAAGAGATCAGAGATTCTAGCTACCCCATTTTAAGGATGAAGAATCTGAAAACCCAGAGAGGTTTAGCTGACCAAGGTTATACAGATAGGAAAAAAGTAGAGCCAGTATTTACATCCAAATCTAGTAGACAGCTCAACTACTGTATCTCTGGCTCTTCTATGTGCTACTATATGCTCATTCTGATTGGTTTTACCAAGTTTCAATCCATGCTTCCCATCCCACCTAGTCATCCATCATGAAAGCTTGCCACCTGCCCTGCTTATGCAGTCTTTCTACATTATGCAGTGAGCTTCTACACCTGATCTCTAGAGATCCTGTCATCTTCCTTCTCAGGAAAGCTATTATACTTACCTTTGGTATTGAGCCCTGCTGCTGAATTGGGCTGATTGTTGGTGAGTGTCAATGTCTTTAGTTCCTCTTTTAGATTGTTGTCCCTAGTAAATGCGTCATATTCCTTCCAGAAATTCCATACCTAGCAAATTAGGTACTAATTTTAGTCTCCTTTGTCTCTTAGGTATCTTGTGAAATGCTTTGTCTCTATTACCCATTTCCCTTTCCCCTTTTTTACCCATTGATCTTTAAATAGTAATCAAATCAATATTACCATTACTGCTGCAAAGTTCATGACATTTGATTGCCCTATGCTTCTACTCATAATCTGGCTTTCCAGGCCTCTACTTCTCTCTATATTCTAATAGGGGAATACAACAATACAACTCCTAGAGGGTGAGAGCAATCTCGCTTTTGAGTATGAATCAACAATATCTTGCACAGTGCCTGACATCAAAAATGCTTAGTAAACTTTTTTATTCACTTTTTCATCCTGACATTGCCTGAGTGCTTCCTCAGATCTTTTTGAAAAGGAGAGATATTTTTTCCAAGTATCTTACATTCTAGAGTTTACTACAAAACAAGGTTATTTAAACCAGTTGCTTCTTATTGTTTAACTAGTCCAATTAATTTACTTTGATTTTTTTTTTCTTAATTCACCAACCAGTCTTGTTGATTATTGATTTTATAGTCTAGTTGACTTAGGGAGTTATTTCTCTTTTGTTCTATTTCCCCCCTTCCCCTTCCCCCATTGTGCACAATTATTTCCCTTATGATTCCAGACTATTTCTCCTCCAAAAGAATTTTATCATTTTGTTTCACTCTCCTGAGAGTCTATACTTGAATCTGTGCCTTGGTTCACATACATAGTTATCAAGTAGGAAAACTCACTCCATAAATACAGGTCTTCACTTTCTCTACAATTTAGAACTTAAAAGAGTGCCCTAGTGTACCAGTGAGTTCAATGCCTTACCCATGGTCTTGTAGCTAGGAGATTTGGATATTGTTATTTTTATTATTAATTAAATTTAACCATTAACTGTGAATAGTCCTCTGATTGTCTGTATTTCAGTAGTTTATTTAATAGACTGACTACCATACATTTTGATGGGATTTCTCTTATTTCCTCTTGACTTTTGTTGTTCTATGCAGAAAGCTTATAACTTTTGCCAATTTATATTGTATTCTGATTCTTTATTGAAGTTTGTCTGATACTTTGGAATTTTCAAAATAAACCATCCTGCTGTCTTGCAGATAGTTTTTTTTTTCTTTTGCCAGTTATGCCTTCGGTTTCTTTCTCTTCCTTTTATTTGAATTGCTGAAAAGATACCAAATAATAGTTGGGAGAGGGGGCTCTCTTTGCTTTACCTATTTTTTTAAGTGGGAAAGGTCTAGATGCTCCTACAAATAATGCTAGCTTTTAGTTTTAAGCTCCCTGTGAACCATTTTTCTATTTAGCTGCAGCTTAGGTCATCAGTTTTCATTTACAGTAAAAATGTCAGTGCTAACATGATTCATTTCCTCCACCATGTTAGCTTTTTCTCACCAAAAGGTGAATTAATATTGATAGGAAATATAAAATGATTCTTAGCACCCTCTGATCCTCTTTTCTGCCATAATATTATAGTCACTATAAAAGTTTCAAAGGGGCTTACATAAAACTGAAGACTATTTTGTGTTCTTCCTTAGTTCCTTGTTTTCCTTTGGTAGTGGTCAAAGAATTCTTCATTTAGTGGTCAAGCTAAAGAGAGATGAGCTTATATATGTTTAGGCTGGTTTTCTTACATCTGATCTGTCCCTTGTCAGGATCCTATTTTTAAAACCTAAAGATGGTTAAATGTTAGGATTGGAGTATACTTTCTATCAGTCTTAGCACTCTTAGGAATCATATTTTTTTCCTCTTTTTTCTTTTTCTTTTCCTTTCAGTTTTGCAAGGCAATGGAGTTAAGCTGTGACTTAGCTGGTCACATAGCTGGGTAATTGTTAAGTGTCTGAAGCCAAATTTGAACTCAGGTCATCTTGACTCCAGGGCCAGTGCTCTATCTGCTGTGCCACCTAGCAGCCCCCTATTTTTTTCTCTTACAAATTTTTAAAGGAAAATGAATAGTTTTCTGTATTATTTGAAATTGATAAAATAATATAGTTCATTGGAATAGTTGCCAATTTCCAGTCTTTTCAAAAGAATAGAAACATTTAGAACAGAAAAGTGCCTCTAGTGATTTATTTTGTGTGTATTTGTAGGCTTACTTAATACTGTACTTTTCTGTTATTACATCACTGTAAGTTCAAAGGTGTTGATTTCTAGAAATGATTATTATATTATCTTGGTAATATACCCTGTCATCTGAAGATTTTTTCACAATACCAAAATAATTTCCTTCTGGTAAGTATTAACTTTGTCATTCTGACAAATAGTGACATTCATTTTTATACATATTTATTACTAGGTGTTATGGAGCTAGAGGGTCTGTACCCTTCTTTCCTTCTAAAACCTCAGGTACAAGCCCACGTTCCAGTTGTTCATTTTTTCTTTTAAGTATTCTAAATGAGCCCTCATTTTAAGTCTTAGGGTTCTGCTTGGGAGAGTTATGTGATCGTTCATAATTTACAGAATTACAAAATTTGAGAGAAGGAACTTCATCTGCCCTTGAGTTCAACACATAGGTACTTAGGAATCTCTATTATAACAATCAATCATCCAACCTCTGCTTAAAAAGATTTCCAAGGAAGAGAATTCATCACCTTATAAGGTTAACCATTCCACAGCTAATTGATAGGTAATTAAGGCTAAATAGAAAACTCTGATCTTTCAACTTTTTAGGGACTTGGAATCAGCTATCATGTGCATACTGAATCTACTTTTCTTCAGACTGAAAACCTTCAACCAGTCCTCATAATGCTATTAATTTAAGGACTTTAGCCATTCTTGTCTTCTGGACAATGTCTTCTTGACAATGTCTTTCTCAAAGTATAATACCCAGAAGTGAACTTGGTACTCCAGTTGATGTCATACGACAAGAACAGCATATCATCTTCCTGTTCCTGGAATTTGTGCCCCTCCTAATGCAGTCCAAAATTGTTTTGATTTTTTTTTATTTTTCTAAAGCAACCATAACACTGCTCATTGAGATTGCAGTTCACTGACAACCCAAATCTTTTTCAGAACAATTATTGCTTCCCACATTTTTAATTTGTGAAGCTGATTTTTTGTATTCTTCATGTAAGACTTTACATTTATGCATATTAAAATTCATTTTGGTTCATGTTCTTAGCCTGTCAAGGTCCTTTGATATCCTTCTATATTATATCTTCAATATTAGCTATCCCATTCAGCTTTATGTCTTGTGCAGATTTGAACTTATTTTCTATGCCTTTATCAAAACAAATAATAAAAAATGTTAAATAGTACAAAGTTACCTGCAGATACTTGAGGTGGTGTACTGCAGTGACACTGAACCGATTAACAACTCTTGAGTTTGGCTATCCAGTTTTGAATCCACATGTATTGTGTAATCAGTATCTCTCCCATCTTTTCCATCAGAGTAGCATGAGGACCCTATATTCTTTGTTACAAAATCAAAGTAAATTATACCTTAGTTTAATTGTCCTTTCCAAAAATAAAAAAAGGAAATAGGTTTTTCTGACTTGACTTACTCTTGATGAAGCTATGTTACCTTTTGAGAATATTACTTTAAAGATTTTTGTTAAAAAAGTTCTCTTTAAAGATCTTTCAAGAATTCTCACAGGAATGGAATTGGAGCCTACTGGCCTGTAGAGTACAGATTCCATTCTGTTCCCTCATTTGAAAATCAGGGCAACGTTTAACTGTTAGCCCCCTGGGAAGTCTTAATGTCTCAGGTTAGAATTGTAGTTTGTGAAATAGAAATCTTAGAAGGTGTCCCTGATTTTCACATTTGAAAATGAGCTAATTTATAAAAGGAGAATCAAGCTTACCCCACAGTAATGAAGAGACTTTGGTTTTGTGTGGGTTTTTTTAAGTTCCTTTTAAACAAGGGAAGAGAGGGAAGGAGAAATAAGATGCTCCTTCCCTCTATTCTTTGCAGCAGAGGGAATTGAATTTACTGTCATTAAGACCCTTCCTCCAGTTTGACTGCAGGTCTACTGTGGAAAATGATTACTGGCTTGACTAGGGGAAGTCTGATGGTTTTCTCTTCCAATTAAAGTCTCCTCTCCATTTCTCTATTCCTGGTCCATGACACTGCCTCTTCTTGGTACTTTTCTTCTCTTCCAGTGCCCCAAACTTCCTGTTCTAGCTATATCTCATATCTCTCTCATGTTAACCCCTTCTTTTCCTGCTTAAATGATCCCTTTTCAATTCTCCCTGGAAGTTGATAGAGAGGGCTATATTTAAATATGATAATGACCACTTCTCTGTTATATTGAACAAATTTGGATTCTAAAATCTTTTCTAAACTTCTGGTGAGTTTTGAGTTTGTGCAGATAATTCTTTACCTCCATCTTCATTTCTTTGCATTTTTAATCAAGATAATTGATATTTATCTGTAAGGTAGCTATCTAACAGCATCAAAAACCAATTCTTTTAGGTAGTATTTTTGTTGAGAAGGCGACTTTTTTGTAGAAGACTGTAGCAGTGGAACAATTTAAATCTAACCTTCCAAAGAAACTTAAAGGCTGGTGTTATAAGGAGAGTCCTGGATTCAATCAGAAAATTTGTATTTGTATATACTATTCTTGCTGCTTATAACTTATGTGACTTTTGAGCAGATCACTTAGCTTTTCTGGATTTTAGTTTCTCATTCTATAAAAAGGAATTGAATCAGTTGATTTCTAAGATCCCTTCTAGCTTTGAATTCCAACTTTGCTGGCTCTTTCCCTTTCCTCCTTAATGCCCAGATGCCTTCTGCCACTATCTCTTCACTCATTTTATGTAATGAAGTGACCCTTCTTGCCAATATAAACCCCTCTCCTGCAGATCTGCCCCCATCATTCCCTTTCTTTCATTTATCTTAATCTATTTCTGTCTATTGACGGTTGGCATATCCAGAACACAACACTAGATTTCTTTGCCTTTATATTGTAGTCATTGTAAATATTGTATTCTTGGCTTTCTTAATTTACTCTGAACTTCAAAGTTCTATTCATTATAATTATTTTCTAATTTCCTAATAATGGATTATTAGTTTCATATTTATTTAGATATTCCCTAATTGATGGGTATCTACTTTGCATCTTGCTTGGTCTTTTCTACCACAAAAAAAAGGATGCTACAAACACTTTGTGTGTGTGTGTGTGTGTGTGTGTAGAGGCACAGAGGGTGGAGGAGGAAGAAGAAGAAAGAAGAAGAAAATGAGAGAACACCTTTATTTTTGTTATAACTTCTCTATCTCCCTTACAGTGGTAGCTCCAAGTAAAAGGGTTATAGCCATTTTAGTTAGTTGTTGTTTTAGCAGAAAGCCAAATTGATTTCCCAGAATGTTTGATTGTGTATGTGAGTGTTTTTCTGAAGCCTTCCAAGTTTTGGTCATTTTCATCTAGGCCTTTTGTTTTTATATTGTTCATTTTATATCATTCGAACCACTTAATACCTGTTGTCTTTTGCAATATTCCACACTGTAGTTCTCCACCTCTGCAAACATCAAACTTGAACAATAATAATTACACAGCATATTTTGTTCTTTACATTTATATAATTATAGTTGTTGAAAAGTTTCATGGTTCTACAAACTTCACTATGTATCATATCTCATGTTTTCATATGCTTTGAATTTTTATTCATTGTGTGTGTGTATATATATATATATATATGTATATAAAGAGAGAGAGAGAGAGAGAGAGAGAGAGAGAGAGAAAGAGAGAGAGAGAGAGAGAGAGATACTCCACTACATTCATGTAAGCTTGTTCAGCTTCAAATCAGTGGGCATACACTTTGTTTCTAAAGTTCTTTGCTACCACAAAAATATGCTGTGACTATTTTGTTATATACAAACAACTCTTGTGATATTTTGAAAAAGTGCATTTTTTTTGGTGCTTTGGGTTAATGTAAAATGTGGGCTTTCTTGTGAAATCTTTGACAAATTAATCTCCATATGCAACTTTACATATCATGAAGTCACATCAAGCATTATCACTATAGGGAAGTACCATACAAGTACTGAACCTAAATATGAAATAAAATGACCATATTGTATAAATGGATTGTTTTAATAAGCACTATCTTTTTATGTTGTCTTCCCCCATTTTTCTTTTTACTTTTGTTTTAAAATTCACTTTTATATTATCTTCAGTTCTAAATTTTCTCCTTCCTTACACTTCTTTTTTTTATTTTTTTATTTTTAGATTTTTCAAGGTAATGGGGTTAAGTGGCTTGCCCAAGACCACACGGCTAGGTAATTATTAAGTGTCTGAGGTCGGATTTGAACCCAGGTACTCCTGACTCCAAGGCAGGTGCTCTGTTCACTGTGTCACCTAGCCACCCCCTTCCTTACATTTCTAAAAATAAAAAAGGATAACAGGGGAGGTAGTAGAATCACAATTTTCAAACATTCAGGATGACCACCAGAGCAGTCTGGTTAATAGAAAAAAATAATGTATTTGGAATCAAAGAAGTTTAAAGCATGACTCTGCTTTTGTTTAGCCCTTTTCAGTTGTGTTTAATTCTTTATGATCACATTTGGAGTTTTCTTGGCAAAGATACTGGAATGGTTTGTAATTTGCTTGTCGAGCTTATTTTATAGATGTGGAAACTGAAGTAAACAGGGATAAGTGATTTCCTCAGGGTCACATAGCTATAGTACATATCTGAGGCAGGATTTGAACCCAGGTACTTCTGATTCCAGGGTTGGTACTCTAGGAGCTTTTTTTTTTTAATTGTTAGGAAAACTTTTAGAAATCAAACTAAATTTGCCTCACAGCAAATTCCATTCATTGCTGTTAGTTTTTCCTTCTGGGTAAAGTCTAATCCCTCTCCCAAAGCAAATCTGCAAATATATGAAGACAGCTATCATGTCCCCCATAAGTCTTTAAGGGAAAATTCTCAGTATCTTCCAGAGAGTCCATGTAGGTCATGATCTCAAGGTCCATCATTATTTTCTTACTCTCCCTGTATAGTTTCTTTGGTACTAAAGTGGGATTTAATCACCTTCCTTGGATATTATGCCTATCTGATTACAGACTACTTAGTACTTTTTTGAGTATCACATTACTTTCTTTACTCAATTTGAGTTTGTTAAAACCTTGTGATTTTTTTTTTTGGATGACCATATATTTAGCCATGCCTCCCCCATCAACCTATCTGAATATATTTTTGTATTCTGATTGTCATCCTTTTAGTTGTGTCACCTGAAAATGGGATGTCTGTGATTTCTACTTTAATCTAAATTGTTGATAAAAAAAAGATGTTTTGAATTAAATTAATAGGGGACCATCTTAGCTATTATCCAAGTTAATGTAGAAACATTAATGACTACTTTTTTGGTGCAGAAGTTCAAGTAAAAAAGTTTGGAACTTACTGTACATTTCAAAAAATAATTAAGTGTCTAGAATATGTTAAGTGCTGGGGATGCAAAGAAAAATGTCCAGTATTCTGGGAGTCCTTTTGTAGCATGGTTTTGTCAGTTCAGTTTTGTTCAATTTCTTATCTCTATTATTGTGTAGTCTATACAGTCTTGATTTATTGCAACAAATGATGTGTGTCTCTCTGAATTAAAGACAACTAGTTGACATTTATTTTAAGACCTTACAAATGAATATGAGCAAGTGGGTGGCACAATAGATAGAGAGCCAGGCCAGGGAGACCTGAGTTCAAATTATTAGCTGTAAGACTTTGGGCAAGTCACTTAATCTTGTGTGCCTCAGGTTCCTCTTCTGTAAAATGAAATAGAGAAAGAAATATGAAACCATTCCAGGAAAATTCCTAATGGTGTCAACATTTTTCACATCAGAGCTGAAAAATAACTGAACAGCAAAAATGAATATGACCTATCTTGACTTGCTTTTATTTATTACTATATATCCTTACTGGAGACAGAGATCTGCTTTACTTGAACTTTCTTGGCAAATTCTGTTTTTCATTGATTGTATTGTGCTTCTAATTATTGCTTTAAAAAAATCATCATTGATTTTTGCTATATACTTTCTTTACTGTTTTTTTTATTCTCCCCCTATTATGTTTTTCTCACTCTCAGGATTCTCAACTTCTATCATTTGGTTTTGTTTTGTTTTATGATTTCTCACAGTCATCAGCCTCCCTTAGCACCATTATACATTTGGAGGAATTATTTTCTTCAGAGAGCTTCTGTATCTCCTTTTCCATCTGGCCTTTTGTTCTGCTTTTTTCCATTTGATTCAAACTGGTTTTTAAGATGTTATTTTCTTCAGGGTTTTTTTGGGGTTGGTTTTTTTTTTTTTTTTTTTTTGGTATTTTCCTTCACCAAGCTACTTACTTGGTTTTCATGAGTTTCCTATATTGCTCTCATTTCTTCTCCCAATTTTTCCTCCACCTCCTTTACTTGATTTTAAAAATCTTCTGAGCTCTTCCTTAGCCTTAGAGGCTTTGGATATAGAAGTTTTCACTTTGTTATCTTCTGATTGTGTATTTTGATCCTCCATGGGACCAAAATTATTGACTGTGGTCAGAATTTTTTCTTCTGTTTGCTCCTTTCCCTAGTCTCTACTTCTGGAGTGGAGAATGCACTTCCCAAGCTTTTGAGGAGTTTTTATGGCTGTTTTCAGAGATACTCCCAGGGACCTCAATTCTTTCTTGCCTGACCAGACACTTCCCTCTATCCTGGAGCTGTTCCTCTATGGTAGTAAGGGGGCCTAGAGCTGAGCATGGACAAAGCAATAAAGTCCTGTCCCAGGGACAGTGTAGAGACCTCTGCAGTCTCCCCCTGACCCCCTTACTCTGTGGACTGAGTGGTGCTGGAAGCAGCTACTCAGTGGCTCCCTGCTAGGAGTGAGGGTAGATGAGAACTGCTCCTAGTTCCCAGGGCTGGGGCTGTGCTGAGCCTTGCACTGGCCTGGGCTCTGCTCTCACTCTGGTGCGACAATTGTTTTCCTGCAGAACTTTCCAATTGTCTTTGGCAGTCCCTGGACTGAGAAGTCTGGAAACTACCGCTGCCATGGACCCAGGAACCCCCAGGGACCAAGGTATCTTGTGGTGTGTTCCCGAATAATTGGAGCTGGCTCTCTCTGGCATTGGTCTTGCTGTGGACCCTTTCTAACCCTGGTTTAACAGACCCTGCAGATCTTCCATATTGTCTTGGGCTGGAAAATTGTTTCACTCAGTCTTTTTGTGAATTCTGCCACTCTAGAATTTGGTTAGAGTCATATTTTAAAGATATCTGGAGTGGTCTGAAGGAGAGTTTTATTCCCATTTTGGCTCCACATCCCCCCTCCCCCCTCCCCCTATCAATTGGTTTGGACATTTACTTGTCACCCTTGCTAACATCTCTCTTCTTGCTCCACCTTTTTTTTTTTTTTGGCTTTTCCCTCCTACTAAGTGAAATGTATTTCTGCACTTAACTGTATTCTCTCTTCTTTTGATCAATTCAGATAAAAATTAAATTGTTTCTCCTGTTCTCTCATCTCTTTCTTTTTTTTATCCATTTTTTAAAATTATTTTTTGTTTTTCTTTTCGCAAAGCAATGTGGTTAAAGTGACTTGCCTGTGGTCACACAGTAAATATAAAGTGTCTGAGGTTGGATTTGAATCAGATCCTTCTGACTCCAGGACTGTGCTGTATCCATAGGGCTAACTAGCTGCCACTGTCATTAACTCTTAAATTGGAATCATGTGAGATTATTTTCCATAATCTTTCTGTCTCTTCTCCCATTGAAGTATATTCTTTTTTCTCCTTTAAAAATAAGCAAAACTACTCCCAGGACATCTGTGACTGAAGCTTCACATGACATTAGGATTCTATTTATAGTTTTTTTCTTATTTTTCCATTTTTTCCTATAACACTTCTCTTTTCATTTTAGAAAACATCAAAATTTTTTTTTTGCCAAATTCTTGCTTCACCTTACATGGGAATTCTAGTTGAACTTGTGCCCAAACTGTGTTTTTGAGTTTTTGCTTCTTGAAACTTTCTTTCAGGTTTGTCTTGAGCATTTCCCAAACCATAATATCTCTTTGTGTTGAAATTCCTTTTTAGTTTGTTCATTCTTCCAGGCTTACTCTGACTGTGGATTTCTGGGAGAATGATCTGGGATATGTATGTTTGGTTCTATTTTGTATCTTTTTAAGTTCTATTCTGTATGAAATCATGAGAGTACAGTTTTAAACTCAGAAACAGGATATAAGTGAAAGTAAGCAATTAAACTGGTCTTGTAATAGATAAGTCTTCTGTGAAACAAAAATAAATATTATTTTTAAAAATGCACCTTTCATTTTCTACCTTTAGTTCTTTGCAATTCTGTGAAGAGGTAGGAGTCATGCTTCATCAGAAGTTATAATTGGTCACTTCAGAGTTAGGAAATCTTTCAAAGTTGTTTTCCTTTATTTTGTTGTATTTATTGCATAAATTGTTTTCCTGGTTCTCTTCACTTTATTCTATATTAGTTCTTACTCAAATCTTCTTAGGTTTCTCTTAATCAGTTTTTCTTTTATGTTTATAATAAACTTCCATTACATTCATATGCCAAAATTTCCTTAGCCATTTACCAATTGAGAGGTATCTGCTTTGTTTTCAATACTTTATTAAATAAAAATGTTGCTATAAATATTTTTGTTCACAGGATGCTTTCTATCTTTAAACTTTTAGATACATAGTGGTATTGCTGAATCAAAAGATGTACAATTCCAAATTGCTTTCTAGAATGATTGTGCTAATTTATAGCCTCAGCAACAGTTCACAAATGTGGTTGACCTCCTCCTGCCCCATCTACAGTTGACCTTTTCCTCTTTTGACAGTTTTGCCAATCTGGATGTCAAGTAAATTGCTTGTATCTTATAGTAAGTTTCTAGGAATTCGTAGAGAAGAAAGGGTATCTTATTATTAGGCACGAATTACATAAAAACATATGTAGTAAAGGCTTTAATAATTGTCTGTAGAATAAATATTTGTTGAATTAAATTGAGTAAACATAAGGTTTGGAATATAACTGTGACTGGTCTGTTAGGAATTTTGAAAAATAATGGGAAAAATAGTTATTGTAAATGCCTTTTTCATATAAGTTCAAATGTAAAATTAGTCTTATAATCAATATTTTTCTTCAGTGCTTTTACTATATTTTTATGATTTCAAAAATATCGTGGGGGGGAGAGCCTGTATTCATATATGACTTATTTAGACTACGAAACTCTTTGCGGGGGTGGGCACAATCTTTATTTTCTTGAAATAAATGATGTCGTCTTAAATTTACCTGGAAGAAGTACAGTTGATTGATTTTTTTTATGACATTATTTGTGAATGCTAAGATTTTTATTTTTCATTTTGTAGGGCGCCAATGCCTCGGCTTTAGAGAAAGAGATTGGTCCAGAACAATTTCCAGTCAATGAACACTATTTTGGATTAGTCAATGTAAGTTTCCTTATCATAACTTTTTTACAAATGTCCTGATTGTGTATATAGTTTGAAAATAGTGAATGAATGGCAACATTTAGTTGAAATGGTTGTTCCTTTGCACTATTTAGAATTCAATTATACCCAAGATTTGATTGAGAATTATTTTTATTTAAAGAAATGAGGAAAATGACAGAATCTGATAAGGATAGGTATTAAAAATTAGAATAACTTCTGATTGTCAGTGTTTGGAATGAAAAGGAAAAAACTATTCCCTATCCTTAAGGAGTTAATTTTTTTTTTTTACTTTTTTCAATAAATGAATGAATTAGAGTTATTTCTTAAGAGTTAATCAAATTATATTTCCTCTTTACATATAAAAAATTAAACATTAACTTACAAAAAATTTCAGTTCCAAATTCTCTCCCTCTTTACTCTCCCCTCTCCTTGAGAAGGCAAGTAATTTCATATAGATCATACATGTGCAGTCATGCAAAATATTTTTCCATATTAACCATGTTGCAAAAGGAAACACAGACCAAAAAATGTCCAAGAAAAATCAAGTAAAAAAAAAAGTATCAATCTGCATACAGGTTCCATTAGAGCCTTCTCTGAAGGTAGATAGCAATTTTCATCTTAAGTCATTTAGAATTGTTTTGGATCATTGAATTACTGAGATTAGGTAAGTCATTCACGTATAGTATTTGTTATCCTGATTCTGTTCACTTCACTGCATCAGTTCATGTTCAGCATTCTACTCAACATTTCTTACAGAACATTAGTATTCCATCACAATCATATACTCCAACCTCCACCATTTTCAGCCATTCTCCAGTTGATACCCTCAATTTCCAGTTCTTTGTCACCTCAAAAAGAGTTGCTGTAAATATTTTGTACTTTAGATCCTTTTCCTTTTTCTTTGATCTCTTTGGGATATAAACCTCAAATTGATATTACTGGGTCAAAAGGGTATATGCACAGTTTTAATAACCCTTTGGGCATAGTTCCAAATTGTCTTCCAGAATAGGGTTTAGTTTACAACTCCCAACTGTGCATTAGTATCCCAATTTTTTCCAGGATCTCTCCACCATTTTTAACTCCTTTTCTGTCACATTAGCCAGTCTGATAGGTATGAGATGGTGTCTCAGTGTTTTAATATACATATATCTAATCAGTAGTGATTTAGAGCATTTTTCATATGATTACTTTGATATATGGTAACTTTGATTTCTTTATCTGAAAACTTCCTATTCATATCTTTTGATCATTTATTGATTGGAAAATGACTTATATTCTTATAAATAAAGAATAAAAGCTTTATCAGAGAAACTTGCTATAAAATTTTACTCCCTAGTTTCTAGGTATACTTCTAATCTTCACTGCATTGGTTTTTGTTTGTGCTAAAACTTTTAATTTGATATAATTGATGTTGTTGTTTATGTTTTTTACTTGAAGGAGGACCATGAGTGAATTGGATTTAAGCAGAGTTGCTTATCTTAGTTTCTCCTCCAAGCTATCTGGACCAGGTGGCCAGATATTTATCAGGACAACTGAAGAGAACCCTGAATACATTGGGAGACCTTGATCTTTTTCAATCTCTCAATTTGATTGAAACAAGGCCCATTTGTGATTAAGGTTAGATTTCAAAGAAATGAAGCAGAGGGTGGGCTTCTTTCACCAAGTCCAAAAAAATAAAATGAGTTTGGGAGGAGAAGATCCTTGGGATTTCTTGCTAGAATAGAAAAAAAAAATTGCTATTTACATTCACTCTGAGCCAGTCAGGAGCCAAGCAGTGACTTAGCTGGGCTTAGCCTGGTGCCCATTGTTGACCAGGTGATGAGAGCCTGTATAGATTTAGGGCTAGTAGTCTCACCATTTTACATCTGGTAGCTCTTTAACTTGTTTGCTCATAAATTCTTCACTTATCCTTAGGTAACATTTTCCTTCTCAAATTTGCATATGATGCAATATATATTTAAATCACATACCAAATTTGACTTTATCTTGGTATATGAGATGTTGATTTATATCTAATTTCTATCACATTGCTTTTCATTTTTCCCAGAAATTTGTCAACAATTTCTTGTTTCAAAAGCTTGATTCTTGGGTTTATCAAACACTAGATTACAACTACTATATTGTATACATAATATTATTCCATTGATCGATCACCACATTATTTCTCAGACAGTTCCAGATTGTTTTGATGATTACCACTTTGTATTTCAGTTAGAGGCCTAGTACTACTAAACCTTCCCGCCTTCACATTTTTTTATATTGATTCCCTGATGTTCTTGACCTTTACTCTATCAGATAAATTTTGTTTATTGTTTTTTTTCTAGCCCTATAAAATGCTTTTTTGGGTTGTGATTGGTATGGTACTGAGTAAGTAAAAACAGATAGGCTTGTCATTTTTTATTATAGTGTATAGTGGTTTGGCCTACTCATGAACAATCAATATTTCTCCAACTGTTTAAATATGACTTTATTTGTATGAAAGTGTTGTGTAATTTGTGATTTGCTTTGACAGGTAGCTCCTAAGCATTTTATATTATTTGCAGTTTTTTTAAATTAATTTCTCTTATCTCTCCCTATAAAGACTTTGTTGGTAATATATAGAAAAGTTGATTATTTATTTGGATTTATTTTATATACTACAACTTTTAAGTTTGATTATTCAAGTTTTTTAGTTGACAAAGTTTTTAGTTCTGGCTCCATAATATTTGAATTGTTTATTTCTGTATACTTGCAATACTCTCTCCTCGAGCTCAGAATTCTGGAAATTGGCTATAATATTTTTGGGAGTAAGTCTTTTTTTAAAAAAAATCTTTTTCTGGAATGATCAGTAAATTCTCTTGAGTTCTATTTTGTCTTCTAGTACTCACTTCAGGGCTGTTTTCCTTAATAATTTCTTGAAATATCATGCCTACATTCTTTTTTGGTTATGGCTTTCAGGTAGTCCAGTAATTCTTTTTTTTTTTCGTACTAGGCTTTGGGGTTAAGTGACTTGCCCAAGGTCACACAACTACGTAATTATTAAGTGTCTTGAGGCTAGATTTGAACTCATTTGGTCTTCCTGACTCCAGGGCTAGTGCTGTATCCCCTGCCCCGCCTAGCAGTCCCTTAGTAATTCTTAAATTATAATTCCTCTACTTTCCACATCAGTTGTTTTTCTGATGGGATATTTTCCTTTTATTTTTTCATTTTTAAAAATTTTGTTTTGTTGTTTCCTGGTGTCTCATGGTGTCAGTAGCTTCCACTCAACCAATTCTAATTTTTAATGAATTATTTTCATTATTGAAATTCTTTTTTGAACCTCTTTTTTCCATTTGCTAACACTGTTTACTCTCTTTACATGATTTCCTTATTTTCTTTTCCCAATTTTCCCTCTACCTCTCTTATTTGATTTTTATAATTCTTTTTGAGCTCTTCCAGAAATTGTGGCGCTAGTGTCCATTTCATGATTTTTTTTTCTTTGAGGTTTTGCATGTAGCTGTTTTGACATAACATTTTCTTCTGAGTTTTTTATCATGATATAATAACTTTTGATCATCAGGACCTCTCTTGTCTGTCTCTTATACACACAGAAACACACATACACATGCCACCCCAACACACACACACACACACACACACGAGTTGGATATAGCTGAAATGATTTAGCAACAACAAAAATCTAAAACCAAAACCTATTCAAACAGTATGTAATGTAGATAAACTAATAATCCTTTCCAGTAAAATCAGGACCAAACAAGGATGTTTATTGTAATGACTTCTATTTTACTTATAACAAATGCTGATAGCAACAAGACAGTTAAAATGAATTTGAGGAAATAAGAAGAAACAAAATTATGGCTTTTATAGATGATATGATAGTATATTTAAGGGATCTTAAAGGGTCAGCAGAAAATTAATTTAAAAAATTAACTTCAGCAAACTTGCAAAATATAAAATAAATTCTCACATATCATTAGCTTTGCTATATAGCACCAATAAAATCCAGTTAGAATAGGTAGAGAAATGCTCTTTGAAATTATTACAAAGTAATAATACTTGGGAGCCCACACAGAAATTCTGTGAACTACTTACAAAAAATAGTGGTGTAAATAATTAGAAAAATATTACTTGTTCGTGGATAGGGTGAAATAATGTAATAAAAATGACAAAACCTGTTAACCAATCAAACTATCAAAGGAATACTTTATAAACATGGAAAAGTACTGACCACACTCATCTGAGAAATAGGTCAAAAGTCTCAAGACAAATAATGAGAAAGAATGGAAATGAAGGCAATCTAGAAGTGCCAGATTTCAAACTATATTACAAGATAGTTATTATTAAAACAATTTCTTACTGGTTTTAAAATAGAGATTGATTATTGTAACAGATTGGAAGTAAGACATACAAAACCAAATTAATTTGAAAACCCCAATTATTGGGAGAAGTGATTTTAACAAAAGAAAATTCTGGGGAAATTGAACAGCACAATGGAATTAATTGTAAGATAAAATTCTTGATCATATAAGGAATAGGGAACATCACAGAAAAGAAAATG
Organism: Macrotis lagotis; assembly: GCF_037893015.1. NCBI lineage: Eukaryota > Metazoa > Chordata > Mammalia > Peramelemorphia > Peramelidae > Macrotis > Macrotis lagotis. The sequence goes on from NC_133658.1 coordinate 733,116,948, forward strand.
AATAATTTTGATTATATATAATCAGTATTGCTTTGTGTGAACAATAAAGCAAAGATTAAAGGGAAACAATTGTACTGGGGAAACTTTATCAAGTTTTTCTGGTAAAGGACTCATTTCCAAGATATATAAAGAACTGACTCAGATTTATAAGAATAAAAGCCATTCCTAACTGATAGACTGATATGACTAGATATTTCTCAAGGAAAGAAACTCAGGCTATCCTTAGTCACATGAAAAAATGCAAATTAAAGCAGTTCCCAGGTTCTACCTTATATCTCTCAGATGGACAAAGATAACAAAAAATAAAGAAAATGATAACTATTGGAAGACTTGAGAAAACAGGCTCTGTTCTTACTCTTGTGAATGAAGGAGTACAACCATTCTTTAAAGCAATTTGGAATTTACACAAAAAGTTACTAAACAGCCCATATTCTTTGACCCAGCTATCTCACTGTGAGGTATTTACCCATCAAAATCATAAATGAAGATGAAACTATAGAAAGAAGAAATGGTCTCACTTAAATTTATAGCAGTTCTATTTGTGGTAACAAAAATTGGAAACTAAAGTATTAGAAACTAAAGTAATGCTCACAGATTTAGGAGTAGCTAAATTAAATTGTGGTACATGAATTGTGATGAGAATATTTTTTACTGTAAGAAATGAGGGGAAAAGATTTCAAAGGCATCGAAAGACTTAAATAAACTGATTTAAGCATCAGGAGAACAATTTATATAGTAAAACTCAACAACTTTGAAAACTGAGAATTATGACCAATTTTATGATTATTCATTCATGTTCCCAGAGGATGAACATTGATATCCATGACAGAGGTAATGGATTTAGGGTGCAGAGTGATTTGTATACAACTATTAAGGGAATTTGATCTGCTAGACTATACATATTTGTTACAAAGGATTTGCTTTACTTTTTTTTTTTAGTAGGGAGTAGGAGTGAGAAAAAATAGATTTCTTTTAATTTTTAAAGGGAGGTGGGGAGAAGTACAAATATGGAATGTTGCATGTATTTTCAGATGATATTCCTATATGGCTGATTTTACTTAGTTTTAATTTATCATAAGATACCTCGCTCAATGTGGGAATATTCTTCAAATGTTTGTGATTTAAACACAAAACACAAAGACAAAACTTAGAAGGTGGGATGGATAGGTGACAGTGTAGAGAACCCCGGCCCTTGAGGACCTGAGTTCAAAGTCAGTCTAGATAATTGGCTTTAGCTGTAGGATTCTGAGCAAGTCATTTAACACCTACTGCCTTGCCAAATAGATAACTAAAACTTGGAAGGTATGAGCAGCATCAAGGGTCCACATGAAGCTTAGCAAGATGACACACCTCTTCATTTGCTACTTGAGTGAAGGAGGAAATAGTTGGGAAAATGTCTGAATCCTGTGCCAGAAGGTAGGAAGGGAATGACATTTATTTTTCAATAAGATTTGAAGCAAGACACTCAGTAAAGAAAGTAGGGAAATGGGGTTCCTTGGAGGATTGAAGAGAGAGGAAAGGTTTGAAAGAACCTCTTCAGTCAGTGAATTAAGGAGTACTTAAACTGATTGCCTTGCAGAAAGGGAGATCTAGCTGAGATTAAGTAATAGTTAGCATAGTTTCTTCAAACTCTGTTCAGCAAAATGTGACTAGGAGTGAACTAGGTAGAGATTTGGATCAGTCCAGTGTTGGATTTTGATAAAAGAAGATTGGATGTAGAACAAAGGGGGCAAAGAATTTGAAACTAAATTACAGCAGAGTTGTCATAAACTCCCAGAAATATATAAAGTACAATTGAGAAGCATTTGACAAAATAAAATTTTCTAAGTCAATATGCAATTTATAGGGATTATTATGTATAGTTTAATGGCCTTCATTTCTATTTGAATTTGACACTAGATTACCACCGCAAATTGAATTGCTTCACTGAAGGGGTATAAGTAGGGATGAGAGGAGATAGCCAGTGTGAATGGAGAGGTGGAAATAATGGATGACATGCTAAGGATACAGGGTTTAGGGTTGTATGGTTTAGAGAAAAGATGGAACATGATCAAAATTTATGATAAAGAAGTTTCAGAGGTCAAGAATATGAAAATGGTATATGTAGGTTGGATGTGGAAATTGAGTAGTCTGACTAATTGGGAAGTAAGTATATTTGAGATAACATCTGTATATTTTGTTGAAATCCTTTAGCATTGAGGGCAGAAGTTGAGGTGGAAAGTCAAGGAGCCTGACTCCACATTGAACTCAATGTGGATAAAAATTCTGGCATTGGAAAATGCTGTCAAATTGAAAGAAAAAAATTTTTTAAAGGAACAATTAATATGTAGCCTACACAAAAATTTATCTCAAAATTTATGAAAAATCATAGTCTATTGACCTTTTTAAGATACAAATATAGTACTGATGCCTATTTTAGTGAAAGGTAAAGCAAACTCTAGACCAGTGTTATTAATTAATAGTAATTCATCAAATTTAAATAAAATCTAGTCAAAAACCAATAGCAATTTATGTAAAAATTATTCACTCACTGTGTTTTAAATTAGATTTATATCAGGATTACAAAGATGACTTACATTTGGTAATCAGTTAACATAATAGTATTAAAAACAAAAGTATCCTGAAGCACATGATTAGATAAATACATAGAAAAGACCTTTGATGAAATATAATATTTATACTAAAAAGCTATAAAACAGATATTGAAGGACTTTTTTTTTAATAGGGTAAAAAGTTTCAAAAATCAAAAGGTGTCAGTACATGTAATGAGGAATCATTAAAGACTTTCCTATTTATTAGAGGACTAAAGGAAGAATGGGTCCCCTTACTTATGTTGTTTTGACATAGTTAAAGAAATAATAGTGATAGCAATAAAAAAAAAAATAAGGGTATAAAGATAGCCAGAAAGGAGACAAAATTATTCTGATGGGGTGGCATGATGATTTGCTTAGAAAATACTGGGGAGGAAACAAAGTAAATGAGATACTAGAAGTAACAGGATACAAAATAAACTCACAAAAATCACCTGCATTTCTATATGTAGCAATAATAAAAGCCATGAAGAAACAATTGAGAAATCCCAGTGGAAGTAAATATTAAAAGTGTATCAGATATCTAGAAGACAATTTATGAAACCATACTCCAAACTTAGACTTACAAATGGTCCTTAAAGAAATGAGTAAAATAATTAGAAGAATATTCCAAGGCTTATGGCAAGGCCTTACCAATATAATAAAACTGATAATAATATCTAAAGTTTTATAGATTTATATATAACACTCGAGCTACTGAAGAATTTATAGAGCTAGATAAAATGTTAGCACAATTCATTTGAAAGACAGCAGATAGGAAATCTTAAGGGAAACATTGGGGGGAAAAGTAATTATGAAGGGTAAGTGACATTTCTAGCCTGTCACAAAACAGTCATCATCACAGTATTCTTAAATGGAAACATATCAATGAAATAGACAAGTATGGAAGAATCAGAACAAATTGGATTCAATAACTCAGTACTTAATAAAGATAATGGATAAAAAGTAAAAAAGTCACATTTGAAAAGAATTGTTAGAAAAATTGGAAAGCAGTCTTGTTATTTAAGTTTATGCAGTGTTTTAGATATCCCAGTAAACTTAGATTTGTGACCTGAACGTTAAATTAATATTCATATTCAATCCACAAACTGCACTAGACTCAGTTGTTTCTGTTCCAGAAGTTCCACCTTGGAACTTCTAAGCTTCCGCTAGTAAAATTGTGCCTAGAGTTCTTGCTCCCTGCTGGCTGCTCTAGCATTGCTTCACTTTCTCTCTGGCCATCTTCCAACTGCTCTGTCTTCTCCACTCTCTCATTCCAGTTCTAGAACCAAAATCAAGTCAATACATTGTCACTGCTGCTGGAAAGGATGTGCTTTCCCTGGCCACCTGCCCTAAGTTTCTTGTCCCTTCCCATTGAAATGTTAAATTCCCTGTGGGGCAGGAGCAGTGTTTGACTGGAATAAGGATGCTTTTTATTTATTCATACCATGAAACATTTCAAAGAAAGCCAGCTTTTCACAAAAATGGTTGTGGAGCGATTTCCTATCCAAAACAGGATAGATATAAAAAACAAAATAAATCATTTAAGCTACAAAAACAAGAGCCAAAAGTTGTTTAGAGAAAAATTCTAGATCTAATATCTTTAAGTATCTGATATCTAATACATTCAGGCAACTAATCACTTAACAAATATTTATCAAGTGCTTCTTGTTGTTCAGTCTTATCAGTCTCTTTAATGACCCCTTTGGGGTTTTCTAGGCAAAGATACTTGAAGTGGCTTACCATTTCCTTCACCAGCTTGTTTTATGGATGAGGAACTGAGGCAGGCAAGGGTAAGTGACTTGCCCAGGGTTACTTAGCTAGTAAGTGTCTGAGGCTGCTTTTGAACTTAGAACACTGAATCTGGAGTCAGGAAGGCCTATCTCCTGTGCCATCCCACTGCCCCTCTTATTCATTGTATACCAAACATCAAGCTGCTAGGTGCCAAGGATAAAAATAACAAGGAAAAACAATCCCAGCTTTTAAGACACTTTCATTTTAATGAAGACAGATAGTTACAGGATGACTATAGAGAGATTAAATACAAATAAATAAAAAACAGTTAAATATAATTTAGCTTGGGAAGGAGAGTCCTAGCAGTTGAGGGAACCAAGGCAGGTTTCATGTATTGAAGGAAGATCAGTAATTCTGTGAGATTGGAGTGTATTCTAAACATCAGGGACAGATGGCCAGTAAAAAGGGGAAGATGGCATGTCATGTATGAGGAACAGTGAGAAAGAAAGCCAGTTTTGCTGGGTCACAGGAGTGTGGGACAGGGAAGCAACTTGAGACTGGAAAGATTGAGATTAGGTTGAGATGGGCTTTTAAGGTTTTTTTTAAGGTTTTTTTTTTTTGCAAGGCAAATGGAGTTAAGTGACTTTCCCAAGGCCACACAGCTAGGTAATTATTAAGTGTCTGAGACCAGATTTGAACCCAGGTACTCCTGACTCCAGGGCTGGTGCTTTATCCACTGCGCCACCTAGCCGCCCCTAGATGGGCTTTTGTAGATAGCTAAATAGGGAAGTATATTTGATTCTAGAGAAAGTATGGAGCCACTGATACTGATATTGAAAGTCACATGATAAAATCTATATTTAAGGAAAATCATATTGGTAGCAGGGTGTAAATTGGACTAGAATAAGGGAAAACTTGAGGCAGTTATATCTTTGCAGTAATCTTTGTAAGAAATGATAATGATTTGTCCTAAGGTAATATTTGTGTGAATAAAGAGGGGAGGGGTCACCATCTTCCAAGTCTCTTAAGCTTGCAACCTGGGTATCATTTTTGACTCTTCTAATTCTGTAATTTCTCATATCCAGTCTATTGCCAAGTTCTATTGATTTTATTTTATTATTTTTTTATTTTTTTATTTTTTATTTTTTGCAAGGCAATGGGGTTAAGTGGCTTGCCCAAAGCCACGCAGCTAGGTAATTATTAAGTGTCTGAGACCGGATTTGAACTCAGGTCCTCCTGACTTCCAGGGCTGGTGCTCTATCCACTGTGCCACCTAGCTACCCCTTGATTTTATTTTTGTCACATCTTTCACACATGCTTCATTCTCTCCTCTGACACTTGCCACCCCTTCCAAGAACCGAACCTCAATTTCCAGATGGCCTGTACCGTTATAGTATCTGGCTTGTGTATCTCTGTCAGTCTGTTTCTCCCCACTGCTGTCCATTCTCTACATATCTGTCAAAGTAATTTTCCTAAAGCACTGATTTAACCATGTCACACTCCCCTGAATCCCATTTTTCCCCAATAGCTTCCTATTACCTCCAAGAGGATAAGATCTTCCTTTTGACTTTCAAAGACTCATATCTAATCTACCCTGTTCTTCTCTGTTTTCTAGTTTTCCTATACCTTACCACTCCATCTCAAACTCTACAACAGCTTCCTTTCTATTCTTCAGCAATATACTGATATTTTCACTGGCTAGCTCTCATTCTTGAAAGTTCTCCCTTCCTATCTGAGCCTCCTTGTTCCTTAGCTTCCTTCAAGTTCCAGCTAAAACTGTACTTTCAACAGGAAGTATTTTCCAGTTTCTCTTCATTCTAGTTCCTTCCTTCTGTTTATTTTAAATTTATCCTGAATATGGCCTTTTTATTTATATAGTTTTTGTATGTTTCCTCGATTTAGATTGTGAGCTCCATGAGAGCAAGTGCCTTTCATCTTTATTTGTATCCCCACTGCTTAGTGTGGTTCTTTGAACATAGAAGGGATTTAATCAATATTTATTGACTGATGATTTGGTAATTGGGTATATGGGATAAGAGATAATCAGGAACAAATTTTTAAAAAAGAACCAAAAACTATTAGCAATGTCATGTAGAGGGGCAGCTAGGTGGTAGAGTAGATAGAACACCGACCCTGGAGTCAGGAGGACCTGAGTTCAAATCCAGCCTTAGATACTTAATAATTACCTAGCTGTGTGACCTTGGGCAAGTCGCATTTTTGTCTTGCAAAAAAAAAACAACCCAGAATTATTCTGCTTGACATTATTTTAGGTCACTAATATTAGGAGAAATGAAAGTCAAAACAGTTCTCAGGTTTCTTGTCACACCCAGCAATTTGGCAAAGATGGCAAGTTCCTTTTCGATGCCCATATTCTTATCTTTCTTAAGTATCCTGTTCATTCCAAAGGGGTCTTGGAATAGGAAAATGTGAAGACAGTGTATTCATTAAACTTTTCTCCTTGTACTATTGTATGTATTCAAAACAATACTTTAAACTTGTTTAATTCATTGCTTTGAGAGAGGTTGGACCACAACTTATTTATTCCTTTAGGGTAGAATATGATTATTAGAAATATATAACTTTTAACAAGTTCACTATGACAGTAATAAATTTTCTTCTGTAATAAGTATATGAATATCTTACAGTAGTCACATTAATTTGATTTTACTTCTAATCCTTCTGCTTTAAGAACTCATTTAAATCCAAGATGACTTCATCTTTCTGAGTTGGCTATACTTCTTTTTAGTCTTAAGAAAATTTATTCTCTGTGGTAGAATGTTTCTTTTCTCCTGGACTGCAATTTTCCCACTTTGTCTACCTTAAAATGTTTGACAGGTAGAACTACTAAAGCCTAATAATGAATTTTTACTTTGAAATGGGGCATCATGAGAATTTTAGACTGTTACAGGTAGAAGGGATTTTTAAATACCCAAATTTTATGAAGTATTGGCTTCTGCCCCAATTAAAAATTATAAGATTTAGAGGACATAGAACATTTCTTTTCAGGAAGAGATGAGGAATGTCTTGTTTAGAACCTATAAATAACTTAAGACATATTAGTTTTAATATATAGCCTTTAGAAGGAAAATGAGTTATGACACATTTTATAGAGGAGAAAGTAACTGAAGTTTGAAATGGTTGCCCAATGAGTAATGGATAAAATCTAGTTGAATGAAGTAAATTAAGATATTTTGCCAAACAGAAGTAATGATAGTTTTGGATGGAATAGGGAGACAAGGGGAAAAGAGAAGTCTGTATATCAGGATATTATTAATATAGAGAGGTACAGAAAGATTTCAATTTCCCCTTAATCCTTGCTGTAAAGTATAAGAAATCAAAGTGTTATGTTTCATGTCAATGAGAAGATAAACATTTATTCTTTATTATTTAGAAAGTTTTCTTTAGAGATTAAATATAGTCAAACAGAAAAACATTTAAAGAAAGTATCTCCCGACTTTTTAAAAAGTTACCAAACTCTTCTGTTTTCTTAATTCAGACATTTTCTATAGTCACATATTTACTAAATTATAGTTAATACCTTTTTGTCTAGACTTGCATCATCAACTCATACTTATTTTTTGCAATGCTCTGTGGTTTTTCTACTTAAATTCTTTCAGTACAATCTGGTATCATTGACTTTTTCCCCAGTAATCTCACTACTTTGAGGTTTGATCTCTTGGTTATTCCCTTTTTTTTTTGAAAGCTTTTATTTATTTTGAGTTTTACAATTTTCCCCCTAAACTTGCTTCCCTCCCCCACCCCCCCACAGCAGGCAATCTGTTAGTCTTTACATTGTTTCCATGGTATACATTGATGTAAGCTGAATGTGATGAGAGAGAAATCATATCCTTAAGGAAGAAAAATAAAGTATAAGAGATAGCAAGATTACATAATAAGATAATGAGCTTTTTTCCCCTAAATTAAAGGTAATAGTCTTTGGTCTTTGTTCAAACTCCACAATTCTTTCTCTGGATACAGATGGTATTCTCCATAGCAGATTGCCCAGAATTATCCCTGATTGGGGCGGCTAGTTGGCAGAGTGGATTAGAGCACCTGCCCTGTAGTCAGGAGCAGCTGTGGCCTCAGACACTTCATAATTACCTAGCTGTGTGGCCTTGGGCAAGCCACATAACCCCATTTATCTTGCAAAAACCTTTAAAGTCCCTGATTGTTGCACTGATGGAATGAGCAAGTCCATCAAAGTTGATCATCACCCCCATGTTGCTGTTAGGGTGTACAATGTTTTTCTGGTTCTGCTCATCTCAATCAGCATCAGTTCATGCAAATCCTTCCAGGCTTCCCTGAATTCCCATCCTTCCTGTTTTTGTTTTTTCTTTTAGTATATTACTAAAATATTCTTGTTGAAGAGTAAGCATAATACCCCTCCCCCAAGAAAATATAGACCCTCATGGGAAATAAAGTAGAGGGAAAAAAAATGTGTTTCAGTCTGTGTTCTGATTCTATCTGCTCTGTCTTGGGTGGTTCACATCTTTCTGATAAGTCCATCATAAAAGTTACTTCCATATTTTTCCACTGTTGCTGATTGTAATTCCCTCCATCCATTCTTTCCCACTACCATATATTATATTTTCTCTCTCCTTTCACTCTGACCTCTAGATTATTCCCTTTGTACAATAATTGTGCAATCATTTACTTTTTAGGTTTTTTTTTTTTTTTGCAAGGCAAATGGTTTTAAGTGGCTTGCCCAAGGCCACACAGCTAGGTAATTATTAAATATCTGAGACCGGATTTGAACCCAGGTACTCCTGACTCCAAGGCCGGTGCTTTATCCACTACGCCACCTAGCCGCCCCAATCATTTACTTTTTAAAAGGGATAGTGTGGTACGATTATTAGAGTACTAGCCGAGAAAATCTAAATTCAGTTACTACTTCAGGCTTGACTCTAGGCAAATAGATTAACCTCATCTGATTAATGGATAATAGACAGTAGATAATAGATACTATGAGGACCAAATGGAACAAACTTAGTAAAATTCCATTTAGAAATTAAAACAATATAGAAATATGAATAGTTGTTGCTTCTTAAATACTTCATAGATATTTTTTGTTTTACAAGGAGTTTTTTTCTATTAGCATTTGTTGTAACTAATTGATTCACTGTAGTTTTGGGTTTTTGGGGATTTTTTTTTTTTTTTAGGTTTTTGCAAGGTAAATGGGGTTAGGTGGCTTGCCCAAGGCCCCAAAGCTAGGTAATTATTAAATGTCTTGAGGCCGGATTTGAACCCAGGTACTCCTGACTCCAGGGCTGGTGCTCTATCCACTGTGCCATCTAACTGCCCCCTTCACTGTAGTTTTTGGTTTTTATTTATTTTTTTTGCATTCTCATTCACTAATTTATATATGAGTATGTGTGTTCATATTCATTTTTACATGAAATCTCCATTGTTGCAAAGAGCTTTGAAGTGAAGAGGAAATGAGAACAGAAAGAGAGAGGATTGAATGGTCTGTGAAACTATCTAAATCATTAAGGAAGAAGATAATAGAAGAGAAAATAGAATTAAAAAGATAGATTTTTGAAATGCCTATGGGTAATTAATTACAAATTGAGATGTTCTGATGGCAGTTGATGTGAGACTAGAGTTCAGGAGAGAGTTTAGGGCTGGGGAAAAATATACATATATATATATATGTATATATATATATATATGAATCATCTGTATAAAGATGACAATTGAACCTTTAGGAGCTATTGAGGTAACTAGATGAGATCATAAAGAGCAGAGTTCTTAATTTGATATCTGTGAATCCCCATGAATTTTTCATATGAATTTCAGGGAAATTTGTGAACTTATCTGATTAATTTTTTTTTGGTAATGTTATATAAGTGTTTTTAAAAAATCCTGAAAAGGGGCCCATAAACTTCACAACTCTTAAGAGGTTCAATGACTGAAAAATATCCTAGATCCCCTGGTATAAAGGGCATAAAATGAGGACCCAGGACAGAATGGGGAAACTTATGGTTAGTGGGCATAATCTGGAGAAAAATCCAACTAAGTTGTACAGGTCAAAGGAGAACCTCAAAGAGTGTTTGTTTCAAAAACCTAGAGAGGAGAAAATAACCAAGGCAAGAAAGTTATTGATATAATCAAGGGCAGCAGGTCACAAAAGATGAGAATTGAGCAAAGGTCATTAGATTTAGCAATTAAGAGATCATTGCTGATTTTGGAGAGAACAGTTTCAATTGTATGAAGAGAGTGGAAGTCAGATTGCAAAGAGTTGCAAATGAAATTAAATAGAGATAGCAAGTATAGATGGCTTTCTCAAGGAGTTTAGCCTGAGGAATAGTGCTTTCTATACTCTCTTATTTTCTCATCTTTCTTTCACTTCTTAATTCTTTGAAATATGGCTTTTAGCCTCTTCCCTTAACTGAAATTGCTCTCTTCAAGATTGTTACTCATCTACTGATTGCCAAGTCCTTATCAACTTTTGTTAGTTTTCATAATTAGTAATTACTTTAATACAATTCTTTTCTTCTTAGCTTTTTGTGCCAGTGTTCTTCTTGTCTGTCTTCTTTCTGGCTGTTCCTTAGTCTTTTATGCTAGATCATCACCCATATCCTGTCTTACATATGTAGTGCATGTATCTAAATGATTTTTTTTTCTGTCCTTGGCCTTCTCTTTTCATTCTTTCCCTTTCTTTCTAGAGGCTTAAGGTGCAGTCTCTTTTCAGCATAAGAGATCCCTTTATTTTCCAGGTGAATTCACATATCCTGTTGTTTAAATATGAAAACAATTTTACCACTGTCACCCCCCCCCCAGCCCTTTCTACAAGGGAAAATGATTGACCAAACTTTTGTGGGGGGGAATAGGAGTTGTGCCAAATATGGGGCAAATGAAATTTTCTTTTGGATGTTTAGAACTTCCTGAGAAGGCTTGTTTCAAAGACATGGTGATTGTATACAGAAGATAGAATAGAGGACAGTTAAATGGATTTAACAAGGACTTTTTAAAAATAATTCTTCTTAGCAGATAAGTTTTGCTGGAGGTTGGATCAAAAGCTCAAGGGACTTTCAAGTGCCAAGATGATGGAGTGAAGATGTAACTCCTTGAAGTTCTTCCAAATTCCTTACCAAATACCAAATTACTCCCCAAATAATGTTGAAACTTTGTCAGAACTGATCTAGGATCAGGAAAGAAGTTTACTAACACAGTAAGAAAGTTTTGTCACCAGAGCAGCGCTAGCAGCCAGCTTCACAGCATAGGGCTTGCAGCAAGGTCCATAGCCTGGGACAAGAGGACAGCAATGTCAAAACAAAATGTATTTTGATCTGAGACCCAAAAAGAACTCCTAGAAGAACTAAAAAGATTTTTTAAAAAAACAAATTAGAGAAGAGAAAGAAAACTTGGAAAAAGAGATGAGAGCAATAGAAGAAAATCATGAAAAAATAGACAAGAGCATATAAAAAGATATAGAAAACTTCATTAAGGAAAATAACTCCCTAAGAAATAGAATTGGCCAAGTGGAAAAGGAAGTACAAAAAGTTCACTGAAGAAAACAATTCCTTAAAAATTAGAATTTGGCAAGTGGAAATTAATGATTTTGTAAGACATCAAGTGGTGATAAAGCAAAAGAAAATGGGAAATTTCTCATTGGAAAAAATAGACCCAGAAAATGATCCAAGGAAGATAATTTAAGAATTATTGGACTACCTGAAATCCATGATTTTTAAAAAGAGCCTGGATATCATCTTTCAAAAGAGGATGATTCAAAAAATTATCATCAAAAACTGAACCAGAAGGCAAAATAGAAATTGAAAGAATTCATTGATCACCACCTGAAAAAGCAAAAACTCCTGGGAATATCATAGTCAAATTCCAGTGCCCACAGGTCAAGGAGAAAGTCCTACAAGTGGCTAAAAAGAAGCAATTCAGTATCATAGAGCTATAGTCAGGATCACACAGATGAAAAAAACTGGAGAGCTTAAAATATGTCATTTTGGAAGGCAAAGAAGTTAGGATTTAATCACAAATCATCTACCAATATAATATTTCAGGGAAAATGAATATTTAATGAAATAGAGAATTTTAAAGCATTCCAATTAAAAGACAAAACTGAATGAAAAATTTGATCACCAAATACAAAACTGAAGGGAAACATAAAAAAGGTAAAAAGAGTCAAAAAGAGAACATAAAAGACTAAACTTAAATTTAGAATGCTTGTTTTTCCATATAGTAAATTAATATTTGTAATTCTTAGCAGTTAGAAAGAGTATACATAGACAGAAGATGTGACTTTGGAATAATATTTGTCAATAGATAAAGCTATATGAATGCAGTAAAACACTTTCCTTTTTTTCTTTTTTTTTAATTAAAGATTTTATTTAGAGTTTTACAATTTTCCCCCCTAATCTTAACTTCCCTCCCCCCACCCCCACAGAAGGTAGTTTGTCAGTCTTTACATTGTTTCTATGGTAAACATTGATACAAATTGAGTGTGATGAGAGAGAAATGATATCCTTAAGGAAGAAACAAAGTATGAGAGATAGAAAGATCAGACAATAATATATCAGGGTTTTTTTTTTCTTAATTTAAGGTAATAGTCCTTGGTCTTTGTTCAAATTCCGCAGTTCTTTCTCTGGATACAGATGGTATTCTCCATTGCAGACAGCCCAAAATTTTTCCTGATTGTTGCACTGATGGAATGAGCGAGTCCATCAGAGTTGATCATTGCCCCCATGTTGCTGTTAGGGTGTACAGTGTTTTTCTGGTTCTGCTCATCTCACTCAGCATCAGTTCATGCAAATCCTTCCAGGCTTCCCTGAATTCCCATCCCTCCTGGTTTCTAATAGAACAATAGTGTTCCATTACATACATATACCAAAGTTTGCTAAGCCATTCCCCAATTGAAGGACATTTACTTGATTTCCAATTCTTTGCCACCACAAACAGGGCTGCTATGAATATTTTTTGTACAAGTGATGTTTTTACCCTTTTTCATCATCTTTTCAGGGTATAGACCGAGGAGTGGTATGCTGGATCAAAGGGTATGCACATTTTTTTTTACAAATAATGTTTTTTATACATTAATAAAATATTCTTAAGAGTAAACAAAATATCCCCCTCCCCCCCAAAATATAGACTCGCTTGAGTGATAAAGGAGAGAGAGAAAAAAATTAAAATTAAAAAAAATAGTAATAATTGTGGGTATGGCCAGGTGGCGCAATGGATGGAGCACCAGCCCTGGAGCCACGAGCACCTGAGCCCATATCTGGCCCCGTACACCCAACAGTCACCCAGCCATGTGACATGCAAACCACCCCAACCCCACTGCCCTGCAAAAACCAAAAAAAAAGAAAGGGAAAAAAAGACCCAAAATAAAATAAAATAAAATATTAATAATAGTAGGGGTGGCTGGGTGGCGGACAGAGCATTGGCCCCTGAGCCAGGAGCACCTCAGGCACTCAACAAATCACCCCGCTATGCCCCAGGCAGGCTACCCAGCCCCATTTGCCCTGCACCCCCCCAAAACAACAACAAAAAAACCCAACAATAATAATAATGATAAATGTGCTTGAGTCTTTGTTCCAACACCAACAACTCTGTTGTGGGTGGATCACATTCTTTATGATAAATCCATCACAAGTTACTTCCATATTTTTTCAACGTTGCCATTGTTGATCGCAACTCCCTCCTTTCATATTTCTCCACTACCATGTACTATATTTTCTCTCTCCTTTCACTCTGACTCTCCTGTAGGGTAGCTGAGTGGTGCAGCAGACAGATCCCTGGCCCTGGGGCCAAAAGGCCCTGAGCCCCCATACCACCCCTTAGGCCCAGAATCCACCTGACCCTATGGTCCAGGACAGGCCATCCCATCCCAGCTCCTTGCAAGAATTAAAAAAGAAAATGTGTTATATCTGACCACTCTCCCCTCATGGTCCATTCTCTCCTCCTTTATTCACATCCCCACCCCTTCCCCCTGTCCCCCCCTCCTTCTTACTCCAGATGTCTATACCCCATTGAGTATATATGCTGTTTCCTCTCCTAGCCACCTCTGATGAGAGCGAAGATTCCCTCATTCCCCCTTGCCTTCCCCCATTCCATTTCATTGCAATAGCTCATTGTAATAAAGAAAAATCTTATTATATGAAATATCTTGGCCTATTCCCCCCCTCTCCTTTTTCTTTCTTCCATTACATTTCCCTTTTTTCCTATTAACTCCATTTTTATACCATATTTTATCTTCAAATTCAGCTTTCTCCTGTGCTTCAACTATAAAAGCTCCTTCTACCTGCTTTATTAACTGAGAAGGTTCATATGAGTATTATCAGTGTCATTTTTATCAGTATCATTTTTCTATGCAGGAATACATGCAGTTCATCATCATTAAGTCCCTCATATTTTCCCCTTCTCCTCCAATCTCTATGCTTCACCTGAGTCCTATGTCTGAAGATCAAACCTTCTGTTCAGCTCTGGCCATTCCAACAGGAACATTTGAAATTCCCCTGGTTCATTGAAAGTCCATCTTTTTCTGACTTGGGAGTTCTGGAACTTGACTATTAATATTTCTAGGGGTTGGCTTTTTGGGATCTCTTTCTGGGGGGCGGGATCAGTGGATTCTCTCCATTTCTATTTTGCCCTCTGCTTCTAGGTTATCAGGGCAATTTTCTTGGGGCTCTTTTCCTGATCATGACTTTGTTGTATTCCAATAATTTTTAAATTATCTTTCCTAAATCTGTTTTCCATATCAGTTGTTTTTTCAGTGAGATGTTTCACATTTTCTTCTAATCTTTTCATTTTTTTGGTTTTGAAGTAATGAATCCTGATTTCTCATAAATTCATCAATCTCCCTGAGTTCTATTCTTTGTCTGAAGGATTTGTTTACCTCAGAGAGATTTCTTATCTTTTTTCCCATCTGGCCAACTTTGCTTTTTAAAGCATTCTTCTCCTCAATAACATTTTGAACTGTTTTATTATCCATTTGACCTAAGCTGTATTTTAGCATGCTATTTTCTTCCACATTTTTTTGAATCTCCTTGACTAAGCTACTGACTTCATTTTCATGTTTTTTCTACATCTCTCTCATTTCTCTTCCCAGTTTTTCTTCTAACTCCCTCATTTGATTTTCAAAGTCTTTTTTGAGCTCTGTCATAGCCTGATCCTAATTTCTGTTTTTCTTGGAGTCTTTTAGATGCAGAAGCTTGTGTTTCCTCATCTCCAGACTGAGTATATTGATCCTTCTTGGGATCATAGATAATGTATTTCTCAATGGTTTCCTGTTTTTTTCTCTGCTTGCTCATTTTCCCAGCCTGTGCCTGTTTTGGGGGTGCTTCCTGAGCTTTTGGGACACTCCCACGAGGGTCTCAGTGTGTGAGGCTCTGTCCTCCCTCCTGGTCTGTGAATGACCATATACGCTCCCCTCTGCCACGGGGCTGAGGTGGAGGGGGCCCCTGCTGTTCTATTGGGGGGGGCCTAGACTGCGATCAGGATCTGAATGGGGTCAGAGCCCCAGAGTCCTGTTCTAGGGGCAGAGGACAGAGCTCTGCAGTCTCTCTCTCTCTTCACTCCCTTCCCTGGGCTCAATGGGCTCATTCCCTGGGGGCTCCTGCTTACAGGCTCCACCTGCTTCTGTTCCTGTGTTCCTGGACCTGGACTGGGGAGCTACTGCTGTGTGCCCTGAGGGCTGGAGAGGTCCTGTCCTGTGTCTCCGCCCCCCCCCTTTCCCCAATTTGTGCCCGGTGCTCCCCGGGATGTAGGTCAGGAAATCCCCCGCAGCTGTGAGCCGCAGCTCCCAGCACCCTGGAGCTGCCTTTGGGAGGCTGAAGTTCTTTCGTGGGGGGCCAGGGCAGGCTGCCCCTCCAGCTCTGGGGAGCAGAGCCTTTCTGTTCTTTTCCAAGTTACCTTGACTAGGAGAACTACCTCATTGGGTCCCTCTGTGGGTTCTGTCTCTCGAAAATTTAGTTAAAGTCCTTAGTTTCGAAGATTTATGAGAGAGCGCCTAAGACAGGATCCACTCTTGTCACCATCTTGGCTCTGCCCCCATCCCAATAAAATACTTTTCACACAATGTCAGATCTAAACAATTAGTAAAATATTGTTTGTGGCTAGGTTGAACCAATATAATAAAAATGACAATTCTACCTAATTTAATTTATTCAGTGCCATACCAAAGTACCAAAAAATTTTTATAGACCTTTTAAAAATCAAGGGAATCAATAGGAGAAAAATGTGAAAGAAAGTGGTTGAGCTGTACCAGAACTAAAAACTGATTACAGAGTACTTAATTATCAAAACATTCTGGTACTGGCTAAGAAATAGAATGATGGATCAGTGGAATAGATTAGATACACATTGCATTATAGAAAATTACTATAGTAAGCTAATCTATGATAAAGCTAGATCTAAGCTTCTGAAAGAATTCATTGTTACTTTATGGATTATTATTTAGTCTGCATGAGATGAAGCAACAGGCACTTATTCAATATTTACTTCATGTCAAATGCTACTGAAATTAAGAACAAGCAAAAAACAACCCAGTTTTTGCCTTCAAGGAACTTACATTCTTATGGGGTGGGGTGCAGGGTACAACATGTAATTAGTAAGTTCATATAAGAAGTTTGGAAGGGGAGATGTTCATAAACAGTGGAAATATAAAGGCTTCCTGCAGAAGTTAGACTTTGTGCTGAGACTAAAAAAAAGGCCAAGGGAATCAAGTAATAGAATGGAAGTGCAGAGCATTCCTGGCATGAGAGGACAGCTAATAGCATCCAGCCTGAAGGTGGAGTGCCCTCAAAAAGGACTTTCAAATAGTCCAAGTACATGGAGAAGGGTACAAAGGAATCAGTTTGTGAATGACTTTAAACACCAAACAGAGGAGAGTTTTGGTAGGTAATAGAGAAAAGCAAAGTCCTTAAAATTCATTGGGGGGGTGGTTATATGGTAGAGGCAGCTAGGTGGTACAGTGTATAGAGCACCAACCCTAGAGTCAGGAGGATCTGAGTTCAAAAATCAGACCTCGGGCACTTGATACTTACTAGCTGTGTGATCTTGGTCAAGTCACTTAACATTAAGTGCCTAGCATCCAGGGCCAGCTCCAGTTCCATTGGACCCAGATGACTCTGACTGTAGAGGAGAAAGTGAGCTGGTGAGGTAGCACAGTATCCCTCACTCTAAGGCAGTTCACGTCCTTACCATGTTAGCACCTCCCTGATGTCATGGTCTTTTATGAGAATCATATGTTAAGAACTATGTTTCAGAAAAACTGGTAGTTCAATGGAAGATAATTGGAATGAGTTAGATCAGGGAATCACTTAGTTGATTGAGAAGGGATGGAGATCTAGTTTGTGAACTAGGGGTAGGAGTAGAAAGGGAAACATTCAAGATGCATGGATGTCAGAGGGATAAGATTTGGCAGTGGATTGTATCTTTGGTGAGTGAGGATGACACTGAGGTAATGAGCCTGGGTTGCTGGGAGGATGGTGGTACCCTGGACAGTTATAAGAAAATTTTAAAAGGGTTAATGTTTGGAGAGTATAGTGAGGTAGGGGTTGGAAGAGAGGTGACAAAGATGGAAATATTTTGGACATTTTGGTCAATTTAATAAATGTTAAAAATCCATACTTTATATAAATAGAAATATTTTTATTATCACTACCTAGGTTCCTTTTTTTTTAAGGTTTTTTTCAGGCAATGGGGTTAAGTGGCTTGCCCAAGGCCACACAGCTAGGTAATTATTAAGTGTCTGAGACCGGATTTGAACTCAGGTACTCCTGATTCCAGGGCCGGTGCTCTATCCACTGCACTGCCTAGCTGCCTCCTAGGTTCCTTTTTAAAAAGTTTTTCTAAGGCTTAGTATTCTGTGCTTTCTTTTAAATCAATCCCTTTACTCACCTGTGATATTTTTATTTTTTCTGCAATTAGTTGAATTCTAGTGCCTTTTTAACCTTAAAAGATAATGTTTGGGTTGTAAGGGAATAAGTAAATATAATAAGTCATAGCATGAGGATGTCAGCTTTGAGATGTTGAGGTATACTTTAACACATCCCCTTTTTTTTACTTTATTTTCATTTGTTGATCAAGGAAGTAAATGCAGTAGATAACAAAGCTGAGCAATTTGAGACTGAACATTAAGGCAAAAGGCAAATCACTGAAAAACCACTTGTTGGAGAATTACTAAAAGATTTTAGCAAATAGTTTTGAATCTTATAGATGACTTACTATAAAGTTTTCAGTTTGGAATGTGATTGATTTTTTTCTCTGAATTTTCAAGTACTCTGTTGTGAATTTGAAATTAAGAAAAATCATCAAAACCAGTATGTCAAAGTTGATAAGATCCTTTAATGCTGAAACTCACATTTTAGCAACTTTGCTATTTTCCCCTTCTAAACCTAGATCTGTGACACTATCTTTTGGAGAATTACTTTGATCAGTGAAGCTAACAGAGACTTTTTCCTTTATGTTCTAGTTTGGAAACACCTGCTACTGCAATTCAGTTCTTCAAGCACTTTATTTTTGCCGTCCATTTCGGGAAAAAGTTCTAGCTTACAAGAGTCAACCTAGGAAGAAAGAGAATCTTCTTACGTGCTTAGCAGATCTCTTTCACAGTATAGCCACTCAGAAGAAAAAGGTTGGAGTAATACCTCCTAAGAAGTTCATAACAAGGTTACGAAAAGAAAATGGTAATTCTTTTACTTCCAGTATACTTGTATCAATTATAAACTAGTCCTACAAGGTTTACATACTTGAATAAGAATTACTTTGTTTTCAGGATATTCAAATTAAGATTTTATTTAACTTAGTTCCATGAATTATGCATATCCTTTAGTGAGAATGAGAATTTTGTGTATTCTTAAAGGATTCTTATTGTGTAAATATTTCTATAATAAAATATATTGTTTTTTAAAAAATACTATTTTTTGAGGAAAAGTCAGGTCATCATTATGTTGGTATTTGTTGATAGGATCATAGGATATAGTGATGAACTTAATATTATAGATGATTACAGAGTTCCAAAAACATAAATTGATATTTCTTATTCATTCAGTTAGTAAATAGTGGACTCTGTACCTGAACAAAGAAATACTGAATAATTTCCACTATTCTATCATCCCTAATTCACTTCTTTGCATTTAAATTCAAACAGCATTTTAAGGCTGAATTTTTTTAATTTTGGCAAAGTTTAGCATAAGGGCATAGGTTTCTGTCTAGGCAAGAATTATAAATAAATGCTACCCTATTTTCTCTTTTTTTCTTCCTTTCCTGCTTGAACTATTTACTGTAATCAAAATGTCTTGAAAGTGAGTTACAATTTTCTTCAACCTTAACCCAAATCAGTTTTAAATCCCTTTGATATTGGTAAATAGTTCAGAAACTGAAGAGTTAGTAATAATTTGCCTTATTCTCACTTGATAATGAACACAAAAGCTCTATTTTAGTTATCTAAATAATGAAGTTAAATAAATGATACCTAGTTCCACAAGTGAATTATTGGTTCAGAGGATACAAATCTTGATTCCCATTAATACATTCAACAAATATTTATCAAGTACCCATTGTCTATGAAGATGGCACTGTGTTTCTTGGTGCAGAACTGGTGTAAGATTCTGAAAACAATGATATATATATATATTTTTTTTTAAGATAAATTTCCTCATCATTCCATTAACTAAACTTTCCCTTTGATTTTATTAGCAGTCAGGAAATATAGTGGATAATAATAGTAGCTAATATTTATATGACATTTTAAGATTTGCAAAGAGCTTCATAAGTAATTCATTTTAGCTTTATAGCAACCCTGGGAGATTGATGCTTTATTCTCCCTGTTTCACAGATGAGAAAACTGAGGCAGAGGCTAGAGTGCTTGAGTTAAGTTTAAGAGCAATTGAATTTGAATCCTGCTTCAGATGTGTACTAGCTGTGTGATCCTAGGCAAGTCATTTAATCTCTCTAATCTTGAATTTTCTTGTTTATAAAATGGGAACAATAATAATAATAAATGCATCTGCCTTACAGGGATATTGTGGGGATCAGGTGAAATTAATATATGAAAAGCACTTTAACCAACTTTTAAAGTGTTATATAAAATGTTAGCTAATAAGTACTAGCTTTAATTCAAAAGTTGGTTTTTTTAAAAAAAATTATTCTATTCTAGAATTCTATAAACGTGCCTTCATTGATTATTTTTAAGCCCCTCAGCTACAGAGAGCATAATAATATTTGTAACTGTTTTGTGATTATGTATTTGCCATTCTGTTTTCTGAGTTTAGGAAAATTGTTTAGTTTAGAAGCTAAGTATTTAAAATTTTTATCTAGTCCATTCTTTTGTCAGAATTTTAAAAACTTGAGGGAGTTATTTTGTCATGCATTTACCTTTATTGTCAGTCAAATATTGCTTTTGTGTATATGTGAATCCCACATATGTGCATGATTATTTTTGTAAAATCAAGTTCAGTTCCTATTAGATCATGTCATATGTCCAGTATATTTTATATTTCAATTAGTATGAACTTTTGAAATAGTTAATGCCTATAATGAATTTTGAGTTCTAAATTTTTAATTCATAAAAAGGAGGATTGTTTTATTTGCAAGGGATTATAGATGATGCTATTCTAAAGCTTTGTCCTCTATAGATGTAAACTGTATTTGAAATAGATTCTGAAATAACATTGTCATATAAAATATGTCCTCTATGCTCAATTCTATGAGCATTTATTAAACATTTTAAACATTTAAAAAAATTTGAGTTATCCATTTTCTCCTTCCCCTTCCCTCCTTGAGAAGGTAAGCAATTTGGTATAGATTATACATGTGTATTAATGCACAATACTTCCATGTTAGCCTGTTAAGAAATAAAATGAATATCAACTGTTGGTTTTTCTCAATAATTCTGTTAAGAGTAGTTTGGTAAATATTAGTGTTTCAACTCTGGCTCTGGTTGGTGTTCTGTTCCAGTGCTTGTTCCTTCCCCTACTTCCATTTCTGCATTTTCACTATTCATTGCAGAAGGAATCAGCACACAGTAGGCACTTGATTGAAACCATGCATATGCAGACTTTCAAGTAGCATAATGTTCAGAACATTCCCCATATGTTAATAGTTGCAAGCATTTTCATTTTTTGAAGCAAACGTTATAATAGAACTAACTACATTTTGGATTCCAAAAAGAGGTATTAGTACTCTGCTTTCACAGCACCATTAATCTAGTATAACTATAATCCATTGTCAGTCATTGTAACTCCACTATGAGTTTGACGTCACTTTGTGGACAGATATGTCCAGCTGGAGGTAGAGAATCTTTGGAAGCTGGAGAATCTTTGGTTCTAGTCTTGGAGCTCCATCTCAATATGATTTCAATTATATTGTTCAAGTCCAATGGCTTGTATCTTTTTTCACTCTTTAATATTGTGTGGTAAAATGATGGTCTGCTTATGTCAAAAGTCATTCTGTAGACTTTTTTTTAAAACACTTTGTCATGGGATAAGTCTCTGTACAAACTATTAAATCCACACATGTGATATATAACCTAGGGCATTGTGCCAGACTTGCATATCTACCATCTTCATAATTGAAGAAGGTGTCACATTTAACTTCCTGAGAAATAGCAGGATCAAGCTAGCTTTATGCAAAAATGTATTAACTTCAGACGGTCACAGATAGATCTGTACTTTATGTAGTTCTTGGAAAAATATAATAAGAAGAATGACAAAATCTGTACAACAGAACCCAGCAGATATATATATATATATATATATATATATATATATATATATATATATATATGCATGCAGTTATTATGCATAGTATTGTTGGATGCTTGACAAAAAGAGTAATAATTGTGGTGACTTCCAAGGAATACTCATTCCAATTTTCAGGGACAGGTTATAATCATGAAAAAAAAATTTAATAGTTCTATGAGTGGTTAGAGACTTTTGAGATAGTGATGAGTTTTAAAGAATGGGTAGGATTTGAATAGGTGGCATTCTAGATAAGCACAAAGTAGAAATATGAGAAAGAAATTATGAATTTTGGTTAATGGGACTGTAGTTTTCACCATATTGCCAAAGGAGTCCATTACTTAAGCAAGTTATGAATCTCTAATCCAGTTCAATGCCTTGTTTTTATAGATGTGGAAAAGATGGCCCAAAGCGTGATTTGCTCTAAATCTCACAACTAGTTAATACCATTCAATCTAGTTTTAGGGACAAGTTACTCAAGTTTTCTGACTTATATTTTAGTGCTCCTTTTACTTCATCAAACTTGCTTTAATAAGCAAAGCAGTGTTTTGATCATACATAGCTTTTATTTATTCATTGATCTCTCTCTCTCTTGTGACTTTTAATCATTTCATTTCTCTTTACCTCAGTTTCCTTTCTAGAAGAATGTGTATAATGATTGTTGTTCCTAAAAATTTGTGTGGTTCATTGTCTATGATAAAGTGATTGCATTATTTACTCATTTGTAAATATTCCTGAGACAATTGTGAATTATAAAGTAAAGTATGTTGTCTGAATAATAGGCTAATTTCTATAATGAAAACATGGCTTTTGGGGGGGGGGGGTAATGAAAACTTCTGTCATTGCCAGAAAAAATTTAGGAATGTTTTTAAGCATCTTTTTTTTTTACTATCAGTTATTTAAGAATATATTCAATATTACTTTGTATTTTCGGATATCCATACTTCCTTCCCTTAACTCAAGAATTATTTTCAAATCAACTATTCCTGATGTGTTACCAGCTTAACTATTCTGATTCTCTAAAAATTTTTTATTTTATATTACTATTTATATGAAGCTATGCTCCCTTTGTTAATAACTTAATATTAATTTGTCTTCATGTTTAGAACTTTTTGACAACTACATGCAGCAAGATGCACATGAGTTTTTGAATTACCTACTAAACACAATTGCTGATATTTTACAAGAAGAGAGAAAGCAGGAAAAGCAAAATGGTCGTCTACCTAATGGCAATATTGATAATGAAAATAACAACAGCACACCAGACCCAACTTGGGTTCATGAGATCTTTCAGGGAACATTAACTAATGAAACCAGATGTCTTACTTGTGAAACTGTAAGTTTTATGTTAATTTTTTTTTGCTTAGAAAATTATAATTATTCGTATTTTGTTGATAGAAAATGAGAGATAAATTTGAAAATTGTAATTTATCTTCATGAAAGAAATACTAGTATGAAATAAGATATTTCATATTCTTTTTTATTGCAATGTATTTTATAACTTCAAATGCTATTGAACTCACTAACAAATCAGTTAGTGATTTTAATAGTTCGAGTGTTTCTGTATTGCTCTAATGATATTCGTTGCAAAAGAATACATTATTAAAATGGAAGAAAGTACAGTAATCTCTGTTGTGGCATCCTAATTTTTTAAAAATCCCTTGTACCTTTTAAAGCATAAAAGTCTTAAGCTAATGGTTTCTAGGGTTTTATAACAGTTCATGGCAACACAAAATTTTTTTTAAAATTACAGCAATTTTATAAATATTAAAAGTGTAAAAAGCAGAAATAACATTTATTGATAGAATTCTTTAAAATTTCATAATTAATAATATTAAAGTTTTATGTGGGCTTATTTTTCCCATTATAAACTTTCTTAATGTGATGTCATGCTACTTTTAATTATTTTTCATCACCAACTGATTTCTATTTGATCTGAGAGAATTTGTATTTGATTTTTTAGCTTTTTTTTGCTTTGCTTTTATATTTCTGCGACTTAATTCTTTCATCTTTACTTGACTTTCATCTTTACTTCACCCCATTCGATTTTCTTTTCATTTCAGTTATTTATCAGTAAGGTAGTATTATTTAACTTTTTTAAGTTTGTTTGGTTTTTTTTGCAAGGCAATGGGGTTAAGTGGCTTGCCCAAGGTCCCACAACTAGTTAATTATTAAGTGTCTGAGGCCAGATTTGAACTCAGGTACTCCTGACTCCAGGACCGGTGCTCCATCCACTGTGCCACCTAACTGTCCCTATTATTTAACTTTTAAAAATAGTTATACTTATGTTTAATTGTTGAGTGTTTGAATAGTTTTCTGTAGGTTCTGTGATGATTAAATTTTTTTAATTGAAGTTTTGGGGAAAATCCAGACTGTTATATTGTATTTTCCAAAAAGAATGAGGTCAAATGTTGTTTAGTTTCACATGGATATACTTCATATTCAAGTGTTGTAAGAAATGTAATAACACACTTCATCTTTGTCATGAGATTATACTGACATTGCTAGTGGTAAATCATGCTAATAATTGAGATAATACGGATACTCAAATTTGACTTCATGCATTTGTCAAATTAAAGTAATTGCTAGGTTTATGTTCTGTTAGTCTCACTTATGCTGTTGACTTTGATTTGAACTTGTTTTCTTGGAAAAAGTGATTGTATTTATATTGGAGACTTAGTAGGGAAATATCCAATAATTTTGACTCTTAATTTTGTACTTTTCAAAGATTCTCAAGCTTGCCAGGTGTCTTAACTCAGATCTAAGGAGGTTTAGAGCTCACACAAGACAAGTAAAGCAAGTTAGGTTAATTGAAGAGAACTACTCAAAAAATGAAGAACTGTCAGGGAGAATGATGGAATTAATTACAGCAGATCTACTAGGTGGAATTATCTTCATGTTACAGGCTCCTTGAAGGGGCAGCGGAGAAATGGAATACTCTTTCCCAAACTAATAAAGAAATTCTGTTGGATTTTATAGTATTCTTATTTCCCCAGGCTTGGAAAAAAGGAGCCAGGACTAGGTACTAGTACTGATTCATGCTAGTGTGGACTAGCAAGACGCCTTGAGAATACAAGATAATTGATATTCAGAATCCCTGCCTGTAGCAATTCTTGCCTTAATTGTTGGTCTTGGAGTGACTCAGGGTTTTTTGAGATTTCCTGGGACTTCCTTTAACTGGCTTCTATGTTCTGTACTCTTGGTGGTGTTAGACTCTGCCCAGGGGTACATGAGACCAGCAAAATTCCCTAAGTGTACAACCATAACAAAATGTATTTTGGAAATGTTTAATACAATAAATAAAAATACAATTCAACACAGATAACACTTGTTTGTTGTTTAAATTGGTTGTTCTGAAGTAGTTTTTCCCTAAATTTGTATTTGTTGCTGAAATAAAAACCAAGACAATAACAATAGTAACAGTTATTTCATATTTCATATTTAATAAGGATAAAAAATTCATTTCTGTTTCATAGAAGAAAACCTCCCTGTGGAAAGTAGGGTCCATTGAATTAACACATTAACAATAGCTATTGCATGTGGCCTATTTCTTGTAACTGAAACTGCTGAGACATTCAAGTTGTAAAGAAATAAAATATTTGAATTAAATAAAAACCTAGTTCTTGTAAATTAAGGGGTTTTTGGGGTTTTTTTTTTTTTAGGTTTTTGCAAGGCAAACGGGGTTAAGTGGCTTGCCCAAGGCCACACAGCTGTAAATTAAGTTTTGAGAGAGTAGGCAACTACTTGACAAAGTCTTTAGAGGGCTGACCGGAAATATAGAAACTGTTCAAATTCACAACCATCCTGATTGGGCTAAACCTGTGGGTGTTTGAGCCATAGCCAATTATATGCAAATTTTTAGATAGGTGAATACTTGGAGGGGGCAGCTAAAAATATGAATTAAACGGATCTGAAACTACATTGAAATTTGGAACTAAGCAGATGTGAGGATACTCAGTCTACCAAGAAGTTTATTTGCATAAGCTAGGAATAAAACCCAAGTCTAATGCTTCTAATTATGATTTTTTTTTCTTCCATTATTCCCAGCTACCTTTCTTCTAATTAAAGGGTAGTCACAGAGACTTATTGTTTGTGCAGTTGTTTTGTCATGTCTGCCTCTTAATGAACCCATTTGGGGCATTCTAGCCACTATCACAGAGACAGGAATTGAATTATATATGGCCACTGAAGTTCCTGATAACTTCAAAATTCTGTGATCCTTTGAGAGAAGTTATATGAAAAATGAGACCTCATTTATCATGTTCTTTAATATTTGTCTTAGTTATTGAAATATAGAATTCCAAAAAGTAATCTTCAACTTAGTTAAAACCATAGGTTTAGACAGCCTGGTTGTTTTGGTGCATCAGACATCATCCTGGTACCATTTAGTGAGAAAATATTTTATTTGATGACAGTATCTATGAAGAAATTGCTTAAATATAGAGAATATATATCACATCAGTAACATTCATAAGATGATGTATTTCAAAGCTTTTTTAATTTATATGTTCATAATAGCATTTTATTTACTTTGATTGTTGACTGGGATTTTCTAATTAGCTGAATTTTCTGCTTAAGAACAAAATTTTCACACCCTTAGTTGGTAAAAATTATAAATTATAAAAATTTTCAGGGCGGCTAGGTTGCGCAGTGCTTAGAACACTGGCCCTGGAGTCAGGGGTACCTGATTTCAAATCTGGCCTCAGACACTTAATAATTACCTAGCTATGTGGCCTTGGGCCAGCCACTTAACCCCATTGCCTTGCAAAAACCTTTAAAAAAATTATAAAAATTTTCTGAAATGTTCCAAAGAGGCTGTGTCACCCTATGAAAGTTTTGGAATATATTCTCCCTTCTGTAGTTGAAAATAATAATGCTTTTTATATATACTTGCTTTTTTAACTTTTGTATACTCTTTTTAAGCTTTTTTAAATGCTACATTCTGTTTATTCATTTAAAATATTAGTCATATATTAAAAAAGAATATTTCCAAAAGGACATAGTTCTTATAATTTTGAATCTTGGATGGCTGTAATTAACACATGTAAAAATCTTTCAGATTGACTTTATTTTTAGGTTAAGATCTTTCTGCCTTACTGATTAAGAGATGTATTTGTTAACATGTTACACACACACACACACACACACACACACACACACACACAGAGCGTGTGTGTGTGTGTATGTGTATAGGTATTTATATATATCTGTATATATACATATATACTATATATATATAATATAAAAACATTGAAAAAATTCTTTAAAAATCCAATATTTTTAATAAGCTCTTTCTTTCTGCTTTTTTATTCTATAAGAAATATGGAAATAAGAAATATTTTGCACCTTATATTTTTCCAAGATTCAAAGTTAGGTAATTATAGCAGATATCACACCAGTGATAAAAGCTTTTTATAGGTCCCCTGTATAATTGGGGAATGAAATTTTCTATTTAGCTGAATGTAATAATTTACAGAAATGGATTTGGGCTTATAGTATGGAAATAGAAAATGATAGGATATTGTAGTTAAATGAAATTCT
The DNA here is from genome assembly GCF_037893015.1 of Macrotis lagotis. Classification (NCBI taxonomy): domain Eukaryota; kingdom Metazoa; phylum Chordata; class Mammalia; order Peramelemorphia; family Peramelidae; genus Macrotis; species Macrotis lagotis. The sequence goes on from NC_133658.1 coordinate 733,144,486, forward strand.
AATTAATCAGATTACTTTTTTTTAAAACCTTGTGGAGAGTGGCAACCTTGTGGAGAGTGGCGGCTAGGTGGCGCAGTGGATAAAGCACCGGCCCTGGAGTCAGGAGTACCTGGGTTCAAATCTGGTATCAGACACTTAATAATTACCTAGCTGTGTGGCCTTGGGCAAGCCACTTAACCCCATTTGCCTTGCAAAAACCTAAAACAAACAAACAAAAAAACCTTGTGGAAAATCTTTATAAAATACTCAGCACATAGATCAACACCTTTCAAGATAGGCACTTGTCAAACTATAGATTCCTTCTCAACCTGTATAAACTTGCATGAATCTTTGGGGGTAGGGGTTGCAAGGCAATGGGGTTAAGTGGCTTGCCCAAGGTCACACAGCTAGGTAATTATTAAGTGTCTGAGCCAATTTGAACTCAAGTCGTCCTGACTCCAGGGCCTGTGCTCTACCCACTGTGCCACCTAGTTATTCCTGCATGAATCTTCTATAAGGGAGTCACCCAGACTACCAGAAGCCTTCCTGCTAATCATATAATCTGGGTTCAAATCTCAATTCTGTTAACTTCCATGTGACCCTGGAAAATTAATTCAATATCTCTGACTTCCATTCCTGCAAAAAACCTAAAAAAAAGAGGACTGGAAAAATGAGTTGGGAATGGAATGCAAAGATTTTTAATGCTGGTCTAGGAAATTTTATTCTTTGTGGTAGAATAAACGGTGATTCCTCCAAAGGTTTTAAAGAGGAGAGAGGCAAAATCAGATGGGCCTGTGCCTTAGGAAGATTTTGATAACTTAATCAATTGGAGATAAGAGAGATTTTGAGTCAGGTTACAACAGTCTAGGGATTAGGGTTATGAGCATTGAGAGATACAAGAAATGAGACTGAAACAGAATAGAGGAGAGTTGGGAACTGTATGTGATTAGGAGGATAGTGAATCAAGGAAAAAGAAATTGAACTTAGACGAAATAGAAGGAATTAATAGTCTAGTTAGCAAGTATATGTCAGGCAACTATGGTAAACCAAGCATTAGGGATACAAAGAAAGGGTAAAAAAGCAGTCAGGAGGATAGGAGTTCGAATCCAGTCTCTGACACCTACTTGCTGTGTGACCTTGGGTAAATTACTTAACCTTGATGGCCTTCCACCAGTCATCCTGAATCAGAAATGGTCACTGGATCCAGATGACCCTGGAGGAGAAAGTGAGGCTGATGATTTAGCATAGCACCTCCACTCCCCCACCCCACACTCAAATCCAGTTCATGTGCTTGTCATGAAATCACTTCTCTGATGTCATGATTTTCTTTGAAAATGAAAGAAAAAAAAAACCTCACATGAAGGGGTCCTACACTAAAGAAATTTCTGATTCAGCCCTATCTCTACTTACTGTAATAAAAATCTCAATATCATCAAAGATTTCTGTTTTCTCAACAATGACATATTTGATCTTATCAATCAATAAGCATTTATAATAAACAATAAGAAATAAACACTATTCAGTGCTTTCACTAAAGCATAAGTAGTCCTTAATTCTTCTTTGATTATCTTTCTGTCATGATTTATCCACAGTTGTCCAAATATCTAACTTCCCAGCAGATCACCTAATTTCTGGCTTTACTGAGAAAACTAAGGCTATTCATTTTTAGGGTTCTTATTTCTGTACCATAGTAAATAGACTATTAAGACTTGAAATTAGGAGACTTGGAGAATTTTTTTTTGATTGCCAAGTGAACTGTCTACCTAATAGGAATTTCTGTTCTTAAATCAAAGAGCAAACTCTAATCTTTTTTGTTTTAAATAGAAGATAGTTAGCCAAGTAGAATTTTAAAATTAGTAAATAAATTGTAAGTGAAAAACTGCTCAAAAAATTTCAATGAATCTGTTGCCTACTAAAATAACTTCTTAGCCTGTTTCTCACAACCTCCCTGATTTGGTTCCAAATTTTCTATACTTATTCTTCTTTTCTTCTTCTGAACTTTTTGTTTGTTTTTGCAAGGCTATGGGGTTAAATGACTTGCCCAAAGTCACACAGGGAAGTTAAGTACTAAGTGTCTTGAGTTCGCATTTGAACTTCCACTTCTCCTGATTCCAGAACTAAGTGCTCTATTCACTGTACCACCTAGCTTCCCCTCTTCTGTACTCTGTAATCCAGTCAACCCAGACTACTTGTTGTTCCTATATCTTTGTTCATTCTTTTTGTCTCCATTCTTTGGTCTCCTCCTCCACAAGAAAATCTTTATTTTCTTGAAATTTTACCTATCTTTCAAGACCAAGGTCAAATACATCATTCATTATGTCTTCTCTGAAGTATCTAGATGCTTAGTAGGCCTAAAGAATCTGGCCAATCTAATTTAATCATTATCTGACCAATAATGTCTTAGGCAAACCTAGCCAGGAAAGGAACGTCTAGTTTCTGGCATATGTCTTTATGAAGGTGAACTTACCAACAGTAGAGTCCATGTCACTTAGATATAATTATTAAGAAATTTGGTCGTGTGCTCACCTCCATTATAATAAGTCAAAATCTTCCTCTGCAACTTTTACCCAATGTTACTTAATCCATCTTCTGGAACAGAAATAGTTCTAGAGCAGAATAAATCTTACCCTTTTATGTATTAACAGTTTTTCAAATACTTCAAAATAGCTATGATACTTTCCCTGATTCTTAGCTTCTCCAGCCTCATCCTGCCTTGTTCCTTCATTTGAACTACTTTTGGCATTGTTTCTCATCCACCCTAGTCACTCTTCTAGTTACATTCCAACTTGTCAGTGCCTTTCCTAAAATGTAGTCCCTGAAATTCAGTCATTTATAGAATCTGAATGTGAAGGAATCTCAGGTATCAGTCTAGTTTGTAAAAGAAACCTCTTAGCACCAGTTATGAGTAGTCCTCCAGCTAATGATTGAAAGTATGAAGGGACTTGCTGCTTCTTCCTTCTGAGAATTATTCCTTTTCCATTTCATTTTCAGATGAGGACTGAGGCAGATAGGGTAAAGTGACTTCCCAGGGTCATACAGCTAGAAAGTGTCTGTGGCTGGATTTTGAACTGAAGAAGATGGGTCTTCCTGACAAGGCTCAGCTCTCTGTCCACTATACTACTTAGCTGCCCTGGGAATTAACTCTGTTTGGTTTAATTGAAAGAATAAAAGCTTTTATTATTTGGTCTTTGTTTTGCTCAAATACCAAACTTATGCTCGTCAAGAAGACTATCTTATTGAGAACTCACATAGGGCAAGTATTCACAATGGGGTCTAAAGCAATACCAAGATACCCTGAAGGTTTCTCTTTAAGAACTCTGGAACTGGTTGTGCAGCATGGGAGACGTGGCACAGGACCACCCATCATGGTGTGCCCTCATCAGTGAGAGTGCTGTGCTCTATGAACAAGGCAGAATTGAAGTAGCTCAAAGAAAACATAAGTTTAAAGTAATCACCCCAGTTATCCCCATGGACATATGTGCCTGATCTGTGGTAGAGCATTCCAAGCTCACATTGGTCTGATAGCCAAAGTCAGAAACACTTTAACTTGTGTTAATATAGTGATGTCATTTTGGTCTTCTTTGATAACAAAGGACAAGAACCACCCAACCAACCAATAAAACAATGGAGCTATAAATAAGACTCAAAAACTACCTGCAAAGAGCTTATATTTTAATAGGAAGATTCAACTGAGATGTAAATATGGTGTCTAAGGAGAGACTCTTTGGTCCAGGAAGTTACAAAAGTGCTTAGTGGAGAGATAGGTGAATAAATTAGGCACACATTCCAAAGACAGTGGAAGAAATAATATTATTTTTATATACATTGTTGTTTACAAATTGTTTTTTCCATTGACATCTTGAGGGCAGGCACAAGAGTTTGCTTTTTTGTGTGTCTCTTGCACTTAACATTTATAGTAAACACTATAAATGCTTATTCCCTGACTGAGATGGAAAGATTAAAATCTCCAAGGCTTTGTTTCTAGTCTCTATAGAAAACATCAGATTTGGGATTAGGGCCTGATTTTGAATCCTGACTTGTGGTGCTTACAATTTTAGATGACCAAATCACATAATGTCTGCTTTATTATCTCTAAAGTATGAGAAAAATGGGCTTAGATGCTCTCTATGGTAACTTGCAGCTCAAAATCCAATGATGCTATACTCTTTTCCTTTTCATCCAGTATTGGACTCTAATTGTGTTTATACTGCATATAAATAAATAAATAGACATTGATTCAGTTGGAATCGGATTTTCCCTAAGTTATTTTCTGTGTAGAGTTTTAAAGGTTTATCACTTATTTATTTTTCTCAAGCAAAAGTTCCTTCAAATGTCACCTACAGAGGAGGATATGGGATGCAGTTTAGATTTCGTGCTTCAGAATTGTGATTTTTAAAATTGTATATTGAAGAAATAACTAATTTGAATTTACAAATTATTTGCATTAATTAAAAATTCACATCAACTATTTTTTATTAAGAGTAACACTTGGAGTCTTAGTGCCTACAAATACAGAATGGCAGGTGTTCTATATTTTTATTGAATAATCCAAGTCTTGTGGTTTATAAATAAAACCTTTTAGAACAATTTGTGTATATTTATTAATGCAATGTGTTGGACTTAATTGTCATCATTTAGAAGCAAGGACATAATAGTTACTTGAGAAAATTAATTTTCATCTCTTGTTTCTACAGATAAGTAGTAAAGATGAAGATTTTTTAGACCTTTCTGTTGATGTAGAGCAAAATACATCAATTACTCACTGTCTAAGGTAGAGTTACATAACTTTTAATTGATTTTAAGATTCATTGTAACATTTTGACTTGGGATATTTTAAAATGTGTGCACAATTTTCTTATAAAAACAAAAGAGATAAAATATTTTAAATCAACTTTCTTTCTCCCCAACTTAGCCATGTTGTCTTTTCTCATTTTTGCCATTTTGTTTAGTGTGAAGTAAAATTTGAGTTGATTTACATTTGTCTAGTAAAGACAATGATTCTAAATAAATAGTCTTTCATACGGTTTTTAATTTTCATTTTGTCTTTTGAGTGCTGCTTATCTCTTTCCTTTGACCACTGTCCAGTGAGGAATAACTCTTATTTGTGTTAGTTCTTCATATATCTTAGATATCAGATACCTGACTGCAAAATTTTTATCTTTTGTGTTTAACCTCTGGCTCTATTTTTATTAATTTATAGATTAGATTTTATAGATCAGCTGAGTTTGTCTTGGCTATTGATCTATTTTGTTCTCTCTCTCTAGTGTTTGTGTGTGTGTGTGTGTGTGTGTGTGTCCTTTTGTATGTTGTATGTTTGTGTGTTTACTCTTAATTTATTATCACAAATTGTGTAAAATCAATATTGGCCTAAAATGAGTATCTGCCAAACGTTTTTGCAGTTTTTTATGTAGTTTTTACTAGTTGGGAGGTTCTTCCCCAAGTAGTTTATGTTTGTGATGATTTTTCTATTCACTGATAGAATTTTTTATCTGGATTTTTACATAGGGGTTTTAGCAACACGGAAACTCTATGCAGTGAATACAAATATTACTGCGAAGAATGTCGCAGCAAACAGGAAGCACACAAAAGGTAAAATTAATATTTTCTGAATGTGGGTAATTATGAGATGTATACAAAGGGTTTTCATCTCTTATTACTGAAATCATTCCTTTTTAACTTTTTCTGGCACCAGTTGAAGCTCAAGGGAAAAAATTGTGTTCTTCTAATGAGGCTTTGCAAAATAACTGTCTCCAATTTTTGGTTCAGAAAAATCTAGTCCCTAAATGACACCTCAAAGTCATGTAAAAATAATTATATTTATCATTATCACTAGTTAAATTCTCATTGAGTACTGTACATCTTCTGCAAAAACTATAAACCTTTGATCGTTTTCTAAATTTAATAATGCTTTAAACAATTTCAGAATCAGAGGTAATTTTCAGTTTAGAAATTATCCCACTTGAGAGAGACATTTGTACTTTTTAGGAATAAAACATTGATTTCCTGTTTAAAATTTTATGCCACCTTTGAACATTACTAAGATGATTTTTAAAACTTTAAATGTCAACATATAAATGGGATTTTTTTTTCCCCCTGCAATCAACCATAATATAACCTTTTCAGGAACATTCTTCATTCAAGAGAAAAAAAAATGCACCTTTATTGAGCTTTTGCAAGAAGGAATCGTCTTAGGTTAGATCATATGTCCCAGATTTTGTTCTAATCAAATAAGCGTTTTAATAAATAAGGTTTTCTTTTTAAAAAATTAATGTTGTATTTATTATTAGGAAGAGATTTTAATGGTAACCCTTTTCAATTAATGAATTATTCAGTTTAATGAAGAAAAGCTTTATTATTATTTTCTAGGTATGATTGGAACTTTGCTACTATCTGTAAGATTATTACTTTGTGTATATTTGAAGATGCAAGGTCTTTGAATTTAGTCCCAGCTGCAGACTACATCTGCATTCAGACAGCTAAACTTTGCTATGTATGCAGCATCAGTAGGCTGGCCACTTGCTGATAAATTCTTTGGCTATGGCAACCTATGAAACAAAAGAAACCTAGAAAAGACTTTCTTCCTATGTGGCCTTTCTGCAGTGACAGTAACAGAAGGGGAAAAAAGGTAGAGTGTGCTAAAATCATTGTTTTTTTAGGACTTTTCTAAATATTAACTGATATCCTAAAAATGAGGTTCTTTTTCAGTGACTGACAAAAGGTCGTACTACTTGAGAAAAACAAATAACAATCTTTACATTCTCCCCTTACATGATAGGAAAAAATTAGGTTGTAGTTAAGTGAATGGGTAGATTGAATATTAATGTGCTTTTTAAAAAGTGAAATTTCATTGAAGTATGAAATGACTTGCTAGAAATGATTGGATTGAATTGTTAGATTAAATTGTTTGTAAATTATGTATAGATCTGATGTACATATTTGGTATTATGAATAGGGCATTAAATTAAAAGTCTGCCTTTGTTTCAATTTCTGCCTTTGACATCAGCTGTGTAACCCTAGACAAACCATTTAACCTCTGATGAGGTAGAGTACCAAGGCTGATAGAATCATTCAGGATGAACAGGTTTTCCTTATAATGAGCTTCTTGAGGCATAGTGGAAATGTTAAGAGATGTTTCAGAATAGTGTAGCAAGGTGAGAGAAAGAAGCAGCCTCCTTCATGAGCTCTACCAGTTCTTACACTCTTCTCTAGAAAGTTATCTGGACACTGTAGATTGATCTGTTGTATCCTGCAACTTCTCTTTCTGGTATCTGGAGAAAATCTGAAAATGGGCTTGTTTGATGGTTATTCTATGCAATAAGTTGGGGTTCTGTGCTTTTCTTGATTATCTAGGCAGGGAAGGGTGGGGTTGAAGAGGACAAAAAATAAACAGCTACACCTGTGTTTTAATTATATGAGATAAAAGAGTCAGCACACTAACAAGCTGGAAGCTGGGATGCCGTTTCAGTTTTACCTCCTTTTTCTGTCTCCCTACCTTAAAAGGTAGCACGTGACTATCTGGTATTATAGTGGTCATGATAAATATTACAAAAAGACACCCATGCAGATAATGGCATGTATTGGAGGCAGTTCCACTGTGAATTATTTAAATAAAATGCTAACAGAAATATGATAAATAGATAAGAGTAGACATTGACATCTTTTCCTGAGGAGCTTTAAACAATGTAAAGAAGTTACCAGAGGGAAGATACCAGAAGAATCCTGAAAATCCTTAGCAAGGAAATTTGATTTCCTTAATAACTAGAAAGAGCTGACATGCTAACTTAGGATAAACTTATTAAATGCTATCTCTTCTTGACTTGTTTAGGATGATTCCCTTGCCTGAATTGAACTCTCGTCTGTTTCTTAGAATCCCTAGTTTCCTTTAACTCTGTCTGCATGAAATATTTCTTTAATTTCCTCTACTACAAACTCCAGCCCATTGCCTCACAATGACCAGGAATTTGGTGTATGTGTGTGTATGCACATATACACTCAGGTGTACAGGTTATATCATGTAATATAATGTAACTTTGTCAAGGGAAAGTTTGTTAAATTTTTGTTTCCATTCCTAGTTCCTAGTATAGTGTCTGACATATAATTGCCTATTGATTACTGTTATCTCTGAATAGAAATTATCTCCCTCTCTTGATAATGTTACTGACTAAAATACTTTATAAAAATTGCTTGTTTGATTTAGGAATTTAAAACAGACAGAGTAGAATTCTTAGCTGATTACTTTAGGTTTTCAAAGACTCTGTAAAGTGCAAACTCTGGCAGTCTTACCAGACTAGAAAAACTTTGAATATGAAGCCATTCATTTTTGTTATAGTGATGTCATTTTGGTCATCTTTGTTAAAGAAGGACAAGAACCAACCAAGAACTCTAGGTAATTTTGCAGATAATTGTCTTTAGATCATGGTCCACTGGGTCTTTTTTGTTTGGTTCTGTGAAATAGACTTTCAACCCATTAAATAATTTGTACTATGTTGCATTTCAGACGTGTTGACCAAATCATAGATCACTAGTCTTGGAAGGAAATGCTGAAGCAATTTAATGACATCACTTCATTTTATTTTTGAAGAAGCTAAAGACCAAAGGAAACTAAAAGACTTATTTGAAGTCACATAGGAAGTAATCCTCAGTGGTGTTATTTGAACCTAGGTCCTTTGATTCCATAGATTGTTCTTTTCAGTTTACCATGCTGATATTGTCAAATTGGAGAATGTATCAAATGTGACTTGCTTTGACAGTTAATTTAAAATAGCCTTTAAAAACGCAGTATTCTTTAAAATTGAGTTTCATTTTTATTCTCAGTGTCCCTCTATTATAAAAGTTTGTAACCACTTCTCAGATTTTCCTGTGTTTCAAACATGCCACTAAAATTTGTTATTTTTTCTGATTCATTTGTGTTGTGGCAGTTATACTGACTAAAGGTGGAGAACAAGTGCCAGTAAACATTATTTGACCCTTTAAGCAGAATCTAGAAGCATCTTCTGTTAATTATCATGCCTCTATTATATTCTCACACAGATCATGACACCTTTGAGTCAAAGTGGATTTGTTGTTGTTGTTGTTATTGTACAATGCCTTACATGTAGTCTAAACTGAGTAAATGTTTTGGGATTTGTCTGTTAAAACTTTATACCCCCAAACCGATTACTTTGTTATTTTAGTTTCAAACTTATTCAAGCATGTTAATTAAATTGGACCAAGTATTTAGTGGTTTATTTTCCTTTTTTAAAAGTAATTTTAGTTTTAAATACTAGTGAAAACTATTACATTTTCATATATCTTGTCAGATTAGATATAGAAATAGGAGTTAAATATTCAAGAAAGTAAGCTAAGTACTAAGCATTTTAGAAATAGTAAACTATAATCTAACTTTGCAGTCTAATTTTTTTATGATCTTAATCTGATTTTTAAAACTTATTGCATGAATCAGTATTTTAATAGTTTTGTTTTAATAATTGCTCCTCAACCTGGAATTATGGAAAATGGTAGATCTCATCATTGACTAAAAAACTTTTTATGGATATGATGAAGATTGCTTTCAAAATGTGGAATACCATATGCATGATCCAATGTAAATTTGAAATATTTTCAGTTTATTTTGTATACCTTCTAATTTTTTTTTAGTAGTCTTTTTTCCCTCCATCTCACTCACCCCTCTAGTACAAAGAGATATCAAACTCTCTGGGAACCAAATTAAAATGTAACTGGAAAATGATTAACTTACAAATACAACATCCTTAAAGGTAACTTGAGGGTTTTTTAAAGTCCATATGCAGCCTTCTAGGATTCCTATTTGACACCAATATTCTAGGTGAATATTAATGCTTATATCTTATGTTAACCATTCTTGGTGGATTCTTCATGACTCCATTTGGGGTTTTATGGGCAAAGCTACTGGAATGGTTTTCCATTTCCTTCTCCCACTCACTCATTTTAGATTTCAGTAGTAAACAGGTTAAGTGACTTGCCCAGAGTCACACAGCTAGTGATCAGATTTAAATTTCGGAAGATGAGTCTTCCTGTCTCCAGGCCTAACATTCTAGCCACTGCACCACCTAGCCATCCCAACTGTATTCTACTCTACTACGGATTAAAAACTTGGTACTCTATTAAATATTCAAATTTCTTAGGTCCAGTATAAAGGGTTTTTCAAGGCATCACATGAATATATTTTTGTCTATTAAAAGTAGAGAATAGGTGAAATGAGTATCAGAAGTCTTTTCCTATAAAAAAAGATAAATGTATGTTGCCTTTGTAATATGTTTATTCTTTATAGTTAAGATAGAATTTTTTCCCTAACAATTGATTTTTTTTAACGTAAAATTTAGCTCAAATATTGATCAACTAGTGCAGAAATGCAAAAAAAAAAACCAAACCAAAAACCCAACCTAATTGTAATATTGAATGTCTTAACATAAAGTGCATGTTGATTGAATTCTGTTCATAGAAATGACTGCTTTTGTTTCTTTTAGTGCTATTTTGGACATACTTTTTGACTTTAAAAAAAAATTCATTAACAGGATGAAAGTAAAAAAACTGCCCATGATTTTGGCGCTGCACTTGAAGAGATTTAAATATATGGATCAGCTTCACCGATACACAAAACTTTCTTATCGGGTAGTTTTTCCTTTAGAACTTCGACTATTTAACACTTCTGGAGATGCCACCAATCCTGACAGAATGTATGACCTTGTTGCTGTTGTGGTTCACTGTGGAAGGTAACCGTAACTTATCTTTTAAGTTTTAAGGTTTTAATATTTCATTCTATAATTAAAAAATATTCTATAAATTAAAAACATTCTTTACATTTGAAATGATACATCCTTAAAGAAATAGAGAGCAAGCTTTGGATGTCAGAAGACATGAATTCTAGTTTCTCCTTTGATAATTGCTGACTCTGTCCACCTGGGCAGGTCACTTAACCTCTCTTCTCATCTCAGTCCTTCCCAAAAAATCTTCCTGAGACTAAATTGTATTTTATAGCCTACAATGTGCAAGTTATTGTGCCTATGTATATAATATTTATTGAAAAGTCCATTCAAATAGAAAAGTATATTTATTGTATAATTATAAAAGCCAAATTCTTAAAATTTCAAATAAGGCAGTTTACACTGCCCAATTAGAATTTCCTCTGCAGCTTTTGTTCTAGTCATTCTTCTTCCTTGCCTGTAGAAAATATTCCAGTGGCATGTTGCATCAGATAAAAATTCTACATTTTTCCATCCTTTGTTGCTTGTTCCTCTGTTTTATTTAGAGCATGTAGACTGGAGTAAATTAGGGAACCAGAGTGAAAGGCCCTATTCTTGGTGTCACCTGAATCTGTACTTCTTAAAGCAGAGAGCAAGTGACAGAGTATAAAAAAATCCATTTTTCTACCAATGTTACTAATAACCTTTTTAAAAAAAATTATTTTTGTTTTCTGATAGGTACTGTATTAATACATATACAATGCATTGCATATAACAGGTATCCAATAAATTATTGTTGAATTAAGACAAAGCATATTTACTCTAAAATAATTTTGAGAGGAAAATAGTATTCCTTGATGCCTGATGAAAACTTCAGGTTGGTAAAATGTTTTATAGGATAACTGCATTTTGAAAACTATTTCTAATGTTGCTACAACATATATTTCATAACCATATACTTAATTATTGCAACCAACTTTTACTAGTAAGTGAAAAGGAGACAGAAAAATCCCTCTGACTCTTTTCAAAGTTTATTGTCTTCACTACTTGTATGGTATCTTCTTTATTGTAAAATTAATTATTATTTCCCTAATTACCAAAGTTAGAGTGACAACAAGAGTAGACAGCAAAATTCTAAAGCATATTAAAAATCCTTATTTGCATAAATTTGCCAGGAGATGCTTGGTAGGAAGAAAAAGACAGATGAAGTTAAAATTGTCTTTCTGAAAGAGAAGGAAATCACCTTGTTATCAAAGAATTGGGATTGATTCCTGAGCCTTATCAACAATAGTATTAGTTGAGGGGGGGGGGGTAGAAATGCCTTAAACTTTCTGATTTCTCTACAGTTTACTGGAATGATTTTATAACAAAAATGTTAATATTTCAGTATTTGTTAATCTTAGAATAATTCCTTTCTGTCACATATCTAGTAAATAAAAGGGCTAAGATTTTAACTTGAGGCTTTTGACTCTAAAGTTTGTGCAATTTCCATTACTCCAGACTAATTGATACAAAAAAAAAATTTGAAGTCAAATTATCACCTACTGTTGACCTCTATGAAGTCATTTAGCCTCTCTAGGTCTTGTTTTCCTCATCTATAAAGCATTGAAGTAGAAAATCTGGTTCCATCCAGCTCTAAATCTTTGAACATGTTGATGAGATTATAGACTATTATATTAGAGTAAAGACTGTGAGGGAAGCATTACTTTAAATAACAACTATGTGCTTCCAGTGTCTAAAGGTGACTTGACATTTCTAAATGATTTAAGGAATTCACTTTTTAAAAATTTATCTTTTCCCACTACAAACTTAGCAAGCATAAACTAACATGAACATTTCAGAATGCCAAAGCAGCCAAATCAAGGGATTATTTGAAAGCATGACTCTATATGCAGCTTTAAAAAAAATAAGTACATTTTAAAATTAACGTGATTGTACCATTGCTTGCATTTTTGAACTTTTTTCTCTATTCTGTGTATTTAATGTTTAGTTGGTGCTGGGGTTTTTTTGCATCACTATCATAACTTCATTGTCTTCTAGAATAAAAGTCCTTCCTTTAAAAAATAGTTTAGTCAAACAAAACAAATTCACATATTGTCTGTTTCTGAAAATAAATGACTCATTCTGTATTCTCTAGTCCATCTATCCTCTACTGAGAGTACATGTTCAGTTTTCCAGAGTGTTGATTACTCACTGCATTGACCAGAGATCTTAAAGCTTTCAAGATTATTTTCCTTTACATTATTGTAGTCATTGTGTGAATTATTCTCCTAGTTCTGTATCAGTTCAAAAAGTTTTCCTAGGTTTCTTAAAATCTTTCCCTTTCATTATTTCTTGTACTGTAATAGTCTTCCATTTATTGTCCGTAATTTTTTTAGCCATTTCCGATTTGGTGAAAACTCATTTGTTTTTTAATTCTTTGCTGCAATAAAATTAGTTGCTTTAAATATTTTTGGTACAATGACTTTGATCTCTTTGGAATATGCACCTAGATATAGAATCTCTGGGGCAACAGACATACACAGATTATTGATTTTGGGAATGTAGTTTCAGAATGCTTTTAGAAAGGTAGGACCAATTTATAGTCCTACCAACTTTGATCCTCAAATTTTGTAATCTCTGTAAATGCATAACATTTGCATAAAACTTTTCAAAGTTTCCCCAAGTGTAATTTTTGTCCTTAGACCATATCCATTTATATGGATATATAAATTATTACTTTATTGTAGAACTGTTTATTTAAGATAATATATTGGACCCGTTTTTAGGTAATTTGATACTTTGATACTGAGAGTCAAAACCATAGGAATGAAGTTTAATAAAAAATATAAAAGGAACCTTTTTAAATGATTTAAGAATTCAAAGAAATCTAATCAGTTTCACTTAGTTTAATTAAAGGTTGAACATGATGCACTGGAAATTGTATGAAACTATCTTAAAGTGGTTGCTAGGGATTGATGTTATTATATGGGCAATTAGGACAGAATTTTACTTATTAATTTAATTTAAAACTTCTTTTTTTTCAGGTGTAGATAAAATGTTTAAAAGTATATTTTGTAAGATGCCAGGTCTTCAAATTCACTCCATCCTTAGATGAATTTAAGCCAGGGAAACAAATAAGATATTGGATGCCCTCTCAAAGATTTTTGATATTTGACTTATAATAGGACTTTATACCCCATTAACCGTTTTAAGTCACACCTTCTAATTACTCAATTCTCCCACCACCCCACACAGGCAGTGTTACTTAACCTATAAAGATTTTTCCATGAACAGTTTAAACGTTGAGCTTTGTCTTTTTAATAAATCTCAGCACACTTGTAACATTTTCAATAATTGTCACATTAGGTGGTTTATGCAAACTGACACAGTACAATCAGAATTAATAAACAGCACTTCATGGAATGTCCCACTGAATTTAAACCTCAATATTGTACTATAATGCTTTCCTTATATATAAAAACTAGGGAAACGTTTATCTATGGTACAGTTTGATCTTTGTAAATTAACTCAAAATATATAAAAGCAGTCACTCAGGAGCACCCATTTAAATGAGAAGTATGATTCCTGTATAAATATCTAATTTTGATTAAAGACTTAGGACACCTTAACCCTTCATTTCATATTAATTTCTAAAATAGCTTTGACTAACATTTTTAAAAAACAGTTCTGTTCTAATAAAAAATTATAATTGTTAATCTTTTCCTTTTTTTACTCTCCTAGACTCTGCCACTTCCCTTTTTTTCCTCATTTTATATCTTTTAACTTTTAATTCCTCTCTTCAAAATATTTAAAGTTAAGCCTGTAGTGGAACATTAGATAATTGAATAATTCAAATCTGTAGTAATAGAGAAAATACACCTATTAGAAACCTGATCCTCCCCCCTTTTAAATAGAAACTTTCCTTTGTAATGAAAATTGAAAAAGCAATACTAATACAATAAGGTTCTTCTGTAGACCATTCTCTTACCTAAAAATATTCCCTTAACAAACGAGTCCAAGGTATCTAGTCACATAGAAGAAACATATAGCTTCATCTTAGTTGATGTTTTATATACATATACACAGTAATATTTTCAGCAAACTTGGAAAATTTGTATTTCAAAGGTCCATAGGACCTACTTGCCAGTTTAGAATGTAGGTTAATCCACGCTTCCAAGTTTGCTTAAAGAAAAATACACACATATTTTAGTGATAGTAAGAATGTATACTTAAGTGCTAATTAATAGTATCTTAATTTTTTATTCAGAGGTCTGATGATTTGAATTTAGATTCCAGTCCCTGGATGCACTGTCTTTTGTTTTCTTTTAAATTATACTTGATGTTTGCCTAGAAAGAAAAAATAGTAAGGATGTGAATCAGGGTTAATTCTGTATTTTTCATTCCTAGGAGATTTCATCTTTGGTAAGAGATATAAAAGAATTTTTCTGTGAAGTATTTTTAAAATTAGCCTATTAAAACAAAAAGCAAATCAGTAATATTGTAATAATAATATAGCTATATATAAATTAACTATTCTATTAGGTATTTCTTTAAAACACTTTTTAAAGAAATAATTTTAACTCCTGAATAGCTCAGGAGTTAAATCAACTTGACAATGTATTATCAGACAAAATGGGTAAAGGCTATGTCATTTATTTTCATAAATATATAGCCATTTCTAGCCTGAAATTTAGAGATCAAAAGCTTGAAAATTAAGTATCATTGCACAATATAACTGCCTTCTATTTCTCTCTTTTATAGTGGTCCTAATCGAGGCCATTACATTGCAATAGTTAAGAGTCATGATTTTTGGTTATTGTTTGATGATGACATTGTAGAGGTAAGTAGTTGTTTTTTTTTAATTTTCACTTTTCTATTTTCTTTTAAACGTGTAGTCTTTCTTTTTGCGAATACTATACTTCTTTTCCTTTACTTTATATTCCCTAACCTATGTGACTTGTTAAATAGCACATAAATATCCTATTTAATCTCAAAACACTAATATTTTCTTCTTTTCAATAAGTTTATATTTTGTTTCATTAGCAGTTTCTTTAGGATATGGGATTTTATTTTTAAAAGGGAGAAAACTAAATTGTGTTGATCCATTTTAAAGTTGAAGAATTTATATTGCATTTGTGAAAAGAAAACAACACTTATATGTTCCTTACCAATTTTTCATTATGTCATATAGAAAATAGATGCACAAGCTATTGAAGAATTCTACGGGTTGACATCAGATATCTCAAAGAACTCTGAGTCTGGTTACATCCTCTTCTATCAGTCTCGGGACTGAATGGGAACTGTGGTGAAGAGATACTTTCTGCCTCATTTCTTTGGTTATTTTGGAAAGGATCAAGCACTGATTTTTCAAGAAAAGTGAAATGCAGGGAGCTCAGGGGGCAGTAGTGCACTTTGCACACAACAGGCAAAAACTATGGATTAAGAAGCCCTTCATATCATGGTAGTTGATTTATTTGCTCAGGTATCATGCTGTCTGTACAGTTCCATGAGAGAATAATTTGAAATCAGAGATACCAGCTTCTCTTGTCAGAGTAGCCTTCCAGTAATTGACTTGCATTTTTTTCTTTGTTATTTGCACCAATAAATTTGAAAACCTTTGAGGTACATTAGAAAGAATAGGAACTTGTGCTAGATTGTATTGATTATTTAAAAAGAAGACACTGAATACACTGCATAAATTAAATTATGTTCAGTTTGGAGAGCATATTCTGTGGTTTTTTTCATGAATAAACCTGAAATATTCTTGGGCCCAACACTTGTAGTTGCTTTCCTGACATACTAGACTAATATGATGAACTCCAGTGTCAGGGAGGCAAATATGTTTTGCTTCTCTGAAGAAGCTTCTAATAATATACAGTATATGTATATGTAGGGAACAATTGGTCAAAGGTGGCTTTTTGCTTCCCCAAGGGGAAAGACTGGCTCTGTAATTATAGTTTATTCTTATTTATTTGACTTATTGTATCTGATAGAGTCTAAGTATTGTATGAATTGTCAATGATTCTGTCAACAAGTTTTAAGGATACTTCTGTTAGTTTTAGTCAGTTATACCCTTTAAAGTGTTTAGTTTTCTATTTTGAAGGATAATTTTAATTCTATTTAAAATCAGTTAAGATATCTTGAGAAAAATTCTATGAGAGGAGGTAAATTTTCTTTTCCAGGAGTAACTGGTATCTCTGTCTAAATAGTTTTTCCTTAAATTTTAATTTCTAAATCATCTGTTCTATTCAACTTGGAAGAGAAGAAAAAACTCTTAAATTTTTCCTACAACTGTTAGAATGATAAAAGAAATGTGTACCATAAAGAGATACTGGTGCAGTGGTGATATATTCTTTATAGTCCTTAACTATACTAACTGTTCACATTGAAGATATGCTTGGAAAAACCTGACATTACATATTATGATAATTTCAGAATGTCATTTCTTTCCTTGCGAAATGATCCACTCTTTAGCAGCCTGGATGATTTCTTGAATAGTCTAGGAATCCAAAAAGATAAAGCCAGCATTTTTGCAGTAGCAAATAATACTGGGATTCTCAGAAACTAAATTTTTTTGTTTGTATAAGATTTTGGGGTTTTAAAAAATAACTTTAGACACTATTTAAATCATGGCAGCACCAGGTAATGTGTAATGTAAAATATATGTAAACTATTGCAGTTGACACTTTTCCATGCATCAGTATGTTGTCTGACAGTGGCTGAATGTAACTTAATGGAAAGATAATTGAATATGTATTCCAAATAATAGCAATCAGGCTTTGAATGTTCTTTATCACCCCTATTCAGAGATAATTTGTTTTTGCTTTACTGTAATTTTCTAAAGTTATTTTATTAATATTGTTAAAATATGTAAAAAAGAATGTTTTCTTCGCTGCTATAATTAGCATTTACTTTTAGCTCAGGAAAAGACTTAACCTATTCGTTCAGCTGAACAGATCTTTAACAGGGTCACTTAACTAATTGGGCTTGTTTAAACAAATGTGCAGGAAGAAAGTAAAACTGTATTTTAACAAATTGCTTTTAAGATGCAAAGTTTCTAAAGCCTTACCTTGGCTAGAATTTTTTGTACAAATTGTACATAGCCTGCCTAACCTACCAGCATTGCAGAGAGAATTTTAAAAAAGAAAAGAAAAACCAAGCATGTGAGAGAAAGTGATGAAAAAGGAAGTAAATGAGATTTTTGTTATAAGGGCTTATACCAAATTATCTTGGAATTTAGAGCTGTGTTTCTACAGCTTTCTCTCAACAGGGGAAAGGAAGAAAGTGAAGACTGAATCATCTTATTTCATGGGTCAAGCCACAGTATGTGTCAGAAAGAAGGAAGTCCTTTGCATAATATCATGTTAGTTGCTAACTAACAAATGTTTTTTTTTTACTTTTAAAATGTATTAAAAGCCAAGGTTATATTTCATACTTTAGCAAGTTACAGCATTTTTATTGAGTTCAGTGATAGTCACACAATTTTTCCTGTTTCTTCACAACATCTACACTATATTTCATAAAATGATTTGTGGGGGTAGGGATTGTGGGAGTGATAGTTCTAAATTTACTTTTTACTTCTAATGCAACTGAAGCTAAGTAAAAAGTCAAAGTTGATGTCAGAAGCTATAGTTTATTTTTTAAACTATTGGGGTGGGGAAGGAAGGAATATAATAATAGTAAGCAAGAAAAATGACCAATATAGAAAGCATTATAAAGTTGTCTGGTTGATTGTGATTAAGATAAGAATGGGAAAGATTGTCTTAAGTTGTAAATGGTGGCTGATTGCTGTGTAACTATGTAAATGTTCAGTGGGGTTGCTAGCAGTCCCATATTTTGTATATTGGAGCAAAAATTTCTATGAAGTATCTTTAAAGGGTGAGTATCCTATATAAAGTCTTTCTCTTGAATCACGTGGCCTCTCTCTTTTAAATCTTGGAAGATGACTAGAGACAGTAGATGTGAACTTGGGAGAAAGGGACATGGGAGCTGTATGCATATGGGTCTCATTGCCTCTAGCCATCAATTTGTTTTTTATGTCCTTGATGGCAGCAGTACAAAGACCTCACTTTCATAATGTACTACTCTTGATACTTTGTTTAATTACACTTTTTGTGAAAGACTTCATGAGGCAATTCAAATAGAATATTGGGTTGGGAGCTGGGAAACAGATTCTGAATTATCCTGCTCTTTAGTAAATCAGTTGTGTGACCTTGGGCAAGTCACTTAACCTCTCTGTACTTCATTCTCCCTATCTGTAAAATGGGAGTGATACCTACCCCTATTTACCTACCTCACAGGGTTGTTGTGGGGATTAATTAGATATAATGTCTGTAAAACATTTGAGCTCCTTGGAGAACAGCTCAGTATAAATACAAAGTAATCTATTAAAGTTGGTTTATTTGTGCTGGGTTTTTTTTAGTGTTTTTTTTCTTTGACATAAGTGATTTTATGAGAACTTGGAATAAACACTAAGAAGAAAATATTTTTTTTCTGTAAAGCCAGTTCAGTAGTAAAGCAGTGGTATTTCACATTTACCAGGTGTCTTCTTGGCTCTCTAGCTCAAATATAAGACACTGTATTTTCATAAGACAATAATGTCCATTAGAATTTTGGAATTATTAATCCATGTGTAAAATAACCACATCAATATGTTCATGTGGGATATATATATATATATATATATATATATATATATATATATCTGAATTAGGCACATATTAGGGAAAAACTAACTTCCTGACCCTTAATGAACACATCTGTAAGGAATGGATGATTCTACTTGACCTGCCTATTTCTATAATAGAACTTTTTGTCTTGAGGGCTACATTTATAAATGTATTTCTTGGGGGGGAGTCTGTGAATTTGAATGTGAAAAAAAATTCCATCTTTATTTGTACTAGCCTCTAACTGTAATTTAGATTTCCTTCAACTATGAATATAGGCGCTAAACATTCTGAGAAGTGATTCATAGGTTTTACTGGACTGCCAAAGAGGTCTATGATCCAAAGTAAGTTAAAAACTTCCTCACTCTATAGGATTATCTACTCATCATGATGGCTTAGTTTACTCTAATCCTGTTCAAATCAGTGACAGATGATCAGCATTCATTTCCCTGTTGCCCCACTTAAGAGACCAGCAACTGTTCAGTCTGTGTTTTATAAATAGCACATTGCACTACTTTTTTGGGTGGGTGGGTGGGAGAGAATCAAATATTTATTAAGAGGGAGAAAAGACTACTGTGTTTTCTTGACATAAATGTTTTAGTCACAGTTAAACTGAAAAATAAGCTGAAACAGTATCTTGAAAGTATAAGAAATCGATAAGATAAAAATTTTTCTAGAGAAAATTAAAAGCTTTAAATAAGCAAAATTGATCTTCAGAATCCAAGTTTCTAACACCAAATTATTGCTTGGTTTATATGAAGTTGTTTACAAAATTGTCAGACCTCATTCAGTAGTAGATATATTGGTGCTACAATAGTAAAATAGTTTTTGATGAATTTATAAAACAACTTTAAATGATTCCACTTACTAATGGTAATATAGGAGAGGGAGAAACCGTCCTTATAGCTGAAGACCTTTTGGGATCAATTTTTTAAGAAATTAAAATCTATTCAAGTAAATGAAGAACAGAAATAGCTAAGGATGTTCATAGGATTGCGTATGTTAAAAGTTGATGGTAGGAAAAAATTGTACTTTGCGAAGGACTTAGAGAAATGCTACATTAAGAGAAATTTTCTTTTTTCCTTTAGTTTTTATATTCTAAAACTTTAGTTCTCAAAACAGAGCATTTCTCATAACTAAGCATACAAATATGTCAAAAATATGAAAACACAAATCTCCATTTAATACTACTTGCTTTTTTTTAAAAAGTATATAATAAATTTTGTTATTTTGGAAACTATTGCATTTCTGTATTTTATGAATTTTCTTTTGTCCTGTACATTTTAATCAGAATTCTCAAATCTTTGAAAGTTGTTTCTTTATATTACTGCTGTCTTGTAAATTTTTCTCCCTCATGTTTGCTTTAATCTTCCTCTGTCCATATCACATTCAACTAATGTCTACTCCTTTCATTTTTTGTATGTTCTTCTCATGCAAATCATGTATAGAAATCACTCTATTCTTCCTTCTATTTTACTGTACTCTTTTTTTCTTAATCCTTTCTCCCCATTCTCCTCTTCAGATGATTGTAGTAGCACAAGTTCCCCTAATACCCCTTTAAGACCTTAAATTTCATCTTTTCCTATTAGGCTATTTGGCACTGCATCATCATCATATATTTGTTTCTATTTGTTGAAATTAAATGTAGTTCTCTAGATTCCTCTGAAATATAATTCTGAAGGATTTCAACTCAGGTCTGCTCTTGTCATCAGAAATTCTTAAGCATTCACTTTCATTAAATATCTATTCTTCCCCCCCCCCCCCCATGCCCACTGTAGAAATATTCTCAACTTTGAAGGGTAACTTATTGATTATATTTTTCCTTTTGGAACATTGTAGTCCCAGATCTCTTGTTTATAGTAGAAATTTCCAATTCTTGTATGATCCTAGCTGATACCTCTTGGTACTTATACCACTGCTTTCTGGATTGTTGCATTGTGGTTCCTTGATATAAGAGCTCTAGATTTTTTGGCTCTGACATTCCTGAAACTTTTCTTTTTGAGTATTTATTTTTGGAGGTGATGTGTAGATTCTTTTTCATTTTCATTTTGCCCTCTAGTTGTAATAGATTTGGGCAGTTTTTATTTAGAATTTCTGGAATGATTTTTTTTTTGAATAATGTAGGGGTTTTTTTCATGGAATTTAAGGATTTCAAATTATCTCTCCTTGATCTGTTTTTCTAGATTAGTTTTTATTATTGGATATGTTATACTTCCATTTTTAAAATCTTTATTTTTAAATTTTTTTTGCTATCATGAAGTCATGTTTTGTTTAGCTAATTTTATTTTCAATCCAAGCTATTCTCTTTCTAATTCTAAGTATTCATGTAGTCTTTAAAGAAAGCACTCTTCCCTCTGCCCCTATTTAGTTTCTGTTCATTTCAGGTTCAGTTATTCTTCTCCTATGAGGGGATCTTTAGATTTGCAACAACTTTTTAAAAAATTATCTCTTTAGTTTTAGTTCCTGAATTAGGGCTTCATGCCTGGATCAGGATCTCTCCCCATGCTGGTGGGTGGTTGGCTTTTGTGGTTCCAGCTTGGGTCTCCCAAAATAAGATTTCATGAATCTTTGAGGTTCAGAACACTGGATCTTTAGGGCTCTCCAGCGTCTCTGTATAGAGTGCTGGATGGGGTTGGGGTGGGGTCCTAATGTGGCTGTTAATCCCCAGGGTTTTCAAGGTTCCAGAAGTGAGTACCCTAGGACTTTTTCAAAGAAGCTTTCTACTTTTAATGCCTTAAAATCCAGAGCTTTTTAGGCTACAAGTGTTACTGGTTGTGCTAGGAGACTCCCCTGGTCAGGTACCCCTTCTTCCACCACCACCCCTTTCTGTTGCTCATGGGTATCTGGCTGATTTTTTGTAGGATCAAAAGAAGTCTGTATAATTTCTCATTAGATTTCTTGATCGTTATTCAGATTGGTGTGAACTTACCAGTGGGAAGACTTTTTTTTTCTCCTGTTAGATAAAATGTTGACATTATATCACCTTAAATATAGTATGTATTACAAGTAGTAACTTGTAATAATACTTCTGGAGTGAAGAGAAAGTCATGACAAAGTTAGGTGAGCATATATGTACTTTAGTGTATAAATTACCAGGTCTCTTAAAATTACTTCTTTTAAGCAGTTTCTTTTTCATATTACCTGTTTCTTTTATGCTGTCTTGACTGGCTTTTCTTAATGGCATAGCTTTGTCAGGACTACTTTATAGATACAGTGCCATTTTTATGACCCCATACCATAAAGTCTAAAGATGTTGGTTAATTTAAAAAATAAAATTATTTGAAAGGAATGAAGTGGGCCCTTTATTTTACTAGAAGTTAAGCACTTTTTTTAAAAGCACTTATTATTACATATCTCACTTACCATTAAGGTTTTTCAAACCAAAACCTGAGTCTAGTTTTTTGACTATCGATGTTGGTTTTTACTAATAAATGTGGTTGGTTTTTCATTTGTTAATCTCCAGTATGTTTGATTTGCCTCATTTAGAAAGCAATCCTTTAAATTTTTTTTAGTTTTTAAGATATACATATCTTAAAAGCTAAAAACTTTAATTGCAGAAGATTCTCACTTAGTGCTAATTCTGTATAACATCCTTTTATCTTGCAGTAATGTGTAAGTGTTTTGTGTATTATGTTGTGAAACACTATAACAGAGGGTAATGGAGAACTGTACGGTGATGTGTGGCCTTCAGCACTTTACAGAAATAAAATTACCAAGGAAAAGTAGTAGAAAGATCATAACATAAAGAAAATATACAATAGAGAATGACTTGGTCTTTTGAGAATAAAGAGTAACTTGTGGACAGACCATGTTCTTCATTGATATCCTTAAAGGCTCAAATTCCAGAGGTGTCCACAAATTTATTATGAGCTTTTTGTTTCAGACTTTTTGGAATGACAGATCTTGCCATGGTGGACAGCAATAACCATCCAGTTGATCTCCATTGTTGGAGGGACTATATATGTGTATATCTGAAATAATAGATTTGAAATTGTATATTAACCAAGAAAAATGGAGGACTGGGCATTTTCTTTGATCTTTAAAACCTCTCAACCCTCTCTTACTACCTCCTTGAAATCAGGCACAGAGAGATAGTACAATTTTAGCTGCTTCCACAGTCTGACACCAAGAGCTTTAATTCATTGAACTAATGGCAGAGAAGGTCAATTCTTATTATCTAAAGGTCTTGCTTAGCACCCCATTCCATACTGCACTCCATGCTCCTGCAGTAGGGCTGCACAAGTTGACTCACAGGTTTGCAAAGAAATCAACACTACTAACACCTGTCCTCCCACTGACACAGAAAATCGAAAGAAAATTGTCCTGTCTGGGATGGCAATATTCCTGTGCTGCAACTATGCAACCAGAGAATTGACTAACAATGGGGAATGAGGCAGTATTTGTATGTAGGGCTAAATGGCACTCTATTAAACCTGAAGGAAAGAGTGCATCCTTTGGAGTCCAAGGTCATTGAAATGTTTATTGTCCAGCCTAGGCTGAAACAGCTTTAAGCTTCAGCATTCTGGGAAACTGCCATGACAGGGGAAGGAGTCAGATAGTAATAAGGTAGTATATGGGGGAAAGCCTCATTACTAAAGACCTCAGGAGTAGGTGAACTTGGGCAAAGACTACATAAGTAGACAAATAGGAGTGTTTAAAGAAAACCAAAGTGAATATAGCTCCGATTAATCCCAGAAATCTATTAGAATGTTTTGAGATAAAGGAAAATGAATTAACAACTTAATAATAAAGGACCTGTGAATTCCTAAAACAGCATAGAACCTCAGCAGTTTATTCCCAAATGATTTAAAAGAAGAATTGTGAAGACAGAATTTATGATCTGCACAAATAAAGTAATTGGTAAATAGAAAAATGTGAATCCATCATGATGAGTCTCCAAAGAAATGAGTATAACTACTTGGGAACGCAACCAAACACAAGGAAAATTTGGAAAAAGCAAGGAACAAACTTTTATAAATACATGATCTTTATATAAGCAAAATATACTGATCTTAAATGATAATATATCGAAAAAGCTTCCAAAAGAAAAGGAATGAGAACATGATACAAAGTATTTGCCCATAACTTTTGAACTTTAAATTTTCCAGGAATGAATTAGTTTTTTTTTGGGGGGGGGTGCTACTGATGCCCAGAGAAGTTGAGGGTAAAGACCCAGAGAGGAGATTTCATGGAAATAAAGAGAAAATGGCCATAAACACTGCAAAAGTTAATAAACTGCACAATCAAATATATAGTAAAATTCCTACCATGAAGCTAAAACTCTTATCACCTGAAAGAATTATTTCCAAGAACAAAAGGGGCTGAGGACTAGTTCTACACAGCAGTAAAATAGGAACTGTTTAAGGAACCCAAAAGTATTTTAGGAACTTTAATCCCATGAGGAATATAGAGTAAAGAATGAAAGTAGATAGGCTGTGACTTAGAGATTAAAGTTTAGAATATGAGAAGGTTAAAATAAAAGGCAGGAAAAAGGCATTGAAAATGTAAAAATGATGGAATACAGAGGAATGGAAATTTGCTTAACTAAGGGAAGAAGGAATAAGATAAAGTAGAAACAAATGGAAACTACTAAACAGCAAACTAGAGAAAGTGTAACAGGTGTGAGAAGGCTTGAAGCTGAGAAGAAAGCTGGAAGGAATAGGATTTAAAGTAGATTTGTTTAAAAACTGAAAAGACAATGTACAGTGTTTGCAAAAGGAGAGGGAGAAAAATCCTAACTTGGGGAAAAAATTGAAACAAAAATGTAAACCTCATTCTAAATATGAATGTGTTAAAAATGAAAAACTGACACAAAACTAAAATCTGTTGCTTCTAATAAACATAAAAAAGACATGGACAGAAAGTTGAAAAAAATTCACTCCAGGTAAACTTGAAAATAGAGCAGTTGCAATCATGTTATCAGACAAAGGTGTAAAAACATTCACAACACAAAAAGGAATTATATTTTTTTAGGTTTTTTGTAAGGCAAATGGTAAACCCATGGCTTGCCCAAGGCCACACAGCTAGGAAATTATTGTGTCTTGAGACCAGATTTGAACCCAAGTACTCCTGATTCCAGGGCCAGTGTTTTAGCCACTGTGCCACCTAGCTGCCCCACAAAAAGGAATTTATAAAGCATTACATTATGCTGAAAGGAACAATAAACAACAAACCAGTACTAGTATTAGACACTTGCCCTAAATGCCTTAATATAAAGGAAAGACTGTGAGAAGAGAAAATGGCAGTTTATCAGTGGCAGGTTTCAATGTCTCTGCCTGGGTTTTGAATAAATCTAACATAACAAAAGGGGAAATAAGGAATAAATTGATGGAGAAAGTAGATCTGAAAGGCTGCTAATAGAAGCATATATAATTTTTCAGCACCAACACTTTTTGAAAAATTGATCAAGTATGTAAGGGTACAATCACTGCAAGCAAATGTGAAAAAGCAGAAAAGCATTCTTTGCAGATCATAACAGTGAAAGTAGTAATCAGTTTAGGGAGTACAAGCAAGAGGGAGCCAAATGACTTAAGAAATTGTTAATAAATGAATCAAAGAACAAATAGGGAAAAATTATGTGAAAGAAAATGGTTTCTTATATGTAGCTAAAGCACTCATAGGGAAAATCATTCCTACAAACACAACAAAATAGAAGATATTAATGAATATTTTCTAAAAATTAAAAAAATCAATAGCCTTAAAAAAGCACAGAGGGAAATTAAAATTTAGATAAGAAATTAATGAAAAAAATGATAAAACTAAAATCTGAATCTTTCAAAAAATAAATAAATAAACTATTAGCTAATCTGATTTAAAAGAAGGTAGAAAATCATATCAAAATAGCAAATAAGATGAAATCACAATGTATCCATAAGAATTAAAAAGAAGTATCAATACCTATTATGCACATTATATGTTAACAAAACTCAGAACATGAAATAAATACCTTTAAAAATCTAAAATATTGAAACTTAGAACACCAAATAGAGCTCTTAATTCAATTAGAACAAGAAATAGAACTACATGAAGCAGCTACCAAAGGGGGGGAAATTGCCCCAGATGGTTTCACAACATTCTATCAGAATTTCAAAGAACAATCAGTATCAATCAGATAATTCTCAAAAGTTAAGAAAACACCCTAACAAATTCTTTTTGTGAGACAAGTATAATCCAATTATTTCAACCAGGGAAGATAAAGTACAGGACAATTATGAACTAACATCATTAATGAATATCAATTCCCAATTTTAAAATTCTGTTAGGTTGGGGTAGCTAGGCTGCACAGTGGATAGAGTATTAGCTCTGGAATCAGGAGGACCTGAGTTCAATTCCAGCCTCAGTCACATACTAATTACCTAGCTGTGTGACCTTGGGCAAGTCACTTAACTCCACTGGCTTGCAAAAATAAAAATTCTGTTAGACTATATATACAAGTAGTCATTTATCATGACAGTGGGATTTGTGCCAGGAAAATAATAGTGGTTCAAATTAGAAAAACAGTCACAATCATTGAAAGCAAATATACTAAGCTACACAATTATCTCAATAGATACAGAAAACATCTCATTAATACACAACTGCTACAAAATAATGGACATAGAGATATCTTTTCTAAAAATATAGGTATTAACTAAAAAGACAAGTGGCATATACAGGGATGATAGAATCCTTTGTAATAAATATAAAAATAAAGCAAGAACACCCATCATCACTAATTGCTGCTGTTCTGGAAATGTTGGTAATAGCATAATAGAAGAGAAAGAAATTAAAGGTATAAAGATAGGTAAAGTGAAGATAAAATTGTCCTATTTGCTGATATGATAGTTTACTTAGAAAATCAGCAAAGAAATTTATTGAGGCTAAAGCTTCAGCAAGCTTGCAGACTATAAAATCCTCAAAAATCAACAGCATTTCCATATAATAATCTAGAATCAACAAGGAAAAGGAAAAATTCAACTTCAAAGTACTACAAAGTGCATAAAATATCTGGGGAATCAATCTAAAAGCAGACTATTCAATTACAAAGGGCTCCTTAAAGATATAAATGTTAAATAATAGAAAATTCAGCAACTCATGGTTGGGTCATGCCAATATAATAAAAATAATATTACTAAAGTTAATTTATAATTTTAGTACTATGTTGATCAAGTTATTTTTTAAAAGTACTTTATAGAGATAAATAAAATTCTTTTGGAAAAAATGAAATCTAGACTGTCAAAGAAATAATGAAACGTGTTGAAGATAAAGGAGAATAGCACTTTTAGACCTCCTATAAAGCAACAGTCATCAAAGCCATCTGATACCAGTTAAAAAATAGCAGTGGAAAAAGCAAGATGAAGGAGAATCAGAATGGAACTCTACTTAATGTTTGATAAACTAAAAAACACATTACTTAGCATCCTATTTGATGATAACTTCCAGGAAAATTGGACAGCAATCTGGCAGAAATTAGACCAGCACCTTATATCATACTCTACAATTCATTGTAAATGGACTTTAATATTAAAGATCAATACCATTAAAAAAAATTGAAAGTGAGGGGTGGCTAGGAGTCAGTGTCCCTCAATGCAGCCCAGATCCCAGGAAACGGAAGCAGGCAGACAGAGCCCTGGCAGCTGCTCCAAGAGCACTCAGTTCATGGAAGGTAAAGGGGTGGGGGGAGACTGTAGAGGTTTCTCCTCTGTCCCTGGAATAGGACTCTTGTGCTTTGTCCATATTCAGACCCTGGTGGCAGTCTGGGGGCCCCCTATTGCCATCCACAGACCAGAGTACGGGCAGGAGAGCAGTCAGAGTCTTGCGGGAGTTATCCCAATAATACTCAAAATCTTGGGAGTACCTCAAACCAGGTACAGACTGGGGAAATGAATAAACAGAAACAAAGGAACCTGACCATAGACAATTACTTTGGTGCCATAGAGAACCAAAACACGCAATCAGAAGACCAGAAAGTTCTAGCTTCTGTATCTAAAGACTCCAAGAAATATAGAAGTTGGTCTCAGGCTATTTCAGAGCTCAAAAAAAGATTTTGAAAATCAGGTAAGGGAAGTAGAGGAAAAATTGGGAAAAGAAATGAGGGAGATGAGGGAAAAAACATGAAAATCAAGTCATCAGCTTAGTCAAGGAGCTTCAAAAAATGCTGAAGAAAATAACATACTATTTGAGTTTTGAGTTTTACAATTTTTCTCCCAATCTTACTTCCCTCCCCACCCCATGGAAAGTAATCTGTCAGTCTTTATTTTGTTTCCATGTTGTACATTGATCCACACTGAGTGTGATGAGAGAGAAATCACATCCTTAAGGAAGAAACAAAAAGTATAAGAGATAACAAGTTCAGACAATAAGGTGTTTTTTTTCTAAATTAAAGGGAATAGTCCTTGAAATTTGTTCAAACTCCACAGCTCTTTATCTGGATATAGATGGTATTCTCCATTGCAGATAGCCCCAAATTGTCCCTGGTTGTTGCACTGATGGAATGAGCAAGTCCATCAAGGTTTATCATCATCCCCATGTTGTTGTTAGGGTATACAATGTTTTTCTGGTTCTGCTCATCTCATCAGTTCATGCAAATCCCTCCAGGCTTCCCTGAATTCCCATCCCTCCTGGTTTCTAATAGAACAATAGTTTTTGATGACATACATATACCACAGTTTGCTAAGCCATTCCCCAATTACAAGACATTTACTTGATTTCCAATTCTTTGCCACCACAAATGGCTGCTATGAATATTTTTGTACAAGTGATGTTTTTACCCTTTTTCATCATCTCTTTAAGGTATAGACCCAGTAGTAGTATTGCTGGAACAAAAGGTATGCATATTTTTGTTGCCCTTTGGGCGTAGTTCCAGAAAGGTTGGATGAGTTCACAGTTCCACCAACAGTGTAATAGTGTCCCAGATTTCCCACAACCCTTCCAACAATGATCATTATCCTTTCTGGTCATATTGGACAGTCTAAGAGGTATGAGGTGATACTTCAGAGAGGCTTTGATTTGCATTTCTCTAATAATTAATGGTTTAGAGCAATTTTTCTGATGGCTATGGATTGCTTTGATCTCATCTGTAAATTGCCTTTGCATATCCTTTGATCATTTGTCAATTGGGGAATGGCTTTTTTTTTAAAAAAAAATATGACTCAGTTCTCTGTATATTTTAGAAATGAGTCCTTTGTTAGAATCATTACAAGTAAAGATTGTTTCCCAATTTACTACATTTCTTTTGATCTTGGTTACAGTGGTTTTATCTGCAAAAGCTTTTTCATTTAATGTAATTGAAATCTTCTAGTTTGTTTTTGGTGATGTTCTCCATCTCTTCCTCAGTCATAAACTGCTCCCCTTTCCATAGATCTGATAGGTAAACTAATCCTTGATCTTCTAATTTGCTTATAGTATTGTTTTTTATGTCTAAATCCTGTAACTATTTGGATCTTATCTTGGTATAGGGTGTGAGGTGTTGGTCTAATCTAAGTTTCTTCCATACTAACTTCCAATTTTTCGAGCAGTTTTTGTCAAAGAGAGAGTTTTTATCCCAATAGCTGGACTCTTTGGGTTTATCAAACAGCAGATTACTATAATCGTCTCCTGCTTTTGTACCTAGTCTATTCCACTGGTCCACCACTCGATTTGTTAGCCAATACCAAACAGTTTTGATGACTGATGCTTTATAATATAATTTTAGATCAGGTAGGGCTAAGCCCCCTTCTTTTGTACTTTTTTTCATTAAATTCCTTGAAATTCTTGATTTTTTTATTTCTCCATATGAATTTACTTATAATTTTTTCTAACTCATTAAAGTAATTTTTTGGTATTTTGATTGGTAGAACACAAACAGGTAGTTTAGTTTTGGTAGAATTTTCATTTTTATTATATTAGCTCTACTTATCAAATGAGCAGTTGATATTTGCCCAGTTATTTAAATCTGATTTAATTTATGTGAGAAGTGTTTTATAATTGTTTTCAAAAAGATTCTGAGTCTGTCTTGGCAAATAGACTCCCAGGTATTTTATATTGTCTGAGGTTACTTTGAATGGGATTTCTCTTTCTAGTTCTTCCTGCTGTATCTTGCTAGACATATATAGAAAACTTGAAGATTTATGAGGGTTGAAAGTAATATACTAAAAACTAGTTTAGGTCAAATGAAAAACAGTTCAAAAAGTTAATGAAGAGAAAAATATCTTAAAAAGCAGAACTGGCCAGATGGAGCTAAAGGAAACTGATGAACTTGCAAGGAATCAAGATACAATAAAACAATATCAAAAGAATGAAAAACTAGAAGAAAACATGAAATATCTTACTGAAAAAGCAAGGGATCTGGAAAACAAATCCAGCAAACAATTTAAAAATTATTGGGCTACCTGAAAGTCATGATCAGGAAAAGAGCATTGACTTCATTTTAAAAGAATTTCTACAGGAAAATTGTCCTGATATCCTAGAAGCAGAGGGCAAAATAG
This sequence comes from Macrotis lagotis, assembly GCF_037893015.1. Classification (NCBI taxonomy): domain Eukaryota; kingdom Metazoa; phylum Chordata; class Mammalia; order Peramelemorphia; family Peramelidae; genus Macrotis; species Macrotis lagotis. The sequence goes on from NC_133658.1 coordinate 733,175,257, forward strand.
AATTTGAAAGAGTCCACCAATCTCCTACTGAAAGAGATAAGATAAAATAAAATAAAATAAACCCCAGGAATATTATAGCCAAGTTTCAGAACTCTCAAGGCAAAGAGAAAATGCTACAAGCAGCCACAATGACACAATTCAAATACTGGGGAGCTTCAGTCAAGATCACCCAGGACTTAGCAGCATCCACATTAAGGGCTCGTGAAAGTAAATGTACTGGAAGAAAGGAAAGGAGCAGCAGAGTAGACTAAGATATTTCATATAAAAGAGTCAAGAAATAGCTTTTGCAATGATATGGAAAGGGGGAAGGTGAGGGGGATTGAGGGAGCCTTCATTCTCATCAGAAATGGCTCAGAAAGGAAATAATAGAAGAGAAAGGAGAGAAAGGGGACAAGAGAGGGGAGGGAGGGAGGATAGATCATAGGAAGAGATAGTCAGGTATAATACTTTTTTTTTTTTTACTTTTTGCAAGGTGGTAGGATTGGATGGCCTGTGTGGGAGCATGGGGCTAGGTGGGTGCTGGGTCTCTGGGGTAGGATGTAGGCTTGGGGCCTCTTGGCCCCACGGCTGGTGCTCTGTCCACTGAGCCACTCAACTGTCCCACAGCATACTTTTAAAGAGGGACAGATAGAAAGGAGAGAGAAAATATAATAAATGATAGTGGGGAGGAATGGATGGAGGAAATTATAATCAGCAACAGCAACTGTGAAAGCAACTTCTCTGATGGACTTATGATAATGAGACAGTGCTGATGGTATCGGAATACAGACTGAAGTATATTTTTCCCCCCTCTTTCTTTCACTTCATTTCTGGTGAGATTTTTATTTTTGTGGGGGGGGGTTATCTTTACTCTTACAGCAAGACTATTTTAGTAATGTATAAATAAATTAAAAAAGTAAATTAATTAAAAAAACTAAAAGCAAGTAACATTTTATAGAAACTGATGAGAAGTAAGGTAAGTTGAACCAGGAAAATAACATATGGAGTGACAGCAATGTAATTGGAAACCATCACAAAACAAGTGAAAGTGAATACTATGAAATTATGAACAAGTTTTTTTTCATAAAAAGATGTGGGGACTACTCCATTTCTTTTTTTTTTTGGCAAATGTGGGTGTGGCACACTACACATGTTGAATTTGGTTAAAAGTGGTTGATTCAAATGAAGTATGTGTATCTTTTTCATTTATTATAAAAATTAGCTTGGGGAGAGGACAAGAATATAGTGAAAATGTGGGTAATATAAAACCAAAATCTCAATTTTGAAAATAAATAACTTGTTTTGTCACACCCTCTTGAAATTTTCTCTCTCCCTTAACTAAATTTCTAGAGAGAGTGGTCTGTGCTCCCAATTTCCAGTTCCTTCCTTATTTGCATCCACTCAGTCCCTTGCACTTAAACCCTTTGCAGTCTGACTCCAGTCCCAACTGCTTTACTAAAATTTTTTATCAGTCATGAATTTATTATTTCTAAACATACTCCAACCCCATCTTTGATTTGCTTTGGAATTTGACACTATGGATTACTTCTATTGGCTCCTTGGCTTTTGTATTATTTTGGTGATAAGTATTTATATAAAGTACCAGGCACTTTTCCAGACACTAGAGATACATTCCTGCCCTTGTGTAGTCCTAAGAGTAATACATGTTCACTTATAAAAAATTTTAAATTCTATGAAGTGAACTAATGTATTTTGGAAAGGGATTTAACAATCAGGGTTGTAGTAAAAATGATTTTTTCCTGTTTCTAAGAGAGGAAAAAGCACTGGATTTGAAGTTGAGACCTGAGTTTGAATTCTAACCCCACTATTATAGATCAGCATTAAAGATCAGACTATTAGAAAATTAAAAGGGAAACAGACCATATATTTATTACAGAAATGGGCAGGAAAGGCATTGTTATTATTATTAATCAAACAATAGCTAGGAGCAATGACAAAAGATGAAATAAATTACTTAGATCACTTGAAACTGAAAAGCTTCTGCACAGACAACATTCATATAACTTGGATAAGAAGAGAGGTGAAATGTGAAAAAAACACTATCAAATTTCTCTGATAAGGATTTGGTATCTGAAATTTATAAGCATTTAATAAATATATAAAAGACTAAAAGGCATTCCCAAATAGATAAATGATAAAAAGATATGAACAAAAGATTCTCAAAAGAATTGTAAAGTGTTCACAACCACAAAAAAATGCTCTAATTCTCTAATAAGAAAAATACTAATCAAATTAACTATGAGGTTTTACCTTATACCTTGTAAATTCGCAAAAATCCCCTCCAAAAATGGCAACAATGAATATTGAAGGAATTGTGAAAAGATAGGCACACATTTATTGTTAGAGCTATGAAGTGGTACAATAGAAATTTGGGAAGCAATTTGAAATTATTTAAATAAAGGAATCAAACTGTTCTTATTATTTGAACCAGAGACTTCATGACTGGATTTATTTTCCAAAGAAATTGTTAAGAAAAAAAGTCCCCACATACTCCAAAATATTTATAGCAACACTATTTGTGATATCTAAGAACTGGAAACAATGTAGATACTTATCAACTGGGAAATTGCTAAATTGTGCTTTATAAATATAATGGAAAATTACTGTGCTGTAAGAAATTATGTACTTCATGAATATAGATCATGCTAAAAAAACAAAAGAAAATATAAAAAAATTATAAAGTTCAAAGTGGACTTGAATAAAGTCAGTTAAGGAGACACCCCTAGCCTATCCTTCCAAGGAAGTTGTTAAACACTGCACTAATTTTGGAACTTTTTCAATGTACTGATCAGTTATGCTGAATTTTTTCCCCTCTCTTAAAAATGCTGAGATAACTCTGTGGGAGGGGAGGACCATAAGAGGTCCTTTGGCAATATAAGAAACAGAAGATATCAGTTAAAAACTTATTTTTAAAAAAATGGATGAAGAATCCTTATTTCATTAAACATCTCTTCTATACTAAGAGCTGCACTAAGCAGAAGGAATATAACTATCTGCTTTAAAGAAGCTATATCTGATTAGGGAGACAAATGTGTACATGTTTTAAGTGTGTGCAAAATTAATAGAAGGATAGTTTGGAGGTAAGGAGGGGGTGTACTCCAGGAAAGAACTGGACAGTAAAAAAGGACACAAAGATGGGAAATTAGGTGTTGTGTATGAGGAAGAGTAAGAAACCTGTCTTGTTTGGATTACAGACTTCAGAGACAGAGATAGTATGTCATAGAAGATAACGAGTCCCACTATTACACTGTTGGTGGAGCTGTGAACTCATCCAACCTTTCTGGAGAGAAATTTGGAACTTATGCCCAAAGGGCAACAAAAATGTGCATACCCTTTGATCCAGCAATACCACTACTGGGTCTATGCCTTGAAGAGATGATGAAAAAGGGTAAAAACATCACTTGTACAAAAATATTCATAACGGCCCTGTTTGTGGTGGCAAAGAATTGGAAATCAAGTAAATGTCCTTCAGTTGAGGAATGGCTTAGCAAACTGATATAATGTATGTCATGGAACACTGTTGTTCTATTAGAAACCAGGAGGGATGGGAATTCAGGGAAGCCTGGAGGGATTTGCATGAACTGATGCTGAGTGAGATAAGCAGAACTGGAAAAACACTGTACACCCAAACAGCAACATGGGGTAATGATCAACCTTGATGGACTTGCTCATTCCATCAGTGCAACAACCAGAGACAATTTTGGGCTGTCTGCAATGGAGAATACCATCTGTATCCAGATAAAGAACCATGGAGATAGAAAAAAAAGTTCAAGGTCTATTCCCTTTAGAAAAAAAACAGATTATCTTATTGTCTGATCTTGTTATCTCTTATACTTTTTGTTTCTTCCTTAAGGATATGATTTCTCTCTCATCACACTCAATTTGGATCAGTGTGCAACGTGGAAACAAAGTAAAGACTGACAGATTGCCTTCTGTGGGAGGTGGGGAAAGGGAAGTAAGATTGGGGGGAAAATTGTAAAACTAAAAATAAATAAAATCTTTAATCAAGAAGATAACTAGTCCTAAAGTCAGGAAGACCTGGGCTCATATCCTATGTCTGACACATATGAAATAAGCTTTGTGACCCGGGACTAGTCACCAAACCTCTCATGGACCTAAACAAATATCCAAGACTACAAATTGAGGCAGCTAGATGACTCAGCGGATAGAGTACTAGGCCTGGAGTCAGGAAGATCTGAGTTTAAATCCAGCCTGAGACACTTACTAGCTTTGTGACTTTGGGCAAGTAATTTAACTTGTTTGCCTTAATATACTACAGAAGGAAATGGCAAACCACTCCAGTATGTTTGCCAAACAGCCTTTGCATTGTCTTTGTTCTGTCTCCTTCAAATTCCTTGTGCCATCATATTACACTGGCATCAACAGTTCATCCAGTAGATATCATCCTGAGGGAGTTCGGCCTACCTAATACTCTTGCCACTCATCTCTATCTGACTTTAGTAGGGCACACACATCAACACACACTTGGTCACTGAGCTGCTCTACATAAGCATGTACCCCCTTTCATTTGAAAATCAAGGTTCATGGTAGCTTTCAGAATTCAGACCATGAATGAGATCTATTAATACAACAAAATAAGATAGAAGAGGAAATTCTCTCCATCTCCCTCAACTCCACATATACAGCCTTCAATTATACAACACACTTATATATACCTGAGCACATACTTATGTGACCATGTCACTTTTGAGTTGGGGGCTTCTAGCAGGTTCCATTTCCTCTTTAGTTAGGACTATCCCTCCCTCCTGGGTCCAGGACTGTTCAGGACACAGCAAATCAACATCAAAAAGAGGAATACATTTTTGGAACAATTGACCTTCAGCATTACTGAGTGCTATTTGTTTCTTCTATGAATTACTGACTGATAGAGATTTGAAGCAGTTTTATCTAAAGATTGATAGTACAGGGGTGGCTAGGTGGCGCAGTGGATAGAGCACTGGCCCTGGAGTCAGGAATACCTCAGTTCAAATCTGGCCTCAGACACTTAATAATTACCTAGCTATGTGGCCTTGGGCAAGCCACTTAACACCATTTGCCTCCCAAAAAACCTAAAAAAAAATTGATAGTACATGGGGGGACTGTTTTGTGCAGACTATTAACTTCAGACAACAGTTTGCACCCAAGGCAACAGTTGGCAGTGTGTGTGCCATAGTTATGATTGCCTACATATCACTTCTTGAAATTACTAATCAGTGCCTGTCCAACCAGATCTAAAACAGACTATCTCTAATTAATGTGTAACCAGTAGGATAAGAAGTTAAAGTTGGGTCAAGTAGATAAATTAGATAAAAGTGCTTAAAAAAATGAAAACTTGGTATTAATCTTATTAGTGAAGTTTCTGTGGAGAGCAAAAGAAGAAAGATAGGCCCATCTCTTTCCCTACATTTCTTAAAATAATTTTCTTTTGCCCCACAGCAATCTAAATAGGATGTCACAAAGGCCCAGTTCACTCAGACCCAGGGTTGTCTATATCAGGAAAGTTAGGGAGGAAAGCATAAAAGGAAATGAGGAAGAGAAACATAAACAAGAGAGGACGGAATGATATAAAATATACTTGGTAATTTTATTTTCTCAGTTTAAAATTCCTTTGAAATCTATTCAAACAATTTGAAACTTAAAAAGAGAGTCAGTATGAAACTGAAAAATTGTTAATGTAAGACAGAACCTGAAATTGACAGCTACTCCATAAAAATCCACTGAATCTAACAACTATGCAGAAATCTTCACCTCCACATTTTTCCAATTCAGCCTGTAAATAAGCAATATCATTATCGGAGGCCTGTAGGTGATGTTGTATATGAAGCTCTGGATATGACCACAGATAGTGGTAGTGGTGTTTTTATTTTTTCTCTAACTTCTGGCTATTCAGGGCACTCCTGGTTCCTTTGCACAGTCAGCTGGTCTAGCAGTTTCTTAGCAAAATGAAGAAAAGTTTCATGTTTCAGGGCCCTCTGCTCTGTCAAGTAAACAAACATTTATTAAGCTTCCATTCTATGGCAGGCACTATGATGAATTCTGTAGATTAAAAAAAAAAGACAAAGATAGTCCCTGGCCTTAAGGTGCTCACAATCTAGAGAGAAAATTTTCAAGCATCCCTGTAGATACAAGTTACAGAAGATGGGTTAATTGGATGCAATCTCACAGGGGAGGCATTAACAACAATAGAATCCTGAAGGAAGGCAGTGAAAACAGAAAATGAAGGCAAGATGAGATTTTACTCTGAACAAAATGTATGCCATAGTCCAGGGGTTTCTTTTTCTCCTAAGATCTATTCCACTAAGTTTTTTTTAATTGCTATTTTCCAAGTTCTCTCTCTCTCTCTCTCTCTCTGACCATCCAGTTCTTGACCAAGTTCCCTCCAGTTTGTTGCTTTCAGATACTATACATTTATTCACTTTTGAGAAGGGATGAAATGTGGTTGGTATAAACACACTCAATCCTGCCACTTATCTGTCTCAATTTGATAAGAATTTGATTATGTAATATATCTGGATACTTTCCTTGATTCCCCCTCCCCCTTCTTCCTCTCTCCATTCCGCCCACCCCTGCCCTGCCCTTGAAGGAAACTCCTTTAGTGGGAACAGACTGGTATATTGATGAATCCTGCCTCCAAAATGAGGAAAAAGATTTGATTGCTTATTCTGGTACCACCACCGCTGTTACAGAAGTGACTGGAGTTTCATCATTACTTGCTGCCCGTTTAGTACAACAAGCCAAACTTGAGCCAATAGACAGTAGGTATGCAATCAGGGTGTTAAGGAAACATTGGGGCTTCCTGATTTCTTCAGGATAGCCCATTAAAAATCAGAAACAGGTTTCCCATCTATTAGACTGTTTACAGCTTTCTCAGGCCTTGGCAGTAATTAAGATTCCAGGGCATAACCATTCATATCTGTTACCTGACCAAGCAGCTAAAACCACAAACCAAAAAAGACTTCAAAATGAGGGATGTAAACTTGATAAGACTATAGGATTATGGATTGCCCCAAATGGTCCAAATAGTTATATCTTAGAATCATCCCTCCCTCTGATGAAACCCCTTCATTCATTCAGCTGATAGAGTTGCAGTCACTGCCTTTGAGATATGTTCAACCTGCCCCCAAGCACAATGCATCCCAAGTCACTGCAGCCAACTTGAGGAGTTTCTTCTCCCAGGTGAACCTTTTTTTTTTTTAAGGGTTTTTTTTTGCAAGGCAATGGGGTTAAGTGGCTTGCCCAAGGCCACACAGCTAGGTAATTATTAAGTGTCTGAGGCTGGATTTGAACTCAGGTACTCCTGACTGCAGGGCTGGTGCTCTATCCACTGCTCCACCTAGCTGCCCCCAGGTACACCTTTTGAAACCTAGCAGATTGACTTCATCCAACTGCCATCTGCCCTTGGTTAAAAATATGTTTTAGTTAAGATCTAAATGTTTTCCTGGTTTGTGGAAGTATCTCTGCTGAAATGTCACAACCTTCTGGGATGGCAAAAAATCCTACTAGAAAAAAATCATTCCTTTAAGGGGGATTCCTAGAGAAATACACAGTGATAGAGGTGCTTTCCAGGCTCTTTCTTTTTTTTCCCTCTTCTCTAATCTCCCTCAGTATTAGCAACTCTACCCATCACCTCAGTGTAGACACTTGATTTTCTTACCATCTGGCTCTTAACCAAGCTCCCTTCAGTTCATGGGTTTCAGATGCTATGAATTTCACAAGAGCTTAATTAGTTAGCTTGCAGTATCTCTACTGAGCCTATCACCACCAATCCTCAGGAATGGTTGAAAGAGTTATTGGGATACATAAGATCTCCCTAAATTATCTGAGGACTAGGCATCCCCTTGGCCCAAAGCTTTCTGTTCTCAAGTTTTGTTTACTAGCATGGTTATCTGAACTGACATGAAGTCAATAATAGAAAATGTGATAGTCTGAAAACTCCTAAGGTCATGTCTGTGCCTGGGAGAAGTCATGAGAAAGACCTAAGTATTATCCTTCTGACTCTATTTCCCTGTTATACTATTTCCTTTCTGGAAAAGGAAAATTTATCATCTGGTGAATCTGGAGCTTACCTGTAACACCCTGTGACAAAATAATTAGCTGTCAGATTCTCATGCCTGGAACCAAACAGAGCTAAAGGAGTTTTTCCCTTATCATATGTCAACTATGCCTCTCTTTTTCCTTTTATAGCACATTTCTTTAATTAAGAAGTTTTGCAAATTCATATTAAATCAATTAGATAATTGACAATCATCAAAATAAAAAATCATCACTTTATAAGGGACTCTTCCCCTTATTGTCAGGTGTTATGATTTTCATATTGATCAATATGATATTGATAGCTTGGATTTTTCAGAGTTCCCTTTTCACAGACAGACTCTGGGGCTAGGAAAACAGTGAAAACAAAGAAACAGAAGTCATCTTGCCTATATTAAGTGCAGTGTATCGGTATAACTTGTACTGTACTGTTAACTCCAAAACTATACAATCAACCCAGCCATTTGCACAGGACTTCTACCAGGATGGTCACAAGTGATGTAATTATTATTTTTGTCCTGAATAGTGGGTTTGGACTGGAAAGATCACTCAGACCCTAAATATGATTGTTCAATGATGGTGTATAAAATAGCCAGTTCCACAACAATAAGGTAGAGTTCTAAGGAATGTAGTAATCTCATGATTTGCAAATTGGTTCTTTGCAAAGAAAGTAATTAATAAACTGCTATCTGATTTACTGGCACTCTGTCTTTGGCCTGCTTTATCATGCCCAGCTTAGAGACAGCTTAGCAAAACCTCAGTTGACAAATTAAATAACAACAGCAAAAGTGCAGGTCTGATCATGTCACCCTTCTATTTAATAAACTGTAATGGCTCTTTCTTACCACCAAGATCAAGTTTAAAACTCTCTAGTTGGTTTTCAGAGACCTTTCTATGGACCTTATAATCCTGTGACACTGAGAGGCACTCTCTTTTCCTACTCTTAATATTTGCACTGACTGTCCCTCACTCCCAGAGCTCTCTCCCTCTTTATCTCCACTTCTGAGATTCCCTGACTTCTTAAAGTTCCACCTACTGCCAGAATCCTTTCCCAGTCCTCTTTAAACTTAATGTCTTCCTTCTGATGACCCTGATTTATCCTTTAAATATCTTGTTTGCCCAGATTTCTACATGACTACCCCATTAGATGTGAGCTCCTTGAGAACAGATACTTTTTTTTGGTCTTTCTTTGTATCTCTAACCCTTGGAAACATAATAGCTTGATACCTAATAAAAACTTATTTGACTGAAAGAATGAATTATAAATAGAAACCTTTCAAAATTGTAGATCCTAGGAAGAACTCAACAATGGAAGAAGTTGCTCACAGAGATGGAGGGACACTTAGAAATCCCTCCTTCATTTTATTTTTAGTATTATTAAGGTGTTTTAGTGTAAGTATCCAATAAGACTACTAAAGAAATTTCATGAGAAGGCTTCTATTGGATCATGATCAAGTTTGTAAAATAAAACAAAATAAAAATAAAACCATACTGCCTTTATGTTGTCCTTTGTTATATAAAAAATCAGTTACCAGGACTGGACTGGACAGGTGCAGAGTGGATAGAATGATTCATCTAATATAGTAGAAAGAGTATGAAAATCAGAGAAATTGTGTTTTTACTATCATTTCTATCATTAACCTTGATTAAGGGGTTCCCTTAGCTGTATGTAAGGATGAGACTGTTTCTTAAAATTAATTACTTTTGTTATGTAAGAACATTGAATTAGTCAATCAAAGCTGATTGTGAACAGCCTATATACCTCCTTGAATTAATCAAAGCCATTGTGTGAGATACTTAGTCATGCTCAGAGAAAGGAAGAGCTATGTCAGAACAGATTGAGAGTCTAAGGATCTGGAAAAGAACTGGAAGCCTAGGGGAGGCAGAGCTAAACTGTGCTGGAAAGATGCCTGAAGGGTCCCTGCGAGGAGGAGAATTGACCACACAAGCATCTCAGAGCAAAAAGCATCAGCTGATGCCACCAGATGGACCCAATTCTTCAAGATCTGAGGGAAATTCAAAGAAAAAGGTCTTTCTTCATGTACCCCTCCCTGTACATGCCCAACCTCAAATACTACAGTAGATAGTATATGTTTAATAAATATACAGTATAACTTGTTTCATTACCCAAATTTTTGCAGCAGTCTGAATCTTGCTTCATCCACAAAAAGGTCCAATGTTAATTAGAGACAGATATAAATGCAAATTAAGACAAGACAATCAAACTTTTGGATTGATGCTAGGAATTTTCTTGAATGGGAGTTTGGAGCAATTGTACTTGTTTTCCTGAGTTTTCTTTGAAATAAATTCCCTGAAACTGCTGAAGGTGGAACATATACACTATGGGGATCATTATATGACTCCCCAGTTTAAAATGTGCTAATTATTGTAATAGAGTATTATAAGTAAAAACCAAATAGCTGACCCAAATGACCTTTAAGATTATTTTCCTTATATTTTAAGTGGAAGGTGCCAACCTAATTAATTTATTTCAGGAAGTCCTGAACCCATTCTACAATTTTTAATGGACTTCCAGATTTTCCTAATATTCTAGGTATAGACTGCCATCCTAATACTTTTCAGGAAAGTCTGAAACCATTCTGCAATTCTTTTAATTGGACTTGTGAAATGGCTTAATTATTTTACAGAACCCACTGAGATTACTTATCTGCTGCATTTACTGTCCACCATCACAATTTTTTCTCTAATGACCTCTCATCTAACAATCTTCCTCTTACAGTGCTGCATTCTTTGTGCTGATGAGACCTGTGTGTCTGCCATACAAGATTGTATATGGTTGTTGAGCTATATTGAAAAGATGATTTTTTATTTACTTCCACTTTAGTTTTATTTTATTTTAGAAGCTATTGTTACCCTGACTTGGGAGCTGTTACTTTCTTTTTTTCTTTTGCTTTGCAGGTCACTGATATAGATATACACTATCATATATATGTAATACATATATACTTAACACTGGAAAACCAAGCTTGGAGAATTTTTAAAATATATTTTGAATCACATTTTCCTTTTTCCCAAGGAGATGCTTGGTTGCAGAGGTCACTGGGGAATTAGAATTAGAGTCAGAGCTTGCAAAACATCATAGTATCATGCTTAATGCCTGGTTAGAGCTTTCTTTTGCCCATTTTTGGCCATATTGTGGAATGCTACACAGTCATGCTTCAGTCGTAGGAGAAGTGAGCCCAAGGCTTACATTTCTCAGTTCTTTGGTATAATGTGTTATGGTTTAAAAGCCTGTGAGAAGTATCTGTTTATGGGGGTCTATTCCCATGGAATGTCATCAGAATAAAGGACTTTTTAAAAATATCTTCTGGGAACAGAATGTTTGCATTCATTCTGGAAGTTTGGGCAAGTATCCATATAACTATTTATTCTACCTTTGCATCCATGACCAGATCTGGAAATAGCCCATCCTTAGGTCACTGTTGGCAACCAGTGATTTCCGAATGGTAGTGAGAAGGAATGTGGGATGGACGTTATAGCCCGGAATAATAATGAAGAATCTCATAAATGAAGAGACCTTAGAGACTAACCAGTCCATTCATATCAGAACAGAAATACTGTGTGGGACCTTGATCACTGGGAATGTAATCATTCCATGAGGTTATATGTCATACTTTTAGATATTTCTAATTATTTAGATGTTTTTATTTTCTATTTTTCCTTATACTAGCTTCTGGGGCCAAGCTGAACATGTCTCTGATCCTGTGTTACATGGGAGTCCTTCAAATATTGGAGGAGACCTGGTTATGGTAGCTCACTCCTGTAATCCCTGCCCCCCCCCCCAGGGGGCAGGGAAGGTTGAAGTCAGCATATTGTTTGAGTTCCCGACTTCTGAATTTCAATAGGGATAAAACTGATCATTTCTCAGGAGTAATGGATCACAAGGCTGCCTAAGGAGTGATAAATTGGAAAAATGGACCTGGTTAAAGCCTCCATATTGAACAATATTGGGATCAGCCCCTGAAGTAACACTTTACTTCAAACCTGGGTGAGAGAGTCCTGGACTCAAAAAATTCAAACAAATAAATAAAAAACAATTATTGGAAAAGAATATTACATCTCCCTTAAATCTTGTTTCTGGTTTGAACATCTCTAGTCTTTTCAATTGTTCCTTGAATCACTCTTCTGATTATCGTTTTCTAAACCTGTTTTGCCACTGTCTGTCTTAAAATGTGACTCAGTTCATCTATAAAATGAGGGGATCAGACTGTATGGTCCCTATGGTTCCAACCCTGTATGGTTCCAACCCTAAAACTAGGGTCCTAAGTCATGGCCAGAACAGAGGATAATTCTCTAGGTATAAAATACAGTGAGAATGCTACCTCCCTCATTCTAAACACTATTAATGTAGATCAGGTTAGCATAAACTTTTGTAGCTATTCATTCTTCTCTCACATGCAACCCCAACCCTGACCCCTGGTTGTTTTTAATAAGGTGTTGTCTGACCATTGCTTTCCTATCCTCTATTTGTAAAATTGATGTTTTAAAACCAGATACATTGCTATTGTTCTGTCATTTTCAGTTAGTCTGACTCTTTGTGACCTTATTTGGGCTTTTCTTGGCAAGGATATCACTCTGGTTTCCCATTTCTTTCTCCAGTGCATGTTATAGATGAGAAAACTGAGGCAAGCAAGGTTAAGTGACTGGCCCAAGGTCACACAGTTGGTACGTGTCTGAGGTAAGATTTAAACTCCGGAAGAGGAGTCTTCCTGACTCTAGGCCAGCTACCTAGTTGACCCAAATACAAGTGTAAGATTTTACATTTTCTTCTTGGGCTTCAATCCTAGCATTGAGTGCTTAAAAGAGTACCTGGCACATAGCTAATACTTAAATTTTTCTTGATTGTTTGATTGTGTCTTATTAGATTTGGCACATTGGCCTACTGAAGTCCTTTTTATTTTTAAATATTGATTTTATTCCAACATATTCTTTTCTAACTCTGTTTCATCTTCCCATTGTATAAGCATGCTATCCATGTCTTTAATAGATAAGTTGGACACACAAAAGAAGAGTACTGAATCTTGTAGCACTCCACTAGACTTTAGAGACTGACACTGATTCATTAATACTCATCACTGTTGTCCAGTTTTTTTTGGGTTTTTTTAGGTCTTGGCAAGGCAAATGGGGTTAAGTGGCTTGCCCAAGGCCACACAACTAGATAATTATTAAGTGTCTGAGGCCAGATTTGAACTCAGATACTCCTGACTCCAGGGCCAGTGCTCTATCCACTGCTCCACCTAGCTGCCCCTCCACTGTGCCACCTAGCCGCCCCTGTTGTCATTTTTTAACCAGTTCTGAAGTCTTCTACCTGTGAATGCCTGGTCTCAGGTCCCTGTCTCAGTTGTTGCCATCTCTTTGCAACAGGTCAGAGATACTTACTCAGATGCAAAAGAATTTGAGTTTGGATTGTAGTTCTCTGAGTTTAGAATTGTGGACTTTAGAAGTATAGAATCAAAAATCCAGAAGCATTGGACCATAGAGGATAGGAAGGACAGCTGTCTTCATTCTGGGAGAGATTTTGATCACATTTTCTAGGTTTTGAGTTACTACTAAATACTAAATAAAGTCCTAGGTAAGTACTAAATAAAGTCTCAAATGTTCTCAACAGGGGTAGGCAAACTAGGGTAACAGGCAGTAAGGAGCAATACCTCAAACATTGTTGATGCTACTTTAACCCCTTCTCTAGTCCATCATTGTTTTCTCTTTTTTCCTTTTTCTCATTCTTTCCTCATTCCTTCCTTTTCTATGCCATAGACTTGTCAATGGCACTGATAAAAAAAAAGCTTTCTCTTACAGGTGTCATTAGGGGTATATAGATGATTCAGACATAGAGTCAGGAAGACCCTATTTCAAATCTAATTGCAGACACTAACTAGCCATGTGACCCTTTGCCAGTCATTTAGACTCTGTTTGCCTTACTCCAGTGGAGAACATGGCAAACCACTACAGTATCTTTGCCAAGAAAACTCCAAATGGGGTCACAAAGAATAAGACATGACTGAACAACAAACTGGGATCATAAGGATAATGAAGACCTCTAAATTAAAGGGATTGGGGCAGCTAGGTGGCGGAGTGGATAGAGTACTGGCCCTGGAATCAGGAGTACCTGAGTTCAAATCCAGCCTCAGACACTTAATAATTTCCTAGCTCTGTGACCTTGGGCAAGTCACTCTTAACCCCTTTGCCTCAAATTAAAAAAAAAATAGAGAGATGGCTCCAAATTTCAAAAATGGAGGTTTCAGAAGCTAACACAAGATAGTAGAGGGAATCATAGTTCTCATTATGCCCATAAAGACAAGTCCTCAAAGAAAGATAGAATCCTTATTTACCCATAAAATCAATAAACATGAAAGAACAGAAATAAAAAACCCCAATCACTTTATAACAAAATAAATAAATATAACTAAACTAGGATATTAAATAAGCAAAACAACAATTTAAAAATACCACAGAGAACTGACTGCTAAAGTACCAGAAGCAACAGGCAATGGGAAAAAAATAACTTAAAATATCCTAAAAGGTATCCTCAAGAGATAATGGCAAATTCAAAAGAATTAAGAATTAAAAATGCTAAGAAAATTAGAAGATCAAATAAAAGAGCTTCAAGTTAAAAATCAGATGAAATAAGAATTCAAGTGTCTTTTTAAATGAACTAAAGGAAATTATAAAGAAAATCAGTGAAGAGAATACATTAGAAAACAAAAAAGCAAAGATATAGGAGTGACTATAGCAGACATATCACAGTTTAAATTTGAACTATACAAAAAAAGCAGACAAAGCAGGAGGAAACAGACTCAAAAAAATCACTGAATTCTCTAAACTACTTGAAAATAAGAGACACATTTGGAATTTTATTCATTTGATTCAGTTGTGTTCAATTTTTTGTGACTCTCAGGCTTTCTTGGTAAGTATACTGGAATGGTTTGCCATTTCATTGTCCATCTCATTCAAGAGGAGGAAACTGAGTCACTTAGCTAGTAAATTTCTGAGCCTGGATGTGAACTCAGGAAAATGAGTCTTTTTGATACTAGGCTCAATATCTGCAACAGACAAATCACAATTCAGCATTATTTAGATAATCAATAAACAATTTCAACTTACTGTGTTTTATTGATTCTATAATTTCCATGCTCATAGTTGAAACTTGTTTATAAATCAAATATTCCATTGTCTACAATCCACTCTTGTTCTCTTTGAAAAGAACACTGTGGTCTTAATGATTGTTCCTTAGAAAATTATTTCTGTCCTTCTGGTAGCTTAAAGGATTTCTCCCTTAGCAGTGTTATGTTAGAGTTTAAAGTGCCTAAATATGTTAAAGAAGGTGGCTAGGTGGCTCAATGTTGGGTCTAGAGTCAGGAAGACTTGAGTTCAAATCTAGTTTCAGATACTCATGAGCAGTGTAACCCTGGGCAAGCCACTTAGCCTCAATTTACCTTAATCCTCTGGAGAAGGAAATGACAAATCACTCCATTTCCTTGGTCAAGAAAATTCTATGGGCAGTATTGGTGTGGTATTGTCCATGGAATTATGAAAAGTTAAACATGACTAAAGAATAACAAATTATGTTAAATACTTGGTTCTTCCTTGCCAGCATCCTATGGATTCTATCTGTATCTCTTTACTTATTTTGTCACTTCTGGGAAATTTCTTTGATTTCCTGAAATATAATATCCAGGTGTATCTCTTTTTCTAAATAAATAGTATTGAAAAATGCTAAATAAAGCACTTAAATATAAAATTCAGTATATTCAAAATACCCTCAAAGAAACCCCAAATTCTCCACTATGTTCAAATGGTATTTATAAATGAAATGTAAAAATGATTTAAAACCAGAATAATGATAAATATAATGTCTTCTCAATAAGACAAAATAAAGACTATATTCTTTTATAATTAGATATAGATAAAGCTTTGATATAGTATCCATTTGCATGAAAAAATGTCAAATATAGTCAAATAAAAGTTTTCCAAAGCTAAATTAAAAATATATGTTTGGGACCACAAGCAAATATTATAGTAAAAATACTAAAATTATTTCCCTTTTGAAGAAAAAAAGATTTCAGAGAAAGACATTTTCTCTAACCACAGCTATTTTGTGTAGGTTAGACACTTAATACTATTTTTTTTGGCATTGGGAGAGAAGTATCTAGACCTATGATTCTATTAGTTTAAGGAAATTCTGGAGTAAAAACTACAGATTGGAGAAATTGATAAGGAAGTAATCTCTTTAATACTGCAAGGAACAATAGGAGCATGCTCAGGTCACCTAATATGGAGGTACCCTGGGAAGGGTTTCCTGGGCAAATCCAGATTGCTTAATATGAAAGGTAAGCCTTCCTTGATTGGCTATTGTACATTTAAGTGAGGCAGTACTATGTTAAGTCATCAGCCACTCAATCTCTTCTTTAGCATCTTCTGTGACTAGTGGCAAGACATAGAACAGAACAACTGGAGATGACCCCAGATGCAATGAGAGACCTTGGCCCTTTTAAGCTAAAGTCTTTCCTGGGTGATTTAAGACTAGGTAAAAAAAAAAATGAGGCAAAAGATGGCCTAGTTGCCTACTTAAAAAAAAAAATCAAACTTGGAGAAGAAACCCTCAGGGATTCTGCCCAGAATAGAAACAATTGCTATTTATATTCACTCTGAACTATCAAAACCCAAATAATGACCAAGAGCAGCTTGGACTGGGACTTATTATTGACCAGTCAATGAGAGTCAGAGTAATTTGGATTTAAGGTCAAGCTCACTAAAGCTCATTGCTTAGGGTCACACAGTAGTGTCAGAGATGAGAATCTCTTCTTGCTCCAGTTTGGAGGAAAATAAAACTGCCTTAAAGAACAATTGTTTCAGTTTGGAGGAAAATAAAACTGCCTTAGAGAACAATTGTTTATTGGGAAAAGGGAATAACCATGGGAAAGCACACACATTTCCAGAGTGGAAAGAAACATCAGTGACTTGAGTCACTAGGATACTTCACTTAGTCCTCTCTGTCATAGTGGATCTCTGTTCCTAACTCTATAGAGATCATTCCATCTTTGCTTTTATGGCTCCCTCCAGATTAGTTGGTATTTGGAATACAACTCTCTTGTATTTGGAATACAACTTTCCCCCTCCACCACTACTCTAACTTCTTACTTCTAGTTCTGTCACCACAAACTCCTCAACTAACATGCTTGGCCTTGGCCTTCACTCATTGTTCAAAACGAACTATATAGAGGATAAATAGGAAATAGCAGAGAGAGGGCATTGGAATAGAAAAGGGTTGGGGAAATCTTTGTGAAGAAGAAGGTATTTTAGTTGGGACTTAACAGAAGCCTGGAAGTTAGTAGTCTGAAGTGGAAGAGAGAGAATAGTCCAAGCATGGGAGAACAACCAGAGACTATGCTCAGAAAGAAAGATAAGAGTGTCTTGTTCTTGGAACAGCCAGGAAACCAGTGTCCTTGGGTCAGACAAGAATGTGTGTTGGGGAAATAAGAAAGTTGAAAATAGAGAATTCCAAACAGAGAATTTTTGTATTTGATTCTGGAGGCAATAGGGGAACCATTGAAGCTTTTTTTGGGGGGGAGGGGAAGTTGACATGGTTGGACCTGCAGTTTAGGAAAATTATTTTAGTGACTGAATGGAGGATAGATTGGAGTAGACAGCAGACCCAGCAACAGGGTGATGCAATAATAAAGGAGGTGCTTTAGATCCATTCCAGATAGGTGACCATATCAGAGGAGGGACTATTGTAAAGGTGAAACCAGCAAGCCTTGGCACCAAATTGAATATGAGAATATGAGAGATATTAAGTAATCCAGGATAACTCCCAGTTCAGAACTAATTGGGAGGAGGATGTTGCCTTCTATAGCAATTGCTGTTGTTTGACCTTCATTCTCAAAGAAGACCATGACTAGCACATGAACTGGATTTGAGTGGGGAGTCCTGGGCTAAATCACCAGCCTCACTTTTTCCTCCAGAATCATCTGGATGCAATATATAGATAGGCAAGATATAAGTGGGGGGGGGGGGAGTTGGTTGTTGTCCTTCATTATTGAAGAAACTCAAAATGACATCACTGTGTTTGAGACAAATTAACAGCGTGTCTGACTGTGACTGATCAGACCAATACAAGCTTGGAATGCTCTACTACAGGTTTGGGCCCATGTGAACCCATGTGAGTGCTCTAAACGTACATGTGTCACATTTCCTTTGAACTGCTTCCATTCTGTTTTCCTCATAGAGTGCAACTCCCCCCACTGATGAGGATATGCCAGTGTCTCCTATGATGTACAATCAATTCCAAAGTTCTTCAATGAGACCAGGGTGTCCCATGATCGCTTCTTCTGACCCCCTTGTGAGCACTTGCCCTCTGTGAGTTCTCCATAAAATAGTTTTTTGGGGGCAAGTTTACATCTGGCATTCTAACAGTGTATCCCCATCATAGTTGCACTCTTTGAAGTAATGTAGGAATCCTCTGCAGTTTAGTTCAAGAAAGGACCTCAGTGTTGGTGCATGATCTCCCATTTGCAGATGATTGTGCAGCCTCTGAAGCTGAGCTACAACAAAGAATAGATCCATTCTCTGCTGCTTGTGCTCATTTTGGTCTAACAATTAATACCAAGAAAGCATAGGTGCTCCATCAGCCAGCACTGTAGCATCCATATGTGGAACCATTGATTACAGCAAATGGAGAAGTTTTGAGTACTATGGACAAGTTCACTTACCCTGTTAGTGTCTTTTCCAGGGAGGTGCACACTGACAATGAGATTGACACATGCATTGCCAAAGCTAGCTCAGTATTTGAAAGGTTCTGAAAGGGGGGGGGGGGGGGCGCAAAGAGATATTAGACTGACTACCAAACTGAAGGTCTCTAGACCTCATTGCTATATGCCTCTGAAACCTGGACAGTCTACCAGCACCATGTCAGGAAACTGATTCCCTTCCATTTAAATTGTCTTAGGAAGATTCTGAAGATCACCTGGCAGGAGAAGATACTAGACAGACAAAGGAGAAAAAGTAGATGGAAAGCTAATGAATTCCTTGTTGGACATACTAAGTTTAAGAAGTCTATTAGACATCTCCTTTGAGATGTCTGAAAGGCAGTTGGAAATTCAAAATTGGAAGTCATCAGAGAATTTGGGCCAGGATGGTAGATTTGAGAATCACCAGTATAGAAATGGTAATTAAATCCATGGGAGCTGATGAGATTAACTATTATTATTTCAATAGAGAAAGAAGAGATATGAGGACTCTGGCCTGAGGCACACCTTTGATTAGAGGGCATGAATTGCCTTCTGTGGGGGGTGGGGGAAGGGAAGTAAGATTAGGGGAAAAATTGTAAAACTCAAAATAAATAAAATCTTTAAAAAAAAAAGAAGATCCATCAAAAGATGCAGAGCTGTCAGATTTAAGGAAAGCCAGGAAAAAGAAATATCTTGAAACTTAAAAGGAGAGACTATCAGGGAGGAGAGAGTGATCAACAGTTTCAAAGTCTGTGGAGATTAAGGAATCTGAGGGCTGAGAAAGGGCCTATGGATTTGGCAACTAAGAGATCATTAAAATTCTTGGAGAGGGGGTGGTGTAGTGGCATAGTGGATAAAGCACTGGCCCTGGAGTCAGGAGTACCTGGGTTCAAATCTGGTTTTAGACACTTAATAATTACCCAGCTGTGTGGCCTTGGGCAGCCACTTAACCCCATTTGCCTTGCAAAAAAAACCTGAAAAAAAATCTTGGAGAGAGTGGTTTTAGTGGAATAAGTTCAGAAACTAATTTTTTTATTTTTTTATTCTCATTTTGTACAAATTTTTTTTTACATAAATAAAATATTCTTGTTTAAGAGTAAATGAAATACCCCCCTCCCCCCATAAATATAGACTTGCTTGAGCAATAAAGTAAAGGGGAGAGAAAAAAATTAAAATTAAAAAAAATAATAGTAATAATTGTAGGTATGGCCAGGTGGCACAATGGACGAAGCACCAGCCCTGGAGCCATGAGCACCCAAGCCCACATCCAGCCTTGTAGACCCAACAATCACCCAGCCATGTGACATGCAAGCCACCCAATCCCCACTGCCCTGCAAAAAACCAAAAAGAAGAAAAAAAAAGACCCAAAATAAAATAAAATAGTAATAATAGTAGGGGTGGCTGGGTGGCAGACAGAGCATTGGCCCTTGAGCGAGGAGCACCTGGGTCCAAATTCGGCCTCAGACAGCCAACGATCACCCTGCTATGCAACTATTTTTTTAAAAGGTTAAGAAGAGAGTGAGAGGAGAGAAAGTAGAGGAACATATTTAAATAATCTTCTCCAAGACTTTAGCCTCAGTGAGCAGAAGAGATATAGGATGAAAGTTAATGGGGATGGAAGGATCAAGTGAGGGGTCTTTTTCAGGATGGGGAATGCTTAAGGAATGAACCAGAAGACAACAAATGGCTGTTGGCAGAAATCAAGGGAGAAGGGAATAAATGAGGACTAGCTCTTAGCACCTGTCTGGCTGATGAAATACAGTTTTTTAAAAAGGTCAATATTTCCTAAAGTGACTCAAAGATTTAATGTAATGCCAAGGTACCAACAAAATAGAAATAGATAGTTATAGTAAAAAGTTAGATAAAAAAATATGTGGACAAAAATAGCAATAAGAATTATGAAAAAGGTAAAAAACTACCAGAGACAGACAAACATAACCAGATCTCTGAATTAACTTTAATGCAGTAATTATTTTAAAAATTTAAAAAGAATAGAATTCTTATTATGCAAATAAATAAATAGAACACTAAAATGGTGGTTGTAAAAATTGCATTAGAAAAAAATAGATGAATAAGTTGGTAGAACAGAATAGAGAATATAGAGAAAGAACCTTAATATTTATTTTAAAATAATCTGTTTCATACATCTATGCTTAAAAATGTCTAGGGAGGACTCTACCTGATAAATATTGCCAGAGAAAACTGGCTGAATTTTAAAAACAAATTTGATGGCATTCTTCACATAGTACTCCACAATATACTTTCTGAGGACCATTCATAAAATTATAAGAAGTAAAAGGAATATATTCTTGTAAACTTCAAAAAGGAAGGGCAGTAATATCAACTAAACAGAAATTATTGGAGACAAAGATGATGGGTGTGATTACATGAAGAAAAATGGATTTTTATACACAATAAAAAGCAATACTAGGAACCATACTGAAGAATATTTCTTACTTCAAATCAAGTCTAGGGCAATCCTATCAAATTCCAAGTCCTTGCACATTGGTTTCTTAGATCTTCCCTGCAGGTCACCATGGTTTGAGCTCCTGGTTCTGGGAACTCTACCTAGAGCTGAAAAAGACAAGTGAAACACAACCAAAATCCTAAGCCCAATTTTCGGGGTGAAAAGATGGTAGCAATCTTTCCTCCAGTCCAGTTTAGTTCTTCATGCTCATACTGAAGATAAACAGGATCTTCAACTCTGGGTACAACTGGAAAAAGAGAACCTAGCCTACTCTGTAGTTTTTAAAATGCAACCTATTCTAGTTGTGCAACCAATGGAAAGAGGCTTCTCCTACATGTGGTAGGGAATGCATGCTACCTCCTCTCTCTCTCTTCATGGGTGTCTCGAACTTAGTTGTTCTGGGTATGCATTGCAAAGTCTACACACGCACACACATATACATATTTACAATATTTTACATATATTTATTTACAATATATTACATATATTTCATACAATACCCCTGGGGATGAAGGCAAAGTTTATCATCTCCATTTCAGAGATGAACAGTTGAAGTCTAAGTAGGTAGAGTATGTTATGCAATTGGAAAGTAGTAAAGCCAGGGTTAGAATCCAGTTTCCTTATTAATACTCTGGTGTTTTTAATAATCTTAGAGGCAATGAAAATGTAAGGAAGTTACCCTCACAGGCAAATGTGGTTCTGCTGTTCTGCCTAATCTGGACCTTTGCCACCAACTATGACCAAGGCTTTCTGTGGGTCACCCTGTAGTACTCTTTTATCATGGCAGCAATCCCACTTCACAAAGACATAAATTCTGCTGTCAAAGTGATTTTTTTCCCTAAAACCTAAGTTTGATCTTATCATATTCCTTGACTAATTAACTCCAGTACATCCACTTTAGATTCAGAATCAAATATAACTCACAGGAGTTAGAGCTAGAGATTATAAAGTCTAATCCTTTCATTTTACAGATAAGATTATTGAGACCCAGAGAAAAGAACTATCTACGATTATTCAAGTGGTAAGTGAAAGAGCTTGAGGTTTTGATCCACATCCTACAACTTCAAATTCAGTCTTCTTCTTCTTCTTCTTCTTTTTCTTCTTCTTTTAGTTTTTTTTTACAAGGCAAATAGTTAAGTGGCTTGCCCAAGGTCACACTGCTACATAATTATTAAGTGTTTGAGGTCACATTTGAACTCAAGTACTCCTGATTCCAGGGCTCTATCCACTGCACCACCTAGCTTCCCCAATGTCAGTCTTCTTTAAAAAAAAAAAGGAACCATATCTGAATTAAGTGGCTTCTAAATACTTTAAGTACTTAGAAACTTTACATAGTTGAATGCCTAATGCTTTACTCAATTCAAGATATACATTGATCTGGTGGAAAGAAGTCCCTCTAAAAACAGGATAAGAATTAGTGAATTTTCTTTCCTTTACCCAAAACTAATGACAAGGATTTCCTGATTCAGGTTTGAGCAGCCTTCAGTCATCTTCTAGTTATAAGATGAGCAAGATATTATTTTAAATGCTGTTTTTATCTTGGCAGCAATCCCACTTCACAAAGATATAAATTCTGCTGCCAAAGTAATTTTTCCCCCCTAAATCAATGGGTTTGATCATGTCATACTCTCTAATCAATTAATTCCAGTAGCTCCTCATTAGGTCCAAAATCAAAAATAAAATTTTCCATTTGGTATTTAAATTTACAACCTATCTCTCTCCCACTTTTCCAGTCTTAAACTGTACTCTCCTTCATATCCATGATCCAGTTACATGGGGTACTATTTTTAAAATAATATTTTATTTTTACCTCAATTATATGTAAAAATAATTTTTAACATTTTGTTTCTAAAAGTTTTGAGTTCCAAATTCTATCTTTCCTTCCTTTTCTTTCCCTGCCTCCTCCCTGAGACAGGAAGCAGTCTGTTATAGGTCAACATGGGCAGTCACATAAAACTATTTTCATATTTGTTATTACGTGGAAGAAAATTTGTACCGAAGAAAGGAAAGAAAGTGGAAAATATCGTGTTTAGGACTATATTTATATGCCATCAGTTCTTTCTCTGGAGTTGAATAGCATTTTTCATCATGAGTCCTTTAGGACTGTCTTGGATCATTATATTTCTGAGAATACCTAAATCATTCATAGTTGATCATTGTATAATATTGCTGTTAATGTGTATGGTGCTCTTGGTTCTGCTCACTTCAATCTTCATCAGCTTGTGAAGTCTTTCCAAGTTTTTCTGAAATTATCTTGCTTGTCATTTCTTGTAGCACAATAATATTCCATCACAATCATATACCACAGCTTGGTCAGGCATTCCCCAGTTGATGGTCATCCCCTCAATTTCAAATTCTTGGCCACCATACACAAAAAAGCTGCTATGAATATTTTTATATAACAAGGTCCTTTTCCCTTTTTTGAATAAATTTCTTTATCTGGTATCAGTGGGTCAGGAGAATTGGACCCCTGGGTTCACACTGACATTTTTTTCTCAAAGGTCAAGAATTTGTTTTAGCTTCATATTCAATTTACTGAAATATATTCAGGGAAAATTTTAAACTCTGTGATTAGGTTTCTAAGTTTACTGTTTCTTAATCCCATGCCATGGTACTGTTATTTAAAATATTTTTAGTAGTGGGTATTTGGAGATGAGAAGTCACTTGTGATGATAGCAGCAATTAGTCATTATTTGGCAATGAGCCTTGGTTCTGGGTGACTTGGTGATTGAGCACACAGTACACAAACTGTGTTTAAAAAATAATAACATGTAAATTCTCCAGACTTGGGGAAAAAAAGACTGATTTCAGCTGCCTTTTTTGAAACACATGAGCAAAAAAAGCTAGCTAGTGGCATCAAGTTGTCCAGAACCCTAAGACATTTCAAATGAGAAGCTATTTCTTCTGAGATGATAGGAGTGGTCATTAAGAACTCAGACATTTTGTTAAACTGCTTCTCTCTGGAGGGTAACCTCAAGCAAATAAGAGGCCTGCCAACACCCCCTTCCAGTGAGGTCAAAGCTAAAGACAAGTGTGTCAATAGATTTCTCTTCAAGAATTGGCTAATCAAGAGAAATACAAATTAAACTAAGGTACTACCTCACCCCTATCATATTGTCTAAAGACAAAAAAGAAAATGATGGGAAAATTGGGACATTAATGCACTACTAGTGGAGTTGTGAACTGCACTAGTCATTCTGGAGAGCAATCTAGATCTATGCCCAAAGAGCAATAAAACTGATCATACCTTTTGACCCAGAAATACCAATAATGGACCAATATCCAAAAGAAATCAAAATATTCAAAAATATTTATAGCAGCTCTTTTTGTGGTGGCAAAGAGTTGGAAATTGAGGGAATGCCCATCAATTGGGAAATGGCCGAACAAATTATAGTATATGAATGTTATAAAATTCTATTGTTCTATAAGAAACCATGATTGGTTAGACTTTAGAGGAGCATGGAAAGAATTACATGAACTGTTGCCGAGCGAAGGGAGCAGAACCAAGAGAACATTGTACACATTAACAACAACATTGTGAACTGATCAACTATGATGCCTAGAGCATCTCTTGGTAGTTTCAAGATCAAGGACAACCCTAGGAGACTTGTTAGAATGCCATCCACATCTAGAGGGGAAAAAATCTATCTCATGATTCTCTTTCCCCTTAGTCCTAATTTCTCTTACACAAAATGACACATGTAAATATGTTAAGCACAAATGGACATGTACAACTTTTACCAGATTGTTCACTGCCAAGGAGAGGGGGAAAGGAAAGCTAGAAGAATGTGTAGCTTATAAATTTGGAAATGGATGAATATTAAAAAAGTCATAGCCTGTATTTGGAAAAATGAAACAAAATATTAATAAAAAAAACCCAAAACAACAAAAACAAAGACAAATGAGATGTAGGTAAAGCCTTTTGCAAACCTTAAATCCCTCTATGAAGGCAGACATTGGAGTGAAAAAGGAGTTCCTGGAGATAAGCTCCACATTTATCACAGAGGATGTGTGATGGACTGTGGGCAAATCTTGTAATCTCCCAGTGCCCCATGGTGCCTTTTATGATTATATATTTCAGAGCAGGTGATGATCTGCATTGTTTGAAGAAATTTTCTCTATTTAAAGGTGGGGTAGGGACAAGGCTGTATAAAAATATCAGTTATCATCACAGAAAGCAGAGGATTACTTACCCTATACAGCAGGCTCTCTTCTTTTAATAGAAAGTGAACTTCTTAGGGACAAGGATTATATTCTTACCTCTAGCATAATGCATAAGGTGTTTAATAAATGTTCATTGAAGTGAATTGAAATAATCCAAAACTACTCATATTTGTAGGCCATAGGTAGCTTCCTGAATGGAATTCTAAATTTATTAATCATTCATATATTGGCAAAAGTATGATATGTATATCTGATACCATGACAAATGCTCTGATTATTCATGTAGAAATAGTGAATTGCAAGTTCTCTGTAGGTAACAAACCATTTAGCATTATGTAAATATGAGTTCTCTCACTAATCATTTCTCCCCAAATCTCAAAGAAAAGAATACCCTCTTTCTCTTCCCCCCAAACCAGTAAATAATATTTAAGAATAAATCTGTCTGATAATTTTGACCTAAGAAGAGCATTCCTTAATGGCTAAGGACTTCAATGATGATTTGCCACTCAAACCCAGGGAAAAGAATTCCCTAGTTACAGACAAAAGTTTAAAGTTCTGGATAAACATCATGGTGTTTAGTACTCATTTCAGTTCCAGGATATAATTGAGTTTAGGAAAACAAAGGGATTGGAATAATTTCAAAAAAAGAAAAACAAATCAGACTAGTTGAAAGTGATTGCAGACTCCTCCCCTCCTGCTCTGCCATTGTTAGCCCTAGTTTTCATAAGGTAATTTGTGTCAAAGTTGTTGAAGATGATTAACTCTACCTTGAATCTCAGTTTTCAAAAATATATTAGCCAAAGATTTAGCATGTAGTGTTATTATTTACTTCTGAAGATCTCCACTTGGCTTTTCCCTTGAGCCAACCTCAGGAACAGAAGATAGCACCATAGTAAAGTGTCAGTCAGGGTATTGGAGGTCAGGTCAGGATGACCTTTGTATTACTATTGGTTGAAAAATTAGTAGGATCATCAAGCTAAAACCAGAAAGTATTTCAGTGTTCCATCTAATCTAATCCTTTCATTTGACGGATGAAGAAAATGAGGCCCAGGGAAGTTATGTGTCTTGTTCAAGGTAACAGAGCTAATAATTCTGCTAGAGGCAAGATTTTGAACTCTGGTCTTTTTGACTGCATGTCTAGGGCTCTGACCACTGTGTTATCTGCTTCTCCCTCCACTTCCTCTTTTCACACTGACACCCAATTGAAGGAAAAACACAGTATCTATTTCCTCCCTACCTTCTACCTCCAAAGCAAAAAGCAAAACAAAAAGACCAAAAAACAGTGTAGCCCTTTTTCAGAATTACAAATTATGGTCTGAATTTCAGAAAAACATCCTACTTTGTGTGTGTCCTATCAATATCTTGTAAAATTCTTAGATTCCTTTGTCTTGGGGTTTGCCAGTTAGATTTCTTTCTTAGAGAACAAGCTTTAAATCGAAATCACTCTGACTCTCATTAATTGGCCAACAGTGGTTCTAGGCCAAGTTCCACTGGTCATTGTTTAGGCCCTGATTGTCTCAGAATGAAAGTAAGGAACACTTGTTTCTGTTTTGGTCAGAGACTCAGAGTCTTTCCTCCCAATTTTTTTTTTAACTAGGTAAAAAAAGGTCATTCTTTGCTTTATTTTTTTTTAACTTAACCTAATTACTGGGTTAGACTGATACATTTAGTTGTGTGAACATGTGCAAGTTGCTTAATATCTCATTGTCCTGATTCAGGGAATTATAGGCATAGAGAGATATTGTAATTGGAAACAAATTTTTTAATCTTTTCCTGCACTTGACCTTTACTTTGATCTAGTGGGTCCTTAGATGGTAGATTGTACAAGCATAATAGTAAACTTGCTGAACTGCTTCCAATAGACAAACTCTCCTAAAAATAAAATTTTTTTGTCCTTCATTCTCGAAGACCACATCATCAAGGAGGTAATGCTATGACAAGCACATGAATTAGCTTTGAGTGAGTCACCAACCTCACTTTCTCCTCCAGAGTCATCTAGATCCAGTGGCTAGATATGAATCAGGATGACAGGAGATGGCGCTGGATGAGAGGCAGTCAGGATTAAGTGACTTGCCCAAGGTCACACAGTGAGTAATGTGAAGTACTTGAGGTGGGATTCAAACTCCCAACCTCCTGACTCTATGGCCAGTGCTCTATTCACTGTGCCACCTAGCTGCCCTTCTATACAAGACCTGGACCACTCTCAAAATGCCCTCCCCTCAATGAATCCTGAGGGACTATTTAAGGAGAAACTGGACCATTTCTTGCTCCCTCTGATTTCTCATTCTAGAGTTAATTAA
This sequence comes from Macrotis lagotis, assembly GCF_037893015.1. NCBI lineage: Eukaryota > Metazoa > Chordata > Mammalia > Peramelemorphia > Peramelidae > Macrotis > Macrotis lagotis. The sequence goes on from NC_133658.1 coordinate 733,202,967, forward strand.
CCACTCGTCTACCTGGTTAAACTGTTCTGCACAAAATCATATGGCCTTTAAGAACTCCTATCTCTCATTTTCTTTTGTGTTGTAATAACTTTTTAATAAATCTATGTTTTCTTTTTAAACTTGCACTCCAAGGTCAGAGTCATGCGTTCTTCATGGGAAACTAATGAATCCTCCTACAATATTTCCAATACACTCTTTATGACTTAGAGTCCAAGTCTTTTAGACTTTTAAGTTCCAGAGGAATAGTCCATATAGTAGTTGAAATATCCATGTAAATGATGAAGTTTGGGTTGAGTCTAATGAAGAATTCACAAGTCAAAGACTCAGAGCTATAAGGGATATAAAATTAGATTTATTTCCTTTAAAGGAATGTCTAAATTTCCTATCAGAACTCTTCCCTCAGGGAGGAAATGGGAAGTGATTTATATAGTCAGGAGTCTTCACAAAAGTTGCTCATTGTGTCCCATTTCCATTGGGAAATAAAGTCAAACAAAGATGATTAAGCTCATCATTTCTTTGAACATTTTGCTTTCTTCACAAAGAAGTTCCTACTAATAAAGAAATTGCAATTCCATCATTGCCCTCTTTCTCCTCCACAATAGTAGGTGCTATGCTACATGCTTAAGATATAAAATCAAAAAAATAATGTCTACTGTTTGCCCTCAAAGGCAAAGATAGTTACACTAAAAGCAAGTATAGTTGTTTTGGCTAAGGGTATCATTGGAAATAAGATCGGAATTATTTTTTGAAAGACTTGAAAGCACAATAGTTCCAGCTATTACCTTGAAAAGCAAGCTCATTCATCATAAAAGGATTTGCAAACAACCAATAGGAAAATACAAGATGGAAATGTAGTCAAATATGATAACACTTTCCCAAATAAAGAATTTATTCATTCTTTTTAAAAAATTTTTATTTTATTTCCATTTAATAGTATTTTATATTTTTCCCAATTACATGTAAAGAAAGTTTTCAGCATTCATTTCTGTAAGATTTTTCTCCCTCCCTCCCTCCCCAGCTCTCTTCCTAAAATGGTAGCCTGGCTGGTTGGTTGATTGGTTCTTGTCCTTCATTATCAAAGAAGGCCAAAAATGATATCACTATGTTTGAGATAAATTACAGTATGTCCGACTATGGCTGATCAGACCAATATGAGCTTGGGATGCTCTACCACAGGTCAAGCACAAATACTCCATGTGAACACCTGGGATGGGTACTTTAAACTCATGAATATCATTTCCTTTAAGTTGCTTCCATTCTGCCTTCCTCATAGAGTGCAGCCCCCTCACTGATGAGGGCATGTCATCCTAGGCAGTCTTGTGCCAGTGTCTCCCATGCTGTACAATTAATTCTAAAGTTCTTCAATGAGACCTTCAGTGTGTCCTGGTATTACTTCTTCTGATGCCCCTTGTGAGCTCAAGCCCTGTGTGAGCTATCCATAAAATAGTCTTTTTGACAAGCATTCTAACATGTCCAGCCCACTCTCTGTAGTAATGTTGGAATGCTAGGCAGTGTAGCTCAAGAATGGACCTCAGTGTCTGGTACCTTCTCCTGCCAGGTGATCTTCAGAATTTTCCTAAGACAATTTAAAAGGAAATGATTCAGTTTTCTGACACTGTGCTGGTAAACTGTCCAGGTTTCACAGACATATAGCAATGAGGTCAGCACAAAGGCTGGTAGTCAGTTTGGTAATCAGTCTAATGTCTCTTCTCTCCTACACTTCCTTTCAGAGCCTCCCAAATACTGAGCTAACTCTGGCAATGAGAGTGTCAACCTCATTATCAGTGTGTACCTCCTTGGAAAGGACACTGTCAAGGTAAGTGAACTTGTCCACAATGGAAGGCAATTTGATATAATATAATATAGCACCTATTTCCATATTAGTCATGGTTGTGAAAGAAGCATAAAAAGGAAACACAAAAAAGAATAAAGTAAGTTTAAAAAGTATGGTTTGATCTGCATTCAGGAATGTATTGTTTTTCTTTTTGGATGTGAACTGCATTTTATTTTGTGAATCCTTTGTACTTGTCTTGGATCACTGTGTTGTTGAGAAGAGCTGATTCATTAATCGTTGATCATCTCACAAATGGTGCTGTTAGAGTGTACAGTGTTCTAGTGCTGCTCACTTCACTCAGCATTAGTTCACAAAAGTCCAGGTTTTTCTGAAATCTGCCTGCTCATCCTTTCTTATAGCACAATAGTATCCCATTACATTCATATACCACAACTTGTTCAACCATTCCCCAATTAATAGGCATTGCCTTAATTTCCAATTCTTTGCCATCACAAAAGAGCTGGTAAAATATTTTTATAATGTAGGTACTTTTCCCCCTTTTTTATGATCTCTTTGGAATATGGCCCTTTGGGTAAAGTTCCAAATTGCTCTCCAAAATATTCACAACTTCACCAACAATGCATTAGTGTTCTAATTTTCCTACACCTCTTGCAACATTTATCATTTCCTTTTTCTTTCATATTAGCCTGTCTATTGTATTAGCCAAACTCTGGTACCTCAAAGTTGTTTTAATTTGCATTTTTCTAATCAATAGTGATTTAGAGCATTTTTTCATCTGACTATAGAATGCTTCGATATCTTCATCTAAAAATTGCCTATTCATATCCTTTGATCATTTGTCATTTGAGAAATAACTTGTAATCTTATAATTTTGACTCAGTTCTTCAATAGGCATTTAAGTAATTAATATGAATTTTCCTAAAGTCATACACAGTAGTCATTCTAGTCCATTCTGGAACCTGTCTCCATCCTGGTCCATAGTCCTATGAGTTCATCCAGAATAATATTTCTCAATTTCTGCATATGAAAAGATATCTCATCTACAATCTCTGAGTTTCTTGGACATCATTATTTAAAGTCTTAAGATGTCTTTTTTGTCCAATAATTATTTTTTAAAATAAATTTTTGACATCTTTTTTATATCACCTACATTTCCCCATATACCTTTACTTCCTTCTAAATAGCCATCCCTGATAGTAAAAATAAATCATCATTTTAATAATTAAAATTAATGAGTAAGAAAAAACAATGGTAAAACTACTCAACTTATTGAAAAAAATCTGAGTTTTAAATGCACTGTTCCACATCGGAGGACTCTGGTCTCTTTGGATGAGGGGAGAAAGGGAAGTATTCTCATATTTTCTTTTTAGGAGTTGAGTTTGGTCTTGTTTTGTAGATGTTGTTTTTTTCCATTAAATTGTTGTAGTTATTCCTGGTTCTGCCTAATTTATTTACATTAATTCATCTGTCTTTGTCTTTCCATGCTTCTCTCTTTTCATTCTAATCATCCTTTCTTACAGCACAGTAATATTCCATTACATTTATGAACTAGAATTTGTTTAGTCATTTCCCTTTTAAGGGACATAATTTTGTTCCCAGATCTTTGCTATAATAAAGGTGTAGCTATAAATATTTTGACATATATAGAGCCTTTCTTTTTGTTAATATCTTTGTTGAGGTGTCTTTCTAGCGGTAGAATCCCTGTGTTAAAATGTATGGCCTTTTTAACCATTTTATTTGCATAACACTTGTATTAATTTACAACTCTATGCACAAAATATTATTAAGCTTGTTTTTCTAGTTTTTGTTTTTTGATTTTTATTTATTTTTAATATTTATTTTAAAATTTTGAATTCCAATTCTCTCAGTCCATTGAGAAGGCAAGCAATGTGATATCAAGTATATATGTCAAGAAATGCAAAATGTATTTCCATATTAGCCATATTGTAAAACAAATTAAAATAACTATAAAAAAATAAGCTTAAAGAAAGTGAAAAGTCTACTTCAGTCTATGCTCAGAGTTCATCAGATCTTCTCTTTGGAAGTACGTATTTCATCATGGGTCCTTTGGAATTGTCTAGGATCATTGTATTGATCAGAGTAGCTGCGTACAATGTTGCCAAGTATAATATTCTCCTGGTTCTTCTCATTTCACTTTGCTTTAACGTGTATAAATCTTCCCAGGATTTTCTTAAATCATTCCCCATATCAAGAATATTTGTTTTCCTACAATCCCTCTAACAATAACATTTCCTTTTCCTTGTCCTTTTTGTTAGTTTTCTGAGTGTGAGTTAGAACTTCAGGGTTGTTTAGATTTGCATTTCTCTTATTATGAGTTATTTAGAAAATTCTTTCATGTGATTGTATAATTCTTATTAACTCTGGGTATCCCTATTACCAATATTTCCCTTCACTGTTGCATTGATAACAAATTACAATTCTATTTCTTTAACTTTTGCTGTTAGAATTCATCCAGGTAGTAGGGTAAGGTCCAGTTGAATTAAGCCCCTTTGGGTTCTGAGAAGGATGGGGCTACAAAAAAAAAGTAATTTTGGCTCAAAGTTGTCATCAGTTTTGGTTGTCTGTGACTAACTTTACTTTTTCTTGGACTTTTCCTTGCTTCAAGTTTCCCTGTATTTATTAATGATTTGTTCATCTGAACTATCCTTCATGGTCTTGTCTTCTTTTAGTGTGTGGATGCTGAATTCCCCTGACTCTCCCCAAAATTCAGCAAATGGATCCTATTTAATATCTAACTGATAACAAATATTATCAGACTCTGGCCCACTGAAGAGTTATCCCTTAGGATGTTACTCCTTAAGGGCCCTGTTTCTGGAGACAGATAACCTGAGTTCAAATATGATTGCCTCTGATTCTTGCTAGCCATGCCACATTGGGTAAAGTAACCTCTTTTTTAGGCCTTATCTGAAAAATGAGGGAGTTGACCTGGATTCTTCTAGCTCTAGATCTATTATCCTTGCTCTGCACATCCCAGTTGTTGGATGCTCGTGGACTAATCTTTGAATCATGGAGACTTTTCATGGTAATAACTTACTAGGCTTGGCTCATTAGGTGCCAACCCATTAAAAAGAAAACAACAATTGGGTACATCTTTTGTTCATTAACTCAGGTTAAGATATTCAGTTGCTCACCATGCTAACAGATCTAGGTAAGAAACATAGCTGAAACAGTAAATGTTTAATAGGGACAAAATTCAATAGAGAGTCAACCTAAGTCAGAAAGATTTTGGTTCAAGTCTTGTGATTCTAGGCAAGTCCATTAAGCTATTATTACCCCTAGGGAGCTAAGGCTATAAATTATAAAATAGGATCCTATTTACACTCTGATCAAGAATTCTCTAAAGCCAGTGTAATCATAGGTCTGATTTTTTTTTAATTGTACAAATAGCTAGGGATGTAGAGACAAAATGAAAAACAGTTTCTGATCTCAAGGAGTCTATGTTCTCTATTGTATAGAGAGAATGCAATATAATATAAAGAAAAATCACTAATAACCATGATTATTAGAACCTTTCCTGATTTTTTTTTCTATAGATCATTGCCATCTCACATGAGCCTTGAAGGAAGGTAAATGGAGGTGAGGCAGGAGTACATGCCTGCCATGCAGAGCAACTCTTGCAAAGTCTAGGGAATAAATGATGGTCTTTATAATCTTTCCTGCCCTTGGGAAACAATTTCCTTCAAGAAGACTGGAAAAAGGAAGGCTCAGGTGGTGTGGTAGCACAAGCTCTGGAGTCAGGAGAACCCAAGTTCAAATCCAGCTCAGATACAAATCAGCTGTGTGACCTTGGGCAAGTCATTTAACCCCATCACCTTACAAAATAAACAAGCAACAACAACCACAAAAAAAAAATAAGAAAAAGGAAGGCTCAGGCACAGATTCTTTCTTGAGCAGGACCTGGGGATGGAAATTTCCAAAAATGTCGAGTCTATTTCTACTATCACCTGTTTTTTCTTCTGTCTCTCTTTATTTGTCTCCCGGGGTACTGTCTCCATGTGGGTCCCAGCATGACTTGCTTAGAAACTGTTTTCCAGTCACTACTCATCAGCTTCTCCACAGTCAGGGAGTTTAATCACTTTGCTATGCTTCTTACTTAGCTCTATGACCCAAAAGAAACATCCACTACTCTATCCATTCAGTAAGGAAAAACTCATCACTCTGTGTCATTTCTGTGAGTGGTAGGTGAGAGGACTCTGCTCTGCCATAGGCCTAAGGGGTGTCTTAGCTGATATCCTAGGAGTGGGGAGCAGGGAACTTTCTTTTCACATAAGCTCCAGGGAGCTTCTCTCTATCTTCCAAGGGGAAGGAAAGAACCCTCTGCTCTTGACTCTTTGCTTACCTCCCCTGTAGCATGCTGGGAATATCTCTCATCCACTCTAGCATTCTAGGTAACAGAGGGGTGATCTGGTTCTTGAGCTGGTGAGGACTCTTGAAGGGGGGGACCCATTGCCAGGAGTTAGATTACTGTCAGCAGAATCTGATGAAGGAAGTAGTATTTCCTGCCAAGACTGGGGATTTTTTCATTTTGTTCCTTTTGTTGAAAATTTGACCTAAGAGAAGAACATGGGTAGCAACTTCTCTGTTTTAGCTAGTGAGCCACAAAACTGGGTGATAATAATATTAATAATAATGATGATATTAACTAGCATTTATGTAGTACTTTAAAGTTTGCCAACTGCATTATAAATATTAGCCAAGACAGCCAAGCGGTACAGCAGTTAGAGTTTTGGTCCTTGAGAGAGGAAGGCCTGAGTGTAAATCCCACCACAAACATTTACTAGCTGGGTGACCCTGGGCAAGTCATGAATTGCCTCTCTCACACCTTGATTTTCCCTATCAGTAAAATGAAGATACTAATAGGACCTGTTTCTCAGTGTTCTTGTGAAGAGTAAATGAATTTATATATGTAAAATATTTTTTTTTGGCAAGGAAATGGGGTTAAGTGTCTTGCCCAAGGCCACACAGCTAGCTAATTATTAAGTGTCTGAGGTCGGATTTGAACCCAGGTCCTCCTGATTCCAGGGCCAATGCTCTATCCACTGCGCCACCTAGCCGCCCCTTAAAATGCTTTTTAAACCTTAAAGTTCTTTATAAATACTAGCTATTATTTAATCCTTACAACATACTTGTGAGATAGGTACAATTATTAACTCCATTTTTACATATTGGACAATTGAACTTAAAGAAGGTTAAGTACGTGCCCAGAATCACACAGCTAACAAGTGTGTGAGGATGATTTTGAGGTCAGGCCTTCCTGACTCCAAGTTCAGAGTGTGCTATCTTCTAAGCCATTTAGATGCCCTTCAACATTGGGAATTCATCAAATGGCTTTAATGGGAGAGCTTTGAGATCAACAATTAGCAAAATTAAAGTAACAAACGAAGACCCAAAAAGGAAATCTTGATTTTATACAAATTTAGCAACTCCTTCCATAAGGAAGAACCCAAAAATTTGCTGAATTAAAATATTTCCTTAAAAAAATCACTCAGGGGGCAGCTAGGTGGCGTAGTGGATAGAGCAACGGCCCTGGAGTCAGGAGTACCTGGGTTCAAATCCGATCTCAGACAATTAATAATTACCTAGCTGTGTGGCCTTGGGCAAGCCACTTAACCCCCTTTGCCTTGCAAAAAAAAAACCTTAAAAAAAATCACTCAGAACACCTTTTACAGAGATGAAGTTGCTTGCTTTCTTAGTTTCATTTATCAACTGAAGTGATAAGACGATACTCTTCAAATAAAATCTAAGAATGTAGGACTTGACCAAAAGTCCATTCTTAATCCAAAAAGTATCTGTGTCTACATCTCTTCCCTTGCCTTCGTTTCTCCTGGAGGATCTGGTTTTCCAAGAGATGGTAGAGTCAGAACAAATTGGAAGGACCCTGCACTCATTCAACTCCTTGACTTTGCAAGAACTGCCCTGCACAACTGGTACATATTCCTACCTCATTTCAACCTTTCAGACGTCTTGGCTTCCTTTAAGGCTCATGATATGGGCCACAGAAAACTTTTCCTGATCCCTATAATTGTTAATATACCCTTTTGTATTATATTGCATTTTTGCATAAATGTGTCCCTATTTCCCCCATGTTCCTTAGTAGAATATAAACATCCCAAAGGCAGGAACTGTTTAAATTTGTCTTTGTATCCATGCCATCTTGAATATACTTGTAGTACTTGTATAAGGTGTCTTTTTATTGCCTAAGTATGTCATATTTGGGTCCATATGGGTCTGTATAAATTTGATTCAAGGGAGACTTTGATACCTGCTAGGTAGGCAGCAGGAAATTGGGACCAAGTGTCTAGTTGTTCTGCTTTCCTTAGAGAGAGGTTAGAATTATACCAATATTATACTAATCATACCCCTCTAAATATTGCTAGACTAGGGATAATAATTTTTAGATTCAGGAAATACTTCTGGTCACTATCTTTTTAATTGGGAAGAATGTTCCAAGCTACATATCTAAAGATTTGACTCTCTTTCCAACTAACACATATAGTAAATAGCAAATAGACTCATTTATACATGCCACTAGCATGTGAAAATCAGAGAAGTTATATGGACTAGAATATATCAAACAATACACATGGCAATTGAGTTCTCCTCCTCAAAGCAGAAGCAATATCTCAACTCAACCAAGGTACAGTCTCTGATCCCACTCAAGGGAAAATTCTCTAATGTATTAACTAGAAATCAATTGAGATTTATTTACATGTTGGTTTCTTCCTAAAGTTTCCTTCAGAGATCAGGAGAGAGTAGAAACTAGATTGTTATCTCTTTCAAAGCTGGGAAGCCTAGATTACAGTTATTTATTTTTTCCTGTGATGTTAAAGGTATAAAGTAACTCCAATCTTTCAGCTTTTTTGTCTTGTATGGCTGGAGTTCATTTCAATTCACTTCAATTCATTTAAACAAACATTCATTAAGTATTGACTATATGCAAGGTACTATGCAAGTTGTAAGGGATATGTAACACCTGTCCCAAAGTCCATTGGAATGACACAATTCCTCATTAGTGAAGATAAATGTGGGGCAGATCAAGGCAGAGTGGGTAAGACTGGGAGAACTCCAGACTTCTTGAATCTCCTTTGGGACTCATCAAACTTCAGGTCTTCTTGGAGACCTTTATAATATTGCGTTCCTTTGGGCACTCCTGGCTTCCTGCCTTGAGAGGGAAGATAGAAGAACCAAAATTAGATTGCTAAAGGAAGAAATTAAAAGAGATGAGAGGAGCTGGAAGTCTCTATCATGTCCCTGACCCCAATTTACTACACTAGAGACATCAGAAAATTTCTCCTTAGAACCCTCTCTCTTGGTTGAGTTGAATTACCTTGTTCCCAAAGGGAGAGCTCCCCGACCCTGTATTGTCTGGTATATATTCTCCCATATGAATCTTCTCTGATTCTTGTTTTGCTATAATTTGAATAAATAGGTTTCTTTTCTTCACTAGGGGTTTTCATTGTGATATTTGATGAGAGAGGGGCCAGGCCTTGGAAATAAAGCCTAGAGTCCTCCTTCCCCTAATAACAATGAGACAATGATCATAAATTATATTAAACTTGTTCATATATCCTAGACTAATACTATTTAAGGGAGCAGAGAGATATCATTCTAGTCTGAGGAGAGCAGAGTGGCCTCTGACCCTAACTTCCTATTTAGGGAAGGAGTTAAAGTTCCTGGAGAAGGATGGGAGGAGAAGAAACTAGAAATGTACAATTTGCCACATAAGGATAGCCTTCTGATGCAGGACATGTGAGACTTCATTAAAATCATGTGAGGACTTTCCATTACAATAGAAAGACAAGAAAAACAATCTATACCCCCGAGGAACTTGCATTTACTAGTCATACTATAACATACATTCTAGTAACTACAGAACAATGACAACAACAACAATAAAATCTAAGAAGGCAGCAACTGAAAACAGTAGGGAAGAAGTCTTCATCCTGAAAGGAGGATGTGAGTTAGGCCTAGAAGGGCAACAAGGTTTTTGAAAGGCAGAGATGAGATAAGAATTCACTTCTTGTTAAACAAATACAAAGAATTTCCCCAAGTAATTTATCTTCTTGGAGTGTTTGAATATAGAGCTACTGTTTTCCATGGTTTCTGTTTCTTGCTTATCTGTTTCGCAGAATAATTTTTTTTATTTTTTAACCAAGACCAAATTGTTTTAATTATTTCTACTTTGTGATGAACTGATGTCTAGAAATGCTATTTTCCTTCACTCTTACTTATTCAATTATTTCCTCTTGATATTTTGAACTTTTTGTTCCTCCAAATGAATTTTGTTATCATTTTTTAAGGTTACCTTTTTAATATTCTGTTAATTATATAGTTCTTTAGAATATGTTTCCTATCAGAACCAGAAAAGCAATTTATTTTATTTTCCCAATGCCTGACCCATGGTAAATGCTTCATAAATACTACCTATCCATCTCTCTCTCTCTCTCTCATCTATCATCTCTATCTCTCATGTATCTTTTTGTATCTGTATTTCTCATCTATCTCTCTCTATTAAACCCTCATCTTTGTATATCTACCATCTATCTCTGTCTATCAATCTATCTTCATTTTCGTGCCACTAATTTCTTCCATTCTATGAACATGATGGCAGATTGGGGGTGGTAATAAAAGATGTGGACTATAAAATTCTACCTTTCTAGGTATTCATTTTTAAAATGCTAGGTTTCTTCCTATCTAGAATCTGTGATTATAGCTGCCTTGAAAAATGCCTCTTTGTGATTTTCAAATGAATTGTGACCATGTACAGAAGCAGGAGGCAGGTCTCTGAGCTTTAGAAATTGGCATAATCCTGTCTTGGTGTGCATGCCTGGCCCTGAATGTTGCTGGCAGCCATGATGGGAAAAGTTCTGACAGAAGCTTATAAAATACTGAAAAGCAGGAAGTCTTGTTTTGTGAATTTTCAAACCTTTTAAATGAATCTTCTCATATTGCTGCAATGGGTTTTTTCCCAGAATCTTAGAAGTGGTTTCTCCCTAAACAATCAGATGCTTAGAAAAATAGTAGCTTTTGTGGTTCTTGTTGGGGATTCAGGAGATGGAGAAGTCATTATAAGAGCTCACATATACATACACACATATACAAACATATCTCTATATACACACATACAAACATATATATATATATATATATATATATATAATACACTTTCAGGGTTACCAAGTGCTTTCTTTAAAACAATAATGTAAAGCAGACAGTACAATAATGTAAAGTAGTACAATACAGTAATGTAAAGTAGGCAATATTATTCATTTCCATTAAGGATATGAGAAATCGAGACCCTGAAGGATTAGGTTATTTTCTGAGCTGGAGTTGTGACTGGGACATAGGTCTTTTCACACCACCTTTATGTTTCCATACAGAGGAATCCATAGTAGCCAGAGATTCTAGCTTTGATAAACACTTTTTTATAAAAAGAAAAGTTGAGTGCAAGGTCTAGAAGATGCTTAATTTAGTGAAACTATGATCCTAATTATGAGGGTAATCCTTCAATAGTGTAGAACATAGCCCATTTGTGACTCTTACATCCCCCCCCCCCCCCCCCCCCCCCCCCCCCCCCCCGCCAAAGTCCACCCAACATAAAGGGCACTTTCCTCTTAATCTCTTGACATAACATGCCCACTCATTTAACATCAGCAATACCACTGTTATCTCTCAATATTGCTGTATTATCCACTGTCTACTTCCTTTCCAGTCTTCCATCTCTTTGATGACAATATTCATGCTACTTTACATATTTTATTCATCATTTGGATATGCTGCATTCTATTATACCCATTGTGTATCTGTTGTCTGTAAAAATTGCATATCCCATTATTTGTAGCCTCATAGCAGCCCTAGAATTACTACAACAAGAAGATGGAGTTTTGCTTCCATTAGAAGCTTGGGACTGTTTAAGACGTTTTCTCAAATGAAAATCAAGCCATTTTCTTTTTTCTATTCAGTTCTGACATTAAAAAAGAACAAAGATTAGAAAAAATAGCTTGATTGAATCATTAATAAATAAGGAGTAAATTATACTGGTGATGATATTATTGTGAGGTCATTGAGGAATCAATTTGAAAGGCATCTAGAGGATGGGAAAATAACAAAGGTGTGGAAAAATTAGACATTTTTGATTCTAAAATAGTGTGACAATATTCAATAGTGGACCAGATCTTTACCATCTCATAACTGATAAAGAAACTATTGTACTTATTTGTTATTAAGAAAAAATATATTTGACTTGATAGAACAAAATGTAGCCTTTCAGGATCTTATATAGTAAAGTTTCTCTCATCCTTATAGCAATCTCATTTAAGATTTTTTGAAAGATATAACAACAGAAATAGCCCTGCTCAATAACCCTCTGATAATAATCATAAGGTGTGGCATAAAACAGGAAAATGTATGCTCACTGAAAGTATTCCCTCCTGTGAGGGTAGAGAGTCCAGATCTAAGACTGTGTCTCTGTATATGTATTTCCAGATGACATTTATTTTTGAAGATGACATTGGGTTGAGTACATAAAATTCTAAGACAAGGCAGAGCCTTTTGGAAGAGATCTAGAGTCACTAAAATGAATTTGGCCTACTTATCCACACAAGAAAGACTAAATGGGTGAAGATATTTCAATATACTTTTGTATCAACATCCTTTGGAGCTTATTCAATAGCAGTATATCTAGGACAAACAGTACAGATGAGAAAGCTGATTCTAGAGTTGAAACAAAGAAGAGCAGAGCATGTTATATTTTCTTTCAGGAAACTGCAAAGGACTTTTACTAATTCTAAACTTCTTATATCAACAAAAGCCCTTCTTTTCAATATAAACAATTTCACTGGTTTTATTGAATGGGAAACATCACAGTCTCTAAAAAATTAAATGTGAGTACAGCACTGATGGTAATAGAAAGGGACATGGTGGTATTTTCACATTATAACCTAAAACTAATGAAGAACAGGAAAAAAGGATGACATCAAAAACTGAATGACAGAAGAAGATGAATTGGTCATATGGTAAGAGAGATGGATGGTGGACGGCCAGACTACACCACTGATAACCTGTTGATGTGAGTTAATACAATGCCTCCAGTATTAGTGACTCTGTCCAACTTTTGGTATAACATACCTGAGAGTCACTTTGGGATGGGTAGGCATAGGTGATTTGCAATCTGCATTGTTGGAGGGAGCTCTTAAGTCAATGAGATTCTAGACCTATTTGAGGATCTGAATACATAAACTACTAATGAAAGCTTAATAATTTTGGGATATTAACTTTTCCTGGGAAGATTTGAGACTAATAAATTTTAAGTTAAAAGGAGAGGTTTGACATGCATTTATACTAGTGAAGAAAAAAAAAGAAGCCTTTGGTTTTCATGACCTTTGAGGCTTGCTCCATTTCCCTTCTCTCTTTGATATTTTTCTTAATCTTTCCCTTTTCCTGAATTTGTTTCCAAATGCATAGAAAAGTCTATTCACAGCCCCCAGGCGGCAAGCACATCTCTTTAGCTAAAACACTGAATTCAGAGAAGCCTTTTCCTTGGTAGGTCTGTTCAGAATCTGCAGGTACTATTAAGTTTACTTTTGAAATCTCTATTCACATTATCACCCATTTTATGTTCCATTTGTTTCCTCCTTTTTCTCTCTTTTTAAGTGTTTTGCTTTCACTCTTCCCCCTCCCCTCCCCTTCCCCCATCAGTTTTTCTTCTTTTTTTCAGTTCCTCCTTCTCCTGTTTAGTTCTATCAATGCTTTTTTTTTTTTTGCAAGGCAATGGGGTTAAGTGGCTTGCCCAGGGCCACACAGCTAGGTAATTAAGTGTCTGAGGTCGGATTTGAACTCAGGTACTTCTGACTCCAGGGTCAGTGCTCTATCCACTGTGCCACCTAGCTGCCCCTATCAATGCTTTCTTTACAGGAATTTTTACTTTATTTTTAACCTCTCTACCAGGAATAGAATTTATTCTTATTATAAATAATCCTTCCTCTAACTAAAAGGTATCAATACTGGTTAGAACAACATTCAGTTAGTTTTTTGTCTGCCAATTATTAGTTGATATTTTGTAATTCAACAATTTCTCTCTGGGTATCTCCCAAGTCATGAGATTGTAGCATTAAGTTGTGGAAGAGACCATAGAAATATACTGTGGTCCAATCACTTCATTTTACAGGTGAGGAAACTGAGGCATAAGTAAGGTTAAGTGAGTTGTTCAAAGTTGCACAGGTGGCAAGTGGCAGAGATGGACATGATCCAGGTTTTCTGACACCAAAATCTAGTGTTCTTTCCATTATAAAGAGATGCCTCCCCATAAAGGGTCATCATAGGAATCAACATAATGTAACTTAACTTTATTTTACCACCCTTGTTTTATTTTTTTCTCTCTGGCCTCATGTCTTCTATTATTTATCTCTTCTCACCACTGCCTTTGAGTGTTTTCCTTTTCATCTCCATTCTCATTTAAAACCACAACCACATGTCCTGTTTAATGGAAAGTACTCTTCTCTCAGCTTAATTTTCTACCTGCTTTTTCTTCTTTATTGTCTTTCTTTTCTCCTTTCCCCCAAAGTTCTTCTAAAAGGAGGTAGGTGCTCCTTTCTGACACTTGGTCTGATCAATTATCTCAAATTTCAAATCTTCTGACCCTCAGAATTTTAGTGCAATCTCAACTAACAATGATGGTAATGATGATTGATATTTACATGTAACATTTCAACTTCCAAAAATTTTACATACATTTATTTTATTTGATTTTTATAGCAATTCTGTGAGGTAGGATTTGGGAATATTATTGTACCCATTTTCAGATGAGGCCCAGAAAGGTTAAGCCAATTTGTGAACATAAGTAGTAAGTAAATGACAGAGCTGATATTTGAATAGAAATTATTTTCCTACTACCTCATGCATCTTATTTAATATAGAATTTGGCACATAATAAGCACTTGAAAATACTTATCTAGATATCCATCCATCATAACAGCTAGCATTTATATTGTGACCAATAAGTGGTAGAGTGGATAAAAGTGCTGGCCCTGGGATCAGAGATTCATCTTACTAAATTCAAATCTGGCCTCAGACCCTTCCTTACTTGTTGTGTGACCCTGGGTGAGTCATTTAACCCCATTGTCCTCTTCTACATAATGAGCTGTATAAGGAAAATGACCAATCATTCTGGAATCTTTACCAAGGAAATCCAAAATTGTGTCATGAAGAGTTGGATACTATTGAAAAACAACTGAACAATAGCAAAAGTGCCAGGCTGAGTGATTTACAAATATAATCTCATTGATCCTCAAAACAATCCTGTAACATAGATAATATTATTATTTCCATTATTCATTGAAGAAGCTGAGATAAAGGTCACAGAGCTAATAAGTATATGAGGTATTTGAAATTACATTTTCCTGACTCTAGGTCTTTTCACTGTGCCACCTAGCTGCCTATCCACCTACCTATCTACTACTTACCAGTCTACCTACATGATGATCTATTTACCATCAATCTCATCCTCCTTGACTGCCAAAGTATCCCAGCTCAAGAGGCTATTCTGCTGCTCTCAGTTGTCATGGCAATAAGAACCACTTTGGGTTTGCACCCCACTATTTTTGTAAATAGAAAGAACTACAGGATCCTCAGGTTCCAACTGCTGAGAGCAACAATCAAATATGGAAAACCAGAAAAGTTTCCACTCTCTATTAAGTGAAGCTGTGGTGTTATAGGAAGGGAAAATTGATAGGACAGGTGAAGAATTCAGCCTTAGAAAGGGACATAGCATAATGGATAGGGTGCTGGCCATAGAGTAGGAAAGACTTGATTTCCAATCTTGCTTCAGATATGTGCTGTGTGACCTTGGGTAAATTACTTCAACTTTTTATGACTTTGTTTTCTCATCTGTAAAATGAGGGGCATGGACTTCATGACTTCTAACTCTATTCTAGCTCTAAATTTATGATCTTACCCCACTTTTTGATCTTGTCTGATTTCACTAAATAGACAGGTCCCTCTCTATCTCCTGCCTCAGGAGAATGCTGATCACAGGACCATCTGGAGACTGCTTATAGGGGAACAAAGTAGAAGGAGAGGAAGACTAATCTGTAGGGGTAGAAATCCCGAAGGGAGGAAAAGTTTTCTTATTTTCTTATATCTTGGAGTACAAATTCTTTAATAGAATTAATAATGATAACTGTCATTTTTATAGCATTTCACATACATTATCTCATTTGTTTCTTGTAAGAACCCTGTGGAAGACTGCTATTATCCCCATTTTATAGCTGACTAAGCAGATAAGTAGCACAGTGTCTGGAGGTAGAGAACCTTATCTTCCTGAGTTCAAATCTGGCCTCAGTTTAGGCAAGTTTGCCTCAATTTCCTCATCTGTAAAATGAGCTGGAGAAAGAAATGACAAACCATCAGTATCTTTGTCAAGAAAACCTCAAATGGAGTCAGATGCAGCTGAAAAAGAAAAATCAAATTTTTACTCAGCTTTAAGTGACTGCATTCTTAAAGTGAAATGTTGATCTTCCTTGGCTGCAGATTTGATCAGTAAATTCCAACAGCTCCCTATTATAACTTGTCTCTGGGTTTTAAACGCATTTTCAACCTGTTCCCAACCTCATTCCATACTCTTTATGTATTATTCCCCTTCCAGGAAGGTTTCAGAAAAATCTTGGGAAGTATGGACAAAATCAGAAGAACAATTTATAAAAATGACGACAATCTGATAAAGAAAAGCAACTTTGAAAGAACTGGGAACTCTGGTCAGCCTAATGACTAACCACAATCTCAGAGGACTACTGATGAAATGTACATCTAACTTCTCAATAAGGAGACGAAGGACACAGAGTGTAGAATGAAATATTTTTTTGGACATGACCAATATGGAAATTTGTTTTGCTTGGCTATACATGTTTGTAATAGGAGTTTTGTTTTTTATTTCAATATCTTTTAGTGTTGGGGAGGGTGGGAGGAAAAGAAGGTAAATCTTTGCTGATTGAAAAAATATATAAATAAAAATGATTCCCCATTCTATGTCTATACTTCAGAAAAACTTACTTTCTCTTTATTCCTCAGTGACTACACTCCATTTTCCATTTGCATGCCTTTCTACTAGCCGTCTCCCTTACTTGAAATATATTTTGTACTAGCGATCTCCCATACCTGGAATAGTCTCCTTCTACCTAAAGAATACTATCTTCATACCATCTTCTAGATGAAATTCAAGCATCACTGTTTATGTAGACTTTCTTGATTCATCCAGTTACTAAAACCCTCCTTCCCTAATTGTTTAGTTTTGCCAGATGTAACTACTGTCTTCCCAATGAAATGTAAGATCCTGGGAAGTAGGAATTTTTCTTTTTGACTTTGGATTCCGAGCACCTACCACATTGCCCTACCACTATAGGTGCTTGTTGATTGATTGACCAACTGACTAATCTTTACACAAACTGTTAAGTATGTGAAGCAGAATTCAAATCCATATCTACTACCTCCAAGTCCAACACTGTTTTTCTATGTCTTACTGTCTCTGTAGTGTAGGTGGCCCATGAGAAAGCAGGAGAAAGTTCTCGTGGACAAGTGACTCATTTTTTTTCCTACCTCTTCCCCTTTCCAGAGAGCCCAGGGATGATAAGGACTGGAGATCCAACTTCACATCTTCAGTCCTTATCTCCTATCCTATCTTATCTTGCTCTCCTCTCTTCAATTCTTGAAAAGAAAATTGTTCCTTTTACTACGTACCTTCTACATATATCACAACCACTCACACACACACACACACAAATCCCAATACCACCTCAGTACATAGTCTGGTACACCTCTGATGTTTCATGCTTTTTGTTTTTGTTTTTTGTTTTTTTAGTTTTTGCAAGACAATGGGGTTAAGTGGCTTGCCCAAGGCCTTACAACTAGGTAATTATTAAGTGACTGAGGTCAGACTTGAACTCAGGTACTCCTGACTTCAGGGCCCAGTGCTCTATCCACTGTACCACCTAGCCGCCCCTGTTTCATGTTTTAATTTGAACATTACTAACCTTCATTTCTGCCACCCTCAAAGGAGAATATCAACTGAACCAGGTTCAGAGTTGGAGTTGGGAGCAACCAAAGAGTGGAGCCTATTAGATAAAGTGAATCCCCAGGAGGAAGGTTTTTCCATGGAGCTGGTGCCTTTCTCCTGGGAGCAAATCCTTTTCACAGCTGATGATGCTGTCCCACTGAAAGAGAATGTAGCCTGGTGATCTTTGTACCACATCTGTGTGCTTGGCAAAGTGGGTGGAGGATGAAGTTAAGTGTGACAAGTTTTGGTGACATTCTAAGCACCCATATGTGCTTCCAGGACTAGTGAACTAAAATGCTCGACATTTTTCTTTATCCTTTCTTAGGTGGGTGGGTGGTTTTTTTCCCCCTGAGCTGTTTTGATTTAATTTTGACTTCCTGGCATTGTTGAGTTTGAAGTTTAAAGTGAATATCATTTTAGAGGAATTCAGTTTCTGGCATAAAAGAATGTAATATAGACACACACACACACACACACACACACACACACACACACGCTTGCTTCCTAATTTCTTTTATCTGCACTGTACCAACACTAAGGAATATTTCCTGAGCACCACAGGGTTTCTGGCACTGAAAGTTTCAGGAAAGATGTATAGATGGGAATCATACAAGAATGTGACTCCTGCCTGTTAGAAACTACCAGGAAATACCAAATAGATATTTGTAGGAAAAAAACAACTAGAGATGAATACAACAGAGGCATTTTCTGAGGTCCTAGGGTGAAGATAGACATTGAAAATGAAATCATCATCATCATCTTCTTCTTCTTCTTCTTCTTCTTCTCCTCCTCCTCCTCCTCTTCCTTTTTCTTTTCTTCTTGTGCTTCTCCTCCTTTTTTCTTCTTCTCATTCTCTTCCTCCTCCTCCTCCTCTTCCCACTCCTCCTCATCTTTTTCTATTTTCCCTTTCAGGTTTTCAATTAATTAACAAGATTGATTAAGTACCTGCCATGTGCCAGCCACTACCATGCAGGGTGTGTGATAGGAGCTATAAAAATAAGTAAGACATGTTCTGCCCTTGAAGATAAGCACAAGAAAACTTGTATAATAAAGATATGTCCATTATCTTGTGTAATGCCCTAGTCTAGGGAGCAATTATTTATTAAAAGAAGCTCCCACAAGTTCAATGACTCATAGAATTTAGAGCTAAAGGTATCTAAATATAACCCCCACCTTTACTTGACAAGTGACCATCTGGAATATACTTGAAGATCTTTAAGGAGGGGAAAACCACCAGCTTTCTATGCAGCCAAACCCACATCTGGACAACTTCAACTAAGGGAAAATTATTCCTGACTATCAAGTCCATTTTTTTTTTCTGTCTTCCACTTCCATCCACTTTTCTTGGTTCTTCCTTTTGGGGACAAATAAAACAACTCCCTCTTCCAAGATACAGTCTTGATGGATACTTGAAGATAGCTATCATACTTCCCTATCCCCTAAATCTTTTCTTCTTTATGTTAAATGTCTTCCATTCCTTGAGCTGATTCTAAGATGACAATCCTAAGATGGTGAAGCCCTTTTCAGGGTTGCTCATTTGCCTTTGGTGTCCACTTGTAATACAAGTTTTACCTGTGCCTCCAAAAAAATTGTACTATGCAAAGTGGCCACACCCTGGTAAAATCATCTTGACAGATGGGCAAAACCAGGCTGAGGGTAACTGATAGTCCTCAAACCAATGGAGGGTTAGGGAGACATCTACCCCAACACATATGAGGATTTCTCTCGGTGGAAAGGGTGGATGAGAAGAATTTATTCCAATGGCCACGAAGGTGGCTGAAACAGACCCTGTGGATCACTTAGAGCTTGGTCAAACAGCTAAGACACCAAAGTCATCCACTGAATCCTGGGCCATTGACAGTTGTTTTAACTTTTGCCTTGATATTGGACCTTGATGGAAGAGAGAGTGAGGATGATGACTTTGTGCAACTCTGCCTCATTTAAATCCAAATCATAAGCAAATCAAGACTTCACCTATTCTCTACCATTTTACCGCATAATTGTGATGTCATTGGTCCTCTTTTGAAAGTGAAGGATAAATAACAACAAATAACATGACACGAAATCAAGGACATTCACCATCCTGGTTGCATTACCATTCTGATTGGATTGTATCCCTCTCCTCATCACTCCTACCCACCACCCCCAACCTGTCCTCCAGTTTATCAATATACTTAAACTAGGTTCATACCTGAGCCTAGTACTCCAGATGAAACCTAGGATAGATGACAGTAGGATAATTCCATTCTTATTTCTGAAAGCTAGTTCTCTATTACAACCCTAAATTGTATATTTTTTTACATTAAGACACTTGTGTGCCTGGATGAAGATGGATTGTGTTAGCATCCATGGACTCTGTGGAGCAAGAGTCTTCTGGGGAGGAGAATAAATTGGAGTTAGTGTTAATGACAACATCCAGCACAGGATGAGGGCATGAGACAGCAAGCACACACAATGCCTGCTTGTTAGTTGTTGAGAATAAACTGAGGCAACTGCCTGCTATGACTGGGACAATTGACTGCTAACAGACCAGAAATGAAATGAAATGAGATACCATGGTGGAATATTCTCTACCCTATTTGTACCTATGAGAGACATTTTTCTGACCATGGATGCCATCCCTTGGGTTTCCCTAAATATTTTCTGAGGGAAGAGACTTAATTCCCTTGAAGGTGGATTTGAAAAGCATTCTTTTATTAATTATTTCAATCATAATTAAATGCCTTAGTTTTTTTAATAGAACCATAGATAAAGATTTTGAGGGAAGATAACAGATCATCTAGTCCAACTCCTACCCCCTTTCTCCACTTAGTGATGAACAAACTGAGGCCTCAGGGAGCTGGTGACTTGCTTAACGTCACAGATAATGAGCATCAGAGTCCCCCAATGTTGTTCCCTCCCCATGCCCCCAGTCAGGCTCTCATTGCTACTGATCTGGACCATTATGCTAACCTCCAAACTGGTCTTCCTACTTCAACTCTTTCAGCTACAGTGCTTTCCATTTGGAACTGTTACTCTTGACATGTTCTGCTAGCTTGGCACAAATAGTTCATATGATTTCAGAAGGTCCAGTCAATCTGAGCTGAGGGTAGGATGAATCCAAAAAAATCCATATTGAATCCAATTATCCTCGGGCACATTAAAATAGAATGAAAATGCATGCTGAAAATAGTAAGATGGAAGCATTTATAAAGAGACTATTATGTGCTAGGCATTGTACTGTGCTAAAATATTTAAATATTTTCTCATTTGAAATTTTAAAATATTTATCTCATTTGATCCTCACAACAACTCTGTGAGGTAGATATTATTATTATTCTCATTTTACAGTTGAGGAATCTGAGACAGAAAGAGGTTAAGTGATTTGCCCAGGATCACACAGCTAGAAAATGTGATAAAGTTATAGGCAGAATTTGAACTTGAACTTGCATTTAGTTTGTAAGGTCCTTGATGGCAGGGACTGTCTTTTGTCTCTTTGTATTCCCTTGTAAGTGCCTGGTGCTAGTGGACATGTTTGTATTTGTGAGTATTGAACCAGTAACACACTAGTTCCAGTTCAACCAAATCTAGAATTGATACTTTAACTAAAATTGGCCTTATTTCTTCTCAAGTTTTGTTGGTCAGGGAGGGTAGTAATGACAGTGAGGTGGGAAGAAGAGAGGGCCTATCTTGCCTTAATTTTGTAAGAACTTTCTTCACCCTTCAGTCAATCAACTAAAAAGCATTTATTAAGTCTCTGCTATGTGCTAGGGCCTGTATTATGTGATATAAATATCAAGGCAAAAATGTAATAGTCCCTGCCTTCAGGGAGCTTACAATTTATTGGGAGAGAAATCATGTACATAAATATATCTAAGATACATTCAAAATAATTATAACAAAAAATCCCCTCTTGGAACTATTTGATTCACAGGTCTAGGATAGTCCATCCTCATTTATTCTCCATTTTTGCTGTTTCTTTAAAGCTTATATAAAAGCTGCTTATTCAGGCTAGTTTACTATGCTGTGAAATTTGATTTCTTCACCAATACTTTTCTCTTATTAGTTTTCTTAGCAGTCATGTGGCCTTGATGACATACAACATCTTTACAAGGGGAGAATTAACTTGGTGTCAAGTCTCTCAGTCAACCCTCAGAGGCACATCTTGGCCTTGGAGTCCTCTTTCATTCTTCACTCACATTCCCACCTTTTATCCACTTAGTTGCTATATACTATGGTATCTACCTCCACAATATCTGTCCTATATCTCTCCTTTCCATATATAGGGCATCCTCCCCCAATGTGCCCCCCTTCACCTGGACCATAATAGTCTCCAAACTGGTCTTCTTACCTCAACTCTCTCAATGATCCTTCACATAGGAACCAAAATAATACTCCAAAAGTACAGATTTAAACATGTCTTTCCCTTGCTCAAAACCCTTCAATGGTTCCCTATTTCCTTTAGGAGAAAAACTATAAGTGCCTTAGTGGAGTACCTAAGGTCCTCCACAATCTGAATTTAACATATTTACAGTATCATTTCACATCACTCTTGTTTGTAGACTGTTCTAGACAACTACACTACTGATTGGCCCCATACTTGACATGTCAAGGTAGTCTCACTGTGATCCTCCCAAAGGAAGCTTAGTGTAGTGGAAAGGACATGCACAGTAGATGCACTGACTATAACAAAATGAATAGAAAGAACAGTAAAGTGAGATGGAATGTTTTATAATTACAGACAATCTTCAACTTTCTTGAGGGTAATATTCCTAGAAAACAGCATAAAAGTAGAAAATGTGAATGTTGATAACAATGAATCTCTGGGAAAGACGGGACTAGATTCCTGTGACCACTTTCATTAGAGATGGCTGAAAATATACCTTTATGAATACAATTCTATGTAACAAAACATTAATTGTGATAACATATACTTTTCCTAACACAGTAACCATGAAATAACCCATAAGATGCAATACACAAAGTGAAATTATTAACATACAAAGCATTTTTCTCACTAGTAATTCTGCAATCTTATGACCTTTTATGTGAAGATCTCAATAAAAAACTCACTGATTTCAGACAATATTCATTTTTCATAATACATGAAATCTATGGTACCATAAATGCTGTACAGCAAATAAGATTCTTAAAACTAAAACTTTTTTAACCCAAATCTTACCTTCCACTGTGTCAGATGGTGATGTTAGAGTGCTGTACTATATACTATTGCTATAAACCTCTCTATGTTAGCCACCCTCTGAAAACCAAGTTAGAGCTTGCTAGGACTCTAGACAGTGCTATTGGAAGACTCCATGAGGTCTTCAACATTCTGTCCTCTCTGGTGGGTGGATGGTGTTAGTGATCATGAAGGATGTGCCAGCTTGAAAAAATCCATTAAATGTCTATTTCAAGAGCTGTTTGAGATGCTTAAGGGTCTCCCAGTCAACAGTGGCTGCAAACATTCATGGCACCTTTATTTTCTCACTAAGTCACGTCGCTTTGGACTAGAGCCCAAAGTATTTTGGTTACACTTTGGGGGCATAATTCAAAACATAAAACTTGAGTTTTAAAGGCAAACAGGAATAACATTCAACAGAGGAGCAGGAATTTTTTATTTTCTGATGGTGGGGTGATCAACCCCAGTGAAGCACCTAATAGAATACCAGTTCTTCGCAAACTTGCATGCAGCATGCCTCTCATTGTTTTCTTTTAGTGTTCATAGCCATGAATGTGTGGGTTGCCCAATGTGAAAGTGAAAATGAGGTTACTATAAAAATCACAGGAATACTTGAAGTTGTGAAAATTGTGAAAGTTAAATGACAGGAGGCAGCTAGATGCCTACAGCAGCCTTGGAATGATGGTGGGGAGGGAGGCAGGAATAACAGGAGGAAGATTGCTTTGCAGCTACAGATGCCTAGATCCAAGTAAGATTAAAATTAGTCCAGTCAAAGTAGATCAACATTAAGAGTAAGTGTAAAGGATTAATGTTGAATTATAACGGACAAAAAGGTTGGAAAGAAGCCTATAATTGTCTATCAAAGCAAAGAGGGCAGGATACAACCCATTTTCCCATCATCTGATTAGTTGGTCTCTTACCCCTTAGGGTCAGCCTATGGCCTCCACTTTGAAGACCCATAATTTCAAGTAGGATGGGACCCTAATAATGAGGATAAATCTCCCATCTTATCTCTGTTTCCTTGGGCAATTCAACAACAAATGTTTACTAAGCACCTACTTTAGGGGCAGCTAGGTGGCACAGTGGCTAGAGTACCAGCCTTGGAGTCAGGAGGACCTAAGTTCAAATCCTTTCTCAATCACTTAGTGATTACTTAGCTGTGTGACTTTGGGCAAGTCACTTAACCCCATTGCCTTGAAAAAACAAAAACAAAACAAAGGAAAGTTAAATGACAAATGTTGAGGACTGACTGTTAAAAGACTGGGTTTGTCCCTAGAAAAGGATTAGAAATTGAAACTTCCTCTTCATTGAAGACAGGAAAAACAATGGATGTAGTGTGTGTGCTGTCAGACATGGTTAATATTTTGATTGCCTTTGCTGAACTGTTTTTTCATTCTTTTTGAACCTTTGTTACACGGAAATCCTCTTGACCAGTGGAAATAGAAGGGATCTATTGGAAATATGAATACAAAAATATTCAATCATTTTTTAAAAAGTTATAACCACTCTATTGTAAAGCCTAAATCTCTGATCTGGGAGGGACTATAATTCAGATCTGTAAATTTTCTTTTCATATATTCTTATGTTGCACCATCCTGGGCAGAAGCCTCCCTAGTTCTGATTCTGGATTTATGAAGCAGATAAAGTCTGTCATCAGGGACCCTTCCTCCCTTGAATGCCCAGTTCACCCTCAGGTCCCTATGCTTTCTTCCAATCTGCCTTCCTTCTGGGAGCCTTGGCACAGGAGGGAGGTTAGTTGCTATAGAGCAGCTCAGAGCCCCCAAAGGCCAATATGATGTCTGGTAAAAAAATATGAGTCAAATGTTGTTGATGCCCACATTGCTAACCATTCCAAGGTCTGGTGGCTACCCCGGGTTTTCAATCTGTTTGCCGCTTTTGCACAAACAACAGCCAGGAGGGTTTTTTTTTAAACTAGCTTTGGAGCAGTATTTTGGAAATGAAATGACAAATTGTAGATGTCTTTCTCCCTGTTAATAGATAATGCAGCTATGAGGCTGAATCTCTAGGAAGTCTTTTTGACTAGAGTTTGAGATTCAGGTGAAGGAGATAAGTGTTGCAGTCCAGAGCCATAACTAGGGTAGAGCAACTAGGGCTTACCTCAGGGTACTGAAATTTAGAGGGGACAATCATTGTGCTTTTATTTGTTGAGCAGTACAGAGAAACTAAGCTTAGCACTTAGTAAGAGTAATTAGTTAAAATAGAAAGTTATTAGAAGGCTTCCTCTTCCCACACCTCTTATGCTAAGTGACCTTTGCTGCAAGGGTAAATTCTCAGTGACACAGATTCTTCATTGCCCTCCTCCAAACTGAAATGAGTCACATTTTGTTCTACTTGATCCAAAAATGGGAAGTTATGGTTCCGCTGGAATCAGAGAAACTGAATTCAAACTTCACCTCTGGCAGTTAATACTTGTGTAATTTTGTATAAACTGTTCAACCTCCCTGGACCATATCTGTAAAATGGACTAGATGGACTCTGAGGTGCCTTTCAGCTCTGTCTATTATTCTAAGCTGTTCTCCCCAAACTCCCTGGCTCCAGTCATCAGAAGTATCAGCTTGCAACAGGAGCCTGGAAGGTTTTGGGGAAAAGAATTTGGAGGCCCACTGACCTAGAACAGCTGCCTCACCCTCCCTGCCCTATCTTTCCTCCCAGAATAGCACACCCAGTAGAGGCAGCTGCCTGGGTCACACTCTTCCCTTGTCCTTCCTTCCTTTGCCTGCCTCTTCTTGGGAACATAAATCACAAATCAAGCAACAGCTGAGAAAGGAAGCATTTGTGTAAAGGGGATAGACATGAGCTCCCCCAGCCCTAATCCCATCCTTCCCCCACTGTCATTCTGGGTCTGCAATTGTACCAGCATGCAAAAACAACTCAATATGCCATAAGCTAGGCTGTCTTTTTGTCTTTTTTCCTTTTTTTTAAGGGCAATAAAATGTAATGAGAAAAAATATCATCAAGGCACATTGCTAATTACACGATGAGAGCCCTAGCACATTTAATGGCACCTTCCTATTAAGACATGATTAAAAATGTGATATTCCTCCCTAGTTGGAGGGAATGGCATCTCTTTCCAAACACTCCAGTTTCCAATCAACCATCTCAGTTTTAATCTAGGCAAGGCACGATGCTGCTGCCAGACAAGCAACATTTCTGGGAGATGGTACCACAGGTGGGCTTGAGAGTCAGCTTCCCAGGCTTGAGCCTGGAGAATTCCATCTGGGAAGCCCTGCTGGGGAAATTGTGTTCCTGATTTCTCAGCAGGCTGTGGCCCTGGTGCCATTTCCTCAGCATTGGGAATTTCTCCAGTCATACTCTGCACCATTCACATGCCAGCATTTGCTTGGGAAATCAACTTCAGAGCTGTAATTTCTCTCTCCAGCTGGTGCTTGCCCGGTCTCACTCTGGAGATGAGCTAATTATTTGATCTGACTTCAGGCAGAAGCATGATGGGTAGTCCTGCCCTCTAAGAGGTGGACGATAAACTTTTTTTTTTAATTTCAGTGGAAATATTGGTATCATCATAGGTTTTATCCATTTAAGTAAAAATTTTAAGCCACAAAATGGCAGCTCAAAAAAGTGAATATGATTTATTTTAATCTGTATTGAGAGACATGGCTTCTGAGAATAGACAATAGTCTTCCTGAAATCAGTCCTGGTTAGATATCCATCTCGATGATAGTATTCATTTCTCTAGGGCCACATTTTGGAAGGACATTTGGTAGAATACTAGAGAGCATTCAGGTAATTATGAACAACCAAGAAAGTGAAGGGTCTCAAGTTCATGCCTTCAGACCATTAATTGGTTTAAGGAGACAAGGATGATTAATCTGGAGAAGAGATCATGGGGGGGGGAGTGATAAATGTTTAAGTATATGAAAGGCAAGTATATATGGAAGATGGAATGGATTTGATCTGTTTAACACCACAGGTTAAACTCATAGGAGCAGAGTGAGAAACAGCAAAGTAGGAGAAAATGAGACAAATTTAGGGTAGATGTAAGGAAAAACTTCCTAATGGAGTAGTTTCAAAATGGAATAGAGACTACTGTAGGAGGGAAGTCTTCAAGCTGGATATACTTGTCAGGTATAATTTAGAGAGAATGCTTCAGCTGAATTAGATGTCACTGAACTCCCTTCATTTTCTGAAAGTGATTGATTTTCTGATTCTTAGATAATGTGGAGTAAATACCTTTCTCTATAGTTCAGTGTATTCAGTGTCCTCACCTCCCCCCTGTGGCTCCCTGTCAGATGCTCCTGAAAAATCAACACCCCACAAATCAAAGGCCCTGATGTGTGCGGGAATCTGTATATTTAAAACTAGAGCAACTGGCATGAGGTGGAGCATTCTTGAGTGGAAACTGGATAAGCACAGATCAGGAACTGATTATTAGACAGGCATCCAAGACTTTGGTAGCCCAAGGCCTCTGTGTTCAACTGTATTGCAGAATGAAGAAGTTGCCCAATGGGAGAATAGCTCTTGTTATTAAAGGATTAAATGCCTGTCGCTAAAAGCTAATTGATGTGTTCCTGCTCCTACCTGAGGAAGTCCTGAGTTCAAAGCTGGCCTCAGACACTTACTATCTATGTGACCCAGGGAAAGTCACTTCACCTCTGTCTGCTTCAGTGTCCTCAATTATAAAAATGGAGATAATATCAGCAATTACCTCCCAGCAATATTGTGAAGGTCAAATGAGATCATATATGTAAATATGTGCCTGGAACTTCTTCTGTTTTGTTCTAGTGAGTTCTGTTGTTTTCCTTTCCTTACATTAAAAAAGTAAAATGAAACTGTTCCTAGCAGAAGTTCATTGTTTCATATAGTTCTTTTTTTGGTTCTTTGTATATTGCAACATTCATGTTTGTTAATGATAACTGACTTCATTAATAAGTTCAAGAGAGAAAAAAGGGAAGGAAAGAAGAGGAAGGGAGGAAGGAAGAAAGGAAGGAAGGAAGAAAGAAAGAAAAAGAAACAAAGAAAGAAAAAAAGAAGAAAAAGGAAGGAAAGAAAGAAAGAAAAACAGAGGCTAAAGACCATGTGAATGGGACAGGTATGATGATTAGTAAAGGGAAGCTTGCTGAGAAGAAGTAACTGCTAAACTGGTTTACCCAATTGACTTTCTATTTTTGTTTCCTTTAGGGCAGGCACTAAGGACAATTTCAGAAACCTTTCCTCTACTATGTAATTTTAGACAGAGATGGAATTAGGTTTCCTACTTAAATTAAGTTTAAGTCCCTTAAATCATGGGGGTGGTGATTGATACTGTAGTGAGATGTGGTATTTATATAGTTAGACAATAGTGGAAAAAGATATTCCAGCAGACTATCATTTCTCTGGCAACTTGGAGCACTAGCTTTTTGCCCTAAGTCCACATCCATAAAGAGTGGGATAAAGAAAGACTTTCCAGGGAAGAATGAAATCTATCTAATTATTTTTAAAAATCTATCCTTGAAAAATTTTTTTTCCTTGAAGGGAACAATATAGAATATATGTTTGTGTTGATACAACATATTCATAAAATTATACATCTATACATACTTATGGATATATATATTTATTTATATGTATGTTATGTTGTTAAAAATCAATGTAATATAAGAATAGGTTAATGTCAGAGAGCACCAAATCAATCAACTATCTCACTATATAATATAATATGATATGACAAAGCATGCCATGTCATATCAAGTCATATCATATCATGCAGCATGTCAAATATAGAGAGTTGTGGGACATTTTCTCCCCTTCCTCCTCCTTTTATTTGCATAATGGGAGGATAAAGCATTTCCATTTGAAGGTATACACAGTAGGAGAAAAGGAAGGGAGAGTCTTTGGAATGAGAGTGTTGATGATTTACAAAAGGAAGAGCTCTGGAAGTTTTTACTTTTATCTTGTATGAGAAGATTGTACAAAAAAGAATATGCTTGAGAAATTTCTTCTTGCCTGAGAAATTTTCCTTGGAAGACAGGTGAACTAAGTGACATGCTAAGGACCTGAGAGAGTACCATAAAGAATACTAAAAAGGAGAGAGAGAGAGACAGAGACAGAAAGACAGAGAGAGAGAGAGAGAGAGAGAGAGAGAGAGAGAGAGTAAAAGAGACAGAGTAAAAGAGAGACAGAGACAGAGAGATAGTGACAGAGAGAGACAGAGAAAGAGATGGAGACAGACAGAGACAGAGTAAAAGAGAGACAGAGAGAGCGTGCACACATGCC
This sequence comes from Macrotis lagotis, assembly GCF_037893015.1. Classification (NCBI taxonomy): domain Eukaryota; kingdom Metazoa; phylum Chordata; class Mammalia; order Peramelemorphia; family Peramelidae; genus Macrotis; species Macrotis lagotis. The sequence continues at coordinate 733,232,217 of NC_133658.1, forward strand.
ACTCCTGCTTCAAAGGGCAGTGAGAATTTATAAACAGGATTTATAGACAAAGGGGATCCTCTGCCAAAAGAACCCTCCTTTCCAGCATTGTGACTCAGAATACCTACATATATGTCTTTGGGACTAATGATTATTCATCCAAAGTCCTGTTTAGTTTTATTTCTTTTAATAATATTGTAAATTATATGGTTAGAAGAAGGGTCTCTCCTCCATAAATATACGTTCCTAGGTTTTATGAGTGAGTGGAGGTGTGTTGGAGTATGAATCAAAAGACTAAAACTTTTCCCTAAATTGTTCTCAGAGTCTTTAGTTTGAGACCTTTAAATATGCCTTGTTAAATAGCTACATTGTGTTGAATAAATGATTTAGTTTTGTGATTATGAACAGATTAGATACCAGCTTTCCACTTAATTCTTACCGTGATAGCTCATTTTGGCAAGGAGGTAACAATGGATTCCCATAGGCTATTGCAGCAGAATGTGGGCTCTGATAGGCTCTGCCATGGTAGAAGGGCTTTGTGCATGGGCATAATAAAAATGACTAGCATTTATGTAGTATCTACTATATGCTATGTACTTTTCAAATATTATCTCATTTTATCCTCACAATAACCTTGAGAGATAAGTGTTCTTATTATCTCCATTTTACAGTTGAGGAACCTGAGGCAAACAGAAATTAAGTGACATATATAAGATCACCAGGGTAAATTTCTGAGTTTGAATTTGAACTCAGGAGTTCCTGACTCCTGACCTAGAGTTGTATCCATTCCACCACCTAGTTGCTCAAATCAACTCTCTTTCCAAAGGCTCTTCATCCTCCCTTTTCTCTAGTTTATATATTTTTTCCTCCAAATACTCAAATAGGAGGCCTGTGTGTGTGGGAATATCACAGCATTCCACATTTGATATATTAGATAATGACTCTTACTGATAATGAAGTGCATGGTTGGTTTGGCTCCCCTTTCCAGGTTTAACCTATTCTGATTTGAACATTTTTTTTTAGGTTTTTTTTTTAGGTTTTTTGGGGTTTTTTTTGCAAGGCAATGGGGCTAAGTGGCTTGCCCAAGGCCACACAGCTAGGTGTCTGAAGCTGAACATGTTTATTTTAAACCTGGATTTAGAGAGTTCATTTACTCAGGGTATCAGTCAGGTGATGGATTTCTTTTTTGATTCCATTGCAATATGAAGACCAATCAAATGATCAATAAACTTTTATTAAGCACCTACTGAGTGCCCGGTACTTTGTTAAACACTGGGAAAACAAAAAGGAGTGCCTTCAAGGAGCTCATAATCTAATGTACCATTAACTAAAATAGGGGGATGATGATCTGCATCAGTGTAGGTAAAATCCACACCAACAAAATGGCAGGTTTTTTGAATGATTAAATTTGGTAAGTTGTCCTATGCACCCCTGAGCATTCCCCCTTCTTAACAGAAAGCTGGAAGGTTTCCCTTGCCCATGATTCAGACATGTTTTTATAAGAAGATGATCTTACAACAGTTCATTGTTGTTCACTGTTGTTCACTCTTTGCTGATTTGAATTGGAAAGTGGGACATTAATGATTAAGTCACAGTTCTACTGTCTTTGTCCTCTTCAAGCTTCTCAGTCAGGGACAATCCTTTTAACCATTCAGAACAACTCTCCCCCTCCCACAAATAGCACAGCTGTTGCACTCATACTCATTCTGTTTCCAACAGTCTTGAGTTGTCATCAACTCTTGGGACTCCTCCTAAAAGTTTTTTTCTTTTTCCTTATGAATTTTGAAAACATCAACATGGAAATGTCAATAAATAAAGAGCAGAAGAAAGGATCATTTATGAAACTACAGACTTCTATTACATATAGGTTTTCCAAAGTGTATTGGTGAATAAAAATGCTCTATCTGAATTTCTTTCTTCTCTCTTGTCTGTATTTTTCATATTTCATTCTTTTTTCCTTTCTCCTCCTCCTTCTCTCTCTCCTCCTCCTGTTCTCTCCTTCTTTCTCTACTCCCCTCCTCCTCTCCTCCTCCATTGCTCACTAAGTCCCTCTTCCTCCCTCCAATAATCCTTTTCTTGTAACTAGTAAGTCTAGTCAGCTAAAACAAATCAATTCTTTGACCAGGTCTGCAAGTGTGCTATATGTGTCATTCTGCACCTACAATCTAATACCTCTTTTCCAAGAAGTTAGAGGCATGCTTTGTCATTAGTCATCTGGAGTCATGAGTGTTTATTGTGTTGATCTAAGCTTGGATGTGACTCTTCCCATCATTCTATGCTTACACTTCCCAGGCTGGGCATCAGTCTACCAAAGAAGGTGGCTTATAACAGTTGGGTTACTTTCTGATCATCCTGAATACCCCACATGGAATTGCAGTCTCCTGCTTCTCTATGCAGCTGTCCCATCACCCCCAAACCAGCAGTAGAAAAGGGGAAAACTCTTCCAGTGGAAAGGTCACATCTGTGTCTCTCTTTCTCTCTCAGCCCTGTGGTTTTTCAAGCTTCTGAAAGAAGTAGAAATGTGTGTGAAAGAAATGAGGGGGCATGGACATTAACACAAATGTATGACTAAGTATGAGTTATATAAACTACGGAATTAGAATGTTTCCTTTAAGTAATAGATCCTGATTTCTCCTCTGAGGGTAAATTTACATGTCCTAAGTATGCATGTACAGGAAGTAAATTCTCATCTGAAATTTAATCATATTCCTGAATAGAAACATAGAATTTTGGCTTTAGAGTTGGGAGAGACTTTAGAGTTCAGATAGTTTTACGCCCATCATTTTACAGATCAAGCAACTAATCAGTTGCAGAGATATGAAGAACCAGAATTGTGATTCATATCAAATTCCTCTGACTCCAGATTCCACATTTTTTGTACAGCAACATGCTGACATTCAATCTCTCCTCCTTTTTAGCATTCAGGTAACTTGGAACACCAGATTTTCTATAAGAGTCCTACATCTGTTTTTCAGAATGAATTCCCGCTTACCCTTTGGGTAATAGTTTGTTGGGGGAGGGGAGTGATGCTTTAGTTTCACATGATATTTTGTTAATCAGTGTCTCTCCCAGTCAGGGCTCTGGGAGCATTCTCTATAGGTCTCTGAACACAAATTCCATTGTCTGTTGGTGGTAGACAACTGTATTTTATCTCATCTTGAACTTCACAGGGTACCTGGGTTGTATTCTGTGACTTGAATACTGACAATAGTAATTTTGTTTACTAGCATTGATATTACCCTCAATGATTCTTTGGTCAAGCTATTATCCTGGTACCCCACCCTAACCCCTCTCCTTGCTGTGCTTACTTGGGTATGACAATGTGTTTTTCTTGTTTGTTATTGTTTAGTGATTTCAGGCATGTGTGTCTATTCATGACCCCGTTTGAAGTTTGCTTGGCAGAGATACTAAATGAGAAAACTGAGGCAAACAGGATTAAGTGATTCATCAGGAACATGGAGCTAATAAGTATCTGAGACTGGATTTAAATTTAGGTCTTCCTGACTCTAGGCCTGGTGCTCTATCCATTGTACCATCAAGCTGACCCATGACAATATATTTAGCTATAGTAAATTTATGGAGAATGTAATGGTCCATAAAACCTACACAGAACAAAGCAGAAAATTCCAAATCTTCATCCTCATGCCTCTAGATTTCCATCCAGCCTAAACAAAGAATTCTTGCTAAGGGGAGGGAGCCCTCAGTCTAAATTTATTTCCCTACATTGGAGATCTCCTATCCTGCACCCTAAATGCACCCCAGGAGAAACATCATCTTATGTTCTATTGCTTCACTAAATTTAACTCCATATCTAGTGAAAAAGCAAGAGAGGCTAGAAGAACCAAACATTCAGTTCCCATAGGAGAGTTACCAAGGTAACAGTGTATTGGGAGGGGACCTGTATTTGGAGTCAGAAGATTTGGATTTGAATCCCAGTTCTGCCACTCACTACAATTGTGAATTGAAGGGAATCATTTAATTTCTCTGGGTCTCAATTTCTTCATCTCTAAGATGACTTCTAAGGTCCCTATCTATAGTTTTAAAAAGCCTATAATCCTAGGAATAAGTCAAAGTCTTAAGGAGCATTTATGGATTTCCTCAGATAAAAGCAAGCACATTAAAATTTGCGGCCCTGACAGGTCAGTGGTCGCTTACTGGAGGGGAAGTAAAGGTTTGACATTATCTGAAATTATTATTTTCAATGAGGCTGACACCCTGTGTTTGTTGTCATCATGATAATGAAAACTCACATGATTACAAAATGCTTTTTTTCACAGTAACCCTAGGGGTGGGTTATAGAAATTTTTTTTTAATCCCCATTCTAAAAATGAAGAAACTTAGACTGAGACCAAATGACCTAAGTTCATATGGATGCCGTCAAAACCAGGACTCAATAAGAGTCTTTTGACTCCAACTTTAGTTTTCGTTCTTACCTCTATACAAAATAGTTGAAGATTCCCTCCAACTTGACTCTAAACAACTTGAGAACAGATATTGAAATATATTTCATCTTATTATTCCCAGAGTCTGCCAAATGCCTTGCTCAAATAGGCACCTACTATAACATTTATTAAATTATTGAAAAGAATTTATCAATGACACAGTTGTTGTTGGATTGTGTTTGCTTCTTCATGATCCCATGAACCATAGCATGCCAGACCCTTCCATCTTCCACTCTTCCAAAGTCTGTCCAAGTTCATATTCATTGCTTCCATGACACTCTTTCTCATCTGCTACCAACACCTTCTCCTTTTGCCTTTAATTTTTTTTTTTTTAGGTTTTTGCAAGGCAAATGGGGTTAAGTGGCTTGCCCAAGGCCACACAGCTAGGTAATTATTAAGTGTCTGAGACCAGATTTGAACCCAGGTACTCCTGACTCCAAGGCCAGTGCTTTATCCACTACTCCACCTAGCCTGCCTTTTGCCTTTAATCTTTCCCAACATCAGTGTCTTTTCCAAGGAATCCTGCCTCCTCCTTATATGATCAAAGTATTTAAACTTCAGTTTCTGTATTTATAAACTTCCAGTGAATAGTCTCAGTTAATTTCTTTGCATATCAACTAATTTGATCTCCTTGTTGTCCAAGGAACTCTCACATCTTTTTTTTTAAGGTTTTATTTTTTTGCAAGGCAATGGGGTTAAGTGACTTGCCCAAGGACACATAGCTAGGCAATTATTAAGTGTCTGAGGCCAGATTTGAACTCAGGTACTCCTGACTCCAGGGCCGGTGCTCTATCTACTGTATACCTAGCTGCCCACATCTAATATATTATTAAATGATATAATAAAGCAGAATATAAAAATAATATGAAATATGTATAATAATTATAATATAGAGTGGTTATATACATTATAATATATAAAGTATATATAATATAATAATTTATAATATAATTGTCATATACAAATACATAAATTTAGATATGTAATATATTAGTAATATACAATATATAGTAGGTTATTCTATTGTACACTAGAAATAGGATAAATAATTATATATAATTTATAACAAAAATAAAGATATATCAGAAACCACCTTTGAGTTTGCAAAACCCTTTATAACTATTGTCTCCTCTGATCCTCACAACCATCCTGGAAGGAAGGTGGTAGGATGTGTATCCCCATTTCACAGAGGAGAAAACTGAGGCAGTCAAGGTGATGTTGCTTGCCCAAGATCACTAGCTGATAAGACTGAATCTGCTCCCACTGCCTCAAGGCCCCCATCTGTGAGGGGCAGTACTCTGTTGCATTTCCCCTACAAAGTGTCAGGAACACTCAGAAGAGGAGAGTCTCTTGGTTATCCAAATTCCTTCTGCAACCAAGCTTGGTCTCAGAGCTCAAGAATTTCTCAGTGACTTGATTGCTTTTCAAGATTCTGGGTAATAGGCAAAACAACTCCTAAAATTCCTCATATAACTTTCTTTTACCCCCTCTTTTCTTCCCTCTCTTCTCCAAAATAGCATTAGACTATTTGTAGTTATGTTTATGTAAAACATGTCTATTTGTATATGTGTACATATATGTGTATGTGTGTATATTGGCCACTCAGAATTTTTCTTAAAGTAATATTACTCTGATTGCATACAATATTCTCTTGGTTCTGCTCATTTTGCTCTTCATTATTTTGTTTAAATCTATCCATGTTTTTCTAAACTCAAAGCTTTCATCACTTCTTATAGTTCTGTACTATTCCATCACAATCCTATACTACAATACGATCAGTCCATTCCTGTGCTTTGCCACCACAAAGAGACTGCTATAAATATTCTACAACATATAGGTTCTTTTTCCTTTTCCCTTAATCATCTTTGGAAATAGACCTAGAAGTGATATTATTGGGTTAAATGGTATAGGCAATTTGATAACTCTGAGCATTATTCCAGATTATTCTCTAAAATGTTGGATCAGTTTGCAATTCTGCCAATAGTGAATGTATTCCAATTTTCCTCATCCTCTCCAACATTTATTGCTTTTCCCTTTCATCATTTTAGTCAATCTGATAGGTATAAAATAATATCAAGGTTGTTTAAATTTGTATTTCTCTAATCAATAATGATTTAGATCATTTTTTAAATGACTATAAATTGTTTTGGTTTCTTCAATAGAAAACTGCCTGTTCATATCCTTTAATTATTTGTCAATTGGAGAATGACTGGTATTCTTATAGATTTGACAAAGTTCATGTTGCTTTGTAGAAGGAGATCAGAAGAAAAAGAAATAGCTTTTTTTTATCTGTACTAACCTGAATGTAGGGTTAGATCTCACCAAAACCCTGAGACAGGCAGCATCTAATAGTGGAAAGAACATGGATTGTGGAGTAATAAGACTTGGATTCAAAACTGCCTTTTTCTGTCATTTCTGTGTCCTTTGCAAGGCACTTATTTTCTCAGTTTCCTCATCTGTAAAAGGAGGAATTGACTGGATGGCCTCTAAATCATCATCTTAAGGTAGAATGTAATTTGATTATTTAAATTATTGTAACTTTAGCTACTAAGACTGAGATGATATTGTGGAGAGAATAAACATTTATAGTCTTATGATCATAGATCTGAGCTTTCATTGGGAAATGAAACTGAAGTCTAAGGAAAGAGGAGTAAAGGGAATAAGAATTCATTAAGTACCTTCCATATATTCTAAGTACTATATGCTAAGCCCTATAAATTATCTTATTTGATCCCCATAGATACTATTATGATTCTTATTTTACAGTTGAGGAAGCTGATGGAGACAAAAGTTGAATGACAGGGTCAGACAGCTAAGAAGTATCTAAAGCAGGATTTGAACTCAGTTCTTCCTGATTCTGGGTCCAGTGCTCTGTGCACAATGATGTCATTTAGTCGCTAGAATAAGAAATGACTTTGCTTGCCCAGGTAGAAAGCATAAAAAGTGATATCTGTATCCTGGTCTCCTGTTCCTAGAGTTGGTTCATTTCCCATTTGACTAGGTTGATATCTCTCAGACTTTATAATCCAGGGTAGCAGAACCTTGGGGCCATCTTGGTCTGACTTTGCTACTGTGGAGGAGATATAAAATTCAATAAATCTAGTATTTTTTTAGGGGTGAATTAATTAAATGTCTGACCAGATATAGCCCATGAATGATACTTTAAATATCCAAATGGACCTTGGCAGAAAAAAGCTCCCCCTCCTTGTCTCATATAAGTAAGAACCTAATCATATGCTGTCTTGTATAACTTCCTGGGGCTTACATGTATTAATCTTGTTTCACCAACAATGCTATTAAACTACTTAAAAGTGGGGGCCATGTTTTAAGTATCTCATACCCTACTCATAGTTCTAGATGGTTCTGGGCATCTGGATGGTACTCAATAAGCAACTGATGATTGACTCACTCTTCTTGAAACAGGAACCGAGAGACTATTGCTTCATATTAATGAGTCTGATCTTAATCAGCTTGGCTGACTAAGAAGTAATCACTGTTTTCAGAGTGCTGCCATTCAAATGAGATCATAGGGTGACAGATGTATAGATGGAAGGGACATTAGTGGTCATTCTTGTAAAGATGAAGAAGCTAATTTCTAGAGAGGTTATATAACTTTCTCAAGGTCACACATTCTGTAAATGGCAGAGCCAGGATTTAGATCCCATGCCAAAGAAAACTTTCCTGTGTTGTGCAAGTGTAAGTTAGTATTATCATTCCAGCCTCTATCTCTGTGCATCATTGTGTGTTGCTTCATTGGCATAAATCTCCTGGGTGCAGCAAGTGGCCTTTTTGTGAGTTGGTTGCATATGCTTTAGTCCCTGAGAGATTTCAAGCACAAAGTACTCTGAATGTTGGCCAAGGAATGTGTGTGTGTGTGTCAGACCAGAGAAGGAACCCTGTAGGATAACTGACTGAGCATACCATCTGTGATGACCCTTGAAAACAGCTGGAGTCATCCCAGCTGATGAGCCATCATGACCTGGAGTGTGTGGGAAGCTGCAGATTCATCATAAATGGTTTTCTGTAGCAGATGTTGTTTGAGTTCATTACTTACACCTCATTCGGAACTTACTGCCACATAGCAATCCTTTCATTCCCCTCAGATTGACTCTCCAATTCCCTCCCTGAAGCAATTGTTCCAAACTTTCTTCTTACTCCTCAGGTACCAACTCCATCCTTTCTTCACATTTTCTCTTAAATATATGATTGTACCTATTACTTCACTGAGAGGGTTGTTCCTTCCATTATTGCCCCATCTTTCTTACATCTGCGATATTTCCTTTTCTTTTGACACCTTCCCTGCTGCCAACAAGTATGCTCAGGTTCCCCTACCTGGTTACCTATCCAGGAGTTCTCTTCTCTCTTTCATTATCAAGATTCTTAGAAAAGTCATCTATATTTACTGCTTTCACTGCCCTATCACTTTTCAGTTCTCTTCGATCTGGCCTCCATTTCCATCATTCTATTGAATGATTCAACACCAGTTAGTTTAACACAAATTCCAATGTTCTCTACTTAGTCTTCATCATCAAGTACTTCTCTGTTGCATTTGAAAGTGGTGAAAATTCCCTTGTTCTTGACAATACCTCTTCTCTTGGCTTCCATGACATTTGCCACCCTAGACTGATTCTACTTCCCTTTATTCTCTAGTCATCTTCCCTCTAGTTGTCTTCCTGCCTCACATGTGTCTTCCATTGCTCACTCCCACCCCTTCCAATTCTAGAACCAATATCTAAAAGATATTTTCATTACTACTGAAAAAAGATGTGCCAATCAATCCCATTGTGGCTCCATTCACCTTCCCAGTAATTTTCCAAACCAAAATATTCATGACTGGCTATAATTTCCCATAAACATTGCCTCCTATTAAAATGTAATTTTCTAGTGTCTTATTCTCTTCAGTTGGATGTAAGAGAGCTCCTTTTTATATTTTCAGTACCTTGGACAATGTATTGCACATGAAATAATTTAATAACTGTTTGTTGAATTGAACCAATAGTGAAGCATTAGCTTTAGCCAATGATTTTTGTCCTCTGTAAAGGTCAATAGGGTATTATACAAAATGGTATATTATAGCTCAGACAGAGTTGCTAAAATGACAAGTATAATGCCTTGGAAGTGGGAAAACATTCTTCAATTCTCTTGGAAGGCTGTAAAATCTGTATGTACACTATTCATGTCTAACAATACTCCTTTCTACAACTGCCCTCTCTACTCTCTACCTTTAGCAGTGAATTAGACTGTCAGCAAACATTTTTTAAGCATTTACTATATTCAAAGAAATGTGCTGAGTGTAAAAAGAAAGGCAAAACAAAAACAAAAACAAAAATACTCTAGCAACAGTCCCTACCTTCAAGGAGTTCACTTACTAAAGAATGAGACAGCAAGCCAACTATCACGTACATACAAGATGTAGACAATATAGATAGAAGATGGTCTCAAGTGGAGATAAGAAATCAGGTTATTGCATAGAAAATCTAAACTAATGAAATAAGATGAAACCATTTGGTATACTTAGAGAATTAATTTATCTAATTAGAAATGTTTAGAAATTAAATAAAAGAGTTTTGAGGACCGTATGATGGTGAAGAACTTGGAGTTGGAATTCTGATTCAAACATGGTGAAGCCACTTAACCTCTTGAACTTTAATTTCCTCATCTGTAAAATGATGATAAATAATATCTTCCCTCACAGGGTTGTTATGAGGATCAAATGAGATAACATATATAAAGAGCTATATGGATACCGACGACTATTATTATTGTTATTATTATAGGAAGTGAGTTTGTCTAATTATCTCATCAGGATAGTCCAGGAAGTCCAAGTCTTAGATAATATGAATGTTTATGGGTTTTTAAAAATTAAGGTAGACAGAAATTTTATAAATTTGAGCCACTTTGAAAAGTTATGATCTTTTTCAAAAGTTAGGCAATAAAATCTCAATTTACTTGTTGTTATAATCAGGAATTGTATATTCTGATACCTTGATGAATCTATGATTACTTCCATCTACTGCTCTCTCCCCTCCTCATTCTGCAGTTTCTTTTCCTCTAGACCAATAGCATCCTTTTTTAAAAAAAATTAAGTTTATTTATTTATTTTTCCAACAACCATATTTCCCCCTGTATAAGATGCATTTTCATTTTGGGTCCTGAAATTTGAAAAAAAATGTAATATATAAAATTATTGAACTCAAGTTTTATTCATCATGAAATTCAAGGACCTTCTGCTCATAACTTTTAGGAATCTTTTGGGCAATTCTGGTGCACCAATAGTTTCCTCCTTCGAAAGCAATCACATCTTTCTCATCAGCAATTCTTCTGGTCTCATGCTGAACCATCTTTGTGAACACAGGAATTCCACTTGCCTTTTGCTCTTCTTGCCTATTCCCTCTCTAACTCAGGCCATTTGGCTGACTTGTGTCTTGTGCCTTCTTCTGCTGGGCATTTTCAGGAGAGTTTCTTCTTCCTGTAGCTAGTGTTGGATTGTATTCTCAGTTGGAAGAGGACCAGATTGACATTCAGCAGGATGATTTTCATTTACTTTTGCAAATTGGATCACTTTGAACTTGAATTCAGCACTGGATGAAAATCTTTTCTGAGCCATTTCTGGGCAAAACATGGCAAAACGTAGCCTCATATATCAGTAATAAATATGAAACAATGAGCACGAGGAATAAGTTGAAAAAGTGGCAAATGCAAGTAAAAAAATCTAAACCCACTGTATAAGGGGCTCCCAAATTTTTCAAAAAAGGGCACATCTTATACATGGGGAAATTCGGTACATGCAAAGCTAATTTTCAATATTCATCTTTTGTAAGATTTTGAGTTCCATACTTTTCTCCTTCTCTCCTTTCCCCCCTCCCCTTGACAGTAAGCCATCTGATATAGGTTATACATGTATAATTGTGTTAAGCATATTTCCATATTAGTCACGTTGTAAAAGCTGACTCAGAAGAAAAGGGAACAAAACACCAGCCTTCTCATCCTAAAGATGCTTCCATTCTTGGTGTCTCTCTTCTGATTGGTGAGTTCCTGCATAGGGCCACTACTTCATGAAGAACCAAGGCTATTCATGTTCACTTTCTCTTCTGCCTCTTCCCTTAACTCTGGAGTTTTCAACCTTGCTCCCACATAGGAACCTCCTTCTCTGCCCTTCTCCTCCTCCATTAGAATATGAATTCCTTTAGGGTAGGAACTATTTCACTTTTGTCTTTGTCTACCCAGTACTTACTTATTAGCCCCCTGCCCAGGACAAAGTAAGCTCTAAATAAGTGCTCATTTACTAGTAAATGGATTATTCTCTTTTATACTCAATTTGTATTTATAGTCAACCCTAAATCACTTTCACTTTCATGTTTAGGCTTTAGATTCACAGTAGGAGTAGGTTCTGAAGTCAAAGTCAGAGGAGGCCTCTATTCTAGTGTTTAGATAGGGTGTGCCTGTGTTTACCTCTGTTGATGAGATCTGAGACTAAGAAAGAAGGATTTCATTAAAAAATTCACCAATCAGCATCCTCATAAACCTAGGAGAAATCCACAGTGAAAACAGCAAGCAGATTTGAAAAAACCCTCAAAAACTATGAAACTGATTGTGATATTTAATTGAATGGACATGGAGATGAGTTATACTTCTATGCATAATGATTAAATAATGCAAATGGGTCATAAACTGGCCCCAGAATTTAATAGAAAGAATTGTAGGCATATAAACTAATATACATGAAGTGCTTATGGGAAGGAGGGTACTAACAACTGGGAAAGACTTCATATGGTGGGTGGTACTTGAGTTGAGAGTTGAAGGAACCAGCGGAAAGAGCACTTATAGTAATGAGGATCTCTGTTCAAATCTGGTCTCAGACACTTGATACTTACTATCCTGGAGACCTTGGGCAAGTCACTTAACTCTAACTGCCTCACATCCAGGGCCATCTTCAGTCATCCTGATCTATATCTGGCCACTGGACCCAGATGACTTTAGAGTAGATAGTGAGACTGGTAATGTTGCCCAGCACAGTCTCACTTAAATCCAATTCACTTGCATGCTATGGCTTCACCTCCTTGATGTCATAGACTTCTTTAAGAATGAAGGACAGACATCCAGGTGAAGGAAACCAACTGTTCCAATGAATGGGGAATACATTTCAGCCAGTCAACGGGAAGACACAAAGGTGGGTAGTCTTCTGGTTGAGGACAAAGGGAGTAGGTTCATTCCATTTTAATATATTTCTGGTTTGAAGCAGCATGACTGGCTTCAATTCTTGAGCTGAACATTCTATAGCACTAAAGATCTTCTAGCACCTTAATGTCCAGAAGACTTTAATAATTCCAAAAAGACTGATGCAACCACTGACTTTCAGGGCCTGACTCCCATTACTAAGGGACCTTTTCAAGGGGCCAGAACTTATGTGATCTCATCTCTATCATTGCTTCAACATATTGAAGATACCATCTGGAATCATCACCACTGCCAGATTAGTTTATGAATGAGGACTGGGCATGGGGAAGAGATACACAATGGGGCTATATTCTTGGCAGACAAATCTGTAATGGAGAAAGTTAAAAATAGGCATAATTGGAGATAAAAGGATCATAAACTTTTTTTCAATTCCCAAAAGAACCTAAAATATTGTTGGAGTGCATATAGGTGATAAATGTTTCTCCAGGTGACTTGTTCTTTTGTTCTTGTTAATGGAGACAATTTTAAGAAATTTTCCCTAATATTGAATCAATATCACATTTCCAACATCAATCTATCCTGTAATCTAGATTATAAAATCTTTGTGTTATATTAAAAATTTTTGTGTTCATTAGGATATTATGCTATAGTTTTCTTTCCCTGTTTCAGGTCTCCCTGATTTAGGTATCAAAACCAAATTTTAATGGTAGAGGGAATTTGAGAGGATCCCTTCTTTTCCTATTTTTGCAATCATTTTGTATAATATTGGAATTAATTGTTCTTTGAACATTTGATAGAATTTATAGATCCATCTGTTCCTGGCTTTTTTTCCTTGGGAGTTCATTTATGAATTATTCAATTTCTTTTTTTCTGAAACTGGATTGTTTAAATTCTCTACTTTTTATTCTGTTAATCTGGATAGTTTAAATATTTTGTAAATATTCATCTGTAATAACAATATATAATGAGAGACCTCTCATTTCATTGTCTCAGACCAAGACCAGGATTGTTATAACTCGCCCTATCAAATTTCTCGAGTATCCTGAGAGAAGGTTTCCCAGGTTCCATTTAACTACTTAACAATAGGTAGCTTTAACAAAGGAATATTTATTTTATTGATGTAGGAAGAACAAACTTTAAATTATTTTCTTTAATACCTCCCTAAACAGCCTGAGTCTTTGGAGGGAAGGAAAGTAAATCTCATAAACTAGCTTGATTCCCATATAGCAATGGTCTTGCCAAGTTCATGTCCAGATGAGCCTACATCTAAGTTATTACTGTCCTAGATACCTAGAGATGATTCCTTCAAATGTCTCCTAGATCCTCAGGCCATTGATGCTCTGCTAGTTGTGAAATCTAAACTCTGGAATGATGGAATGCAGGAGGAGGGTCTACTCTCTTTAAGCCTTGGGGCCTGGATGATCTTCTGACTGCCAATATGAATTAGATCAAGGAGGCCTCTGCATCTTTTGAACTCCGAGGTTATAGACTGCACTCCCTTCACCAGCTGTCAAGTGCTCCCAGAATTGCTAAGGCATGGACCATAAATAAAATTGAAAAGACTTTTGAATTCTTCCATAGACAGAATGTCTAGGCATGTTCCACATGTCTATCTAAGATATTTCCCTTACATTTTATCACAATTCTCTGAGCAGCAGCCCCTTAGAGATGGAAAAGATGCCATCTCAGGGGTCTGTACATGCTCCTTAACCTCCAGGATCATCTGTTTCATTTAAGTTGCTATTTATGTTGGCAGATAGTTGTACAAAACAATTCTACTCATTTTCTTTCTTTATTGACTGTGAATTCTCCTTTTTGGCTGCTAATAAGTTGGTGTTTTTTTATTTTAAAAATCCAATTAGGTAATGGTTTATCCACTTTATTCTTTTTTTTCTTAGTTGCTTTTTTTTTTTTGGCAAGGCAATGGGGTTAAGTGGCTTGCCCAAGGCCACACAGCTAGGTAATTATTAAATGTCTGAGGCTGGATTTAAACTCAGGTACTTCTGACTCCAGGGTCAGTGCTCTCTCTATCCATTGTGCCACCTAGCCACCCCTCCACTTTATTCTTTAAAACTTCTTTAGTATTATTCATTAATTTGATTGCTTTTACTTTAAATCTTATTAATTTCTTTGATTTTTAAGGTATTTAGTTGGCTATTTATAGTTTGTTGGTCTTTAGTCTATTTACTTTCATGTTCATTTTGATTTTAATTGATCTGTTTCTCCTTTTTTTTTGATTATTAAAGTATTTAGAAATTTATATTTTCCCCCTGAGAACTGTTTTGGTTTCATTCCCCAAATTCTTCTGTGTTGTCACATCTCTGTCATTATCTTCTGTGTATTAATCTATTGTTTCTGTGATTTTGATTTTTGACTCATCAGTACTTTAAGGATCAATTTATTTAGTCTCCAGTTAATTTTTAATCCTTTCATCAATATAATTGTATTGCATTGTAGTCAGCAAATAATGTACTTAGTATTTCTGATTTTCTGAATTTGGGGTTTTTTATGCCCTTAATACTTTATCAGTTTTTGTAAAGGTGCCATGGGTACTGTGGACAGAGTACCTGAACTAATCACCAATCACATGGTATCATACGGATTGGGTTCAATTTGGGGAGTCATTTTCTACTATTCTACATGACTTGGGTCCTCACCTGAGTTTCCTCTGGGATCAAAATAATTTGATTTGTTTTTACACCCATCCAAGGATTCCCTTAGGAATAGCAGAATTTGGCTTGTCTGGGACTCAACAAAATCAAAACAAACATAAAAATATAAAGAAGTAAATGAAAGAACCCTTAGCTACCAGGCAAAGATTCAAGGTCTTGAAACTTGGAATAAAGGACAGATTTTTATCTTAGCAGAGAGACACACTTAGGATTTTCCTCTGAATCCATAAAAACCCAACATCTTCTCTTCAATGCTTCCACCTCTCAGAAACCTACACAGCTCTACCTCCCCTCCCCCTCCCCTCCCTCTTCCACTTACTCACTATATGGGGGCATCCTTGCAAGAGCAAAGCACTCAGCTTGCTAGATAATTAAACCTGTCTTTTTACTCAAGATTTTATTCAGGGATATGCTTGTAAATGTTTAACAACTTAATCTGTTATTAAAATTTCTTCATCATTTTCCTAAGTCTAGACAATCAACAAAACAAGAAGTCAAGACCTAATTTGCATCATTTCTTGATTTCTGAGATGTAAATGTTCACACTGAAAATTCAGCACTTAACTCTCCCTTACCCACTAGTTGTTCTTCTTTATATAGTCTTCCAGACTAGCCTAAATGAAACCTTAGGTGAATATTTCCAAGAGGAAAGAGCTTAACAGGATTGCTAGGGAGCTGAGCAACTCTGCAGTACATATAACTCAAAAGCACCAGCAAAAACATTGATGTGGTGGTTACCCCTCATGAGAATCTTCTTCCCTTTTATATATTTGGAGAGTGATAGGTCATAGAGCTAAGTCCTCATTGTCTGTTTCCTCTATCTGTTGACAGTTCTTCTCCTGTGGGGAAATTAGATTGCGTTGGCTTGTCTTCAGATCCTGTGGTGAATAAGTGTGTCTCCAAGGTCCAGTTGGTCTGTGTCACCAGCTGGTTGAATTTCTCCATAAACACGATTCCCTGGTTGACTACTTGGTTGTCATTTAGGTTGAGATACTGACTTCTCTCCAGGGACCCAAGTCCTTATCCATGGCTAACAATTAATATCTCTCTCCAGGTCTCTTGAGTTTATATGTCCTTTTAAAAACTAAACCAAAAGGCACAGCCCTGGTGAGAACCCAGAAACAATGCCAACAACAATGGTTTTTATCAATGAGGCTATAAAGATTTCATATTTTGTGAACAAAGGGATTTAGGACTGGGCTAGGAAGGGGATTCTCCTTGGGATCTGTATGGACCTATATAGTTTGGGGTAAGATTATTTCAAAAACTGTCATAATTTGTTACCTTGGAAATCTGATATCTGGGATTAAGCACTGTAAAAGGAATTGTTAAGCTTTGTCTTGGGGCGAGAAAACAACTTATTTCTTGCCTCATCTGTCCCACTGGTCTGGAAACAGTCTTTCTGAAGAAAGCAATGATTTAACTAGGTCCTTCAGCAAAATAGAGGCTTAATTTCCTGCCTCCCAGTCCTGGGATCCCACAAGTGATTAAACTAATTCTCTGATACTTTCTAAATCTAAATCTTTCAAATATCAGCCCAACCTCCCATTCTGCATTCAGGAAAACAAGCAAACAATTGAGGACACATACCCGTAATTAAGATTATTCTTATGGCATATAGATTTGAAGCTGTAATGTCTGAGGATTCACATGTAAATGTATTCATATATTCAGAAACAATGTTAGGGGGAAAAACCCAGTGAATTCTGTTTAAATCACCCTACATCTGTGAGCAATAGCTGAATCTGTACTTAATTCACTACTGTTTAATATTGCTTTTATTATGTTAGAAATCTCCTGCTTGGGGTGACTAGGTGGAGCAGTGGATAGAGCACTTGCCCTGGAGTCAGGAGTACCTGAGTTCAAATCTGGTCTCAGACACTTAATAATTACCTAGCTGTGTGGCCTTGGGTAAGCCACCTAACCCCATTGCCTTGCAAAAACTAATTAAAAAAAAAGAAATCTCCTGCTGGAAATGGACAGCCAAGATACTTTGGTTGAGAGACAACTATTTTCCGGCCGCTTCTCCTTTTCCTCCTGGTTGAGCCAGTTTTCTTTTGAAAACTTGATTCCTCAGGCTGAAATGACCACATTCATATATTCACCACTCTGGCTGTTTGATGAAACACTTTATCTCCCAGCTCTGAACATTTTCTCTGGTTGCCTCTGGAATATTAGCTCTCTCCCCGCTGTTTTGACTTCTGATCTCCCTGGCTTCCTTTTAGTCCCAATCAATATCCCATCTTCTATAGGGAGCCTTCTCCAAGCCCTCTTAATTCTGGTGCTTCCCCTCTTTTAATTATTTTCTTTTTATCTTGCATGTAACTTGTTTTCTTTATATGTGTTTGCATGTTGACTCCTTTATTAGACTGTAAGTTCTTTGAGAGCAGGGAATGTCTTTTGTCTCTTTTTGTAACATCAGTACTTGGTACAGTGTCTGTTCCATGGCAGTTTCTTAAGAAATGTTTATTGATTTGATTCCTGCAGCACTAAATGAGGAAGCCCATAAAACCTGAAGCATTTGGACAAGGGAAGGGCGCCCAAAAGCTCCCCTTTTCCACCTGCTGAGTGTGAATATCAGCTAGGTGTCAATTCCTCAATGGATTCCCCAGTCTGTCTCCACATCAATTGAACCCCCATTCAAGCTCTCCTCTCCCTTCCCCAAATGTCTGTTCCTGTCTCATCCATGAAAGAATTCTTTCACAACCAAGGGGGCTTGACACCGAGCAGATCTGACCTGTTTCTCTCCTCCCTAACTCTGTCCCTTCTTATTGTAAATATTTCCCTTCAGAAAAACTTGCTTACTTTATTTTCTCTCTGCTGGCTCCAATCTTGTGATCATCTTCCTCTCAGTCATGTCAGTTTTTTTTCCATTAGGAATATCAGTCATTGATTAGGGCAAATGACCTTGGCAGATGTTGAGTGTATAAAAGAATGGATCAGGAATCAATACCTGGATGGTAGGACCTCCCCCTCCTCTCTGGAACACCAGAGGTCTGCCTTTGAGTTCTTACTCTTAGCAACATATGAGATTATCTTCTTATTCCCCTACTTGCACTGTACCTTGGACTCATGAACCTCATTATGAAAACATAAGTTTTACAGCAAATTTCTCTGATATAAAGAGAATGGAGCCAAATTTATAAAACTGAGAGCCATTCCATAATCTATAAATGGTCAAGGGATGTGCTTAGGCATTTTTCAGAAGAAGAAATCAAAATTATTGATAGTCATGAAAGAATACTTTAAATCATTGATAAGTAGAGAAATACAAATTAAAGCAACTCTGAGGTACCACCTCGTACCCATCATATTGGCTAGCAAGACAGAGGAGGAAAATGACAAATGCTGGGGAGGATATGGTAAACTAGATACACTAATACACTATTGTAGTTGTGAGCTGTTCACAGTATTCTGGAAAACAATTTGGAATATGCCCAGAGATTTTTAAGTCAGCATTATAACTATTTGATCTGCAACCCAAAGAAATCATAGATAACAGAAAAAAGACTCAAATGTGCACAACTTTTTATAGCATTTCTTTTTGTGATAGCAAAGAAATGAAAACTAAGGAAATGCCCATTCACTGGGGCATGGTTGAACAAGTTGTGGTATATGATTTTGCTGGAATACTATTATGCTGAAATGATGAAAGAGATGGGTTTCAGAAAAATGTGGGAAGACTTATATGAACTGATAAAAAGTGAAATAAGAACCAGGAGAACATGGTACATAGTAACAGCAATATTGTAATGGCACTAACTGTGGAACACTTAGTTACTTTGATCAATACAATGTTCTATGGCAGTTCTAAAGGACTCATATTGTAAAATGCTATCCATCTCCAGAGAGAGAAATTTGATGAGCTCTGAATATAGATTAAAGCATAGTTTTTTTATTTTTGACTTTTTTCCCTTTTTCAACATGACTAATGTATAAATATTTTGAATGACACCAAATGTATAATGGGAATCATATTTCTTATCTTCTCAATGAGTTCTTGCCTTCAATGAATTTCTTGCCTTCAACAATCTTTCCACTGATCTTTCACACTCTTATACCATTGTGGGTGGTGATGATGTATTGGATGATATTGATACCTGTGATATATTGCATATATAGTCTTGTCAACTACTGGATATTTTGGTCAGATCTGATTTCTCCCACAACCTGTGTCTGTGCTGAGAGTTCTCATTCACAGTTAGAATAAACTACAATATCCAGGTCTACACATCAAATTTGTCATTTATGTTGCTTCTGTTTTCTTTGTCAAGAAGGCTCTGATTTAGATTGAAGAGAATAAGATGAAAAGGTTTAAGAAAAATAAACCCAAATTAAACAGGAATTTATCAGAAAAGTACTTTGCTACCTTTAATAAGTTTAGATGACCTGATCAAGACAAATTATCTCTTTTGTAATTTATGGTTACTGAAATAACTTGTAGATGAGATTGCTGAACCAATATGTGATCTTTGGTTTGGAGAACTTGAGAGGTGTTAGGAAGCCTAGGATAAACAAGTGTTGTCCAATTTTCACAAGGAATAAGGCATAGAATTTGCAACCTGTAGGATAGCAAGCTTGACATTAGACCACAGCAGTATTGTAGAAGAGTCTAAATAGGTAATTTGTGAATGTTCAGAAAGATAAGTAATAGCCACTGTAGGTTATTATGAATTAAGAACAAGTCATGCCAGACAAACCTGACTTCTTTTTTTAATAACATGATTAGCCCGAAAGAACTGCTATAAATGCAGCACACTTGGATTTCAGCCAATCCTTTGATTGAGTTACATAAATTGGAAAAATATGGGGTGGAATTAGGTAAAATCCGAAATGGTTGAATAATAAGTAACAGAACATTGATTAATGAATTTTTATCAACCTGAAGGAAGACCACAAGTGCTCTGTGTTGTAAGTTATTATACAAAATGAATAGGAATAAATAGACTGCAGTAGATTAAGTATTAATCTGGAGTCAGGAAGATCTAAGTTCAAATATGGTCTAAGACATTTACTGGACAAGTCACTTATCTATCTTCCTCTATTGCAATCATCTTTCAGGTGAGGATTAAATAATATAATAATTGTGGAATTCTCTGCTCATACTAAAGTGCTATATAAATGATCATTATAGTAATTTTTATCAAAATTCAAGAACCAGTATTGTATATAATAATGAAATGTTAGAATTCATTTCAATGAGATCAGAAGTCAAGCAAAATTGTATATTATCTTAGCTATTATTTGATATACTTCTAGAAATGCTAGCTAAAGGAATAAGAGATAAGCTTATGCAAAGAGGAAACAAAACTTGCTTTTTTGCAGGCAGTCAGCTTAAAGAACTCTAGAGATATATAACTAAATTAATTAAAACTTCATCAAAGTAAAAAAAATAAAATAAATACACCGAAGTAATTAACCCTTTTGAAAATTTACTAAAAAAAACAAGCAGGAAGAAATAAAAGGTGAAATTACATTTAGAATAATTGCAGAATGTACAAAATTATTAGAGAGGTCATTGATTAAGATATTAATAGGAATTTTATAGTTATGACTATAAACCACTCTTTATAAAAAATAAGATAGTATTAAGTAGGTACTAATTATTCAAAACTACCTAAATTTTTTTATTCAAGTTCTATCTAAATGAAACTACTGAATGTTACTTTCTAGGGATGGAAAAATAACAACATTCATCTGGAATAAGAAAAGGTAAAGATTTCAAAGAAATCAGCCAATTCATCAATTAAAAGCTTTTTTTTTTATTATGTACTTAATTAGGTGGATAGAAGATTGGACCTAGACTCAGGAAGTCTTGGATTTGAATCCACTTCAGTCATTTGACCCTGGATAAATCATTTAAGTTCTCTAAGGCTCAGTTTGCTGATCTGTTTGAAGGGAGGGGGGTCTAGTACCTGCACAGAAGGCCTGGGATTGCACCTTCCATGCTGATGGCCTGAGAAGTAAAGAAACAGTCTTTGAGAGTGATTTTTAGGACTCCAGCCCAGTGTTACCTGAAATATGTTCTTATTTAACCATCATGCCACATTTGGACAATAATTTGATGGAATTGAACTAAACTTTGAGCCTCACCCAGAAACCAACATGGTATCAGGGAGCTTATGCCCTTGAAGTGTTGAGAGGGCAGGGGAAATGTTTATATGCTCAATCTTACTATATAATTTAATATTCCTTTATAAAAGTTAATCAAGTTAAGTGACACTAGTCACAGGACCTAACAATGGTGTGTGTGGGGGGGAAGGAAATATAGCTGGGGAAGCTTGAGTCAATGGCAATAAAGAAGAGAAATACCAACCATTCAATATTATACTCTGCCATCCGGAGGGACTATGCATTAGTCCTGGCTCAGGCAGAGAGAACTACAATATAAATAGGGTGTGTAAGATAAGTCTCTTGAACTTGTAGACCTCTCAGATTGCTTCTTGCTCTAAATCTGTGAGTAGATAAATTCATAATTATTTCCTGGTCACAGGACTCTATATTGGCTAATGGTGTGAAAAGGCCACCACCAAGGGTTTTTGAATTAGAAGAACTGAGATCTTGTCATACTTTGTCCAATTCATACTATGTAATTTCAAGCAAGTCACTTAATTTATCTGAATTTCAATTTCCTTACTTATAAAATGTCTACCCTTAATTTAGGAATCAAATTAGAAAATATATATGAATGTACATTTGCAAAAATAGAATATATAAAATATGTAACCTAAGTGGTATTGTGATTATTCATAAGAAAAATTGTAACAAAATGTTGAACACAGAGTCTGCCAGTGGACATTGTCTCCTGTTATAAAATAATTGACCTTTAGGAAAACTTATTCAGTCTCTAGGTTAAAGAGAGGTATAAAGGGGCAACAGAAAGGTTGCTAAGGGGCAACAGAAAGTAGAAAAGTTGAAATATTTACTTTGATAAATTGGTAGCTTTATGATCTTATCTGTATGTGTACTCCACTGGTTAGATGAAAGCCTCTTCACACATTCTCATCCAGAAAAATTAAAAAATTAAAAAAATTTTTTTACCTTGTTTCTTATATCACCATAGTATGTATTGCTCCCTTTTTTTTACCCCTTCCCCCTTTCAGGGAGTTATTCCATAGGACAAATAGTATTTTTTTTTTTGGTAGAGGGGGAAAAAAAGGTAAACTGATTGATACATTGAAAAAGTCCTAAAACAGTTGCAGTGTGTGACATTTGTGAACCTTCTACTATCATGAAGGGTGAGGATGGAGAAATATTTTTGTATCTTTTTGAGTCCCATTCGATCTTTATAATTTTGTTAGCTAGTTATGATTTTTTGGTGCATCTCTATTCTATTAACTTTGTT
Source organism: Macrotis lagotis (assembly GCF_037893015.1). Lineage (NCBI taxonomy): Eukaryota > Metazoa > Chordata > Mammalia > Peramelemorphia > Peramelidae > Macrotis > Macrotis lagotis. The sequence continues at coordinate 733,254,833 of NC_133658.1, forward strand.
GTAGTTATTATATGCATTGTTTTCTTACCTCTGCTTATTTCATTCTTCATCAATTCATATAGATTTTTTCCATACTTCTCTATAGTAATCACATACATCATTTTTTATAACACAGTAATATTCCATTACATTCATGTACCACAATTTGTTTAGCCATTCTGCAATTGATGGGCATCTACTTTATTTACAGTTTTCAGATATCATAAAAAGTACTATTATAAATATTTTGGAGTATAAGGGGACTTTTTTTCTTATTGATGACTTCCTTGGCATATAAACCCAGTAATTACATCTCTAATTCAAAGATTTGCTTTATTTGCATAATTCCAAATTACTTTCTAAAATGGTTGTACTATTTCACAGCTCCACCAGCAATGTAATAATGTGCTTTTCTTTCTATAATCCCTCCAATACTTTTGCCAATTTTTTTTGTCATTTTTTGTCAATTTGAAGGGTTGAAAACTCAGGGTTGTTTTGATTTGCATTTCTTTAATTATTAGTGACTTGGAGCACTTCATTTCTTCATGTGATTGTTAATATTTTTCAGGAGAACTGGTTGTTCTATTCTTTGACCATTTATCTATTGAGGAATGACTATTAATAATATATATGTACCTATACATATGTATATACATATACATACTCTATATATTTATATTTATATATAAAATCTTACATACTAAAACCTTATTTTGACCACTTCCCTTCTAATTTTAGGTGCTTTAAATCTATGCAGAAGCTTTTCAGTTTCAAGTAATTAAATTTATCCATTTTATCTTTTGTAATTGCCACTATATCTTATTTGTTGAGAATACATCTCTTACCCATAGCTGTGAGATCTCTTTCTCTTCTAATTTTTCTGTTTAACAATATAGTCTGGTGCAGAAGACCTGAGTTCAAACTTGGCCTCAGGCACTAACTAGTTGTGAAAACTTGGACAACTCACTTAATCCCTGTTTTCCTCATTTCTCCATATGAAAACTGAACTTAAAAAAATTGCCTATTTCCCAGAGCTGCTGTGAGAATTAAATGAGATAAAAATTGTAAAACATTTAATATAATGCCTGGCACAGAGGGAATATATATATAAATACCAGTTGTCATTATATAACATCATCATCATCATTAATTTTGGAATGTTGCGTAAAGTCTTAATCGAGGTCTCATTTCTGCTAGGTTGCTCTCCAGTTTTCCCAACAATTTTATCAAATAGGGAGTTTGTAATTTATGTTTTCCACTTCATTGAACACTAAGTTCTGTTGTTTCTGAATCTTTCCTGTCAAAGGGAGTTCAAAATGTGTTTCTTTGATATATTTCTCTATTCTTTAACTAAAAGCAGATTTTATCATAAAAAGAATCTATCTAAAACCAAAAGCAAGCATCATATGAAGTGGGTATATAGTAGAACCTTCTCCAGTGAATATGGCAGTGAAGCATGGATGCCCACTCTCCTCATTGTTATTTGATGGTTTAGAAAATGCTAGTTATAGTAATAAGACAAGAGAAAGGAATTAAAGGAAGAAAGACTGGTAAAGAGGAGATTGAAATGTTTCAATGTCTGTAGTTTTGTAATATAGTTTGAAATATGGAAGGGCTATTCACCCTTTTACCTTACTTCTTTGCAATATTTTCCTTGATATTATAGATTTTTTTCTCAAATGAATTTTATTATTATTTTATCAAGTTCTATATAATGTATCTCCTTGGTAATTTGATCAGTACCATTAAAAGTGTAAAGTAATTTTGATATTATTGTCGCTTTCATTATTTTGCATGCTTGGTGTGCAAAGAAGCTTTTTGTAATTGAATCTAAGGTGTGTGTGTGTGTGTGTGTGTGTGTGTGTGTGTGTGTGTGTGTGAATTGGCAGGTTTATCCTCTGATATTTTATGCATTTTGTAGTTATTTGGAATGGGGTTCCTCCTTTTTATTATTATTTTTTGTTGTTATTATTGTCTAAAAATGCTATTGACTTTTGAGGATCTATTTTGTAGCCAGCAACTTCACTGAAGTGGTGGTCTCATCTAGTATCTTTGCTTGTTCCCTGGGTTTTCCAAGTAAACTATTATATCATCAATAAACAGTCATAATTTTATCTCCTCTTTAGCTATCTTTCTTCCTTTCTTTAATTCCTTTCTCTTGTATAATTGTTATAGGTAGTATTTTCTTTTTCCTTTTTTCTTTTTTTTGCAAGGCAAATGGGGTTAAGTGACTTGACCAAGGCCACATAGCTAGATAGTTATTAAGTGTCTGAGACCGCATTTGAACTCAGGTACTCCTGACTCCAAGGCCGGTGCTTTATCCACTACGCCACCTAGCTGCCTCCCCCTTTTCCTTTTTTTTTAAAAGATTTTATTTATTTTGAGTTTTACAAATTTTTCCCTAATCTTACTCCCCCCCCCCCCACTCCCCACAGAAGGCAATTTGTCAGTCTTTACATTGTTTCCATGGTATACAATGATCCAAATTGAGTGTGATGAGAGAGAAATCATATCCTTAAGGAAGAAACATAAAGTATGATAGCAAGATCAGACAGTAAGACATCAGTTTTTTTTCCCCCTAAATTTAAGGTAATAGTCCTTGGTCTTTGTTCAACTCCACAGTTGTTTTTCTGGATACAGATAGTATTCTCCATTGCAGACAGTCTCAAATTGTCCCTGATTGTTGCACTGATGGAATGAGTGAGTCCATCAAGGTTGATCATCGCCCCCATGTTGCTGTTAGGGTGTACAGTGTTTTTCTGGTTCTGCTCATTTCACTTAGAATCCGTTCATGCAAATCTCTCCAGGCTTCCCTGAATTCCCATCCTTCCTGGTTTCTAACAGAACAATATTGTTCCATGAAATACATATACCACAGTTTACTAAGCCATTCCCCAAATGAAGGACATTTACTTAATTTCCAATTCCTTGCCACCACAAACAGGGCTGCTATGAATATTTTTGTACAAGTGATGTTTTTACCCTTTCTCATAAACTCTTCAGGGTATAGACCCAGTAGTGGTATTGCTGGATCAAAGGGTATGCACATTTTTGTTGCCCTTTGGGTGTAGTTTATAGCTAGTATTTTCAAAACTATGAAATAATGATGGGTAAAGTGGGCATTCCTGCTTCATTTCCATATTCAGTAGAGAAGGTTCTAGTATATCCCTTCTTCATATAGCTTGCTTTTGGTTTTAGGAAGATATTTTTATGATAATAAAAAAGTCTCCCTTTGCCTATACTTCATAAGGTTTTTAGCATAAAACAGATTTGTACTGTGACAAAGACTATCTAAAACTTTTGAGAAGATCTAATTATGTTCTTTGTTTTCCTAATGTTGGACCATCCTTGCATTCCTTGTATGAATTCTACTTGTTCTTAATGAATGATTTTTTTAGATGCATCAATTGAGTCTGAGAGAAATTTGTTTAAAATTTTTCAATCAGGGTAGTATGTGGCTCAATGAATAGAGTACCAGCTCTGGGCTTAGGAGGACCTGAGTTCAAATGTGGCTTCAGACACTTAATAATTACCTAGCTGTGTAACCTTGTGCAAGTCACTCAATTCCATTTCTTGCAAAAAAAATTTTTTTCAGCCAATACTCATTAATGATATTATCCTATAGTTTTCTTTCCAAGTTTTCTCTTTCCCTGGTCTAAGATTTAGGAATTATTTGTATCATAAAAAAAGATTCTGGTAGAATTCTTTCTGAATTTTTGAGAATAACTTGTCAAGTATGGGTACTAACTTTGGTACTTTTTTGGTAATTCTTTTGGTAATTCTTTGGTAATTTTTTTACAGCTATTTTTATTTCTTTTTAAAGATCTCTAAATGATCTTCTGATAATGTAGGTATATTATCTTTTTGAAAATATTCTACTTTTGTATTCTCAGTTTTGATGGTCAATAGCTGTGTACAATATGTTCTCATTCTTTTTATTTGGATTTTGATGTTATTTCACCTTGTTCATTTGACATTTTATTGATTTAATTTTCTGATCAATTCTTTTTATTCAGCTTAGCTGAGGTTTATCAATTTTATCTGTCTTTTCAAAGAACCAACTTTTAGTTGAGGTTTTTAATTTCTATTTTTTTCCCCAATTTATCTCTTCCCCCCTCTAATTTTTAATATTGCCTCTTTCATGCTTATTTTAAGTTTATGTTTAAATTTTAAAAATGCATGTTCATTTCATTAATCTTTTTATTTTCTATTTTGTTAATGTATACTTGCAAGGATATGGATTTTTACTGGGGCCTTCTTTAGCTGCATCCCAGAAATTTTGGGATGTAGTTTCATTATTATCATTTTCTTTTACTTATCTCTTAATTATTTTTTCTTTTTAAAAATTTTTTTTAGTTTTTTTTTTGGCAAGGCAAACGGGGTTAAGTGACTTGCCCAAGGCCACACAGCTAGGTAATTATTAAGTGTCTGAGACCAGATTTGAACCCAGGTACTCCTGATTCCAGGGCCAGTGCTTTATCCACTACACCACCTAGCCACCCCAATTATTTCTTTTTCTTTTTTTTCTTTTTTCTTTTTTCTTTGTTTAGAGTCAAGTGGCTTGCCCAAGGCCACACAGCTAGGTAATTATTAAGTGTCTGAGGCTGGATTTGAACTCAGATACTCCTGACTCCAGGGCTGGTGCTCTGTCCACTGCCCCACCTAGCTGCTCTCTCTTAGTTATTTCTAATATTTGTTTTTGATCAATCCATTGTGTAAGATTTCATAGTTAAGACTCCATTTGAGTCTATTATTTGTGGTCCCTGAACCAATTTCCATTTTTATTGCATTTGAGTTTTTTATTTTTAATTTATGGAATATAGAAATCTGTAACATAGTATGATTTAAAAAAGATGATTGCAAATGAAATTGCAAATCTACTATGCCAAACTTGCTATTCCTTTCAAATGCATGACAAAGTTATCATGTAAATTTCTTTTTTTTCTTTTTCTTCTTCCCTTCTCTTTCCCCTGTGCCACAGAGATGGTTACCTTTAAGCATAAATAGGTAAAATTGTTCTATACATACTTCTATTTATCAATTCTTTCTCTGGATACAGATAGTGTTTTTCTTCATATGTCCTTTATAGTTAATATTCTTTGGGTTTTATTCATTTTGTACTTCATTATTTCATGTAAGTCTTTCCATGTTTTTCTACCATCACTCATCATTTCTTACAGCACAGTAATATTCAGTCACAAGTATATATCTCAGCTTGTTGAGCCATTTCCCCAATTGATGGACTTTCCTGCATTTTACAGTTCTTTGCTACCATAAAGAGAGCTGCTAAAAAACATTTTTTTGCCTGATTTTGAAAATATACCATGTAATGGTATTTCTGGGTCAAAGGGTATAGCCAGTTTAATATCTCTTTGGGCATAATTCCAGATCACTCTTCAAAATGGTTGAGTAAGTTCACAATTCTACCAACAATGAATTGGAGTCCCAATTTTTCCACACGCCTCCCAACATTTGTCATCTTCCCCTTCTGTCATTTTAGCCAGTCTGGTAGATGCAAAATGAAATCGCAAGATAGTTTAAATGTGCATTTCTCTAATAAATAGTGATTTAGAACATTTTTTCATACATATTTTCTGATTTCTTCATCAGAAAACTACCTGTTCATATCTTTTGACCATTTATCAATTGAGGAAAGACTGATATTCTTATAGATTTTGACAACAGTATTTATATATTTTAGAAATGGGATCTTTATTAGATAAACTGTCTTTAAAAATATTTTCCCCAATTTCCTGCCTGCTTTCTAATCTTGGCTACATTTATTTTATTTGTACAAAATCTTTTTAATTTAATGTAATCAAAATTATCCCTTTTACACTTAACTTTCCTCTCTATTTCCTACTTTTTCAGAGTTTTTTTTTGCAAGGCAGTGGGGTTAAGTGACTTGCCCAAGGCCACACAGCTAGGTAATTATGAAGTGTCTAAGGTCGGATTTGAACTCAGGTAATCCTGACTCCAGGGCTGGTTCTCTATCCATTGCGCCACCTAGCTGCCCCTATTTTCTACTTTTTCTTAAGTCTTATAAGTAATATGGTCTGTGTTCTAAATTTCTTGTAAAAATCTCTCTTTATATCTAGGTCATAAATCCATTTTGACCTTATCTTAGTAAATGGTGTAATATATTGATCACACTCTCTGTCATACTGCTTTCCAGTTTTTCCAATAATTATTTTTTTTATTAAATGACGAATTCTTATCCCAAAATATCTTGTCTTTACACTTGTTAAGGATAAAGCTATTGTCTAGTCATTGCTGTAAATGTATATCTATTCTATTCCATTGATCTGCTTTTTTATCTTAGCCATTACCAGATAGTTTTGATAATTATTGACTTGTAATATAAATTAAGATTTGGTACCACTAAACCTCCTTTCTTTACATTTTTTCATTATTTTCTTTGATATTCTTGACTTTGTTTTTCCAATTTTTATCTAGCTCAAGAAAATTTTTTTGGCAATTTAATTTGGATGACATTTAATATATATATATATATATATATATATATATATATATATATATATGTATATGTATATATGAAAGTTTGGGTAAAATTATCATTTTTATTATATTGACCCTGCCTCAACATGAATAATTAATATTTCTTCAGTTACTTAAATCTTATTTTATTTGTATAAAAAGTTTTTTTTTTATAATTTTGTTTACCTAGTTCCTGGATTTGTTTTGGCAGATGTATTCCCAGGAATTTTATACTGTCTAGAGCTATTTTAATTTTAATTTTTTTAGGTTTTTTCAAGGCAAATGGGGTTAAGTGGCTTGCCCAAGGCCACACAGCTAGGTAATTATTAAGTGTCTGAGACCTCATTTGAACCCAGGTACTCCTGACTACAAGGCCAGTGGTTTATCCACTATGCCACCTAGCCACCCCTAGAACTATTTGAATGGGTAATGTTTAGTATCATTTCTGGTAGAGTTTTGTTTATTACATATAGGAATGTTGATGATTTAAGTGCATTTACTTTATATCCTGTTACTTTGCTAAAACTGTTAGTTGTTTCAACTAACTTTTCAGTTGAGTCTTTGGGATTTTCCAAGAATATCATCATATTATAGGCAAAAAAAAGCTTGATTGCCTTATTCCTTATTCTAATTCCTTCTCTTTCTTTTTTCTTCTCTTATTGCTATTGCTCTTCTTGCCTTATTGTTATTTCTGGGATTTCCAATACAATGTTGAATAATATTGGTGATAGTGGGCACACCTGATTTTGTTATTTTTATTCTAAACAAAGAAGTTTATATATTAGTATCATATTTTTTTTATGAAAGAAATTTGGTGGGATCCTTTCTTTACCTATTATTCCAAATAATTTATTTAATATTAGAATTAATTGATCTTTAAATATTTGACAGAATTCACTTGTAAATAACTCCTTATAATTGCTTTTATTTTTTCTTTGTTGGCATTATATTCACCCATTTCATTTTTATGCTAGTAATTTGGTTTTCTTCTCTCTTAAAATTAAGTCAACCAATTTTTTAATTCTTTTTGTTTTTCTTTCCAGAAAGCCAATACCTACTTTTATTTATCAATTCAACATTTTTTTCCTCTGAATTTTGTGATTCTCATCTTTAGTTTTTAACATTTCTAATTTAATGTTTAATTGGGGATTCTCACACAGGATATTTTTCTTTAAGATTTTATTTATTTGGGGTTTTACAATTTTTCCCCTAATCTTCCTTCTCTCCTACGCCATCCCCCACAGACTGCTGTCTGGCAGTCTGTTAGTTTTTACATTATTTCCAAAGTGTGCACTAGGTATGATCTAAGTTGAATGTGATGACAGAGAAATCATACCCTTAAGTAATAAAAATAAAGTATAAGAGATAGCAGAATTAAATAATAAGATAACAGATTTTTTTTTTCTAAATTAAAAGTAATAGTCTTTGGTCTTTGTTCAAACTCCACAATTCTTTCTCTGGATACAGATGCTATTCTCCATTGCAGATAGCCCAAAATTGTCCCTGATTGTTGTACTGATATAATGAGCAGGTCCATCAAGGTTAATCATCACCCCCATGTTGCTGTTAGGGTGTACAGCCTCATCTCGCTCAGCATCAGTTCATGCAAATCCTTTCAGGCTTCCCTGAATTCCCATCCCTCCTGGTTTCTAATAGAACAATAGTGTTCCATGACATACATATACCACAGTTTGTCAAACCATTCCCCAATTGAAGGACATTTACTTAATTTCCAATTCTTTGCCACATAGTTCTTTTGCCACAGGGCCACTATGAATATTTTTTGTACAAGTGATGTTTTTACCCTTTTTTATAATCTCTTCAGGGTATAGACCCAGTAGTGGTATTGTTAGATCAAAGGGTATGCACATTTGGGCATAATTTCAAATTGCTCTCCAGAAAGGTTGGATGAGTTCACAGCTCCACCAACAATGTATTAGTGTCCCAGATTTCCCACATCCCTTCTAACATAGATTATTGTCCTTTCTTGTCATATTGGCCAGTCTGATAGGTGTGAGGTAGTATCTCAGAGATGCTTTAATATGCATTTCTCTAATAAGTAATGATTTAGAACTATGGATTGCTTTGATTTCCTCATCTGTAATTTGTCAAATGTGTTTCTTGTAAGTAGCATATTTTAGGATCCTGGTTTTTAATCCACTCTGCTATTCACTTACATTTTAAGGAAGAGTTCATCCCATTCACATTCAAAGTTATAATTACTAACTCTTTATTGCCCTCCATGCTATCTTCCCTGTTTGTATTTTCCTCCTTTTCCCCCTTTATGCATATTCCCCAGTATTTTGTTTCTGAATACTGCCACCTTCAGTGTGTTTGCACTCCTATATCAACCTCCCTCCTCTTTCTTTTCCCTTTCCCTTTTCCCCTTCTTCCCTCCCTTCCTTCTGTTAGTTCCCATTTTTCTCCCCCCCTCCCCATTCCTATCTCCCCCCTCCCCTTTTCCCATTTTAATACTTGAAAGGTAAGATAAGTTTCTTAACTTAACTGACTATTTGTGTAAGTTAACTTTAAGCCAGGCCTGATGAGAGGAAGATTCAGGTGGTTCTCAGCGCCTCCCTTCTTCCCCTCTATTACAATAGGTCTTTTGTACCTCTTAATGTAATGAGATTTACCTCATTCAATCTTCTCCATCCTCCTGTCTCCTTACTGTCCCCCCTTTTAAGGAAGTATTGTTTTTTAAATCATTCTGTCTGAGTCACAGAAAAGTCATGAGTGTTCATCACTTCTGGTTAAGTATATTCTCTCTAATAGAGTTACAATTCTCAAGAGTTATTAGAGCCTTTCTCCCAGGAGGGCATATAGCCAGTTTCATCTTATTTGATAGCAGTTTTTTTCTTTACCTTTTTTTTCCTTACCTTTTCATGTATCTCTTGAGCCTCCTGTTTGATGTCCAGATTTTCTATTAAGCTCTGCTCTTTTCATCAGGAAATGTTGGAAGTCTCCCATTTCGGTAAATGTCCATCTTTTCCCCTGGAAGAGAAGGCTCAGCTTTGCTGGATAGTGGATTCTTTGCTGCATTCCAAGTTCCCTTTCTCTTTGAAATATCTCATTCCAGGCCCTTACATCCCTTAATGTTGAGGCAGCCAGGTCCTGTGTAATTCATACTGTGGCTCCTTGGTAAATAAATTGTTTTTGGCTGCTTGCAGGATTTTCTCTTTTATCTGATAGTTCTGGAATTTGACCACAACATTCCTTGGTGTTTTCATTTTAGGATCTCTGAAAATAATATTTTTAATAATTCTACTTTTAAGTATAAAATCTTTGTAAAAGTGTCATGAACTTCTGATAAAAAGCATTTTCCTTTCTATTTTCATTCAGTTCTCTCCAGATATCTATCACACCAAGTTTATCTATATTTCTATTCATTTTCTCAACTTCTTTCTTATTTATTTTTGGTTATATTTATGTAGTTCTAAGTGGGGAAGATTAAGGTTCCCCTGCCATTATAATTCTATCTCTACCTGCAATTCATTTAATTTTACTCTTTGTTTTGTTAATTTTTTTTTTTAGTTTTTTTTTTTGCAAGGCAATGGGGTTAAGTGGTTTGCCCAAGGCCACACAGCTAGGCCATTATTAAGTGTCTGAGGCCGGATTTGAACTCAGGTACTCCTGACTCCAGGGCCAGTGCTCTATCCACTGTGCCACCTAGCTACCCCTTAACTTTACTCTTGAAAATTAGATGTCATAGTATTTGGTGTATATAGGTTCAGTATTGCTTCATTGCCTTCATTGTCTTTTATCTAAAGGAAGTTACCCTGTTTATCTCTTTTAATTAAATTTACTTTAGCCATAACTTTGTCTGAGATTAAAATTGGAACCCCCCTTTTTTATATCAGCTGAAGAATTATAAATTCTACATCAACCCTCCATTTTAACTCTGTGTATATCTCTTATTCTTAAATGCGTTTTTGTAAACAATATATGGTTGAATTCTGCTTTGTAATACATTCTTCTGTTTTCATTTTATGGGTGTGTTCATTCCATTCACATTCAGAGATAAAAATTACTATTTGTGAATTTCCTTCCATCTTATTTTTACTCACTATTTTCCTATTCTCCCTCTTTTTTTAAACCTATTCCTGTAACCTTATTTATTTTCTTTCCTTACTCTCTTATTCCTTATTTTAGTTACCCCTCTAAAAGTCCCTCCCCCATTATATCTTTCAATTTTCTCAACTTTCTAGAACTTCAGAAAACTTCTATACCTCTTCAGGTGTATACTTTGTTTCCTCTTCAACCAAGATAAGAGTAAGATTCTTAAACTACTATTCCTCTACTCCCACCTGTTTTCTCTGCATTAGTTCTTTCCTTCATATCTTTTTTATCTTTTCCTACCCGGTTCTATTTTTTTGAATCATCTTATCATATATAACTTAGCCCCAACCTTTATTTCAATCCACCTTAATAATGATGACAAGTTAAAGAATGTTGATAACATTTTCATATATTCTAAGTAAACAGTTTGATCTTTACCAATGCCTTAGAATTTGTCGTCAATAATTTCCCTATATTTCTTCTGAATCTTTTTTAAATAAAATTTTCCACTGAGTTCTAAATCTTTTTTTTAATCAAATTTTCCACTAAGTTCTAGTCTTTCAGTTTATCAAGTATTCACTTTTTTCCTTTCAGGATCATATACTGCTATTAAGTTATTCTTGGATGCAACACCAGCTCCTTTTTTCTTCAAAATATAATATTCAAAGACTTACAGTCTTTTAATGTATAAGATCTTGTGAAATTTTGAATACTTCTTCTGCAGTATTTTTTATTGTTCTTGATTACAATGTTTTTTCTTTTACCTTGGAATTTTCAAACTTGGCTATAACATTCCTATAATTTTTCTTGTGCAGATCTCTATCAAGTGGTAAATTGTAGATTCTTTCCTATTTCTATTTTTGTCAATTTGTTCTAAATCTTCAGGGCATTTTTTCTTGTTACTATTTCTAACGTTGTGTTTAGATTCTTATTTTGATCATAACTTGTATTCTAACAATTCTAATATTGTCTCTCTTTAATCTGTTATCCATATCAATTATTTTTTTCTCATGAGATGTTTCACATTATCTTCTATTTTTTCTCATTGGATTTTTCTTGGTGTCTTGTAATGTCAATTGATTCCACTTGCCCAATTCTAGTTTTTAAATAATTATTTTCTTAAGATTTTGTTTATATTTTTTGGTTTTTTTAACTTCTCTTCTTCAAGATTATCTTTCACTTTTATGAATTTACATTCCCAATCAACTGTTTTTTCTTTTATTTCTTTATGGAGCTTGCCACTGCAGATTCAGTTTCTATTCTGTTCATTATTTTTGATGAGTGGGACAAGCATTTTGCTCTTATGACTCTCATTTTTCTCTCTTTTTTAAAAAGTTTTTCCTAGGCAATGTGAGATGTTGGTCTATGCCTAGATTTTGCCATACTATCTTCCAGTTTTCCCAGCAGTTTTTTTGTGTCAAAGAGTTTTTATTCCAGAAGCTGGAATCTTTGGGTTTATCAAATTGTAAATGCTATAATTATTTACTGCTATCTCTTTTGCACCTAATCTATTCCACTGATCCACCATTCTACATCTTAACCACTGCTAGAAATTTTTGATGACTGATGCTTTATAATATATTTTAGATCTGACTTGACTAGGCTGCCTTCCTTTGCATTTTTTCCATTAATTCTTTTGATATTCTTCACCTTTTGTTCCTCTATATGAATTTAGTTCCTATTTTTTTTTCTAGTTCATTAATGTAGTTTTTTGGAAGGTATGGCACTATGTAAGTAATTTAATTTAGGTAGAATTGTCATTTTTATTATATCAGCTCTGTCTATCCATGAGCAATTGACATTTGCCCAGTCATTTAGACCTGATTTTATTTGTGTGAAAAGTGCCTTATACTTGTTTTCTTAAAGTTTTTGAATCTGCTTTGGCAGGTAGACTCCCAAATATTTAATGTTGTCTGAAGTTATTTTATTTATTTATTTAATATAAATATTTTATTTGTTTTTCCAACTACCTACAGTGGCAGATTTACTAATCATTTTTTTTTGCAAACTTTTGACTTTTATAATTTTTCTTCCTCCCTCCCTTCTCTGTCAACAGAAAGCAATCTTATATAGGCTTGACATTTGTAACCATGATAAACATAATTGAATGTCTTGTGACAGAATAAGATCCAAAAGGAAGAAAGAAAAGTTAGATATAACAAAATTATATAATACAAAAGACAGCTTTTAAAAATTGAAGATAATAAGAATTGATCTTCAATTAAACTCCACAGTTTCTTCTTAGGCTATGGATGGTATTTTCTGTCACAAGTCCTTTAAAATTGTCTTTGATTATTGCATTACCGAAATGAAGAAATCCATCATGACTGATCATCATCCGATATTGTTGTGGGTATAATGTTCTAGTTCTGCTCATCTCACTCTGCATCAATTTATTCAAGTCTTTCCAGGCTTTTCTGAAATCTTTTCCCTCTTGATTTATTATAGAACAATAGTGCTCCATCACATACATATACCACATTTTGTTTAGTCACTCCCCAATTGATGGGCATCCCCTCAATTTCCAATTCTTCACCACTAACAAAAAGAGCTGCTATCTGCTATGAATATTTTTGTACATGTGGGATTTTTACCCTTTTTTGTGATCTCTTCAGGATGCAGAGCCAGTAGTGATATTGTTGTATCAAAGGGTATGCACATTTTTATTGCCCTTTGGACATAGTTCCAAATTGCTCTCCAGAAAGGTTGAATCAATTCACAATACTACCAACAATGTATTAATGTCCCAGATTTCCCATTTCTCTGCAACATTGATCATTATACTTTCTAGTCAAATTGGCCAATCTGAGAGATATGAGATGATTTAATTTGCATTCCTCTAATCAATAATGATTTAGAGCAATTTTTCATTTGAATATAGATATCTTTGATTTCTTTGTCTGAGAATTGCCTTTCCATATCTTTTGACCATTAATCAATGACTTGAATGACTTGTTTTTTTTAATAAATTTGGCTCAATTTTCTATATATTTTAGAAATGAGTTCTTTGTCAGAAATACTAGTTATACAAATTGTTTCCCAATTTACTATATTCTTTTTAATCTTGGTTGAAGTGGTGTTGTGCGAAACTTTTAATTTAATGCAATCAAAATTATCCATTTTGTTTTTTATAATGTTCTCTATCTCTTCTTTGGTCATAAACTGTTCCCCTTTCCATAAATCTGACAGGTAAACTATTCCTTGTTCTTTTAATATTACCTTTTATGTCTAAATCCTGCACCCATTTTGGCCTGATCTTGATATAGGTTGTGAGATGTTGGTCTATGTCTAGTTTCTGCCAAACTCTCTTGCAGTTTTCCCAGCAGTTTTTATTGAAGAATGAGTTATTTTCCCAGAAGCTAGTCAATTACTGTTATCTCTTTTGTGCCTAATCTATTCCACTGCTCCACTCTATTTTTTTAACCAGTACCAGACAGTCTTGATGACTAATGCTTTATAATATAATTTTAGATCTGTTATAACTAGGCTGCCTTCCTTTGCATTTTTTTTCCATTAATTCTCTTGATATTCTTGACATTTTTTTTCCAAATGAATTTAGTTACTATTTTTTTCTAGCTCATTAAAGTAATTTTTTTGGAAGTTTGGTTGGTATAGCATTAAATAAGTAATTTAATTTAGTTAGAAATGTCATTTTTATTATATTAACTTGGCCTACCCATGAACAATTGGTATTTGCCCAGTTCTTTGGATCTGCTTTTATTTGTGTGAAAAGTGTTTTCATAGAGTTTTTGAGTCCACCTTGGCAGGTAGACTCCCAAATATTTTGATGTCTGAAGTTATTTTAAATGGGATTTCTTTCCATCTCTTGCTGCTTTATCTTGTTAGTAATATATAGGAATGCAGAGGATTAATGTGGATTAGTTTTATATCCTGCAACTTTGCTAAAGTTGCTAATTATTTCCAGTAGGTTTTTAGATGGTTCTCTAGAAAATATCTGCAAAGAGCGAGAATTTTGTTTCTAACTCTAATTCCTTCCTTTTCTTTTCCTCTCTTATTTCTAAAACTAGCATTTTGTTTTCTTCTTTCTGGTTTTTTAATCAAATTAATGAAAGATTTATCTATTTTATTGTTTTTTTCATTAAACCAAATCTTAGTTTTATTTATTAGTTCAATTGTTTTCTTTCATTTGATTTTATTGATTTCACCTTTAATTTTCAGAATTTCTAATTTAGTATTTAATTGGGGATTTTTAATTCATTCTTTCTCTAACTTTTTAAGTTGCATACTCAGTTCATTGATCTCTTTATTTTATTCGTGTAAATATTTAAAGATATAAAATATCCCCTAACAACTGCTTTGATTGTATCCCATAAATTTTGGCATGTTGTCTTGTAATTGTCATTGTCTTGAATGAAATCATTAATTCTTTCTATGATTTTTTGTTTGATCCACTCATTCTTTAAAATTAGGTTATTTAGTTTCCAAATAATTTTAAGTCTATTTCTCCATGGCCATTTATTTCATGTGATTTTTATAATATCATGATCTGAAATGGATGCATTCAATATTTCTTTCTGCATTGATTATGAGGTTTTTAATGCCCCAATACATGGTCAGTTTTTGTGTAGGTGTCAGAAAAAGGTATATTCCTTTATATCCCCATTCATTTTCTCCAGAGGTCCATCACATTTAAGTTTTCTAACATTCTATCCATGTCCTTAACTTCCTTCTTGTTTATTTTATGGTTAGATTTATCTGATTCTGAAAGACAGAGGTTGAAATCCCCATCAATAGAGTTTTGCTGTCTTTGTCTTCCTGTAACTCATTTAGCTTTTCCTCTAAGAATTTGGATGTTATACTGCCTGGCACATACATGTATTGAAATTACTTCATTGTCTATGGTAACTTTCAGGAAGATGCAATTTCCTTCCTTATCTCTTTTAATGAGATCTATTTTTGCTATTACTTTGTTTGAGATAAGGATTACTACCCCTGCTTTTTTCACTTCAACTGAAGCATAATATGTTCTGCTCCAGCCTTATACCTTTACTCTGGGTATATCTCTCTGCTTCAAATGTGTTTCTTGTAGGCAGCATATTGTAGGATTCTTGTTTTTAATCTTCTCAGCTATCCTTTTCCATTTCATGGGAGAGTTCATCCCTTTCACATTCACAGTTATAATTACTAACTCTTTATTGTCTCTCATACAATCTCCCCTTTGTATTCTTTCACCTTATCCCTCTTCCCCAGTGTTTTGCTTCTGAATACCATCTTCCTCAGTGTTTCCCCCTTCTATCCACAACCCTCCTTTTCTTTCCCCTTTCCCCTTCTTCTTTCTTCCCCCCTTCCCTTCCTAATACTTGAAAGTTAAGATGAATTTCTAAACTCATCTGTGTGTTAATCTCTCTTTGAGCCAAATATGATGATAGTAAGATTCAGGTGATTCTCACCTCCTCCCTTCTTTCCCTCTATTGCAATAGGTCCTTTGCACTTCTTCATGGATTGTAATTTACACCATTCAACCACTCCTTTCCTCCATCTCTTTGCAATCCTCCCTCTCCTTTTTTAATGAAAATGTTCTTTTAAAAAAATCATTCTGCTATCTTCCCTCTGTTTGTATTTTCCCCCCTTTCCCCCCTTTATCCATATTCCCTAGTATTTTGTTTCTGAATACCACCCCCTTCAGTGTGTTTGCCCTCCTATATCACCCCCTCCCCTTTCTTTCTCCTTTCCCTTCCCTTCCTTTTGTTATTTCCCCTTCCTCCCTCCCCTTCCCTTTCTCTGTCCCCCCTCCCCTTTTCCCCTTTTAATACAGAAGGAGGATAGCATGGAGGGCAATAAAGAATTAGTAATTATAACTTTGAATGTGAATGGGATGAACTCTCCCTTAAAATGTAAGCAAATAGCAGAGTGGATTAAAAACCAGAATCCTACAATATGCTGCTTACAAGAAACTCATTTGAAGCAGAGAGATACATATAGAGTAAAGGTAAAAGGTTGGAGTAAAATATATTTTGCTTCAATTGAAGTCAAAAAAGCAGGGGTAGCAATCATTACCTCAGACAAAGTAGCAGCAAAAATAGATAGTGTTAAAAGAGATAAGGAAAGAAACTTTATCCTCCAAAAGGGTACCATAGACAATAAAGTCATTTCAATACTGAATATATATGCACCCAGTGGGACAGCACCCAAATTCTTAGAGGAGAAGCTGAAAGAACTACAAGAAGACATAGACAGCAAAACCCTACTAGTGGGTGACCTCAACCTCCCTCTATTAGATCTAGATAAATCGAATCATAAAATAAACAAGAAAGAAGTTAAGGAGGTAAATAGATTGTTAGAAAAATTAGATATGGTAGATTTATGGAGGAAACTGAACAGGGATAGAAAGGAATATACCTTTTCCTCTGCAGTACATGGAACTTATACAAAAATTGACCATGTACTAGGACATAAAAACCAATGATCAACTGCAGAAAGGCAGAAATAGTGAATACATCTTTCTCAGATCACAATGCAATAAAAGTCATATGCAATACTGGGCCAAGGAGATATAGACCCAGAACAAATTGGAAACTGAATAGCCTTATTTTAAAAAATGAGTGGACCAAAAAACAAATTATAGAAAGAATTAACCAATTTATCCTAGATAATGATAATAATGAAACAACATACCAAAACCTATGGGATTTATTCAAAGCGACTCACAGGGGATATATAGCTCTAAATGCTTACATGAATAAGTTGGAGAAAGAGGAAATCAATGAACTAAACATTCAACTAAAAAAATTAGAGAAAGAACAAATGAAAAATCCCCAATTAAATACCAAATTAGAAATTCTAAAAATTAAAGGAGAAATTAATAAAATCATAAGCAAAAATCTATTGAATTAATAAATAAAACCAAAAGTTGGTATTATGAAAAAAACCAATAAAATTGATAAACCTCTGGTCAATTTGATTAAAAAAAAGAAAGAAGAAAACCAAATTGCTAGTATCATAAATGAAAATGGTGAACTCACCACTAATGAGGAGGAAATTAAAGTAATAATTCAAAATTATTTTGCCCAACTCTATGCCAATAAATTTGATAATGTAAGTGAAATGGATGAATATTTACAAAAATATAAGTTGCCTAGGTTCAATGAAGAAGAGATTAAATACCTAAACAACCCTATCTCAGAAAAAAGAAATTCAACAAGCCATCATTGAACTCCCTAAAAAAAAATCTCCAGGGCCTGATGGATTCACAAGTGAATTCTACCAAACATTTAAGGAACAATTGGTTCCAATTCTATATAAACTCTTTGGAAAAATAGGGAAAGATGGAACTCTGCCTAACTCTGTCTATGAAACCAATATGGTGCTGTTACCTAAACCAGGAAGAGTTAAAACAGAGAAAGAAAATTATAGACCTATTTCCCTGATGAATATAGATACAAAAATCTCAAAATCTTAGTGAAACGATTACAACAAGTTATGATTAGGATAATACATTATGATCAAGTAGGATTTATTCCAGGAATGCAGGGTTGGTACAATATTAGGAAAACTGTTAGTATACTTAATTATATAAACAACAAATCTATCAGAAATCATGTGATCATATCAATAGATGCTGAAAAAGCTTTTGACAAAATACAGCATCCATTCCTATTAAAAACACCAGAGAGTGTAGGAATAAGTGGACTATTCCTTAAAATAATTAGCAGTATCTATCTGAAACCATCAACAAGCATTATACTCAATGGGGAGAGTCTAGAGGTATTCCCAATAAGATCAGGGGTGAAACAAGGGTGCCCATTATCGCCACTACTATTCAATATTGTATTAGAAATATTAGTGTCAGCAATTAGAGAAGAAAAAGAAATTGCAGGAATTAGAATTGGGAAGGAAGAAACAAAACTCTCACTCTTTGCAGATGATATGATGGTCTACCTAGAGAATCCCAAGAAATCATCCAAAAAACTACTGGAAACAATTAGAAATTTTAGCAAAATTGCAGGTTATAAAATAAACCCTCATAAATCCTCAACTTTTCTATATATGTCTAGCAAGATACAGCAGGAAGAGCTAGAAAGATAAATTCCATTCAAAGTAACCTCAGACAATATAAAATACTTGGGAGTCTATTTGCCAAGACAGACTTAGAATCTTTTTGAAAACAATTATAAAACACTTCTCACACAAATTAAATAAGATTTAAATAACTGGGCAAATATCAACTGCTCATGGATAGGTAGAGCTAATACAATAAAAATGACAATTCTACCAAAACTAAACTATCTGTTTAGTGCCCTACCAATCAAAATTCCAAAAAATTACTTTAATGAGTTAGAAAAAATTATAAGTAAATTCATATGGAGAAATAAAAAGTCAAGAATTGCCAGGAGCTTAATGAAAAAAAGTGCAAAAGAAGGTGGCTTAGCCCTGCTTGATCTAAAATTATATTATAAAGCATCAGTCATCAAAACTGTTTGGTATTGGCTAAGAAATAGAGTGGTGGACCAGTGGAATAGACTAGGTGTAAAAGCAGGAGATGATTATAGTAATCTGCTGTTCAATAAACCCAAAGAGTTCAGCCATTGGGATAAAAACTCCCTCTTTGATAAAAACTGCTGGGATAATTGGAAGTTAGTATGGAAGAAACTTAGATTAGACTAACATCTAACACCCTTTATCAAGATAAGATCCAAATGGTTACCAGACTTAGACATAAAAAAACAACACTATAAGCAAATTAGAAGATCAAGGACTAGTTTACCTGTCAGATCTATGGAAACGGGAGCAGTTTATGACTAAGGAAGAGTTGGAGAACATCACAAAAATCCAACTAGATGATTTTGATTACATTAAATTTAAAAGCTTTTGCACAGATAAAACAACTGTAACCAAGATCAAAAGAAATGTAGTAAATTGGGAAACAATCTTTACAACTAATGATTTTGACAGAGAACTCATTTCTAAAATATACAGAGAACTGAGTCATATTTTTAAAAGAAAAACCATTCCCCAATTGACGAATGGTCAAAGGATATGCAAAGGCAATTTACAGATGAGGAGATCAAATAAATTCATAGCCATATGAAAAAATGCTCTAAATCATTAATTATTGGAGAAATGCAAATTAAAGTTTCTCTGAGGTACCACATCACACCTCTCAGATTGGCCAATATGACTAGAAAGGATAATGATCATTGTTGGAAGGGATGTGGGACATCTGGGACACTATTACACTGTTGGTGGAGCTGTGAACTCATCCAACCTTTTTGGAGAGCTATTTGGAACTATGCCCAAAGGGCAACAAAAATGTGCATACCCTTTGACCCAGTAATACCAGTACTGGGTCTATATCCTGAAGAGATGAAGAAAAAAGGTAAAAACATTACTTGTACAAAAATATTTATAGCAGCCCTGTTTGTGGTGGCAAAGAATTGGAAATCAAGTAAATGTCCTTCAATTGGGGAATGGCTTAGCAAACTTTGGTGTACATATGTCATAGAACACTATTGTTCTATTAGAAACCAGGAGGGATGGAATTTCAGGGAAGCCTGGAGGGGTTTGCATGAACTGATGTTGAGTGAGATGAGAAGAACCAGAAAAACACTGTGCACCCTAACAGCAACATGGGAGTGATGATCAACCTTGAAGGACTCGCTCATTCCATCAGTGCAACAATGTGGAACAATTTTGGGCTGTCTGCAAAGGAGAGTGCCATCTGTACCCAGTTAAGGAGCTGTGGAGTTTGAACAAAGTTCAAGGACTATTCCCTTTAATTTAGAAAAAAACAGATATCTTATTGTCTGATCTTGTTACCTCTTAGAATTCTTGTCTCTTCTCTAAGGATATGATTTCTCTCTAATCACACCCAATTTGGATCAAGGTACAACATGGAAACAAAGTGAAGACTGACAGAGTGCTTTCCGTGGGGGGGTGGGGGAGGGAAGTAAGATTGGGGGAATATTGTAAAACTCAGATAATATCTTTAATAGACATTAATTAAAAAAATAAAAAAATCATTCTGTCAAAGTCATGAACATACCATGAAAGTCCATTATTTTTAGTCTAGGTATATTCCCTCTAATCGAGTTATAATTCTCAAGAGTTATGAAAATCTTTTTTTCCAGGTGGGGCTGTAACCAGTTTGATCTTATTGGATAAGTTTTTTCTTTTCCTTTGTTTATCTTTTCAAGTATCTCTTCAATCTCCTAATTGAAGATCAAATTTTCTGTTTAGCTCTGCTCTTTTCATCAGGAAAGTTTGAAAATCAACTATCCATTAAATGTCCAACTTTTCCCCTGAAAAAGAAGACTGTTTTGCTGGATAGTGTATTCTTGGTTGTAATCCAAGGTCCCTTGCTCTTCAGAATATATTCCAGCCCTTTTATCCCTTAATATTGATGTAGCCAGATTTTGTATACTACTTCATATTTGAATTGCTTCTTTCTAGCCTCTTGCAGGATTTTCTCCTTGATCTGATAATTTTAGCATTTTGTTACAATATTCCTTGGTGTTTTCATTTTGTGATACCTTTCAGGAGGGGATCGATGGATTCTTTTAATGACTAGTTTGCCTTCCTGTTCCAGGATATCAGGGCAGTTCTCCTGAAGTATGGAGTTCAGTCTCTTTTTTTTGATCAAGGTTTTCAAGTAGTCCTGAAATTCTTAAATTGTCTCTCCTGGATCTATTGGTTGTTTACCAATGAGATATTTTAAATTTTCTTCTATTTTTTTTAATTCTGTTTAACAGATTCTTGGTGTCTCATTAGCTTCCACAGATACCAATCTATTTTAATTTTCTCCATACCATTTTGCATCTCCTTTTTTTTTTTTGGTCAATTCTATTTTTTGAAGGAGTTGTTATCTTTTTCCATTTGCCCAATTGTGTTTTTGAGGGAATTATTTTCTTCTTGCATTTGTTCAATTGCCTTTTTAAAGGATTTGTTTTCTTCTGTCATTTTTTTTGTTATAAGATGTTAATTTTCTCTTGAATAGTGTTAATTTTCTCTTGCATTTATTTCCCCAATTTTTTCATTTGATCTTTAAACTCCTTTCTGATCTCTT
Source organism: Macrotis lagotis (assembly GCF_037893015.1). Taxonomy (NCBI): domain Eukaryota; kingdom Metazoa; phylum Chordata; class Mammalia; order Peramelemorphia; family Peramelidae; genus Macrotis; species Macrotis lagotis. The sequence goes on from NC_133658.1 coordinate 733,276,389, forward strand.
CTAAGAGGTATTTCTGGGTTGGAGACCAATTCAAATTCTCCTCTAAAACTTAATTATAGTATCCTTTAGCTTTCCCTAAGGTCTTGTGTTGGGGAGGGGCTGGTTCACAGCCATTCAGTGTTGAGATCTCTAGAGGCCTTGTTTACTAGGATTAGGAACTTTAGGGTTTACTCAGTGGATCAACCAGTGAGGAATATCAGAAGCTTTCTCTGGATTGTCTGTGTTGGGGGTATCAGAGGCCCACTCCCTAGGCCTGGGGCTGGATTTTGGCTGTCCTCATGCAACCTACTCACTGGGCTAGGCTGTCAGGGCTAGAAATGCAGAAGGGTCTCTCTGGATAGTTAGTGCTGGGGAAGTTCTGCTACCCATACCTGGGGCTGATTCTGTGTTTGTACTAGAGTAAAACAGACCCTCTCATAGGAAGGCTGGGGTTGGAGCTTGCTGTAGGGGTTTTCTAGACTAGCTGAGCTAGTGGAATGGGTGTTCTGGGCAGCTCTGAGCTCTCCTAATCTGTGCACCTCTGTTGGGTATGCTCAGTATCCCCCTCTCTGCATTCTTCCCCCCCCCCCAAACCTTGCTGGAAGATATTTCCTTCTATTCTTTTTTGGGTTTTGTTGATCTAAAATATGTTAAGAGGCTTGATTCTTGTCAGTTCTGAAGTAAATTCAGGATGGCTTAAAACAGTGCCTGGTTTCTCTCCACCATCACAGCTGGAAGCCAATAGCTTCAGTTTTTTTCAGTGAATTTACAACCAAGTTCTCAACTGAAAGTGTAGGGATTGTGGTGCTCTGGTAGACTTGACCTGAAATAATAAGGTTTGGAATGATTGCTGTCAAGAGTGAGGATAATGAATTGATTAGTTGGAATAGCTATTTCTCTATGATGAGGGTCAAATTGATATTAGAGAAGAAATTTGTAGGACATTCAGTTGGCAGGTTTTTGTGATTTCCTTCAGTTCTTTTTTAGTAGATGGTTTTAAAAGAAATACATAATGAGTGTAAAGTAGGATTAGTGTTTGACAAAATGTGGTTGGAGGTAGGATAAAGAGACAAAGATGAGATCTTCTTTGTTTTTATATCTGTATGCTAGACAATGTCAGGTATATAGTAGGTACTTAATGAGTGCTTAATAAATTGATTTGAATAATTAACAATGGTGAGGTTTCCAATGTTGACTGCTTGATGAGATGTGTTCTTGAAATAACCCCTTAATTAAATTAAATACAATCTCTCTCTCTCTCTTCCTCTTCCCTATTTTGTGTGTGTGTGTGTGTGTGTGTGTGTGTGTGTGTGTGTGTGTGTGTGTGTGTGTGTTATTTCTAGATAAAGATTGTTTAAAAGCAATGCCAGGATGTTATTGTTGTTTTGGATCACTTGCTGTTTCTAGATCTTGTCCTATATTTTCCTTTTTCAATACTTTGCCTGTGAAATAGACTCTTTCTTCCTCCCTCTCCATCTAATAAGTTCTTCCCCTTTTTAAAGGTCCAGTTCAGTAACATCTCATCAAGAAAGCCTTCTTTGATTTTCCACCCCAGCTAGAAGTGATCCTACTTTTGAGGTAGTTCTCCTATGCATTTAATAATCTTTGACTTTCTAATACACTTAATTATTTTCTAACCTGTATTATGACTATCTGCATATATATGTCTCAATATGTATCAGAGTGTTTTGTTTATCCTTTGACCTCATCTATAAGTGATGCCTTGGCTTGCAAGTGAATTGGATTAAAGAGAGGCAATCTCTCTCTCTCTCTCTCTCTCTCTCTCTCTCTCTCTCTCTCTCTCTCTTTTAGCTTTTTGCAAGGCAGATGGGGTTAAGTGGCTTGCCCAAGGCCACACAGCTAAGTAATTACTAAGTGTCTGAGACTGGATTTGCACCCAGGTACTCCTGACTCCAAGGCTGGTGCTTTATCCACTATGCCACCTAGCCACCCCAATCTCACTCTCTCTTATAGAATCATTGAAGTCCAATGATGGCTCAGGATACAGTGGATGACATTCACATCTTTAATGTCTTGCCAAGCTCTAGGCACACCACAGTTCCTGACGTGCTTTAGCCACTTTTGTGGCTGTTGGAACAATTTATTCTTATTCTTCCATTGCACTGGAAGAAGTCATCATATGTTTAGGATAGAAATCCTCCTAACTCACCAATGGGTTTGAAGCCTATTGGTTACCCTCAACATGGTTTAGCTTGTGTATTAAAGTGGTGTTGCTGCCTCACATGCTATAGTTTCTTGGAGCCACAGGTGAGAGTTGGACTTGCCAAGTCCTTTCTTAGGGCTGCTCACCTCATATCTGTGAGCAGCCCTAAGAAAGAACTTGGCAAGTCCTCTCCCCAGAGGTGCTATTTCTTCCTGAAAACTGCCATACACTTCTATATTAGAGTATAAGCTCCTAAAAGGCAGGGACTATTTACCAATTTCTTTCTTGTATCTCTAGTACTTAGCACAGTATCACTAATGAGTTGTTTCCAACTCTTTGTGACCCTATTTGGTATTTTCTTGACAAAGACACTGGAGTAGCTTCTTATTTTCTTCTCTAGTTAATTTTACAGATGAGGAAACTGAGGTAAACAGGGTTAATGACTTGCCCAAGATCTCACAGCTAGTGAGTATCTGGGTCATATTGAACTCAAATAATTCTGACTCTGGGCCAAGTATGCTATCCTTTGCATCACCAAGCTACCTCTAATGTAGTAGTGCCTTGATAAATATCTTCTCAGTCGAGTTGAAATGACTACTCCTGGATCCAATGCAACTTTCAGTGTGAATCATTTTGTAAAGTCATGGAATATGCTTGAAGATCATTGGACTTGGTTCCCTGGTGTTGAGGTGGAAATAAGCTTTGTTTCAGATCATTAAAACACCATAGTATCCTGGATTTAAGGTTCTCAGAGAAGTTAAGTGATTTGCTTAGGGTCATACAGCTTCTAAATTTTTTAGTGAATTCATTCTCTATATCTATCACTTCATGTTTATCTCCTTCACATAAGTGATGAAGAACTGTGTTTTCACTGCTTTGGAGGGAAAAATGTCTTTAAGCAGCAGTTGATTGTAATTTTGATGAGCCAAGAATAATCCATTTACTGGAAGAGATCATTTTTGTAATGGGTTAGAAAAAAATCAAGAGGTGGGTGGAATTAAGGGGGTGGATTCTGATGGTGTAAGGTGTGGGAAAGATGGAATAACTCCCAGCGGATCCTTGATCTTTTGCTGGGTTATTCAAATATGCTCTAGTCCAATTTCCAGATTTTTCTTTTTTATCTAGGAAGTAGAAATATGGAGTTTCAGGGTATTGTACCTAGTAACAGAGCTGTCACAATTTTTAGCCCATTGAGAAGATGTGTGGGTCTGAGATGGTGACTCACAGTGATATGTATTCACTTGCAGTCCTTGTCAATGCTGTACAATTTATTTTCTTAAATGTGTCCATTTCTAATAATATCACTAGGGTAGGACAACCAGCTGGACAATCACACAAAGCTTTCTTCCTGCTCCTTCTCCACTAACTGAGCATATGCTTAGTTTAGGACAGGTTGATTCAAGTCAATAAATGTAATTAGGTATTTTCTTCCTCTATGTAGAGTGCTGAATGAGGCCCCTGGGGGATAAACATTGATGAATAAGACACCATTTCTTTGTGCAACTCACCTTAATATGGTGCTTTCAAGTGTTTTCAAGTGCTTTCAACATTTAACCAAATGTTTTCCTTGTGATGCCCCTGATTCAAATACCTCTTTTAAAGATGAGGAAATTCAAACTAAGAATGAAGACAGGACTTGAACAGGGATACAATGTCCAAGGAAGTATTGAACCTGAGCTTCCTGCTTTCATATCTCACTTACCATCTAGTTAGGAGGGAAACACATAATAGGAAAGAAAGAAATAAGTATTTCTTAAGGTTGGGGAAACCATGGGTATGTATAGAGGTAACTGGAAAGGAGTCAGTAGATAGATAGATAGAGAGAGAGAGAGAGAGAGAGAGAGAGAGAGAGAGAGAGAGAGAGACTGAACATGAGTGTGGGGATAATAGGAACAGAAATCTACTGGAGAAGACAAAGATGTTAGGCATGGTTCCAATACCTTCTATCTGTCTCCTATGGGACAGACCCTGTGATAAGCATTGTCTTTTGGCAAATTTTGGAAGAAGAGAGATAAAAGTCATATGGCATGAGCAGGTAGCCACAAGTTGTGGTCGGTATTTGGAGGGAACTAACTTTTGAACTGATGAGACAGATTCAAAACTGTGCCAACTTCCAGGCAAAGATCAACCTTCTTCATAAATAGCAGCAGTGGTCATTTTATAGTTCTGATGACTTCTCAAATCCCTGTTTCTGATTCCTGGGGTGTAGTGAGTCTCCATAGAGGAAAAATCCATCTGTACAATCAGACTATTTTTAGATGAAATTGGGAGAAGATAACAAATAGATGTGAAATGGGAGATGAAATGGGATATGGGATAGTTTTAAAAGATATATTAAATTTTACATACATAGATCAATAGATCCAATTTATTTGCCACTCTAATTTCTTCTAGGTCTCTTCATGAAGAATTTCCATAAGGTTATTGAAGAGCATGTACTGCTTTTCATGAACCCATTTGTGATTTTCTTGGAGAAGACATTGGAGTAGTTTACCATTTCCTTCTCCAGCTCATTTTATAGATGGGGGAAACTGAGACTAATGAGGTTGAGTGGCTTGCTAAGGGTCACCCCTTAAATATTAAGGCCAGATTTGAACTCAGGAAAATGGGTCCTCCAGATTCCAAGTTCAGCACTCTACCCATGGCCTTACCTAGCTGATCTTCATGAGGTATTAGGATTCATTTGCTTTATTTGTTTGTTTTTCAAGGTAACTGAGTCTAAGTGACTTGTCCATACAGTTAATAAATGTCAAATGTCTGAGTCTGGATTTGAATTCAGGTCCTCCTGATATCAGGGTTGTATCACCTATCCACTCTATGCTTCCCCCAATTTTATTTCACAATCAGGAGCTGATCTCCCCAGCTAAAAAGTGTTATCTACCTCAAATTTTCTTAGAACCCTTTGTCTCTATTTCGTTGTCTCCATCACTTTATTTTACTCATGGGTTTGCATGTCATGACCCTCAATTAATCAGTCAGCAAGTGCTTAGTACATGCTGGGTTCTACTCCTTGAAGGCAGAATCTCTCTTTTTTCACCTCTACCCTTCCAGGTCTTTGCACAGAGCCTGGTTCAGAGTAGACAACATATATATTTATTATGTTGAATTATACTTTGGGTTGTAATAGAAGGGAGAACATCTTCCAATCACTTATTATTTCTAGAAGATCTGGCTTTCCTCTTCCTCCTAGAAATACCTGTGTTTATGTAAAAGTCTTTATTTTTATTTTTATTTTCATTATTTTTTTTCCCAATTACTTTCAAAGGTAGTTTTCAACATTCATTCATTTGTAAATTTATGAGTTCTACATTTTTTACCATTTTCCCTTCCCTCCCTATTTCCCATGGTGGTGAACAATATGGTAAGAGTTGTACATGTACAACCATGTTTAACATGTTTTCATATTAATCATGTTGTAAAAGAGGAATTAGAATTATGGGGGAAAACCATGAAAGAGTAAGAAAACATAAAATAAATTTTAAAAGATGAACTTTGTGTGCTTTGTTCTGCTTTCAGACTCCATAGTTTTCTTAGTTTTGTTTTTTGTTGTTGTTTTTTTCTGAATGTGGATGTCATTTCTATAACAGGTCCCTCAGGGTTGTCTTTGATCACTGAACTGTTGAGAGGAGCTGCACCCATTATAGCTGATCCAACATACAATGTTTCTGTTAATATGTACAATGCTCTCTTTGTTCTACTCACTTCACTCAGCATCAATTCATGCTAGTCTTTCCAGGCTTTTATAAAGTTGAGTTGGTCATGATTTCTTACAGATCAATAGTGCTCCATTACATTCATATACCATAACTTTGAAAAAATTTTCCTCAATATAGTTTGTCTTATTTCTCATTAATATTCTCATCTCTTCATTAATTTTGTGTAAAACAAGATCACCAATCATACTGATATAATTTAGAATGTTTCTATTGAAAGAAACCCAAATGAATAGTGCAAAATCAAATTCTAAGCTGTACCAACTTTCAGGCAAAGATCAACATTCTTCCTAGACAGCAGCAGTATCTACTTTACAGTTCTTATAACTTCTCAAATCCCTGTTTCTGATTCCTGGGGTGCAGTAGTTCTCCAAAGAGGAAAGATCCTCCAGGAACTACATTTAGATGAAACTGGAAAGAAGATAACAATTAGATGTGAAATGAGAAAATGTTGCCAATATTTCTATAGCAACAGATTCATGTCTTTGATTTTGGTGAAAAACCATAAATTGGATCCTAATACCTCAATACCCAATGGACAAGGAAATAGAAATGTATTCAATTGAACAAGCATTTTTTTGAGTGACTATGATGTAGTTTAAGTACATTTGAAGTATCAAGGTGGCACAGAGAGTAGAGTGTCAGGCTTAGAGTCAGAAAGACTCCTCTTACTGAGTTCAAATCTGGCTGGGTGACACTGAGCAGGTCATTTAATCCTGTTTGTCTCAGTTTACTCAGCTATAACATGAGCTGGAGGAGGAAATGGCAAACAACTCAGTGCCTTTACCAAGAAAATCCCAAATGCACTCACTAAGAGCTAAAAATGACTGAACACAAATTAAGTACTAGGCCCCATGGTAGATGTTAGGGATAGAAAGACAAAAACAAATTAATGTCTGCCCTCAAAGGTGTTACATTTTTACAAAGGGAAAAACCTGTACATAAAATTGGTATGTGTAAAATGTAGTAGTATGGGAAATATCAGTAATTTTGATATGGTTCTTTTTTGTGGCCATATATCTGCTTTGGCTGAATCTGGACTGTGAACTTGATTAGATGAAATCACATTCATCTGATTTCTCCATTTTCAATTAGTTCTCTGCCAGTTGAACATTGACTTTCATGCTTCCATACAAATTTTGTTGCTCTCTTTTATGGTTTTAATTCTCTGAATATTACACTGTTAGAAGAAAAATGTAAAAGTTGTCACTCTTAAAGAGCATTCTTCAAGGGACAGAGCCCAGATGGTGGTGTGGAGGTAGGAATTCCCAGAAGCTCTTCCCCAGAGCACTCCAAATCCTTTAAAATCATGACTCCAACCAAATTCTAGAGTGACAGAACCCACAGAAAGACAGAATGAAGCAATTTTTCTGATCTAAAACAACTTGGAAGATCCTGCATAAATGTCTATCCCACTGGGAACAGGATTGTAAAGAGCTGCAGCCTCAAGGTACAGCAGCAAACTAGTTCCAGCCTTCCAGGAACAGCCTATGGGGTGCCTGTGTCTCTGGGGGTGCCTGGGTTCATAACATCGGAAGCTGTTTTCAGACCTCTCAACCCAGGTATTGCTAAGGACAACTCAGGTCCAGTAGCTGCTTCCAGAGTATTCAGCTCACAGATGTCAAGGGGAAAGTCTGCAGAGGTCTCTCCTCTATCCCTGGGGCAGGACTCTGCTGCTTTGTCTATACTCAGATCAAAGTCACAATCTGGGCCCCATACTATCATAGAGGAGCAGGGACCCTTCTCACAGCTCCAGGACAGAGGGGAGTGCTTGTGGTCATCTACAGACCAGAACACAGGCTAGGAGAGCAATTAGAACCTCTTATAAGACCTTGGAGGATTTAAAATCCCTGGGGGGTGTTCCAAAAACTCACCAAAAGCTTTGGAAGTATGTTAAAATCCTATTGTGATGCAAACATATTTTTTGGTGCAGCATTACTCCAATTCATCCATTAGTTTTCAAGGACATCTAAACAGATGAAATTTTTTTTCACTTTCTATGATTAATTTATCCAATGAAAAAAGTATTTTTATCTAGTTAAGATTTTTGGGCACAGCATTTAGTCCTTATTTTAAGTAGAGTAGGGTAATGGATTGACACAACTGATAATCACCTGGATGAGGCAGAGATGAATAGGCAATGGATAGGCATAGAATAAGAATGAAGAACAGATTAAAGATAAAAAAAATCTCCAGGTTGGTTATGTTATATTTGAGGCATTAGTAGGATTAATAGGTGAAATGAGATTGGAGCTCAGAAACTTTGACTTGAATAGTAGAAATTAGAGTTCATACTGAATGGAAACATCTTTCTCTAAGAGTTAATTATAAGAACCCTTGAGTTTGAATAGATATACCATTAATTTAGGATAGTTTCCAAGGTTAGTATGTTATATGCTCTTCTCTGGGATAATATTTATGATAAATATTTTCAGTCTTTTTCTTTCTTAGACTACTATATAAACAAAACTGATCTGCATAGGAATCTTATCTCAGCAAATCTTCAGTTGACCACTTGTTGGTAACAGAGCATCTGAAAACCTGAGGCAGCTTTGTGGTTTGTCTCACATCCCACCTTTCTATCTAGATGATGTGCCTAGAATACCATATAATTTGTGGTTGAGAATGAATTAAACATGGAAAAAATAAGTTTAGCAGTCCATAATTAAGGAAAGTCTGAAAGATAGGGTAGTGGAAGATTTGCCACTGTATTCACTAACCATGAGTCTCATTGGCAGTCTCTCCATTTCCACACAAAAACATACTCTTCTTCCTTTCCTTTCAAAACTGGGGATGATCATTCTGCCTTTGTGAGCACCCTAAGAATATTTCTCAAACTCCACAGGTTCTAAGTCTGTGTCACCCCATGTAGAACTGAATTAAATATTCTTTCCTGTTGTAAACTGGACTGCAAACTCCTCAGAGCCAAGAACTGTGTTTTAGAAGCATGGATTTAGCACTGGAAGATAGTTTAGAGGCTGTCTGATCCAAGCCTTTCATTTTACATTGAAGAAAGTCCTAGAAAGGTGATATGACCTCCTCATAGTGACACAACTAGTCTGTCTTGAGTGGCAGGAGACCTTCCTGTACCATTCTCCTCCTCAGTGCAATGAGGTCAGAGGTACTGATATTATTCCCATTTTACAGATGAAGATCCTGAGGTTTGAAGAGTTTATGATTTGCTTTATTTGATCCAATTGAAAAAACATGTTAAATGTATAAAGGACTGTGCTCAAAACTTGGTTTGAGCATAAGACTTTTCCACTTTGGAGCTGTTGTTTTATATACCTAATAGCATGTCTACTGTCCATATGTTATTGTACACTGTACTGAACACTTCCTGTATGTTACAGAACTGTATATAAAGGCTTACACAAGGTGTTCTCAAACTCTTACCTTAGTTTTAAGTTTTACTAATTTCAGAAGTAGAGCTGTTACAAACTTATCCTTAAAATGATCCCTTGAAAGGTTATTTAAATTATAAAATATCGATGTTTCTTATTAAAATTCAACATTACTACCTTTGTGTGCTATACACATGTGTAATACATTATCCTATCCTCAAGATCATTCAAAGAAGTTTTGATGCATATGAAAATAAGTTTAGATGTGACTCGAACATGAAAAAGTTGAATAAGCTAGCACAGATGAGTGAAGTGGTTAAGATTTCCTTTGCCCTTCCACCAGTCTGAGAAAGTTTCATCAAGAGACTGTTGCCCAAATATTACTTATATCTCATGTCCTGTTTTATTAAATTAAAATTAATTCACATTTCATAAAATTAACAAAATAAAATGAGTGTGATGGAAATTTAAATAATTAAGCTATGTTTCTTTTTAAGATTGTGGCACTTATACTGTAAGGTTACTAAAGCTTAAAACTTCACTAAGACTTTTGTGATATTCTATATCTCTGTTCCTATAATTTGATATCAGAAGTAGCAGTTATTATTATTAGTAGTATTATTAGTAGCAGCAGTGATAGTAGTAGTGGTGGTAGTATTGGTAGTAATGGTAATAGTGAAGGTAATGGTAGCAATAATGGTAGAAGTTGTGGTGGTACGTACTGGTGATAAGTATTAGTGGTCATGATGATAGTGGTAGTTGTAGTAGTGGCAATGGTGGTGATAGCAACAATGGTAGTGGTGGTATTAGTGGTAATATTAGTAGCATGGTGTTGGTGGTGGTAGTAATAGTAGTTGTTGTTGTTTTTGTTGTTGTTGTAGTACATATACACCCTCATTTGATCCTCACAGTAGCCCTATGAGATAGGTGCTATAATTATCCCCCATTTTATTCCAAAATGAGGAAACTGAGGCAGAAGTGAAGTGACTTGCCTAGGGTCACATAGCTAGCAAGTGTCTGAGGCTGGATTTGAGCTGTTCCTAACTCTGAGATAATTTCTTTGTGCATTATGATCAGTAGACAGCATGGTGAATAGTGGACTCAGAGTTTTTTTTTTAATAAATTTATTATTTATTTTTTAATTATTTTATAATTTTCCCCCAAATCTGACTTCCCTCCCCCCACCCCCACAGAAGGCAGTATGTTAGTCTTTACATTGTTTCCATGCTATACATTAATCTAAATTGAATGTGTTGAGAGAGAAATCATATCCCTAAGGAAAAAAAATAAAATATAAGAGATAGCAAGAGTACATAATAAGATAACGTTTTTTTTTTAAGTTAAAGGTAATAGTTTGGTCTTTGTTCAAACTCCACAATTTCTCTGGATACAGATGGTATTCTACATCACAGATGGCCCAAAATTGCCCCTGATTCTTGTATTTATGAAATGAGCAAGTCCATCAAGGTTGGTCATCAACCCCATGTTGCTCTTATGGGTACAATGTTCTTCTGGTTCTGCTCATCTCACTCAGCATCAATTCATGTAAATCCCTCCAGGCTTCCCTGAATTCTCATCCCTCCTGGTTTCTAATAGAATAATAGTGTTCCATAACATACATATACCACAATTTGTTCAGTCATCCCCCAAGTGATGGACGTTCACTCAATTTTCAATTCTTTGCTACCACAAATAGAGCTGCTATGAATATTTTTGTACAATTGGTATTTTTACCCTTTATCATGATCTCTTCAGGGAATAGACCCAGTAGTGGTATTGCTGGATCAAAGGGTATGTGCATTTTATTGCCCTCTGGGTATAATTTCAAATTGCTCTCCAGAAAGGTTGGATGAGTTCACAGCTCCACCAACAATGCATTAGTGTCCCAGATTTACCATATCCCTTCCAACATTGATCATTGTCCTTTCTGGTCATATTGGCCAGTCTGCGAGGTGTGAGGTGGTACCTCAGAGATGCTCTAATTTGCATTTCTCTAATAAGTAATGATTTAGAGCAGTTTTTTATATGATTATGGATAGCTTTGATTTCCTCATCTGTAAATTGCCTTCGCATATCCTTTGACTATTAGCCAATTGGGGAATATTTTTTTTTTAATTTTACTCAGTTCTCTATATATTTTAGAAATGAGTCCTTTGTCAGAAATACTAGTTGTAAAAATTGTTTCCCAATTTTTACATTTCTTTTGATCTTGGTTACAGTGGTTTTGTCTTTGCAAAAGCTTTTTAATTTAAGGTAATAAAAATTATCTAGTTTGTTTTTAGTGATGTTCTCCATCTCTTCCTTGGTCATAAACTGCTTCCCTTTCCATAGATCTCATAGGTAAACTATTCCTTGATCTCCTAGTTTGCTTATAATATTGTCTTTTATGTCTAAATTCTGTATCCATTTTGTTCTTATCTTGGTATAAGGTATGAGAGTTGGTCTAATCCAGGTTTCTTCCATACTAACTTCCAATTCTCCCAACAGTTTTTATGGAAGAGAGAGTTTTTATTCAAAAGCTGGACTCTTTGGGTTTATCAAATAGCAGATTACCTTAATCATTTCCTGCTATTGCAGCTAGTCTATTCCACTGATCCACCACTCTATTTCTTAGGCAATACCAGACAGTATGAATGACTGATACTTTATAATATATTTTTAGATTTGGTAGAGCTAGGCCACCTTCTTTTGCACTTTTTTCATTAAATCCCTGGAAATTTTTGACTTTTTATTTCTCCATATAAATTTAATTATTATTTTTTCTAACTCATTAAAGTAGATTTTGGAATTCTGATTCATAGGGCACTAAATAAGTAGTTTAATTTAGGTAGAATTGTCATTCTTAAAGTTGAATTTTGCCAAGTTATTTAAATCTGATTTTATTTGTGAGAGAAGTGTTTTGCAATTGTTTTCATAGAGTTTCTGAGGCTGCCTTGGCAGGTAGACTTCCAAGTATTTTATATTGTATGAAGTTATTTTGAATGGGATTTCTCTTTGTAGCTCTTTCTGCTGTATCTTGCAATTAACATATAGAGATGCTGAGGACTTATGAGGGTTTATTTTATATCTTGCAACTTTGCTAAAGTTGCTAATTGTTTCTAGTAGTTTTTTAGATAATATTTTAGGATTCTCTAGGTATATCATCATGTCATCAGAGTGAGAATTTCATTCCTTCCTTCCCAATTTTAATTCCTTCAATTTCTTTCTCTTCTCTTATTACTGAAGCTAAGATTTCTAATACGATATTGAATAACAGTGGTGATAATGGTCATCCTTGTTTCACCCCTGATCTTATTGGGAATGCCTGTATCTTATCCCCATTGCATATAATGCTTGTTGATAGTTTCAGATAGATACTGCTAATCATTCTAAGGAATGCTCTCTAGTGTTTTTTAGTAGGAATGGGTGTTGTATTTTGTCAAAGGCCTTTTCAGCATCTATTGAAATAATCATATGATTTCTGATAAGTTTGCTATTGATATAGTTAATTAAACTAACAACTTTCCTAATATTGAACCAACCCTACATTTCTGGGATAAATCTTGCTTGATCATAGTGTTTTATGCTAGTGATAACTTGCTGTAATTGCTTTGATAAGATTCAAGTTCTATCTTTCCCATTGCCTGGCTGTAAAACCAGTCAATCTCTCAATACTTCTGGTAAGTCTGTAGGACTATAAATTGCAGAGTAAGTGGTCTGCATTGATAGAGGAAGGTCTGCACTCAAGGCTTCATAAATGAATGAACCAAAAGATTTGATAAGTTTTTCCTTCCTTGATTTCCCTGTGTGGCTCTGAGTGTATTCTATGGTTAGATGAATTGGAAATAGAACTGGAATACCAGAGACAGTTAATGTTTATTACTAAACTGTTCATCATCACAACAATCTGCCATTTGAATCACTTCTGAGCCCACGCCCTGATCAGAGGAGTAGATGATCTAAGGCTGACATCTTGTGGCCAGACATATATTTGCAACCTTCATATATTTTATTTTGGAAAGTTTTAGATAATTATTCAATAAACATTTATTATACTTAAAATTATTTATAAAATCCTCTCCTTTCCCCCTCCCCCATATAAATTCTATTTATTTTCCTATACTCAGGCAGGCCCATGTCACTAGATGTGGGTACAGACCAGAGGGACAAAAATGCTCTACTTCCATCACTTAACTGCTGTGTGACTTCTGGGAAATCACTTAACCAACCTGGGCCTCAGTTTTATAATCTCAGCTGTATATAATTTATAAATAATTTGTAGTTTATAAAGTTAAGTAGGTAAGATAAACTAGATTGTCTTTAAATTTTCTTCCAGTTCTAAATTTCTTCTCTATTTTCCCCCATTATTTTTTACTGAATTTTCTATCTCATTTCAGTCCCTGAAACAATTGGTCTTACTCTTGCCATCTATTAAATTTTTTTTATTGCCTCAGTATCTCTTGGACTCTTTGACCCCTACAGCCCCTCCCAGCACTAACCTAATTTGACTCATTCAGCTATATCCATTCTGGGATAGTCATTTTAAAAGCCAACCCCTTTGGTTTATAGCCAGATGTAATCTCTGATAAATTACATGTTTTTATTTAGAGAAAGGCCAGCTTTTATTATCGTACAGGTAGCTTCTTTATCCTAAGAGATTTGAATAATTTCTGTTCACAACAGAAATTATTTAGCAGCCCAGGTCCCCCTTGGATCATTAGGAACAAATATTGAGACTCCACTGAGATTTATTTTTAGAACAATCCAAACAGCTTAATTCACCAGGCAGCTAATGGAGAGTGGAATCTGCAGAGTGGGCTTCCAGGTTCCTAAAAACAAAGATTGATGTGTGAAATCTTGGGATGATTGCCTCTCAGGCACAGCAGCTTTTTTCTTTTCAGATTTTTGTCTCATAGAGTTTCCTGATTAGATTTTAACTGCCAAGTTTCCTGTAAAAACCAAGGATATGTCCAAGCAAAATATTTGTATCATTCACTTTCCAATCAATTTAAAACTAAAATTCTTCCTTTTGTCCTTGGATTATTGCTCCTGTAACTTTATACACTGAATCGCATGGTAAGGAGAAAGTTCAAGGTTTAAGCATGTTCTGTTTAGAGATCCTGTAGTTGGCCAACATGTATTAAAAGCTCCTATTGTGTGACCAGGCATTATATTAAGCAATGAGGATGTTGTTATTTGTTGTTTAGTTGTTGCCGACTTTTCATGACTCCACTTGGGGTTTCCTTGGCAAAGATACTTGGAGTGGTTTTCCATTTCCCTCTCCTGCTCATTTGATCCGTACAACAACCCTAGGATGTGGATATTATCATTATCCTCCTTTTGCAGATAAGAAAACTGAGGCAACCAGAGGTGAAATAACTTACCCAGTGTCACATAGCTAGTAAGTGTCTGAGATCAGATTTGAACTCAGATCTTCCTGACTCCAGACCCAGCTCTCTATCCTCTATGCCACCAAGCTGCCTATATCTGTATGCCAGATACCTGCCTATATGTGTATAAATGCACATACACAAAACACACATGCTAGATGTGTGCATACTCACATAGATACAAACATAAAGCACAGTCATACACATGTACACATGTGCATATATTTTAACTATATTAAATATATAAGATATATAAGCAGCATAAATGATGAGTAACACACTGGTGCCACTCTTTTTAGACTTCGGGGTGGTGGTGGAAGGAATATAAATCCAATGCCCACCCCCCACCAATGTTAGGGATAAAAGTGCTAAGTGTTAGGGATAAAAATAGAAGCATAAAGGAACATAGTCCTTGTCCTCAAAGAGTTTGCCTCCTAATGGGGAAAGCAAAACACAAAAGGAACCTGGGAATGGATTTGGGGCATGATAGAGAATTCCTAATTGTAGTCAGATAAAGAGAAGATGACCTGGGTGCCCTTCTTAAATGGAATTGTCCAATCAGAAGGGGCTACAGGACTGATGCTACTTCCTAGGTGTGAATTTCAGAGTTGAGGTGATCTTCCTGAGAAAGCATTTTTGGGGGACATGATGGAGTGTACAGTCTGGTATACTCCTTTCTAATTATCTCAGAATATTTGGAGAGAAACAAATTTGCTTCAAAAACCCATGATTCTAGTGGTAAAAGCTCAGGGTTCAAGGCCTTTTGCCTCTTGAGAGTAAGTTGGGATCTTATGCAATCTTTTTGCTTAGCTTTGGAGTTGTCAGATTTCTGTTAGGATTCCTGAATTCAGGGGTACTATGGGCATCACACTTCACACATTGGCTGTGAGACCTTGGGCAAGTCATTTAACCTCTCTGTGCCTTAGTTTCCTCATCTATAAAATAGGAATGGGGCAGCTAAGTGGTGCAGCGGATAGAATATCATTTTTGCAGTCAGAAGGACCTGAGTTCAAATGTGACCTCAGATATTTACTGGTTGTATGACCCTGGGCAAATCATTTAACCCCAAATGCCTCAAAAATAAGATAAAATGGGAATAAAATACTATAAACTTTCCAGTTTGTCAGAAGGATCAGAGGAGATCATATTTTCAAATATTTGTGGTTTGTAAATCTTAAGTACCATATCTTTTGCCTTTTGGTCAGGGTTTGGGTTCTAATCCATATTTTCTTTTTAGTTACATGAGGGGCCTTGGACAAATGACTTTCTTTTCTCTTGGCCTTAGTTTCCCCATATCTAAAAGGTAGGGGTTGGACTAGAACAGGGATTTTCAACCTGGAGTCTAGAAATGTATTTTAAATATCTTATATTTCAATACAATTGGTTTCCTTTGAAGTCCTATTTTATATTTTTAAAAATATTATGAGAGGAGAGATGCATGAATTTCATTAGACTACCAGGGGGTCCACAATCCCCAAAGGGTTAAGAACTCCTGGACTAGAAATCTTCCATCACTAACTATTCAATGATTCGACCACAATATCTTGATGTGAAAAATGCCCTGAAGAGCCACCAGCCAGTACTTCTGTGGCAAACATCTGTGTATTTCTCCTCACACATTAGTGCTACATTGTATCTGACCTAATTATGCCCTGCTTTGGACAGAGGATCAGATCTACAATCTATGTGCACATTATTTTAGAGAGTTCATTCTTCCTAATAAAGTACTTTCCTGCCTTCATTTATTCAAAAAAGAGAAGTTGAAAAAGGATGGAACTGGATCTAAGTTCCTCCAGGACTTAACTTGAATTCATTCTGAGCTTAAATATTTCTTCAGCTCACCTCCAAGCAGTTATGCTGGAGGAGATATCAAGCAATGGGGCTTGCAACTGGTGAAGATTGTGGCTGCCCCAGGGCCCGCAAGATTATATTCTTTGGCTGATTGAATAGTAATTTTTAACCCAAAGGCACAAAATGTAAACTTCCCTTCATCAGTTCAGTGGCCACAGAAAGATGCCAGCTTTAAAATTATGAGCTTTTTATTGGTGTTTCCAGAGTGACATTTTGAACCATGGCGGTACTTATTCATTTCTAGTTATCAGCATATTGTAATGTTTTCAAACTGGCAGTTGAAGGTAAGAGATAAACCACAGCCAACTTCAGACTGAAAGGCGCCTGTGACGTATTTCACAGATTGTTGATTCTCTCTCTCTCTCTCTCTCTCTCTCTCTCTCTCTCTCTCTCTCTCTTTTGGTTTTTTGGTTTGTTTTTTTTTTTCTTTTGCAAGGCAATGAGTTAAGTGGCTTGGCCAAGGCCACACAGCTAGGTAATTATTAAGTTAATTATTAAGTGTCTGAGGCCGGATTTGAACTCAGGTGCTCCTGACTCCAGGGCTGGTGCTCTATACACTGCGCCACCTAGCTGCCGCCTCTCTCTCTCTCTCTCTCTCTCTCTCTCTCTCTCTCTCTCTCTCTCTCTCTCTCTCTTTGAAAAGATAATATACATTTTTTGACCCTTATAGGGTAACTTAGAAATATTTTATCCAGGGAATTGAAAGCATAAACATGAAAAATGAAAGGCATCAAGAACTCTTTTTTGCCAGTTGGATTAATTTCTTTCTGTAGAGAGGAATATGATGAGGAAGGACAAAGGCTGGATTTGGAATCAGAAGAACAGAATTCGAATCATGGTTTTGTCACCTACTTCCTGAGTGACCTTAGACAATTCAATTAATCTCTTTGATTTCCACACCTGTTAAAAAAAAAAGAGGTGGTTGGGTTAGGTCGCCTCTGAGGTTCCCCTCCAGATCAATGATGCAATGATGCAATGATGTAGCAGAGAAACAATATCATCCTGGGTACTGTGGAAATGAATTTGGTGGGGATGGTACATTTAAATGATTGAATTTTGAATGTGGTGGCTTTGTACTGACAATATGACTATATAAGAAGGTAAAGCAACAAAAGTTTCTTTGAGGATATTTATGCTACTGATACGCCACTTAAAGCAAAAACAAAAAAAAAACATTTTCATAAGATGACAAGTTTAGAGTTAGAAGGGGCCTTAGAAGTCATTTAGTCCAAATTCCTCATTTTATACACAGGTATCCTTAAAGATGCAGCTAGATGGGTCAATGGATAGAGTCTCAGACTTGGAGTCAAGAAGAATCTTCCTGAGTTCAAATCTGGTCTCAGATACTTAGTAACTGAATGACCCTGGGCAAGTCACTTCAACCTCAATTTACCTCAGTTTCTCTCTCTGTAAAATGATCTGGAGAAGGAAATAGCAAAGTACTCTAGAATCTCTGCCAAGAAAACTCCAAATGGGATCACAAAGAGTTGGACTGAAGAAACAACTTAACAGCAATAGTATCCTTAGAGAAGTGAAATGAGAAGCAGTGTGACATAGAAGATAAGAGTACTCTACTCCGAGTCAGTAATACCCGAGTTCAAATCCCAAGTTATATAACCATGGGCATGTCTTTGCATCTCAATATATTTATCTGTAAAAGAGGGATAATATCAATAGTACTTCTCTTTTTGGACTTCTTGGGAGGTTCCAGTGAGACACTGTAAGTTAGTTAAATGCTTTGCAAGTTTTAAATGTTACTGTGTATTGTTATTATTATTATTATTATTATTACTACTACCATTAGAGGGGAAGGTGGAAGAAAAAAAGAAAAAAGAAATTAATATAATAACTTCATTATGTATTTAAAATGAAAAACAAGTTTTACATAATAGATTTGCAGTTTCATGTGAAATTATCTTTCTATTATACTATTTTATAGAAATGCTTGTTTTATTCCATAAACTAAAAATAAAATAAATAAAAAATAAATAAAAATATTAATGTGTAACATCATTATTATTTCCAAAGGTCATATAAATAGTAAATTAACAGAATAACCAGGGTTCAAACTCAGGTACTCTGACTTCAAAGCTGGTGATCCTACTTCCTGTGGGAAGTAGTCAGAAGATTATTATTTTCCCCACCCCAGTCCTAACTAGGTAAGGATTAATTTTTCTTTTCTTTTTTTAATTTAAAGCAATAGAGTCAAGAGTAACTTGTCCAAGGTTACACAGCTAGGCAATTATTAAGTATCTGAGGTCCAATTTGAACTCAGGTCCTCCTGACTCCAGGGCTATACACTGTGCCACCTAGCTGCCCCAAGGGATTCATTTTTCAATTCCCTTCTCTTGACAGCCCCTGAAAATTAGGCTAAGGATCTGTGACCCTGCATTGTGGCAGCCCTTATCAATGACCACATCTATCCACTCTGAGTTTTAAATAGATTCTAATCTCATCTTCCTTTATGTAACTACATAGCAATGCTTCCTGCATAAAAAAGCATTTCCCCATGGCACAACTGGTGGTTCTGTGATCTATGGATTGCAGTCAGTGGAATCCCAGATTTCTGTAATCAATCCATGTACCAAATGCTTTTGAGAATGATTTAAAGATCATAGCAGGCAGGATCATTTGAAACTGCCATTTTGTTTCAAAATGGCAAACTAAACCCCAACTTAGATCCAAGACACATTCTAATATCCTTTAATAATGTTTCAAATTAAATTGAATTATTCAAGCTCTTAAAGAGATGTGTAACAGTAAGGGAAAGAATAATAATCCTAGACCCAGAGGACTGGATTTCTAATTTTGCCTGAGGGGTTTGCTATTTTTATGACCATGGGAAAGAACCTTGAATTTTCTGGTCCTGTTTCCTCATCTAAAAAACAAGGGGATTGGAAATGATTCCCTTTTAGATCCTTCCATTTTGAGTCTCTGAATCAGAGAGACAAAAATTAAGTGCCAAATGGTTTCATTGTGCTTCATCAAATCCCAACTCTTAGGTACAATTGGAAACCTTGCATTGGCACCAGAAGGATGTTTTCTTCCAGTTTTGTGCAGGCAAATAGGGAACTCTGTCATTCAATAAACCCAGGAAGTAAGCATAAGAATCCAAAGTCTTGGGATAGGGCTGAGCAGTCTCACATCAGCAAGGCAGACATGAAGAACATTTCTTCTGCTACAGCAAAAGTCAGCATTCCTGTGACCACCCAGGTATAGTCTGCCCCTCCTTCCACCAGCAGGTAGCTCAAGCCAGCAATCCTGAAGATAGATGAAGGGACAGATGGCTGCAATGCTTTTTGCCTGTCTTCCTCTAGGTAAATTATAGTGCCTGAGAAATGCGGAGAGGCATCTTCAGGAAATACACACACACTGGGCTCAATAAAACACTTTTGCAGCTATATACATTCTGTTTATTTAGGCTTTTTTTTTAAAAGGTGAAAACACATCAGAGTAAACCACTTTCCTCCCCCCTCCCCCCACCAGATTTTTATCTTGCTTAGTTTTATTGCTATCTTTGTGTTACAGAACACACAGCCTTTCTTGACACGCAATTTAAATTAAAGGGGAGAAAGGAAAGAGAAGGAGGGGGAAGGGGAGGAAGGAAGGAAAAAAGAAGAGAATGAAGGGGAAAGGGGGAAAGGTAAAGATAGAAGAGAGGAAGAGGATAATAGAGGGAAAGGGAGGAGAAGGAAGGGTATGGATTTCTTTGCCAAGGAAAGGCAACAAATGTGAGTCTGTATTTTCCTATTCTTATACAAAAAGGTAACCGGTATTGGAGCCATTCTGCCTAAAAGGGTTCCCCCCCCCATTGGCATTGAACCTAGTTTGGACACGCCTAGAAGGAGGCCATGCTGGCACATCCCAGCAGGCAGCTTTTCAGCTGTAACTTGGGGATTACCCCAGGTGCACCTTATAGCCAGGCTATTCACATTCCAGTATTAGCCAAAGCAGAAAATACTGACCAACATGCATGGCAGGATGGAGGTGGGGACAAGGGAAGGGGAACCCCTCAAGGTGAATTGAAATCCCATGACTGAGAGGGATTGAAGGACTAAGGGGGATTTTTCATGGATCCACAACTTAGAACCATAGCTTTCCTGCCATCCTTTTCCATCACCTACCTTACGTCTCATCTATGTACCTAAGTTTTCTCAGCAGAAAAATGATGGTTTTAAGGGGAAGGGAGGCAGTCTGGCAGAGTGAATAGTCAGCTAACCTTTGAGACAGGAAGACCTCACTTCATGATTTATCTCTAACCTGACTGAGTGACCTTGGGCAAATGACTTAACCTCTCAATGCTCAAGACAGCATCTAAGAGTATAAGTTGTATAGAAGGTACTGAGATATATATATATATATATATATATATATATATATATATATATATATATATATATATATAACCACCCTGACAAATCAAGTCAAAATTGGAATATTGGGGAAAAGGAAGTGAAGCTGTTAGCCTTGGTGGTAGCTTGCTTGCTAATTACTGTGCTTGCTAATTTTTTTTTATTTTAAATTACATACTGTAGGCTCAATATAACAGGCCACAGATGCCTAATGAGAAACCAGGAGACAGAGCTAGGGAAAGGGCCTGTCTAATTGTCATTCACCAACTTTCTGCTGGTCCCATTGCCAACATCTCCTATCATCCTGCCAAGGGACTGAGGATAATAATCTCTCTGTCTCTGATGATGTATTAGAATAAAGGAATAGGGTGAAGAGAAGATGAAAGAAGATGAAAAAGAAAGGGAAAAGAACAAGGGGCAAGGGAGAGAGGCCTAGATTTGGAGTCAGAGGATCTCATTTAAAATTCTGGATCTGCTATTGCTGAGTGATTTTGGACATGTCACTTAACCTTTCTAGGCCTCAGTTTACTCATCTAAACTGAGTGGATTAAACAGGATTTCCTCTAGGGTCACTTCTTAGCCTAAATCTATAATTCTGTGAAGGAGAAGAAATTCAGTGGGTTACTGAGAGAGGTCACTTTGGAATACTTTCCTTTGGTTTAGAAGGTAAGAGAGAAACTAAAAGCATCAAAAGATAAACTTGATGGACCTCAAGCATAGGAATTCTAAGTGAGAAATAGTTCCATGGTGATAAAGCAGTTTGGGAGGTTTAGGCCAAGTAGACATTCTAGTATAAGAAGGTATAAGATTTAAAATATGAATCACAACTTCAAAATTATTAAGTGCATATAAAGTACAAGGCAATTTGGAAGAGAGAACAATAGCAGTTGGGGGAATCTGAAAAAGAAAGGAATCAACATTTATATAGCCTCTACTATGAATCATCATCAGGTACTATGCTAAGACTTTACTAATATTATCTCATTTAATCCTCAGGACAATACTGCGAGGTAGGTGCCATTATTATCTCTATTTTACAGTAGAGAAAATTGGGGCAAACAGAAGTAATTGACTTTCTCAGGATCACACAGCTAAGAAGGCTGTGAAGCTAGTATTGAATTCAGGTCTTCTTGATTCTAGACCCAGTGCTCTATCCAACTGTCTCTTCACGCAGAAGTTGGCAATTGAGCTTTGAGAAGTATTCCTTCTGGTCCATTAGAACTGACATTTCTAGCAAGTGGAATGGCAGGGCAAAAGAATAGAGATGGGATACAGCTTGTTCTTTATAAGGGCCAGGAAAAGCAATTTGACTGTATTATAGAATACAGGAGAGGTAGCAATGTCTAATGAGACTGGAAAGATAGGTCTGGGCCAGTTTGTGTAGGACTTTAAAATTCTTTAAAAATCTAGAGGCAATAGGAAACCACTAGAGTTGTTTGAGTAGAAGAGTCTTAGGATCAGATCTGTTTAAGGAAAATTATTTTGGTGACTGTACATAGGATAGTATAGTGAAGAGAGACTGGAAGTAGGAATGCCAATTAGGAGGGTGTTGCAAAAATCCTAAGTGCTTGAATGATGATGGAAAGAGGAGAAAATGATTGCATGTAAAAGCTGTCATGAAGACAGAAATAATAAGATTTGGGATTGGATTGGATATATGAAGTGAGAGTGAGGAACCTGGGATGATGCTGAGATTATGAACTTGAGACATTATAAGGATGGTGGCTTCTACTAAAGGAAGAGAGAAGTTTGGGTAAGAGGAGAGTTTACAAGGGAAGATCATGATTTTAGCTAGGGACATGTTGAGCTTAAGATGGATCTGAGGTTGTCCATTTTGAAATGTTCAATGGATAACTGGTGATGCAAGATTGGAAAGCTCAGGAGAGAAATGAAACCTGGATATATATAAATCTCAGAATCATCTGTATAGAGATGAGAGTGAATGAGATAGAGTATAGAGGGAGAAAAGAAGAGGGCCTATAACAGAACCTTGAGGACCATTCATGGTTAGGGTGTTTGATATGGATGTTGAGACAGAAAAGAAGACAGAGAGTAGTCAGACAAGTAGGAGGTAATCCAAGAGAGGTGTCACAAAAACCTAGAGAGGTATCTGGAGGAAAAGGTAGAGAATAATGTTAAATGCAGCAAATATTTTGGAAGGCATGAGAATTGAGACAGGACAATCAGCTATGGAAATTAAAAGATCATTACTTAACTCAGAGAGAACATTTGAATGATGAAGTCTAACACCAGACAGCATAGGGTTGAGTAGTGAGAGGAGAAATTGAAACACTGAGAGTGGGCAGACTTTTTAAAGGAGTTTGGATGAAAAAAAGGCAGAGAGATATAGCACAATAGTTTGATGGGATGATAGAGTCCTAGGGAAAGGTTTTTTTTTAATTATGAAAGAGAAGACTTGAACATATATGAAGGGAGTAGAGAAGGAACCAGTTGATATGGAGAGGCTGAAAATTCAAGAGAGAGGATAATTGAGGATTAAACTTGTTACAGAAGATAAGAAGAAATGGAAGCAGGTGCATATGGCAAGAAGGGTCACCTCTAAGAGAAAAGAGGAGAGTGGAGAAGGATGCAAAGGAGTTTTGAAATCAAAGAAACAGGGGAAATAGGAGCTCATGTCATGTCAAATGCTCTCAAGTCTTTTTTTTTTTTTTTTAGGTTTTCGTAAGGCAAATGGTGTGCCCAAGGCCACACAACTAAGTAATTATTAAGTGTATGAGGCCAGATTTGAACTCAGGCACTCTTGACTCCAGGACCGGTGCTCTATCCACTGTGCCACCTAGCTGCCCCCAATCTCAATTCTTTCAGTGATGTAAGAGGAAAGGTGATTAGCTGAGAAAGAGGGAGTCAGGGCCATATATGGGGTTTAAGGTAGGAAGAGAAAGTTAGGAATAACTTTTGTGGGGAATGAGAGAAAATCAATTATGGAAGAATAAAAGGATGTGGCAAGATACAGAGCTGGCTACCAAGTCAAGAAGACCTTCTTCTGACACATTTTTGTATGATCCTCCACAAGTCACTTAAGCACTTAGTATTTTGAGTAACTTTCTTACTCTAAATAGCAGAGAAGTTGCTGACCTCCATTTGTTGAGGGAGCTTCTTCACTTGGGAGTCTGCTATACTGATGAAATTACAGGTCTTATTCCTAGTTTCCTTCAGCCCCAAGCTGAAGAGGGGGACATTGATTCATCGATCATAGGCTGTGCTAAAAGTCCACAGAGTGGGGCGGCTAGGTGGCGCAGTGGATAGAGCACTGGCCCTGGAGTCAGGAGTACCTGGGTTCAAATCCAGCCTCAGATAATTAATAATTGCCTAGCTGTATGGCCTTGGGCAAGTCACTTAACCCCATTGCCTTGCAAAAACTAAAAAAAAAAGTCTACAGAGCTAGATTTTCTCTCATCTTAACTCCCTGTCTACTTAGCCTTGATCCTCTCTCTACTTGACTTACCTCAAATTTGAGGGAGCAGTCTTGATTTTGTGTGTGAGAAAAATGAAGCACATTTGGGAAAATCTGGATAGAGCAAGTACTGCTTTAACATGGAATCGTTGTTCCTGTTCTTGTTTTCCAAGTGAAGAGAGGGTGCTAATGAGGAATGATGTTCCCTTACCCTGATTTGGCACAATTATTAGCTCTCACTGATGAGGAAGATCTGGAAGGTCTGATCTGATCATAATGAATGGTTAGCATTAATATACTATTTAAAAGTTTGTAAAATTCTGTATGTAATGTTAACTCATTCGATCCTCAACTGCCTGTGAAGTAGATATTATTATTAACTTTCATTTTCCCCTTTATTTATTTTTCCAAATAGTTTTTTTAACATTCATCCTTTCACAAGTCTTTGAGATCCACATTTTCCCCTCCCCCTTCCCTTTCCATCCCTGCCCCCCCATGGCAGCAAACACTCTGATACTGGTTGTACGTGTAAAATCGTGATTAGTTCCCATTTTACCGATGAGGAAACTGAAATCAAGAGAGACTAAGTGATGATTGACTAGGAGACCCTCTGGAGATTGCTCAGACTCTAAGGGCAGTCCTGGTTAAGAAAAGCAATAAACATATCAAGGCTATCACACCAATATGCTTTATGACACTATGAACTGTAGAGGTGGACATTGAACTAACTCGTCATCTAACGATTTCTTTATCACCTCTGGCTTGCTAGTCGGGCAATGCCACATCATGTGGACAGGATATTAGGACTTACTTGGTGTGTCCGAACCGGAGGTTTATGGGTACAGGAGAACAGTAGCGCAGATAGATGAATAAATGAGTGAAACCTGATTGCAGACAAATCCTGGACTTACAAGGCTATTTCCTTGAAAGGTCATTGAGTAAATTTCTTTGTCTCTCAAGTTATCCCAAGGAAAACTAAACCAAACCCCCCCAAAATATGCTATTAGCCCTCATGACCTCTTTGAGTAACAGAGTCCTATGTCTAATTACTCTTACCATCAGACAGTGTGTCCTTGTGACTAGCCCATCTCTTCTGTTCCACACTGGTTCTGTCCCCTATGGGTCTGTGCTCTTTGAATACATTGAGTAGTTAATTTTCATCACTTATGGATGGGGCCCCAGTTATTTCCTTTGAGTGCTTTGCACACAGCTGGCTGCTGTTTGCCTCACACATCCTGCTTCCTCCGTTCCCACAAACAGACAATTCAGAATAAACATCCTTCCAACAGGGTACTCTTTGCTATTTCCTCCATCCTTTGAAAGCAAAAGCTTTTAAAAATGAAGCAGTTTTTGAGTCATCATAATGCCAAAATCACAGAAGATTAAATATTTTGAACAGCAAGTGGGAGTTTTTATGAATGCTTATCTATGTAAGTTAAGGTGGTAGGAGACAGTAAGACAAAATGTATGGGTCGAAGAATCTGTTTGGAAAAGACAAAAACTTAGGTAACCCCATAAGTTAGAAATTCCAAAGCTAAGGTCTGATCCTTACACAACAGCTGTGTTAATGATTGGTAATCTCAATTTAACTACTCATAGACTCACTTTCCTCATCTTTAAAATATGGATAATGTTGATCTTTAAGATTTCCTTCTTAGAGAAAGTAAAATGTAAATTTCACTTTGAAACGACTAGGAAGAAATTGTCTTTCAAGAAAGTTCTCTTTGAATATAGGTGTCACCTAAGTCTGAACAGAGAATGTGCCACCTAACCCTGCAATAGAATATCCAAAGCTATTGGTCCATCCTTTCCAAGAAGTTGAAGAACATTAATTAATTAAGCATTAATTAATTATTATGTGCAATATATAAGGTCTGGGGATATAAAGAAAGGCAAAGCAAAAACAAAGGAAAAAATCCAAACTCTAAATTAAAAATCTTTTCTCTCAAGGAGCTCACAGTCTTATAAGAGAGACAGCATGCACACAGATATGAATAAACAGCAACCATGTAGGACAAACTGGAGATCTCAGAGAGAAGGTCTTAAAGTTAAGAAGGTTCCAAACAAAAGATGGAACTTTTGCAGAGACTCAAAGGAAGGCAAGGAAGTCAGCAGGTAGAGATGAGGAGAAAAGAAGATATATAAGGAAAAAGAAAAAAAAAAGGAAAATATTATTATCACTTATATGGCTGAAAAAGTTGATTATCTTACCTGAATGTGGATGGATTGTGGTTGATTCCAATATTAGTTCAATCCCTGTCATTTTTAGGGTTCAGACAAGTGACAGAAGGGGAATGTGTTGCTCATGATAGTTTTCTGAGAGGTATAACCCCCCTCCAAACTAATCATATAAATGTACATTATCTTATGTATCTTGTTTATCCATATGCCTTTCCTTTTTTCTTTTTTTGGTCTGGACTTGTGACTTCATCAATGTAAGGACCTCTTCTGAGGAAACTAAAGCAGTGTAGATTGATACCATTTCAAAATATAGGATTTTAGAGATCTGCCTGAAGCAGTAAGATGTTAAGTGACTGGCCCAGGATCACATTGTTAGCATGTGTCCGAGATGGCAATATCTATAAGCTTAGCCAAATTTTTCTTTGCCACCACTATTAATAATTTTAGTTAATAAGAGCAATAAATGGGGCAGTTCCAGTGGCTAGAGCGTCAGACCTGAAGTGAGAAAGACATCTTTCTGAGTTCAAATCCAGCTTCAGACACTTACAAGCTCTGTGGCCCTGGCAAGTCACTTGATCCTGGGTGCTCAGTTTCCTCATCTGTAAAATGAGCTGGAAAAGGAAATGACAAACCACTCTAGCATTTTTGCCAAGAAAACCCCAAATGGCATCATGAAGAGCTGGACACAAATGAAATGACTGAACAATAGCAAAAACAACAAATAGCAATAATGGACATTTCTATAGTACTATAGAGTTTGGCAAGCTCTTTACAGTCATTCTCTCATTTGATACTCACAACTTCTCTGTGAGGTAAGTACTACTGCTGTTAGAAAGGAAACAAGGAGAAGAGCCTATTGTCTGCCAGGCACTCTGATAAAGGCTTTACAAATATTTTCTCACTTAGTCCTCACAACAATCCTGAGAGGTTGGTGATATTATTATTCCTATTTTACAGATGAGGAAACTGAGGCAAACAGCAGTTAAGTGACTTGCCCAGAGTCACATGGCTAGTAAGTATCTGAGGTAAAATTTGGCAGCCCTAGCATTCTAGCTAATGTGTCACCTAGCTTCCCCTTGGAAGAGCTAATACTGGTAAAGTGCTTAACACAGCATTTGGCAGAGTGGCCCTTGATACCTGCCTGATCTCTTTCCCTTCCCTGATTTTTCAGGAATTTCATAGTAACACTGTAAAACAGACTCAGTGAGGGAGCCTAGATTATTTGTGATTCTAGAATTAGAGCTGGATAATATTTTACAGATCATCTAAACCAGAAGTGTCAAGCCACCTTAGACTGTGACCCAAACCAGATTACAATGTAGTGAGGAAATATTTAAAAACAAACAGAAATACAATGAACTAGAGATAATATTACAGTTTTAAAAACGAAGTCAATCTAAGACTTCTAGGGATTTTCATGTATAGATCAGGGGCCAATTTTGGTCTGAGTTGGACACCACTGATCTTGTCCACTCCCTTCCTCTCCTCCTCCTCCTCCTCCCCTTTCCTCCCCCTCTTCTTCCTCCTTCTCCATCTCCTCTTCCTCTTCTTCCTTCTCCTCTCCCTCTTCTCCCCCTCTCTTGTTCCTCCTCTTTCTCTTCCTCTCCTTTTTCTTCTCTTCTTCCTCCTTTTTCCCTCTTCCTCCTCCTTTTTCTCTTTCTCTTCCTCCTCTTCCTCTTCTTCCTTCTTCTTTTCTTCCTTCTCTTTCTCTTCCTTCTCCTTCTCCTTCCTTTCCTCTTCCTCCCATTTTATGAATGAGGGAACTGAGAAGTTCCTGGACTTGCCTGAGGTCTCCTAGGGAAGAAGAATTATAATGTGAACTACTAGTCCAATCCTCTGAATTTAGAGCAGTTGGCACTGCTTCATATTGTTGTTACAGATACCAAGCACCTTCATAATTCTGCATCAAATATAGGGTTCTTGTTTAAAATATATTCTCACAAATATTTTACATGACACATGTGTAACCTATAACAGATTGTGTGCTGACTCAGGGAGGGAAGAGAGAAAGAAATAGAATTTAAAATTAAAAATTAAAAAACTCAACAAAGTTAAATTTTTTAATTCTGATTTTATTTATTTATTATAAATTTATTATAAATTTTATTTATTCTGATTACTTGCAGAGATAATTTTCAACATTCATCTTTTTTAGATCTATATTGATCATTTTGTGAGAGAAGAAGAATCAATTCCAAATGGAAGAAAGAAAACATTAGAGAGAAAAAAATGGCATACTACATAAGACAACTTTTAAAAATTGAAGATAATAAACTTTGGTTTTCACTTAAACTCCCCAGTTCCTCCTCTGGATCTGTATAGTACTTTCCATCTCAAATCTTTAAAAATTGTCTTTGATTATTGTACTGCTGAAATGAACAAGTCTATCATGGTTGATCATCATCTCATGTTGTTGTTAATGTGTATAATTTTCTTCTGGTTCTGCTCATTTCAATCAGTATCAATTCATGTAAGCCTTAATAGGCTTTTCTGAAGTCCTGTCCCTCATGATTTCTAATAGAACAATAGTATTTCATCACATACATCTACCACAATTTGTTCAGCCATTCCACAATTGATGGACATCCCCTCAGTTTCCAATTCTTTGCCACTACAAAAAGACTTGCTGTGAATATTTTTGTACATGTGGGATTTTTACCCTTTTTCATGATCTCTTCAGGA
The DNA here is from genome assembly GCF_037893015.1 of Macrotis lagotis. Lineage (NCBI taxonomy): Eukaryota > Metazoa > Chordata > Mammalia > Peramelemorphia > Peramelidae > Macrotis > Macrotis lagotis. The sequence continues at coordinate 733,305,439 of NC_133658.1, forward strand.
TACAGACCCAGTAGTAATATTGTTAATCAAAGGATGTAGAGATTTTTATTGCCCTTTTGGGCAAAGTTACAAATTGCTCTCCTGAAAGGTTGGATCATTTCACAACTCTACCAACAATGCATTAGTGTCCCAGTTTTTCCACATCCCCTCCAACACTGATCATTTTCCTTTCTAGTCATATTGACAAATGTAAGTTATATCCCAGAGATATTTTAATTTTCAAAATTGTTTTATATGTAAAAAAATATAAAATAAGCACATTGCAGAAAAAATAGTGTTTTCAGACTTGAAAACAAACCAAGAGACAGTATGGTATGTTTGGCAAACCTAATCAAGAATAAATTCTTTAAGTGTGACTAAGCTTAAAATGATTTATTATCAGCATATCAGTTATCATTATTCAGTGTCAATAATAATTGTTATTATATCTATATATTTCTTTATCTATTTTGTTGTTTAATTGTTATCAGTTGTCTGACTCTTTGTGACACCATTTGGAATTTTCTCAGCAAAGATACTTGATTGGTTTATCATTTCCTTCTTCAGCCCATTTTATATATGAGGAAACAGACAAAAATGATTAAGTGACTTGACTTGTCCAGGGGTCACACAGCTAAGAAGTGTCTGAGACTGGATTTGAACTCCAAGTTTGGCACTCTATCCACTGTATCATGTAACTGCCAAATCTATCTGCATCTACCTATATCTATATGAAAAGCTCATAGGTTCAACAACAAAATAACATTTGGTCCTTGTCATTTGTTAACTGTTATACCTGGGTTAAGAGAGTAGTAGGTCATACTGAATGAAATGCTGACTTGGAAACAGAAAATTTGGGATTAAACATTGCCCCAATGCTTAATAGTTGTGTAACTGTGGCCAAAGCACTTAACTATTCTGAGTTTCAGGCAAGCATTAAAGATATATCGATTCAATTATAGACAGGATGATAGGGAGATAGATAGAGATATTATAGATAATTGAAAGGGAGGATAGACAGGGTTGGAGGGAGTTCCTGAACCATTACCGATATATAGTTAGTTTCAGATTCTATTGGCTTAAGATTTATTGATTCCCCTCACCATCCCCTCTATTTCTTCAGCAAAGAATGAACATAACTACAACGTCTATTGAGTCAAGACTAGTGATCTGTTAAGCAGTTTCTATGGCTGTTATTCAGTGACACTAGTGAACATATAAACATTTCATTCAAAGGATCATAGGATTTAGATCAGGAAAAGACTTTAGGCATTAGTTATCCTAACACACTTATTTTAGTGTGCAGGAAATTGAGGTGCAAACTGATAACACCATAGAAGAGTCAGGATTTGAATACAGTTCCTCTGACTTTAAATTTAGCATTTTTTTCACAATCAGTTGGATGTTTGTTCTATATAATGTCTAACACCCTGATATTTGGAAATATTCAGATAATGGACTAACTTTTCTAATTTTTATTTGAATACTATAAGTGTTCAATTTATGAATCAGTACAATTTATGAATATATAAATGTATAATGTAGATGCAGTCTAAATTATATAGATATTATACAGATAGCTTATAATTATATAGGCATAAGGTAGAGTTTATAATTACATGATATATAGATATAATTTATAATTATATAGATATAACATACATATAGTTTTAGTTTAAATTATAAATATATATAATTTTGGAAAAGTAGACCAATTTTGATTATAATTAGTAAGTACTTATACTTTTTGACAGAAAGAAGAAAAATATTATAGTTCTAAAATGTTGATGTTTAAAAAAAGACAAGAAAATGAGTAGATCCCTCAATCACATTGTAATATAACTATAGAATGTAGAATTGGGGGATTTTCCATTTAAAACACCTATCCATGTTTTTTCTTTTTCTATACTACCTACTGAAATCTAGGGACATGAAGTTTCTGAAACATAGCTCTTGGCACTGAAGTGATTGCTTTGTTTTTGGGTTTTTAGTATTTGACAATTTTTTTCAAAGGGGCTTTAACCTATTCTGGGGCAACAAAGTTGATTTGGAGGCCAGTTGACTTGTGCTCTAATGAAAGATTATATGAGTTGAAAGGTTCAAATATAATCCCCAGTTTTCTACTGTGCTTAACTCAAAGATAAGTAGACAATGTTTTGCTGAATATTTGCATTTGTTAACCTCTGCACTAATAGACCAAACTTGTGCTTTCTTACATTAAAAAAGAGGCAGGTCATATATTAGTTTTGGAGTCAGAGGTCCGGTGCTGACATCTTGGTTCTGTTACTTAATAAAAATTAACAATAGATAACATTTAGGATAACTAGGTGGCACAGAGCCTGAAATTTGGACGACTCATCTTACTGAGTTCAAATCTGGCCTCAGACATGTGGTGTGATCCTGGACAAGTCACTTAACTCCATTTACCTTAGTTTCCCTATCTGTAAAATGAAGAGAAGGGAATGGGAAACTAGTATCTTCACCAAGAAAATCCCAGATGAGATTATAAAGTGTCAGACATGACTGAAATGAGTGATAAAAGTAAAATTTTTGCAATGTGTCCAACTTATTTTATTTCATTATATTCTCACAACATCTCTGTGAGGTAGATTAAATTACTATCCCCATTTTACAGATGAGGAAACTGAGGCTTAGAGAGTTATAACTCAATCAGGGCCACACATTTAGATGATATCTGTGGCATAATTTGAATTAAGGTATTCTAGATTTTAAGTATAGCATTCTTTGCACTATGCCACCTAATTAGCACTTACTAACTTTGTGCCTGTGTTCAAATCATTTGACCTCAGTTTCCTCATCTGTAAAATGAAAAGGATGACCCAAATTGTTTCTAAGACCCCTTTTTAGTTCTAACTGATTTTATGATCTTAAAGTCATATCTTGAAACTTCTCTGTCAAATCAGAAAATTATTAATAGAGTGTGAATGGAAAATTACAAAAATAACAGCATTATAAAAATAATAGTAATATCTTTAGAGTAGCCTTCTAAGCCAGGAAAATGTAGCTACCAATCCCACCTCTGACACTTCCTGACTCTGTGACATGTGTAAGTTATTCATCCTCCTGTTGCTCCACACAATTCCCTAAGGTGTTTAAGTCACAGAACCAGTGATGATAGGCATTGGAAGGAATTCTACTCCTTTTGTGAAGGAAATGGCAGATTTAGTTTAGAAAAATAAAAAAAAAGATGCATACAAGGCAGGTATGAGAAAGGACAGTCATTCATAGTACTGGATTGTAAAAAGATCCAGACATTTTAGTAGAGATCTCAATTTTCAGATCATCTAGATGACCTTGGGACCATGACAGCCTTATTGGATTTCACACACTCATTCTTTTCCAGAAAATTCTTCCAGGGTCTGGCCTGGAGTCAGAAAGACCAGAGTTCAAATCTGTCCTAAGACACTTATTAAATTTACCTTAGGTAAGTCACTTAACTTCTGTCTGCTTTAGTTTCCTCAACAGTAGAATGTGACTAATAATAATTAACTTCAGGGAGGTGATGTCATGACAAGTACATGAATTGAATTTGAGTGAGGGGCTACTGTGCTAAGTCACCAGCCTCACTTTCTCCTCCAGAGCCATCCAGATCCAGTGACTGGATATGAATCAGTATGACTGGAAATGGCCATGGATGTCAGGCAATATAGGTTAAGTGATTTGCCCAGGGTCACAGCTAGTGAGAGTCAACTGTCTAAGGCTGCATTCAAACTCCTGTCCTTCTGATTCCAAGACCAATGCTATATCCACTGTGCCACCTAACTGCCATTTGACTATTAATAACATCTACTTCAAAGGGTGGTTGTTGTAGGATCAAATGAGCTAATATTTTTAACATGCTTAGAGCAGTCCCTGATGTATAGTAGGCACTATATAAATGTTTCCCCCTCTTCCTTTTCCTTTCCTCCTCTCCCTCTTCCTTTCCATTTTCCTCATCATCATTATCATTATCACTGTGGTTATTGTTGTTGTCATCATCTTCCTCTTCCTCCTCCTTTTCCTTCTCTCTTCCTTCTCCTCTTCCTCTTCCTCCTCTTTTCCTCCTATTTCTTCTTCTTCTTCTTCTTCTTCTTCTTCTTCTTCCTCCTCCTCCTCCTCCTCCTCTTTCTTCTTCCTTCTTCTTCTTCCCCTGCTTGATCTAGTTTTTCTTCCTATTTAACATCTACTATGTGGCAGACAATGTCCTAAAGACTGGAAATACAAAAGAAGGCAAAAATTGTCCCTTACCTCAAGGAACTTCCAGCCTAATTTAGGAGACAATATGCAAACAAATATGTACAAAGGAAGCTATAAAAGGGATAAACAGGATATAAAGGAAAGAGGAAAGGTCCTAGAATTAAAAGGGATTGGGGAAGGCTTCCTGTAGAAGGTGAGATTTTAGGAATTTTAAAGGAGCCTAAAAGGTCAGAAATCAGAGCTGAAGAGGGAGAGTATTCCAGCTTTGGAAGACCAAAAAATCCAAACAAACCTGAAAGAGAGAGAGAGAGAGAGAGAGAGAGAGAGAGAGAGAGAACTTCTTGGTCACAAAATAGCCAGGTGATCAGTGTCACCAGATCAATGTGTATATATCAGGGAGTAAGGTATAATAAATAGCTAATGGGAAGTGGCATTTTGACCTGGTTCTGGGAAAGATAACCTGAAAATTCACCTATCAGAGTCCAGGATCCCAGGGACAGAGCCTGAGTTCCATTAGTAGGATGCAAATCAGCAGGCAGAGGAATTAGGTAGCAAAATGGACAGAGCACTGGCTCAGAGTCAGGAGGATCTGAGTTCAAATCCAACCTTGGACACTTGATACTTATTAGCTGTATGTCCTTGGGCAAGGCATTTAACCTCATTGCCTCACACACAAAAAGAAAATATGCTGGAAGAAATTCATTTGCTATTTCACCAAAGAGATCATCAATGAATCTCTTCTCAAATCCAAAGAAATCCATTGTTTTTTTCTTTTTAAAAATGCACAGCTTATTCATTCATTCATTCATTCATTCATCCATTCATTTATTTATTTTCCCAACTGTATGCAAGTTGGAAAACTCCTAAAACTTCTAAAATAATTATTTTTGTAAGGTTTTTAGTTTCACATTTTTCTCCCTTTTTCCCTTCCCTTCCTCCTCCTGATAGACAGCAATCTAACATGTTATATATATATATATATATATATATATATATATATATATATATGTCTAACTATGTTAGAAATATATCCATATTAATCATGTTGTGAAAGAAGAATAAAATAAAAAAGACAAAAAAACTTGAGAGGGAAAAAATTTTAAAAATTGAAAAAGTAAGCTTTAATTGGCATTTAGATTCCATATTTCCTTCTCTAGATGTGAATGGCATCTTCCTACTGTATGTCCTTTAGAATTGCCTTTGATTATTGTACTGCTAAGAGTCCATCATAAGTTTAAGTATGTGATGAATGACACAGTGTTGCTGTTAGTCTGTACAGTGTTCTGGTCCTGCTCACTTTATTCAGCATAGGTTCATGCTGATTTCCTCATGATTTCTTTCCTTTTATAAATTTAATTTTTTCCAATTATAAGCAAAGGTAATTTTCAAGTTTGCAAGGTTATGAGTTCCACAGTTTTCTACCACTCTTCCTTTCCTCCCATTTCTCCAATGGCAGTTTACAATCTGGTAAAAGTTTTACATGTGCACGTGTGTTTAACATATTTCCATGTTAGTCATGCTGTGAAAGAGGAATTAGAACTAATGGAGAAAAAAACCCATGAGAAAGAAAGAAAAAGCATCCCATTGACATTTACAGTTATAATTACTATTTCCCTCCATGCCATCTTCCCTGTTTTATTTTTCTCTTTCTTGAACTCAGATTTTCCTGACTCCTAGAATGGTGACTCTAGGCATGGTGCCCCCTAGCTGCCCCCTCTAATGGTTTCTTATAGAACAATAGTGTTCCATCACATTCACGTACCACAGTTTGTTCAGTCAATGAATTTATATCACACCTTCTTTCCAAGTACCCTCTATAAAAATAGAATCTTCATGAGCTAAAGTATCATAAAGCAAAAATCACTCAAGAACTAAAAGTTTGATCACATCACAGCCAATTTATACCCACATCCTTTGTTTAAATATGTACCTTTTAATTGTCCCAAGAGAAATACAATACTCAAGAGTTAACTTTCTCCCCCACCTTTCATTTATCTTTTGAGTCTTGTATTTGAAGATCCATTCAATTTCCATTCAGTTCTTGTCTTTTAAGCAGGAAAATTGAAATTTGAAAATTGAAAGTTTACCTTTTCAGGGGGCAACTAAGTGATGCGGTGCATAGAGTGCCAAACCAGGAGTCAGGAGAATCTGAGTTCAAATCTGGCTGTGTGTGACCTTAGGCAAGTCACTTAACCCCATGGCCTTGCAAAAAAACAAACAAAAAAAGAAAGTTCATCTTTTCCACCAAAAGAATTTTGCAGGTTAGTTTGTTCTTGGCTATAATCCAAACTCCTTTGCCCTCCAAAATATGATTTCAGACCTTCTAATCCTTTAATGTTGAAGCTGATAAATCCTGCATAATCCTGGCTGTGGAGCGTTGGTATTTAAATTGCTTCTTCTTTGGTTGCTTGTAGTATTTTTTTCCTTTAGCTGAAAATGCTGAAATTTGGCTACAATATTTCTTGGAGTTGTTATTTTGGGATCTCTTTGTGGGGGTGAGCAATGTATTCTTTCAAGGACTATTTTATTTTCTTCTTCTAGGATATTAGGGCAATTTTCCATGATAATTTCCTGTATGATATTGACCAGGCTCTTTTTCTGATCATGGCTTTCAGGTAGACCAATAATTCATAAATTATCTGTTCTTGATCTATTTTCCAGGTCGGTTGTTTTTCCTAAGAGGTACTTTACATTTTCCTCTATTTTTTTAGCCTTTTAGTTTTGTTTTGATGATCCTTGATATCTCACAGTCATTCATTTTCATTTGTTCACTTCTAGTATTTAAGATCTTATTTTCTTCAGTTAATGTTTTTGTTTCCTTTTCCAATTGGTTAATTTTATTTTCCAGTTGGTCAATTTCACTTCTAAAATTCTTTTTTTTCAGCTAATTTTTCATAATTCTCCTGCATGACGCATTTCTTTTTTCCATTTTTCTTTTTCCTCTCTTCTTTGGCTTTAAAATCATTTTTGAATTCTTCTAAGAGGTTTTTTGGAATTCAGTCCAGTTCTTTAATCCCTTAGAGGTTTCACATGTAGGCATTTTGTCACTGCTTTCCTCTTCTGAGATGATATTTTTAATCATGCCTATCAGAATAGTAGCTGTCAATGATTAGCTTTTTTTGTTTTTCTGATCATTTTGTCAGATACTACTGTGGTATAGTGTAAGGGACTGTTGTGTGTGGGAGTACTGTAAACTTTCATAATCTGGTGTCCTAGAGCACCAGAGCCTTATTTTACTGGTTGATTGTAGAGTGACATGGGAGTGGACCAGGGACTGGAGAGGACATTTAAGCACTTGTATTTGGTTTAATAAATGGAGATCTTGGAGATCTAGGAGTACTTGGAGATCTTGGAGAACTTGGAGAACTTGCCATCCTTGTCTCCCGCCCCTCCAACATTTACCTAGATAAGGATAGACTAGCTGGCAGGAACCTAACACTTCCTGAGCAGCTAGTCTAACAGGAACTTAAAAGTATAGGATGTATAGTCCCAAGCTTTTTTTTTTGCTGGGAGTCAAGGTTCTGCTCCCCCATTTTCTGCTCTGCCATTTCCCGTGTTACTGGTTTGCTCCCTGCACTATAGTAGCTCAATGCTGCCCCAGCTTCCCAGGGTTGGAAACATTGCTCTCTGATCTGGGATTGGGACCCTCACTGCTGACAGAACTATCCTGGAATCAAAGTGTGCTGTAGCTAAAAGCCTCTTGCTGACTTCCCAACTCTCTGCCTCCACTGGGCTATGCTACCCTTTCCCCCACACAATAGACCTTTTCTTGAAATTCCTCCAAGTTATTTCAGTGAACAGTTGTTTCATTGTTTTTTTTGTATATTCTGCCACTTTAAGTTCCATTCAGAGGTCTCATACAAAGCTGTTTCAGGAAAAGCTTCCAGCCCATTATTTTTGAAGTCTTGAAGATACTTCTTTAGCTCTATAATCAATTCATCCAAAGTGAATAATATCTACAAAACACTAGAGAAGGGAGAAAACATTGATCAATCATCTAAGTTTTAGACTCTGTGCTAAGTACTTTAAGAATATTACGTCATTTGAACTTCACAGTGACCTCATGAGCTGGGTGCAATGATCGTCCCCATTTTACCATTGAGGAAACTAAGGAAGGCAGAGGTTAAATGACAGAGATTATCTAGGGTCAAACAGCTAGTAAAAATCTGAGGCTATACTTGAATTCAAGTTTTCTATACTCTGTACCACATAGCTGACTAAGTTCCACTGCTGGCCTAGTGTGCCCAGCCCAAATACCATCTATGTTCATCTATCTGTAATGGCAAAACGGACCACTGAAGTTGCTATGGATGAATAAGCGTTGATTACTACTTATGCGATTCTTTACTAGGGAGAGGTTGGGGAGCTTCCTTCTGGGATAGTCTTGATAGCCATGTAATGGAAGTACTTTGAAGAGATTTGATTCTTCAGTAGCTAGCTGTCAGGGTGAATTGGAACCTCTTTGATTGATTCCAGCTACATTACAGGGAGTGAATTCAACCCCTGTTGAGCCCAGTCAACTAGATCCTTAACACTTTCTCTTTATGGCACTTCTTTCTAGTTGATGGTGGTAAGAGAAGAGAGATCATATGGATCAAAGATGTGGTTCATCAATGACCTTGGCTGTTTCTGCCACATATTTAGTTTTTTGTTTTAGATGAAGTCAATGGCTATGACCTTGGGCATTTTGAAAGATAAGAATTCCAGCCACAAGGTGTCTGGCAGTCAAATCTTATGCCAGATTGTTTAGCTGGCACAGTATCAGTACCATGAAGATTTGAGGATCTTTAGAATCCAGTCCAGCAGGAACTAAAATGAAGACTTATCTGGAAATTATGGCACATTTGGACCTGTGCTTTTGGGGATCTATTCAATGTAAAAACTAAGTAGAGTCTGAGCCCACTTTCCCCTAGAGATTGTGGTGATTAGGGAAGAGTATGCTCTTGAGATTTTAGGAGGGAATATTTGTACTTCTGATCTTGTCACATCTTTAAATTAAATCTTCCTTAGTAAAAGTTAACTGATGTAAATGAAATAAATGGAACTGGATCATTGGCCACTGGAGGTTAACAGTGAACCTAACCAGAATGGGGCTAGAACTGATAGCATTAGAAAAGAGGACCCCCCCTCCCCAACTCCTCAGGGATAACCTTAGAATTTTGAGTGACAACTAGTTGGCACAGTGGATAGACCACCTGGCATGGTGGCAAGTACTGAGTTTAAATATGATTTCATACATTTATTAGTTGTGTGATCCTGGGCAAGTGATTTTATCTCTCTTTGCTTCAGTTCCCTCATCTGGGCATAATGATAAAACGGGCATAATAATAGCATCTACCTCCCAGGATTGTTGCAAGGATTAAATGAGATTAAATTGCAGAATCCTTAGTTCAGTACCTGTATATAAAATGTACTGTGTAAACATTAGTTATTATTATTATTATTATTATTATTGAGAGGAAGATATAGCCAGCTTTGCTTAGATGCTAAAGTCAGAGAATACTTGCACTGTTAGTTTTTTCCCTCTGGGATTATTTCAAATACTTCTTTTATTCCCTATCTTCTATTTCTATCTTTATATGCTTATTTTCTCCCCAATTATGATAGATCCTTGAATGCAAAATCCTTCCCCCCTTTTAAGTCTTTATTTTGACTCAGTAGATACTTAATAAATGCTTATGACTTTTGCTGAATGACCTAGTGGTGAGCCTCTCTGAATTTAGCTATGCTGCCTCTTAGAAACACAAGTTAGGCAATTGGGCCAATGCATTTCCTTATATCTATAGTGCATGTAACCTCAGGGAAGTAAAGGATGGATGAGATGATCTCTAAAGTCTCTGTCAGCTAAAACATCTATAAACTTTGAGATCTTTGGATGGATGCTTGCCTACTGTTTGGAACCTCCCATTTTACACCCCCCCCCAAGATAATTAACAGAACGAAAGATCAGAGAAGAAATTGAAAGTGGCATAGAGAAAAAAAAACATTTCTTTCTCTGATTGTGGTCTCATTCTGTTGAATGGGTTCTTCCCATGTAGCAGTATTCCCATGGCTAACATAGGACACTACCACAACAAAACTTGCTGAATACATGTTGGTAGTTCCATTTGTTTTTCTCCTACACCACCATACAATGCTGTATTAGTACCTGGCAACTCCTGAGAGTTGGCAAATAACTCACTGTGATTTTCATAATCTAGTTATATTGCATAACTGTTGTACCGGTAAATGGAGTCACAAACAAATTATCCGATGCTCCATGAACAGAGCACCTGCTCCTTCCGGAAGAATAAGCCACCTTTTGTTGCCCTTAGCAGGGAGGGAGTTCCCGCAGCATACCAGGCTTCCTAAGGGACACTGGAAAGCAGACTTTTAATTCCTTGCCTTATTTACTTCTTATTAATGCAGAATCCATAGACTATAAGCTCTATGAGGGTCCTTTTTGTTATTTGCTTTGTATCCCAGTGCCTGGCACAAGAAGATACTTTAAAAATGCTTATTGATTAAAATGAATTCTGACATTAAAATTGGTGACATCATTTCATTGCCAAATTGAACTTGAAACAGGAACTATTTCCAATCTATACATAAGAATTTTATAGTTTTTCTATCAAAAAATGAATAGGGATGAATGATTGTAGGAATTATTTCATTCTTGACACTCACCAATCACCTTTTGCCATGGAGAAACTTCTGTCCTGGGACCCCATTGTCTAGGCTGATGACTATCCCTTCTGGACCACTCTTTCAGGAAATCCTCAGCTAACACACTTTACTTCATTCCTTCTACCCTAGTCATCTCCTCCTAAGTATCCTTTCCTTCCCCACCTCCCCAATTTACCCTTCCCTTTCCAGTTCTAGACCCATGAGCCATGAACATCAAACAAACTTTGCCTCCTGAATGAATTGTGTCACTCAAGTTCCCTGGGGACCTACTTAAAATCAAGTTTCTGGACCAAAATATCTCTACTTGGTCACCACTTCCTGTTATGTGTGTCTCCTTCATTATAAGATAACATCCTAGAGAGCGGAAATTATCTTTGCTTTTGTGTTTGTACAGTACTTGATACATAATAAGATGATAATGATTTTTTCATCCATCCATCCATCCATCCATCCATCCATCCATCCATCCATCCATCCATCTGTCCATCCATCTATCCATCCATCCATCCATCCATCCATCTATCCATGATTCATCCATCCTCTCATTTATTCAAATTCAATCAAGAACTGAAATGTTCCAATGCTGTTCTGAATTTGATGAATCGGGACCAGTCACAATGGACACATCTTGGAAATCAGTATGAAACCTTAGCTGTTACAGTGAGCAGAAATATAATTAAAGTAACATCTCCTGAAAACATGACTTTATCAAAACCGATAACTTGAGCTTCAGGCAAACAGAAAAGATAAATAGAGGTAATAAGAAGAAATGAGGAAATATTACAAGGGAATCTAGGAAAAAAAGATGACATTGTTGCCCATTTATCTCCATCAATGCATTTTGAAGATATAAATTACTGAATCTTCTGAGATCTCCAAAGTATTGTTAGAAATTTTTTTTTGTAACCAAAAGATAAAGTGAGGATTAGGGAGGATAAAGACCAGCAATATGAAGTCATTAGTGAAAGGTTAAAGAAAAATTGTAGGAGGAGAGGAGGAAGAGGAGGAGGCTAGAATGGTTTAGCTCTTAGTTGATTAGAGCATGGTCCAGAAATCCTGAACCACAGTTACTCATATCTCTAAGATTTGAATAGCTCTACTGGATAAAAAACATGTGACAAGGGAAGATATAAACAAAGATTAATCTTAAAGTTTAATAGAAGTGACTACATTTTTTTCTCCATGAAGTGTTTTACTCCTTTGTTTTCTCTGATGGTATGTCTTTTCTTCCATCCTAACACTGATCATGAGCATATCTAAGCTCTCACATTTATTTTTTTAAATCAAATTAAATTTTTTTCTAATTACATGCAAAGACAGTTTCCATCATTCATTCTTTTGCAAGTTTTTTGAGTTCTACATTTTCCTACTATCTTCCCTTCATTCCTTCCTCCCCAAGGTAGCAAACAATCTGATGTAGCTTGTATATGTTAAATATGTTTAACATATTTTCACGTTATGTTCCTTTAGAGCTAAGGGGGAACAACCACAAGAGAGAAAGAAAAAGCATTTAAAAGTGAACATAGTATAGCCGCTTTCAGAATCTATAATTTTTTTCCCTTTGGATGTGGATGGTATTTTCCATTACTCGTCTCTCAAGGTTGTCACTGAACAGCTGAGAAGAACTATATCCATTATAGTTGTTCATCTCCAAATGTTGTTGTTAATGTGTAATGTTCTCTTGGTTCTACTCCCTCAGCATTAGTTCATGTAAGTTTTTCCAAGCTTTTCTAAAGTCAGACCACTAATGACTTTTACAGAACAATAGTACTCCAAAACATTCATATTCCATAACTTGCTTAACTATTTCTCAATCTATAAGCATCTCCTTGGTTTCAAATTCTTTGCCACTACAAAAAGAGGTGCTACAAATATTCTTGCATTTTATGGTTTCTTTGAGATAAAGACTTAGCAATGGTATTGCTGGAGCAGTTCACAACTCCACCCACAGTACATTAGTGTCCCAGTTTTCCCATATCTTCTCTAATATTGATCATTTCCCCTTTTGTCATTGATTTAGAGCATTTTTCATAAGACTTTAACTTCATTGATTAAGAGCATTTTTTCCATAAGACTTTATTTCTTCCTCTGAAAATTTTCTGTTCACATCCTTTGATCATTTATCATTCTTAATCTTATAAATTTAACTCAGATCTCCATATAATTTAGAAATGAGTCCTTTATCAGAATCACCAACTATGAAAATCATTTTCCAACTTCATACATTCCTTAAACTCTTGGTTTTTTTTGCTTTCTTTGTGCAAAATCTTTTTTAATTTAATGTAGTTGAAATTATCCATTTTACAGTTTATAATGTTCTTTACCTTTTGCTTGGTCATAAATTCCATCCCTCCTAACATCCATTGTTCATGATATTTCAAAGACCTGCGATTTCATGGATATATTTTCTGGACTAGGTCTGATTCAAGCCTGTCCCTTGGGTTGATATTAGAGCAAAATGAGACATGCATAGTTCACTCAACAGTTAATAAGGAAAATTTACGTGGACATATCAGGAGATTATTCAGCAAAATTCAACCCTTAGTTGATTCAATCGAGCAAAACTCCCTTGCCTGAGCTGTCCATCAATGTGTGTCAAACATTATAATTTACTTAGAGTTTCTTGCAGCTATGATATGTGCAGATGGCCAAGAAGTACCAGACAGTTTTGGTAATTACTGCTTTATAAAATAGTTTGATTTCTGGTATTGCTAGGATACCTTCCTTTTTTATTTTTTTTCTTTAATTCTCTTGATATTCTTGACCTTTAGCTCTTCCATATGAATCTTATTATTTTTTTCTTGATCTTTAAACTGTTTTTAGCATTTTGATAAGTAATGCACTAAGTTAGATAGTTGAGGTAGAATTGTCATTTTTATTATTTTGACTCAGTTTGCCCATGAGCAATTAATATTTTTCTAATTGTTTAGATGCAACTTTATTGTATGAAAAGCATTTTGCAAATATGCTTATATAGTTCTTGCATTTGTCTTGGTTGGTAGACTCCCAAGTATTTTGTATTGTTTACAGTTATTTTAAATGAAGTTTCTCTTTCTATGTCTTGCTGGTGGACTTTGTTAGTCATGTAAAGAAATGCTAATGGTTTATTGGGGGTTTATCATACATCCTGCAACTTTGCTAAAGCTGTAATTATTTCAAGTAGGTTTTTTTTGTTTTTGCAAGGTTATTGGAGTTAAGTGACTTGCCGAAGGTCACACAGCTAGTTAATTATCAAGTGTGTGAGGCTGGCTTTGAACTCAGATCCTCCTGATTCCAGGGGGGCCGGTGCTCTATCCACTACACCCACCACCTAGCTGCCCTTCAAGTAGCTTTTTAATTGATTCTCTATGGTTCTCTAAGTATAACATATCTCCAAAGAATGATAATTTTGTTTCCTCATTGACTATTCTAATTCTTTTTATTTCTTTTTTCTTCTCATTGCTATAGCTAGCAATTCTGGTATGATATTGAATAGTAGAACTGTTAATGGGCATCCTTGCTTCAGCCTGATCTAATTGAGAAGGCTTCTAGCTCATCCATATTACAGATAAAGATTGCTGATGATTTTAGAGAGGTACTGATTATCATTTTAAGAAATGTTCCCTTTATTCTGACACTCTCTAGTTTTTTTTTTAATAAGAATGTGTGCTGTACTTTGTCAAAAACTATTTCTATTGAAATAATCATATGATTTCTGTTGTTTTGTAACTGATATGGTAAATTAAGTTGATAGTTTTCCTAATATTGAACCAATCCTGCATTCCTGGTTCAAATCTTACCCAGTCATAATGTATAATTCTTCTTCTTCTTTTTTTTTTTTTAGGTTTTTGCAAGGCAAACAGGGTTAAGTGGCTTGCCCAAGGCCACACAGCTAGGTAATTATTAAGTGCCTGAGACCAGATTTGAACCCAGGTACTCCTGACTCCAGGGCTGGTGCTTTATCCACTACGCCACCTAGCCACCCCATAATGTATAATTCTTGTGATATATTGCCATAATTGCCTTCCTTGTACTTTATTAAGAGAATTTTTGCATCAATATTCTTCAGGGAAATTGGTATATAATTTTCTTTCTCTGTTTTGGTTCTTTATGGTTTAGATATCAGTAGCATGTTTTTATCATAAAAGGAGTTTGGAAAAATTTTTCTTTGCCTATTTTTGCAAATAATTTCAATAGTACTAGAATTAATTGTTCTTTAAATGTTTGGTAGAATTCACTTGTAAATCCATGGTATTCATTAATGACCCATTTAATTTCTTTTTCTAAGATAGATTATTTAGATATTCTATTTCTGTTAATCTGGGTAATTTGTAGTTTTAGAAATATTCATTTATTTCACTCAGATTATCAGATTTTTGCCATATAATTAGATAAAATATTTCTTCATGATTGCTCCAATTTCTTCATTATTGGTAATTTTACCCTTTTCATTTTTGATACTGAATATTTGGTTTATTTCTTTTTATTTTTAATCAAATTAATCAATGGTTTGTCTATCTTTTTTTTCATAAAATCACCTCCCAGATTTATATTTTATATTTATATTATTAAATTGTACATTATATTTTATTTATAGATCAATAGTTCTTTTTTAAACCTACAATATTCCATTTTCAGGATTTGATTTTCAGAATTTTCAGTTTGATACTCAATTGGAAATTTTATTGTGTTAGGCAGTGGGGTTAAGTGACTTGCTCAAGGTCACACAATTGTTAAGTATCAATTGTCTGAGGTCAAATTTGAACTCAGGTCCTCCTGATTTCAGGACCAGTGCTCTATCCATCGTACCACCTAGCTGCCTCTAAATTGGAGAGTTTTATTTTTTAATTTTTTAAAATTTCTTTAGTGGCATGCCCAATTTATTTATTTATTCTTTTTCTATTTTGTTGATGTACAAATTTAGAGAAATAAAATTTCCCCTAAGTACTGCTTTTGCTACATTCCATAAATTTTGGGGGGGGATATTTTCTCATTGTCAGTCTCTTTAATGAAGTTATTGAATGTTTTTATGATTTGTTCTTTGATTCATGTATTCTTTAGTATTTAGTTTCCAACTGATTTTAAATCTATCTTGTCACTGCCCTTTGTTGAATATAATTTTTATTGCATTATGGTACAAAAATACATTTAATATTTCTGACTATTGTGCCTAATACATGGCCAATTTTTTGTGCAGATGTCATGTGCTGCTGAGAAAAGGTATATTCCTTTCTATTTTCATTCAGTTTTCTCCAAAGATCTGTCAAACCTAACTTTTCTATTATTCTTTTAATATCCTTAATTTCTTTCTTGTTTATTTATTTATTTTGGATTACAGTTTTTGAGTTCTGAGAGGGGACAGTTGAGGTCCACCCACCTAGTAGAGCTTCATTTTCTATTTCTTTCTTTCTTTCTTTTTTTTTGCAAGGCAATGGAGTTAAGTGACTTGCCCAAGGTCACACAACTAAGTAATTATTAAATGTCTGAGGCTGGATTTGAACTCAGGTCCTCCTGACTCCAGGCTGGTGCTGTATCCACTGTGCCACCTAGCTGTCCCTTTGTTTTCTATTTCTTCCTATAACTCACTTTTCTTTTAAAAATTTGGATGCTATACCACTTGGCGTATATATGTTTAGTGTTGAAGTTGCTTCATTGTCTATGGTACATTTTTTAAAGCAAGATAGTTTCCTTCCTGATCTCTTTTAATTATGTTTATTTTTGTTTTTTACTTAACCTGAGATCAAAATTGTGACACCTGCCATTTTTTAATTCAGCTGAAGCATAATAGTTTGCTCCAGCCTCTTACCTTTATTTTGTGTGTGTCTTTCTGCTTCAAGTGTGCTTCTTGTAAAGAACATATTTTAAGATTCTGATTTTTAACCCAGTCTGCTATCCACTTCTGTTTAATGGGAAAATAAATTCCTTTCACATTCATGATTATGACTACTATTTTTCTTTTCCCTCCATTCTGTTTTTCCTTCTGTTGGTTCTCTCTCTCCTTTTACCCTTTCCCTCCTCAGAGTTTTACTTCTGTCTACTACCTCCCCTGACCTGTCCTCCCTTCTATTAATCTCACATTTTACTTACTCTCTCCTCCCCCTTACTTCCCTGTAGGGTAAAATAGATTTCTATATTCAACTGATTGTGTTTATTCTTCCCTCTTTGAGCCAATACTGATGAAAGTAAGGTTCAAAAGATGATAATTACCCTCCCTCCCATCTTCTCCTCCTTTTCATGTGAAATTACTTGATTCTATCTCTCCTTTCCTTTTGCATACAGTGTACTTCTCTTTTTCATCTTTTAATTATTTTTTTCATTCCCTCAAATTCACCTTATACTTGTTCTCTCTGTCTATGTATATTCCTTCTAGCTATACTATTGGTGATCCAATTTTTAAGAGTTAAAAGTGTCATCTTCAGTTTAGCTCTTGTATTTTTCCTCTTGACCTGATAGTTCTGCATTTTAACTGTAATTATACAGTGAGTTTTTATTTTGGAATTTCTTTCCTGAGGTGATTTGTAAATTCTTTCAATGACTATTTTGCCCTCTAGATCTAGGATATTAAGGCAGTTGTCCTTGATAATTTCTTGAAAGATGCTGTCAAAATCATCCTTTTGATTATGGCTATCAGGAAGGCTAATGATTCTATCATTGTTTCTCCTGGATCTATTTTCCAGGTCAGTTGTTTTTAATTCTTTTGAATTTGATTGATTCTTGATGTCTGAAGGAGTCATTAGCTTGCCCAATTTTAACTTTTAAGGAATTGTTTTCCTCAATTAGCTTTTGTACTTTCTTTTCTGTTTGACCAGTTTTCTTTTTCCATATCCATTGACTCTTTTTTATAATTTTCTTGCATAACTCTTATTATTTTTCTCAATTTTCTTCTACCTCTCTTGTATGATTTTTAAGTTTCTTCTTCTTCTTCATGTATTCTTTCTTGGCTTGAGATCACGTCCCATTTTTTCTTTGGTGTTTTGCTCCTGGGTATTTAAAAAAATTATTTATGTAAGGCAATGAGGTTAAGTGACTTGCCCAAGGTCACACAGCTAAGTAATTATTAAGTTTCTAAGACTGGATTTGAATTCAGGTCCTTCTGGCTCCAGGACTGATACTCTATCTACTGTGCCACTTAGCTGTCCCCTGCTTATCTCTTTCTACCTTTTTCCTTTCTTTTAGTTTTTTAAAGGGTACTGCCTCAGGCTTCTTGTGCCAGAGGTTATAGACTCTGGTTGTTGACTTGGTGCTGCACTAACATTGCCCTAAGACCCACAGGGGATCCTTGTATCTTATGGTATGCAGTGGTGGGTGGCTGGTCCTCCTAAAGGTTATAGAGGTCTGGTTGCCTACCTGGTGCTGAGCTGGGGTCCTAATGCTGGTGTCTGGGTTGTGACCAGTGGGTGTTTCTGGGTTTCTCCAGGGCTACACTGAAACATATGGAGGGACCAGTACTGGGAGCTGCCTATTTGCTTAGGTACCAGTAGGGTTGGCAACTGCCTATTTGCTATGGGACTACACTGAAATAAATGAAAGGCTGACTGCTGGAGGTTGCCTGGTTGCCTAGGGTTGAGGTGAAGCAAGTGGTGGTTCTCAGAAATGAAGTCTGTCCATTCCCCAACTATGCTAAGGCACGTGGCTAGGTGATTATTGTTTGCTTGTTCCACTGCAGTGGGGCTTAGGATCTCCCTCTGATTTGCTCAGGTGGGGTTTGCTGCTGGCTAGCTGAGATCTTCCTCTCCTGGATTGTACTCCCCTTTTATATGTGTTGAGTGAGATAGAACTTTCCTGCCAGTCTTAAACATTTCTTGGGCTCAAAGATTGTTTCCCCCCCTGTCTTTTTTTGGTTCTGTTGTTCTAGAATTTGTTTTTGGGGTGCTTTTTTATAGTTGTTTGTAGGTGATTATGGGGTAGTTATGAAGATATACTATTTACTCCACTATCTAGGCTCCCAGAAATCCTCCTCATCCATTTTAATTTTTCTGCTTCTTATGATACTATTTTCTCCTGTATAACCTTTACTCTTTAGCTTTTTGTGATACTATACTCTCCAGACTCCATCTTGCCTTTATGACCACTATTAAATCTCCTTTGCTGGTTTATTATGATGTAGTTAAGTGGCACAGGGAATACAGTGTGAATATATTTGAAGTCAAGAAGACCTGAGTTCAGATCCTGTTTTAGGCACTTGCTGTCTACGTAGCCCTGGGGAAGTTGATTGTCCTTTTAGCCTCAGTTTCCTCTTGAAATTGGAATAGCCATAACTTCTCACTCCCTAGGTTCTCAAAGTCTATACATAGAATTGTTAGGAAGATTAAATGAGATACTTTACAAGCACTTTACAAATGTTAACTATTATTATTATTATTATTATTTTAAAAGCATACTCCCTAACTGTGTGTATTCTTTAAGGCCCTGTTTTATGTTCTATTTTCTTCTTGCTCTATAAGGGAATAATAGGGACTGTCTCATTAATCTCATAAGGTTCCATGGTTTTTAACTACCATGAATATATGATGATTCCTAGCTCTGTATATCCAACACTTGTTGCTCTGTAAACTTCATTCTTGAATAGTAGAGGTAGTATTTATATACAACTTTAGGGAGTGCAAAAACCTTCATTTTTCCTCACAATAACCCTTGGGGGTAGGTACTATTATCATCCTTACTTCTCATATGAGGAAACTGAAGTCAATAGAGGTGAAGTGACTTGCTCAGGATCACATAGCTGGCAAGTGTCTGAGATTAGATTGGAATTTGTCTTTCTGATTATATGTTTATTGCCAACACCAAGCTGAATCACCAACCACCTATTGGATACTTCAAATCAGACATGCCAGAAACATTTAAATTCACTATGTCCCAAAGAAAATTCATTATTTCCTCCTCCAAACTCAATCTTCTTCCAAACTTTCCCTATTTCTATTGAAGAATTATTGTTTTTCCAATCTCCCTAACTGTTGTATTAACCTAGGCCACTACTTTCCCTTACCTCATAGATCCAATTCAATTGTCAAATCTAGCCATATCTACCAGACCAGCATCTCTTGCATTTAAGCTTCATCTCTCACCCCACCCCTTGTTTAGACCTTCACAGACCTTTACTTGTCTTTCATAGTCCCAGCCTATCTTTCCAATATCATTATATGTACCCCATTCCCTACCACAACACTCCCACTTTGATGCAGCCAAACTGACCTTCTTTGTCTATGTTTTCATTGCCTGTGCAGCAGCTGTTCATCCTTGACACCCCACCCTCACAATGAACTCCCTCTTCACTTTTGTAGAGAATTCTATTTTTTCCAGTCAATTCAATCACAACCTTATAAATGAAGCTTTTTATCATTCCCCTAATTACTAATTTCTTTACTTCCTAATTTCATTGTATTTAATTACCTTGTAAATTTCATATATATATGTGCAAAAGTATATGCACACATGTTTATTTATGTACATAATATACACACAAGGCATTACAGTATGATGCCTCATAATTACATATAAACATATATACATACATACATACACACACCTATAGATACATATGAAGAAACTGAGACAAAAGGAGATAAAGTGATTTGTCATCATTTAGGGAAAAACCAGGATTTTCTAAGGAAGTGCAGAGTGAGTGTATTCTAGGCATAGGGACAGGTGCAAAGGCAATGAAGACAGGGAAGAGTGTGAGAAGGAGGAGGAAGAATGTGCAAGTCTGGAAAGATAGGTTGAGGTTATGAAAGATAGTATATACACAAACACACATGGACATCCTTGTATAAAAACACACAACACACACACACACACACACACACACTTATACGTATAATTTGTTTTGCCACTCTAAAGACCAGGGAATCTTTCCATTTAACTCGATAAAGCCTCCTATGTATTTGGTCTTCCCCTATTATTATGTGAACTTGAGAGCAGGACTTAACTGATGTCCATTCATTCATTCATTCATTGATCTCTTTTCCCCAGATAAAATAATGCTACATTGAGAAAGAATTGTTTTGTTTCTTATGTGGCCCACAACACCCAGCATTCCTGGTACATAGTAGATCCTTGAAAAATGTCTGTTGAATAATATTGTATTATGTCTTCTCTGTCTTTGTTTCTGTTTCGGTTATCCTGGCTTCTTGGAATTCTTTAGATAGAGGCTTCCATGAATTAATATTTAGGCCTCTTTTTGGCAATCTTGGATTAAGATAACCATGATCTCTAGGCTGAAGGTTATCACACTTTCAGTTGAAGACAATGTGACCACTTCAGGGTCAGGCTGTGACTTAAAATTTGTTAGTCCTGAGTCAAATTCCTAGACATACCAGCCTTATATATTTTCCTGGTGAGTTGAGATGTTTACAGAATTAGAATCAAAGTGATATAATTAAATTAACCTGGTTCCAATTAAAAAAAACTGGCCCTGCTACTGAAACCTAGAGAAAAAAAAATCACAGAATGTTTTTTATGTCTTAGTCTTTGTATACAGAACAATGAGACAATGGTGGCAGGATACCCAAGCAATTACCAATAGTGAGCTGTCATTTATGTTGTGTTTTAGGCGAATCGTCTTATTTAATCCTTCCTTTCTTCCATCTTTTATTCTTTCCTTTTTCCCTCCTTCCTTTCCTCCTTTCCCTTTCTTTCTTTCTTTCTTTCTTTCTTTCTTTCTTTCTTTCTTTCTTTCTTTCTTTCTTTCTTTCTTTCTTTCTTTCTTCTTCCTTCCTTCCTTCCTTCCTTCCTTCCTTCCTTCTTTCCTTTTTCATTTCCAACATAGGTACATTGTAGATCAAAGTAGAAGAGATGAACAGTGTTACATGGTATTCATATATATATATATATGTATATAATTTATCTACAATGGGAAGATAATGTGCTACTTATGGTAGAGCAATGCTATAGATCTTCTTTCATTTCTTCATATTTGGAAACTGTCTTGGTTTTCACAAGTGAAAAATTTCAGAAAATTTCTAAAAGTGACTTGTATTCTCTTTAGAGGAATGAATTGTGTAAGGCACTGGAGATGCCAAATTGACATCTCTGTGCTTTTTGACTTTTCCTAAGTACTTTCACAAAGAGGCCACAGACTGGTCAATCAATTATTTATATATGGAGAGCTGGAAGGTTCTATCTAATCTAGATCCCTTTCTTTTC